>NC_137929.1:39785093-40990093 GCF_963969265.1 Rhamphochromis sp. 'chilingali' | reverse complement strand
TAACCAACCGGACATAGTGGTGGTAGACAAACAGAAAAAGACGGCCGTAGTGATCGATGTAGCGGTTCCGAATGACAGCAATATCAGGAAGAAGGAACACGAGAAGCTGGAGAAATACCAAGGGCTCAGAGAAGAGCTCGAGAGGATGTGGAGGGTGAAGGTAACGGTGGTCCCCGTGGTAATCGGAGCACTAGGTACGGTGACTCCCAAGCTAGGCGAGTGGCTCCAGCAGATCCCGGGAACAACATCGGAGATCTCTGTCCAGAAGAGCGCAGTCCTGGGAACAGCTAAGATACTGCGCAGGACCCTCAAGCTCCCAGGCCTCTGGTAGAGGACCCGAGCTTGAAGGATAAACCGCCCGCAGGGGCGTGCTGGGTGTTTTTATGTATATATATATATATATATATATATATATATATATATATATATATATTAGGGGTGCAACGATACACAAAATTCACGGTTCGGTTCGGTTCGGTTCGATACTTTGGTGTCACGGTTCGATATTTTTTCGATACAAAAAAAATGTTCATGCCTTTTTAATTTGTCATTTATTAAAATTGTAAATATATATTTTAACTCAAAAGTACAGTTTTTAAATTTAACCCTAACCCTTGTGCGTGTTTTTTATTTTGACAGCGAATGCGCACCTGCGGACCACTTATGTGCAGCCCTGGTTATTTAGCTCGTCATATTGCAGCCACAGAAATTATTTTGTCCATGAAACCATAAAGCTGCACTTTCTTTTTGCCTTATAGTCTGATTTGTCATAACTTCTCCGTTTTGTGGTAAGCTTTTCTTTGGCTGTCACTTCTTCACCCTGACCTGTCTTATTTGGCTCAGCAGAACTGAAATATATATCTGTCTGTGAAGGTTCTCAGTCATCCAGGTCATCGTAGTCAAATATAAATCCTGCTGCTTTTACATACGCACTCACATAAGCTCAGCGATTCTCTGCGCGATCAACCTCTCACATGTTTAAGCTGCGGGAGATTTCACTTGTCATGTTTGCATAGTAAGCTAACGATTAATAAGACGATGTCAGAGGAATTGGTGCACAAATTATCATCACTCACAGATCAGTGCTGTCGCTCTCTATACACAGTTCGCGTGATTGCAAAGTGAAAGCAAAAAAACAAGCGCAAATTCAAACGCGATTTCAATATGTCACATATTGACAGTGGCTCACCGATGCCAATGACATAATAACCCAGCTACATTTCCGAAAGAATGCAAAAGCATTGACATATATTTTTCCTTCCTACAATAGCCCGACGGGCAGGGCAGAGATAGATTTTGGTACCCCGACTGAAAAAAATATCGCGAGCCCTGTATCTGATTGAGGAATCACTCATCTTTGGAAAAGAGAGTTTATTACAGAGAAATGTCTCTTTCCAAAATAAAAGCTATACTATCCGCTTCTTCTGGGCTATATTCTCAGCAGCATATTAAACAGCTGTCTAAATGACTCGGCTAAAGTTAGTAGCATGCTTGCTTGTTTTTTTTCTGCTTCCACTTGTCTTTGCACTAGGATGATGTCGGCGTAAATGTGCAGTCATATTCGTTGTGTTCCCACTAGTGCTTTCAGGTTAATCTCGTTGAAATGACGTTAACGCCACAACACGGCAAATCTCCGTTAACGAGCTACCGCGATCGCCCCGTGCATGGGGCTAGACGGCCAACACGTTAACGAGCTAACTGCGCTAACACACTAGCTCCCACCCATGTAATTGAGCATTGCGTGGCACATCCAACATACTGTTTTACTTTAGTCCATGACTCGCTTACCTTCAGGGTCATACGTCACATGAAAACCAAAATAATTCCAAACGCCAGATCTGAATGAGAGTGGGGGAGGTCCATGTTGTAAGGAGAGCTTAACTTCTGTCTCGCTAGCTTGCCCTGCGCTCTTCCTTCTGAAGATGCTGTCTGTTTGAGCGCTCAGTGAATCTGCGTTCGACTACTCCGCCTAGGCTGCACTGTCGACCCTAGGCAGAGTAGTCGAACGCAGATTCACTGAGTGCTCAACACAGACAGCATCGTCAGAAGGAAAGTTGATAAAATAAATTACAAATTTTGTATTGTTCGATACATATGCGTACCGAACCGAAAGCACTGTATCGAACGGTTCAATATCGATACGAATATCGTTGCACCCCTAATATATATATATATATATATATATATATATATATATATATATAGATAGATAGATAGATAGATAGATAGATAGATAGATAGATAGAGACTCTTACTCAGTAACTCAGGCAAATCAATAGAATGACAAATATGCTGTGAAATTTTGTCCCTGTGTTTACATGTTTAATGTAAAAAAAATGTGTCAAGGGGATACGCAAAGACATGGAGTCCTATTTATTCTGTGTATAATTGAGTGCTCCCAATTCCTAAATTCCAGTTCAGTAATGAGCAATGCATTCTCTGTCGTGTCATCCATGAGTCTGTTTGAACTGGAACAGCACCCAAAGGGGGCCTGGATTGAAACTAGCTTCTAGGGAGACTAGTGGCAATACTGGCATCCCCTGAAGAAACGGGGTCAGAAAGATCTCCTTTAAGCAACTGAAATTACTTTTGGAGCTGTACATACAGATTTCATGTTTTCTTTGTTGCTGCTTCTGTTTATGACACAGCAATAAAAACACTGTTAAATTACAGTAAGGTGCTGCTAAATAGATTTGACATCACAATGCTTTGCTTTCTGTAATCTTACAGTAAAAATGTGTGGTAGTGTCCTGTATAGAATCCATTCTTAATAGTAAAATACTCCCAGTTTATTTTGTATTTTAGTGTTGCCTATAATGTGTGTATTTGTTACATATAGAACCACATGGCTTTCCATTCCCCCTGAACTTTATCAGTATAGTCAATTTTCGTGATGAAATTTCACGAGCTAAACCTTAACTAAACCACATCACACCTCTGCAACATTCACAATATTGGATAAAACACACACACACACACACACACACACACACACACACACACACACACACACACACACACACACACACACACACACACCATTTACAGAGCATGTTACATAATTATGCACAATCTCCTTGATATGATACAGGAATTTGTTGCAGGGAATCTATTTTATAATCCGTCCTCTTCCACTTACTATTCACACCTGTGGAAAATTTAGCATAAGCACTAATTGCATGTCTTTGGACTGTGGGAGGAGGCCAGATTACCCGGAGAGAGTCCACACAAACTCACACAAAATTTGAATTCAGGACCTTCTTGCTGTGACGCTACAGTGCGTATACCATTACATGACCGTGCTGCCCTAAATGTATCTGACAGAATCGGTTTGTTAGCCTGCAAACATTTTGGATAATTCTCAGCATTTATGGAAGCTTTGATGCAAAATTCAAAATTATTTGATATTTTTTATTTGGAGGTTTAATTAGGAAATCAAATTTTTAGACATTAACACAGTTTTGTCCTATGGATGGAAAAAGAAATGTATTTTTTCTTTTTCAGTGGTGGAAATGCTTCTGTATTTTATTGATTAGAATACTTATTTACTTTAAATTTAAATAATATCATTCCTGATTTTATGATGCTGCCATGGCAAACAGATGGGGTATAATTGTAAGTTTATCATGCAACAAATGAATTATAATGTATATGTACAAAACTGTAAATAGCATAAAAGTCTTGTTTATTTATTCATTTAAAACACAGCCACCGTTTGTCTGCTTGCAGAAGACATTGTGGGATGTCTGTTCATAGCAATGCACTAACCATAGTAGTTTTCATTGTTTTAATGCATGTACTTTTTTTTTTTTTTCAATAATCTGATCGATATTTCTCACTTTTTTATAACAGATGGTCTAGCACAGGCCCGACCAGTGAAACTCCATTTTCTGTCGGTATAAAGAAGTTTAATTGCAGACATAATCTCTGAGATAAGTGCATGACAAAGTAATCCTGCTTTAGCAAATGAAAGAACATTTCTCAGCATCAATTTGCTTAAATTGTAAGATATAAATGTGCATATTATTTTAAAAAAGGACAGAAAGAAAGAAAGAAAGAAAGAAAGAAAGAAAGAAAGAAAGAAAGAAAGAAAGAAAGAAAGAAAGAAAGAAAGAAACAAAGAAAGAAACAAAGAAAGAAAGAAAACTGTTGTGGACACAATAAAAAACAGACATTTCTATAGTTGTGAGAAAAAAACCCCAGGAAGTCTTCTGTTATTAATTACTTATTTATGGCTTTGGTATAATAAGAATAAATGAATGGCCATGGTGGAAGTTTGTGTGAGCAAAAAAAGTTGTAAAAATACAGTTAAAAGCAGAAAATCTATGCTCTCCTTCACTTCTTCCACAGCTCTTCAGTGGGCCAGATTGGAGTCTTTGCCCCCGGGCCTCATGTTTGACTCCCCTGGTCTAACATGACCTTTATTGGACACCTGCATGGTTCAGTTTTTTGGCATTGACCAGTTTTGACCAGTGAGGTGATTTTAGGGTTTGAACCATGTTTGTTGAGGGTCTTTGAAGGTTTAAAAAAAACAAAGAAGAAAACAGTTACACAGTTGTTAGAGTTGAAAGCAGTACGCAGCAAATTTTATTTAGTGCAGAAAACACAATACAGGGAGTGTTCATGTGCATTCTCACCTCAGTTACCACTTCTGAAAGTCCAACAGCACAACTTAGATTGCAATGGCAAAATACGCAGAGGGAGTTCATAGTCTACAACATACAAATATGGATTCCACATGCCTCGACATAAGAAACACAACAAAACAAGTTGGAGAGGTTCACAACAACATAGGCAACTATATAAGTTACACAAACATAATTCAATAAATAAAGCCTCAATCGTCATGGTAGAAGAAGTAAAGATGCATTAAGAATATTTGTGATTTGTGGAATGGGGCCCTGTAGAGCTTCCTGATTGGCAGATGCCTCCCTGAAAGGACAGTGGTCACCGATTGGCCACGCTGTGAAGGGTAAGCCAAAGCCTCGGTGCCACGTTGTGAGCGTACAATCATCTGAAAGACGAACTTAAAACCTACTTCTCGTGTTTTCGTCATAGTTGGGGACAAACTGCCTGTTGAAAGCATGCTTTTTGGAGCTTGCTCATTACAGTGAGTTATATTAATCATTTCGGGTGCTTTCACTGTTGCTTTACGCAACTACAGATAACATAAAGAAGGGATCTACACGAAGAGATTATCTAAATATGTGTTTTTGATCTTGAAAGTATGGCTTTGATGTCGTTTCTAGGCTGTAAAGCTGAGCCCAAATATCTGCACCAATTACTTCCCTCTATTCAGCACATTATAGTCTTGTCAAGCATAAGAAGTGGATATAGATAAACATATGCAAGCAGGGGGGAATATTGAGTTAGCAAGCATGGATTTAGGGAGACACTGTACAGACGATGCGATGTGAATGATATTTACAAAAGCTTTGGCCGCTGTTTGCCAAGCTCTTGTCTGCCGTGACGTCAGAAAGGGTTTTTAAGGAGAACGTGGGGACTTCTCTTAAGCCAAACTATATGCAGCTTTGCTCCATTCGCGATCACAGCAGTGAAACAAGCTTTTTATTCCACGCATCTTCCCTCATTCACAGCGAGCAAGCTGTGCTCGCCGAGCCCCGCATTCGGTTGCCTTCGGGGAAAGTAAAATGAGGTCAGGCTAACAAAGCAAAGCGAAAAACACAGCATTGGCAAAGAAAGAAAGAAAGAAAGAAAGAAAGAGAGAAAAACCAGTGTCTTTACATATGCTATGCGTGCAAGGAGGAGGTAAATATCTAGCCAAACACTGGTTTGGAACACGGGTAATAAAACAAAAATATGACATTTGATATGAGTGACAAATCTGACCTGAAGCATCCTGTTGAGGCATGTAGCCACACTTTGAGCAACGCGCTGAAGTCAACATAGCAGCATCAGTCATGTGATAACTGTAGTAAGCAAAGTCCATCCACACGAATGGCTTAATAACAGTTTAATAATAGTTTAATAAAGAGCAGGTTAGTGAATTAGTTCTGGCGTTTGTGATATCGCAAAGAAGGAAAAAAGAAAGGTGTGATCCCTGCCTGATTGTAGGAGAAAGTCATACATAGAAAGAATGGAATTGCATTGAAGATTTGACAACATGCAAACTCATGACCGACCACAGAGAACTGCAACTTCGATGGCTTTATCACCTTTACCTGTTAAGCTGAATTTGTATCAAACTGCTTTTTCTCCCCCATGAAACTTTTACGAGTCGAGGCATTTGGGCTCCTGCGCATAAAAGAACAGATGTTGCTCGAGGCCAAAAGACGCGTGACCGTTAACTCCAAGGAGGATCAAACCTGCAACCGGTCACGTGTCACCTCTGTCTCACAGCCTCAAATCCACAGGGATTTTCTCAAGTCACATTTCACATTGAAATGACCACTTTACTCTTACTTTCTTGAATCGTGTCTGTTGCCAAGCAACATTAATGCTCTTTAGTTTCTGACAGGTAGCTATTTACAGCCTCCAGACTCTGTTTCCAGTTACATCTGGCCCCTGAACAGCTCCTACAGTGACAATTCAGACAGCTTACCTTTTTATTTTATATGTACACATAAGCATGCGTCACAAGGTTATTCTGACTTATTCTTATGTTAGTCTTCTGCATATGTGACTGTAAGGAAAGTTACATGTGTGTTACCATTATGCGTATAGAATTCATATGTATTGCCTTCCTCAGAATTAAAGGAAAAGCTTACTGAGAGCAGCTGGAGCTGAATGTTTTAACTTTGCTTTTAACAGCGAGCCGTGAGAAAGAAAAAGAGAACAACTATCTGATTTCATGTTAAGTTGTCAAAATCGGCTACTTTAACAAGATGGCTCTTAATTGGCATCGGTAGTATTTGCGTTTTAAAAATGTTCATCATAAACACTTCATGCACAAAGTCACAGTCTGATTTCATTTTTATTTCATTTTCTCCTTAGCTTTAAGACTAGGCTATGACGGTGTAAACGGCCTCCAACTATAGATATCCACTCTTTATTATTGCAGCACAATTTCATGACTGATTCTGCAGACACTTGTGTTTCATAGTATCCACGGCTTTCACCTCATTGGGAGAATTTTGGATCCGCACTGCAGTGAATCTGGATTTTACAGTGTAGTCTATAAATTTCCAATGCAGTCATTTCAGTGGAAACTGGTTATTTTAAACAGCCTCTTTTTCCATTGAGTTGTTGGGACATTTTTAGAGGGTAAAATGCATGAAATTATTTAACAGGAACAGCAGAGTATAAGCACTAATTGCATGTAACAGCAATTCAGCAGACTGATTAGGCGGATGCTTTTCTGTACTTTCTCCTTCCCATTGGAAAGATTACAAATTTTCCAAGGATGGTGTTCTCAAAGTAAGCGGAGCTATCAAATGAATGGTTTCCATCCATCATGTGATGGTAACAGATCATTTAGTGGGCAGTTAAGAGTCTTGTAAAAAAAAGTTTTAAATTCCCTCAATTATTCACTATTTGTCTGAAGCCATCACTCACATAGTAACAAGATTACACAGAAAATAGAGAGCTTTTACAGCGCTCAGAGGATATACTGGACAGCAATATTTTCGGACAACATCTGCCACTCAAATTCTTTCCTAAAGCTGGGTAATATCTCACAGGTACACATAAAGGAGGATGAATCCCAGTGCTGTCCACTAAGCTCAGCTGTGCTGTATTTTTAACTGGGTAATCCCATCAGGTGAAGCGCAAATGCATTTACACTGGATATGCCCAAACAGATTTAAAAGAACAGTATTATGTGAAAGCAATGTTGATGCTTCATGTGTCTATTCAGCATGCCTGCCAAATCAAATCCACCTAAATCCGCATTACTACATGTATGTCAGGTAATTATTTGAAAACCGTGTCCAATCCAGTTAGGGGAGAAAAGGGGGTTTGATATCAAAGTCAGGTGATGACATCAACATATTTCCTTTACGCTGCTGGGGGTGGTGGGCAGGAAAGGAAAACGGCGAGGCCGTGATAGAGAAGAGTGTTCGCGCAGCAGCTTGTGCCGGTTGCACTGCTCAATGTGCTCGAAATAGAAAAGAGGTTACATTCCAATAATAATTCTAGTAATTAGTGGAGATTATTATTATAGCGATGGAAAGAAAGTCTGGCTTTAGAAGCAGTTCAGTGTGCTACATACATTGAAGAGGAAAGGGGAGGGTACATGGATGTGTGTGTGTGTGTGCATTGACCCATTATATATATAAATATGTGTGTCACATCATAAACTGTACATGTATGCTGAAGGAATGATACATTTGCACAGTGTGCTTATATAATCGCCATAACTGTGTTTTTTTCTGTTTTTTTCTCTCTCTTGTTTGGCGTCTTTCTTTCCATCTCTGCACAGTAGCTGCAGTGCGTCTGATCTAAAGGTGAGAGGGCTCAGGTTCACGGCTGGCATCCGTTTCGAATCATTATCAAGAGTTTATTTAAGGATGCAAAGGTTTAGGTTACTAAGGGACACTCAGTAACCCAACACTTAGCATGGTTGAAAGGCGGAGACAAACTCCTTAAATGCTGTGAATGTGACAGCAACACGATGCTTGTTATATAGATGAGCGAACGTCTTTCAAGACAAGTGACACGAGACCTGGTTTCTGACCTGCTGGCGTTCAGAAAATTCTTGGCTGTTCAAAGACACTAAATCTGTGGTGATGACAACAACAATTTATACTTTTTACTACTTTAAATATTAAATATTAAATTACTTTTTAATACTTTAAATCAATATAGTCACTTGTTACAACATTTGCAGAGATTTGAACTGCATCTAGTCTTTCTCGGTGGATGGAGTGTGATCATTTTAAAGCGCTAGCATATAATGTGGTGGTCAGTACTTAAGTTTTACATTTAACTTAATCAAAATGTCCTCAAAAACGTTATTTTTAGCCTTTACGTATTTTCTTTATGCCTCAGCTTTAAATCTTTACATGTAAAACTGCCTAGCAAAAAGAACAACAATTATTTAAACATTTAGGAGTTTATCTAGGCCTATGTAGTGCATAGATTAAATATTTAGCAAGCTTTTAAAGAAGTGAACTACTTTAAAAGTGAGCCTTTAAGGGTGAACTCTATGTGACACTAACGTTCCTTTGTCTAAAACTTTTTAAAAATCTACAAATTTCAAAATACTGTTGGTTTTAGCTAGCTAGCTAGGGTCACAAGTTTTAGCTAACACATCAAAAGAAAACATCTTACAACTAAAATGTGAGAAAAAGTCTGACCATAGACCTTTATTTAAATTAAAGCAGTGACAATTAGCCTTTTTTCTCTTTGCTTTTAGTCCTTGGATTCAATAAACGAGGAACAAATTGTGACATTAGCCACAAGCTTAATTTCAAGCGACATGATTTCTTTTTTTAATGAGCATGTATGAATATTTGAAATCATTTCCACCGGTGGTGCAGTGCTCGATGACATTTCACCGCATCATATTTCACTTGGAGACTGCCAAAAGCTGAAATTGTAGTCACCTAAACATTCATGAGCATGAATGTCACTCATTAGCGGTGATGCGTGTGAGGGGTATTAGCGACTCGTATTATCAAGCGGTGTGCCAGCTCTCCATCACATATTGATCTCGCCTGCAGCAGACTGCCTCCAACTGAGCGAGTTAGTGGCCTTGTTTCCATGACCACCACCTCAGTCACCTTTGAGATCAGACTTGCTATTCAATATCTGGGCTACACAAGAGGCGATCCAGAGGTGATTTTACACCTGAGCCAGTTACTCGGTGTTATTTTCATCCTCGCTGAGAGAGACGCAGCGAAAGGAATAAAAGCCTTGTGACGGCAAAGGAGGTGGAAAGAAAAGAACCTGGAAACTAGAGAGTGTGCTTCCCTTCTGTTTGTGCATTCCTGTCTCGCCAGTGTTGAAGGATGTGTGCTTATTCTGTCAGTCAGCAGTCAGTTTGCCTGTTTGTGTCTCTGTGTGCTGGGCTGCAGGAGGAGCAGGGTAAAGAGCCTGGGGGGGAGTTTGCATGTTTGGGAGCATCGAGGGACAAACAGGTGGCATGTAGGGACATCTGCAAAGGTTAATGTGGTGACGGGAGGTTACAGTATTTCGTCATGCTAGATTATAAATTCCAAACCCCACCCCGCTTTTTCCCCCTTTCCCTTTCTTTCCCCTCTCAAAGCCGGCCAATCTATCATGCAAAAAGGTATTTAATGACACTTTGCATAATGAGACAATAAATCCAGAACGATTTCAACCCCTGATCGAACCCCCCATCCAACCGCCCACCCGCTCTCAATCATTGACTGTAATTTTGTATATCTGTGGAAAGATTTTTTTTGTTGTTTGTTTTTTTTTCTTCTTTCTTTCGTTCTTTTCTATTATAATCATTCAGTCACTCTACTTCTTTTTCTTCTGGAAGCGCCTGAACTGGTTCTGGATGGCAAGCGCTGCCTTCTCTGTCTCCGGTGCCTCCAGGTCAATGTCGATCTCCTCCTCCTGCTCCTGAGGCTTCGCTGCTGATGCCTTCTCTGGAGAGGGTTAGAAATCAGAGGGGAGGAGTTAATAATAAGCAGAAAGACTGGTGAGCAACTACCTGTTTATTACAAAGATTTTCTTAGCCGCGCTTTGATTGTACAGTAAGTGGAGAAATTAAAGGCTATAGAGGAGATAAAGGGAGTGATTTCAGAGAAGTAAAGTGCCTATTATCACACAATGCTCCAAAACCTTCTATCACAGAAGAGAAAAGCGACAACAAAGACTGAAAATGTGCTCTATAAACTGCACTGCACGTTGGCCTGATCTGCAGCGAGTGGATGAACAAACAGCACATCCAGCAGCGAGGCCTAGTGGAGTAGAAAATCTCCTAAAATACAGTGTTTATTAAAAACCTAGGAACATGATGTGAAACCAATGATGTTGCTGTTATTTTTCTGACACAAAGAACAGCTCATTCCCCATTTAAAAAGACCGTAGCATACAAAATGTCCAGTCAACTATTAAATGACTTTGTCGACAGAGGCTGATTGGTACACTATGAGACTGAGCTGTCCTCATCTTTGCAGCGCTTTAGGACTGAATGGTTTTCAGTGAAATTAAATAGTTGTTATTCATGTGAGGGAAAAATTCTCTCGCAGTCAACCAATCCAGGAAATGCCACCTGGAAGTTAATTGCTTGTCAATGAAATGACAGTAATCTGGGGAAATTTAAAACCAGAAGCTGCAGCCAGATAAAAAAAAAGTTTCAAATGTTGAACACCTTTCTCTGTGTTAGTTGTTTGTCTTTTTGGTTTTAATTTAAAGATGAACTTTTTCATCTATCTTATTTTACTGTCCATCCTTTGGGAATGTCTGTTCAGCATGCCCAGGTTGCTTTTCCCTTACATGGATTCATATCCTGTAATACTGGCAAACAGGGGTCACACAAAGCTGGTTAGCAACTTGATAAGTTAACCCAGGGTTTCCTCAGCGCATTAACATGACAGGGATGGCAGCAGTTGACTAATCACAATATGGATACACGCACTGGCAAGAGAGCAACTGATTTTATAGATGAAGCTAAAACTATACTGTGGATAAAATTTTGAAGAGGTTAAATATACAAAACAGGCTAAAAGCAACACGGCTGCTGTATACATGGCAACAGGTTGTATGAGGGAAAAGCTGTGTACAGTTGTTCAGTGTGTGCACTTTAATCATTTTGTTTAGTCAAACTGGAAAAGAGCTACTGTGTTAATACATTTTAGCCTATTTAAGGCCATTAAGCACAGGTGGCCAAAATACCAACTGTAGGTTAACAGACTTATTAATATCATAGCTGTATCATTAAGGCAAAGGAGAATGAATGTTTTATATCAAGTAGTTTATTAAATTAATGTTTAAAGACAGTAGGATTTGATGGTTTGGAAAAAAAAAGAAAAAAAAAGCAGAAATACAAAAATCAAATTCAAATGTGGGCTAATTCGATATAAAGTCCAGATAGGTGTCCTGTTTTAGGATCTTGTAATAAAACATATATAACCATATTACTATTGATGCTGCCAGGATCACTATTAAAAACCTCGTTCTGTTCAACTCTCCTACAATCTGTCAACAGAGGTTAGAGAGGTCTTCTAGGAATGGACCTGATTGGTCAGTAGGCGATGATTTCATATGCATCGATCTCTAATTTGGACTGAACAAGTTATCATAGATGATCTACACCAGTAAGAAGAAAACCACCGTTGTTGTAGAGAGAACACAGGGTTACCCTGAAGCTACCTGGATAAGTCCTGCTTTGCAGCACAGACTCTGAAGCGGTGCATCTTTGATGTTACAAGTAAAACTAAAGGCTGAAGGACTACGAAACAGGAATTGAGCTAATCCAGGTAACATCATAGTTAGCTTAGGACTCTTAGTATTACGAAGGCAGCCCACCTCTTACTGTACTTGAGCTTGCGGGTCTTATGTCAGATTTGTATGTAGACAAACACTAATTCGGTTTTTATTTTTATTCTCTGCTTGCTGCCGCAGTGTTAAAACACTAATGTGGCTGCAGCTGAAGGAATTCAAAACTAAAACGATGTTACGCACATCTAAAAATGTATTTGAATAAATAGTAATCCATCAGATTGTGCCATATCTTAATAACAGACTACTGGGAACTCCAGGCCTCAAGGGATAGTGACCTGCAGGTTTTAGATATCCTCCTGGGTCAACACACCTGAATCAAATGATTAGTTCATTAGCACAACTTCAAGACAGGTTGAGGAGGTAATTAAGCCATTTAAATCAGTTGTATTGGATCAAGGACACATCTAAAACCTGCAGGACACCAGACCTTGAGGCCTGGAGTTCCTCCACCCATGACTTACACTGTCAGCATTTTTGCCAGCTTGCCGTTTTGGCTTCAAATGTGCAAAAGTGTATAGCATGGGGTCCCCAATCCCAGTCCACGAGGGCCGGTGTCCCTGCAGGTTTTAGATCTCACCCTGCGTCAATCACATGATTAGTTCATTACCAGGCCTCTGGAGAACTTCAAGACATGTTGAGAAGCTAATTTATCCATTTAAATCAGCTGTGTTGGATCAAGGACACATCTAAAACCTGCAGGGACACCGGCCCTCGTGGACTGGGATTGGGGACCCCTGGCGTATAGCTAGCTAGACTGATAAACCCTGGACTAACTTACTCAAATAGATAACCACATTTGTGTGACCGGTTAGCCCAGTTGTTAATGTTCGGGTGAATAAAGCCAGATAACAGAAAGATATGGGGTATATTGAGCTTGTTTCCTGGTACACAGCCCTGGGAAAGGACTGTCTGACACAAACCTAAGCAGTAGAAGCACTTCAAACACAGTCTACACTTAAACTGATTATAGTAAAGAAAAACAGAATTGTTTATTAAAAGCTGTGAGAGATGAAGTCACGTCACTCTAAACTGCCCCGATCTTAACCAGCCACTCGTGAATTTTACTACTTGCTATGTTCAATTTCAATTCAATCCAGCTTTATTTATATAGCACCAAATTACAACAACAGTTGCCTCAAGGCGTTTTATACTGTGACGTAACCACCCTACAATAAAGAAAAGCCCAACAATCCCCTATGACCCCCTGTGAGCAACAATTTGGTGACAGTGGGAAGGAAAAACTCCCTTTTAACAGGAAGAAGCCTGCGGCAGACCAGGTTCAAGGAGGAACAGCCATCTGCTGTGAGTGAGGAGTGAGGAGAGGGAGATGGGATGAAAGACACACTCTGGAACAGAGCCAGAGAAGTTGCCAATAGGAAAAGGGCTAAAATGTGCCCATGCTGTCCTTGTGCTGCTAACTTCACACTGAAACTGTCGACACAATCAGCTGCAAAATGTAAATCAGCCAAATCCAGTTTGAATGTAGGCCATGTTTGAAGTGCTTCCACTGCTTCGTGTTCTGTCAGGAAGCCCTTCCTGACCTTTCTCTGAAGCCTTTCTGTTGGTCTCATCGAAGCCACCAGACTCCTGACAACAGCTGTCATTTTACGTCACAGAGCGCGCCACCCACTGGTTTACCGTCGCCCGCTTCGGTTAGTTTTTACGGTGCGACTTTGGGGTGTGAACACATTAGTCGATGCAAGCTAATACACCAACATCGCACAGCTTCAGGACAGCAACCACACTGTTCTGCGAGGTAAAATTAGCGTTTCTCTCAGTGGTGTCTGGTGGCTTCAAGCAGCTCCAGCAACATTTCAGAACGGGCTGTCTGACATCAAGAGAAGCAGTTAAAAGAAAAAGTATTACAACATATCCATCATTTGACCAAAAATAGAGATCATGCCACTTTCATTGTGTACAGAGACATAATGATGCAACAAAAGGAAGAAAAAAAACTGAACTGGGTTAGACTCCACTGTGCAGCGTGACTACAGACTTTATATAAGCTTATACCTTCTCCCGCTGCACCTCTGTGTGTGTCTGATTAAGTATGAATCAGAGCGCTATGAGTAGCCCTGGGGCATCTACATCATCTGTACATTCCCGCCATACTGTATATCTGTGTTAGCTACAAGATACTACAGTCATTACAGCTGGGCAACCTTGCCTCAGGGCTAGAATGGAAAACCCTTATGTGAGATTAAATTTAGGTGCATTCAAAAAGAGAGAATGCAGAGAGATTAGAATGGCAGGGAAATATGAGAGAGTAGCACAGTGAAAAATGAAAAATGGAGACAAGACAGGAGACATGGAAAAATGGAAACTCTAAGTCGCTGGTTTTGATATTATGGAATATTTTATAGGATAGAAGAGAAAGACTCGGGGACATGATGGAAGGAACAGAAGCTGATCACAGGTTTTGTTGGTGCAAACGTGATCGATTGTGCATTTCCCAGTGCTGGAATTAGTTATTGATGAGCAACATTGGACAAAAGTTAAGCTGCAGCCAACTTTTTTTTTCTTGCTTGACGCACTGCTGATCGGGTGGCTGTAGCTCAGGTGGCAGAGCAGGTCAGCCACTAATCAGAAGGTCGGTGGTTCGATCCCAGGCTGCACCCTGGCTGCATGCCAAATATCCTTGGGCAAGATACTAACCCCATGTTTGCCTACTGGTGGTGGTCAGAGGGCCCGGTGGCGCCTGTGTCCGGCAGCCTCGCCTCTGTCAGTGCGCCCCAGGGCAGCTGTGGCTACAATGTAGCTTGCTATCGCCAGTGTGTGAATGTGTGTGTGAATGGGTGGATGACTGAATGTAGTGTAAAGCGCTTTGGGGTCCTATGGACTAGAAAAGCGCTATACAAATGCAGGCCATTTACCATCCCTGCCAGAATTCCTTCTTGCCCCCTGGTTGCTTAGCTCATGGAAAATCAGCAGTCTGATCCCTCCATAGAAAAAAATGTCACTTTTCTAATAATATGGAAGAACAAAGAGGAAGAGCAGGATGCTGAACGAAAGAAATAAGCAGGAAAAAAGGCTGTGGAAGAGATATGGTTAGCGACTTTGTCACTATATTTAATAATGCTTCTGATTTGCTCGACAAGTTAATAACTCCAGAGTGATGGCAATTTTAAACTTGCTCATTAACCACAGAAAAGAAGATACCTTTGCTTCTTTCTCTGCAGTCTTTATGAGCTTTCTCTTACTTTAACAGGCAGCGGTGAGCCCAAACGAGCCGTCTGAACCTCTTTCTAAAATTCTCCCGAAAAAGCTATTAAACATCTAATGAATAAAACTGCCACAGTAAGGTCTGAGGAGTTGCCAAATCTGACGGCACTTAGGAGAACAGCAAAAATCTGCTGATGCATATGAATCTGAAGTCACTGCGTTTGACTCTAAGGTCCCGAGAAACCTTGTGTCCAACCAAATCCATATAGCATTATTTTAAGGAACCTCTGTTTTGACCAGAGTATGTCCTTTATCTCACACACTCCAATATATATCATTACTCATATGATGAACAAGCATTAAGCGTCCTTAATGATTCTTAATGATCAGGTCTCATCAGCACCATATTATCCCAGTTCCTTAGGCTTACTTGGGGGTTCTTTAAGAAATGAGAAACAATGGAAGGTGGAGGCCTGCAGATCAGGCTCTTCTCCTGTGGCACCAGCTCCCAGTGTGGATTCAGGAGACCCTCTTTACTTTTAAGATCAGGCTTAAAGTTTTCTTTCATTTATAAGGCTTACAGTTAGAGTTAAACCAAGTGACCTTGAAGTATCTCTTAGTTATGCCACTGGAGGTCAGCGCTGCTGGAAAATATCTCCAGTCTCATCCTTTTTCTTTTCACTCCCCACTGATTATTGACATGCTTGCTTTGCGTCTTCTTTATGGTTTGTGCTTATTTCTGTTCTTCTTCTTTCTCTTATCTTTCTTCTCACACATCCGACTGGTGGCAGCAGATGGCCGCCCCTCCCTGAGTCTGAAATGAGGGTTTCTTCCTGTTAAAGTCACAAGTTCTCGAACTGCCGCAGTGTTTTTTTTCTCTCTGTTTTAAACTCTTTACCACATAAAGTGCCCTTGGTTACCTTTTGTTTGGATTTTGCACAGATAAAAGTGAACTGAATATGATGAATGCAATGCATACAATAACATGCAAATGCTGGAGAGCAGGGGCGTAATTTCCAGGGGGGTTAGGGGGGTAATGACCCTCCCCAATAATCAGACCCAATCAATATGACCCCTCCAATAAAATTATGACTTATCTGCATAAATAGGCTGTTGATTTTCTTTACTTGTTTCAGGTATTACCAGCAATATAGCTGCATGTTTAATCATCTGGGAGTTTACCCAGATTTATTTAGACAGAGAGCTTGACCCCCCCCCCCCCCCCCCCCCCTCCCAATGTTCAGCACAAAGTTACGCTGATGCTGAAGAGCAAAAAAATACATCCTGAATTTTATATAAAGGAAAACATTTTAAACCAAACAAAACTAAGACCTACCTTTGTTGTCAGCTGCAGTTGTCTGACTGCTGTTAGCAGAGTTGGTGGATGCCAGCTGTAGAGGAAAGAGAGCACTTTAAGCATTTTGTACTATAACTGCATGCATTACATGTGTATTTTAAAGAAGTAAAACACAAGCTAAACCACGGGACAGTCGAGCAACTGATTTTAGGTTCGATTTTAAGTGTTTTGAGTAATAAAGGAATCTTCGGTCGGTATTTTATTCAAATAAAAATAAAATTTTGCCAAACTGCACAGTGTGATAATCGTATATTTGTTGCTCAAGAGCAGTTCCTGGCAGACTGAGATGAGAAGCAGAAGATGGCACGAAGTCTTCTCTGCGCTCTTTAAATGACTAAAGGCTTCAAAATGACACATTCACTGTGCAGAGAGAGCAGAAAAGACGAAGCTGAATGAGCGCGTGCATGTGCGGGGCTCTTCAGCAGCTTGTCACATGGCACATTGGCCTCGTTTGGGCGCTCAGCAAAAGCAGCGCGAGGCAGATGCATCTCATTCTGTTTTGTTTCGCTAAAATCCAGTTTGTTTTGCAGCCGTCTGCCTCGCTTCCCTCTCCTTCTTGTTTCCACTATTTGGGTATTTTTGCTTCTTTGCTGAGCTGTGGTGCTGTATGGTTTTTGTTTTTCTTATCAAGCACATGACCCCAGTTATTTAACTGTCACACTTTTTTCTTTCTTCTACACTTCCCTTTTTCCCCTTGTTAAGACATTAGTCGTCACACGTCTCTGATTATTCTCTTTCTGGTCTTTCTTCTTGCATCTCGCCTTTTTTTTCAGTCACTTGCATGTCCTTAAAGCCATCAGGAAATAGCGAGTCGGGGAAAGTGACAGAGGAGGAGATGGCCAGAGAGAAAGGGGGGAGAGATTTAGACAGATTTTGAGATTATGCAATGCTGTTTCTGACAGAGAACAAAAAAAAAATTAAGTCCATGCCTGTGCCTGAGTTTGAGTGCGTATGTGTCTGTTGCTGCTTAACTCTGTCCTTATTGCACTTTATGATCCATGTAACAAATGGCCCGTGCATAACCCAATATTCAGCAGAGCGTGAATGAGTTGGTGAAGCGGGGCATGTCACTCCGGCCCCGCCAATAACTCAGTCTCCTGCCATGTCTTCAAGCACGCATGAGTGTATGCGTGTGCTGTGTGTTGATTTGTGTGGGAGTTCTTCTGTGACCGTACAGTGTGCAGGCATGACGCGTAAAAAGCCGTCAACAGCCAACCCAGGGTCAACGCCAGACTCTGAGGAAAGCTGTGCAAAATGTCCAGACACTGCGGGTGTATACAGTATGTGCCTGGTGACTTTGGGGAGAGAGAAGCAAAGGAATGAGAGATATAGAGGAGTTAAGAAAAGGAAAAAAGAGCGAGAGGGTAAGGCAAAAGAAGAGCGACAAAGCATTGGAGGGAAGAAATTCAAATGACAGGCAAGGAGGCAGCAGTAGAGACGGGGATGTTACAGACCAAAAAAACAAATGCATGAAAAGAGTGAATGTGTCTGGGAATATAATCACTTTTATACCAAAGGTTTTTCAATTTTCAAGGTATAAAAGCTGAAATCCCATAGCAAATGGAGTAGTATGTCTTAATTACAGCACTTGGCAAATTTATTAGACCGCCACCCAATGTAAGATTTATGCCAAAATTGCCCTAAGTTCACATTATTGGTAAATTATCAAAATAATTTTTATGTTTCTGTAATGGTTAATCCAGCAGTATACAATAGCTCTCAATAAAAATTATATTTTTATTGCTAAAAGATATTTATTGTTGTTATCAATGCATTTCAAAATTCACTGTTTTACAAAAAAGCCTGAAAAAATAGTAAAGCACTTTTTTTTTATTACAGTTATTTATGTCCATTTCTGAACAGAAAAAAAAAATGTTTTCATGCTTGAATGTTACACTTGATTAATTTCTCACTTCTCAAAGAAGTTCAGTGTGCCGACTTAAATCTGAGCGTTAAACGTCAATTCAATTCAATTTATTAAAAAGAAATCTGGATACATTTTTAATATATTAGCATTCTTTATATTTGTATTACATGTGTCTAATACATGTATTAAACACTGTATAACCACAGTGACTTTACTGTAACAGTATTACTTCCTCCAGCAGGAAGTAGGCAAGGTAGTGCAAGCAACTGTTATAACACAGTTATTAAATTCGAGTGAACCCAGTTCACAACAGTGTGTAATAGATAGAACTGAAGTGTTCTGTGCAGAGTAGTACTCAAGTAAAGAACAACGTCATCAGAATATCTCAACACGGCCATTTTATTTTTCAGCTGTTAATCATTAATCAGCTCTCTCTTTCTTTACAGACATTTATGAAACAATAGGTAGTTCTAAAGAGGTCACTGAAATTGAGTGTGTTACTATAATTGTGGCTGTCGCAACTATGTCACTAGAATTGATACTTAGAGTACCATTCTATATCAAAATGTTGAAAACACAACAGTAGCTTTATTTGGGTTTTGTAGGTACTTTAGGAAGTGTATGTACCAAGGCATCAATTTCTCCAAACCTGAAGGGGGCAGCATACAGCTACAAGCATTCTAATCTAGAAGAAGAAGGAATCCAATAAGCACAGGAAAAACTACAAATCGCACATGAAAAATTACACATGCAACTAGTACAGCTATTGCGATAGCTCTGCTCCAACTCATTGATCAGAAAAGGAGTCGACTAGAGAATATAATACAGTGGTTCTTTGTTTATCGTGGGTGATATGTTCCAAAAATGACCCGCGATAGGTGAAATCCGTGAAGAAGCCAACTTTATTTTTTAGAATTATTATAGATAAAACCCCTCAGTGCACAGTTTATACACTTTTCTCAGACAGGTGTGAACATTTTCACACTCTTCTCTCTTGTTTAAACACTGTCAAAGTTCAAACCTTCGTAGAAAAATACGTCCAGTATAATGGAATGAAACCGAAGGCACCCGTGGTTGCCTTAGACGGTGCAAAACGTTTCATCGACATTGTTGTGTTTGTTGAGGAGAAAACATACAGTGCAGCACTTCAGAGTCACACTGCTAGCGATCGAAGATTTATGTAAATTTGACAACCTGAACGCATTCTGTACTGGACAGGAGACACGGCACGAGATTGATTGACAATGGTCTACAGCCAATCAGGATGCAGAACACAATGTGCTGTAAAAAAAACAAAACAAACAAAGAAACAAAAAAAGCATGTAGAATTGCACACAAAAAATCAGCAAAACAATAGTGAGGGACCACTGTATAGAAATAGGGAATAGAAATGTCCAAAGAGAGGAAATACCTCTAATTTACCAAAGCAGCTAAAAGCTATATGCTAATGTGATGTAAGCGTAACAATCGTAGATTACTTAATTTAATAGACTACTCATACGATAAAAACATCGAAACCATAATATTATCTCTAGATGCAGAAAAAGCATTTGACAGAGTTAATTGGAAATTTTTATTCGCAACTTTACACAAATTTGGTTTTGGAAACTCTTTCATAAACTGGATAAGAATATTATACAATTCCCCAACGGCTCGTATCAGAACAAATGACCAGACATCCTCCAGCTTCTGTCTCCTGAGGGGCACCAGACAGGGATGCCCACTCTCCCCTTCACTTTTTGCAATTTTTATCGAACCTCTAGCAGCAGCATTTAGACAGGCTACAACAATTAAGGGCATAACATGTAAGAACATAGAACATAAAATCAGTCTCTATGCGGATGATGTGTTGCTTTTTCTGCAAAACACACAAACCAACCTCTCTGAGGTAATTACTTTAATAAACTGGTTTTCAAGAGTTTCAGATTATTCAATTAACTGGCCAAAATCTACAGTTCTCCCCATTAACTGCTCCTTCCATAATTCTTCCTCTGCCCCACTGCAATCCGGAAATATTAAATATTTAGGTATTAATGTCTCTCCTAAGCTTTCAGACTTAACTAAACTAAACCACATCCCACTTCTAAAGAAAGTAGAAGGCGATCTGACTAGATGGAAATCTTTACCTATATCACTCATGGGAAGGGTCGCCACTATAAAAATGATGATCTTGCCAAAAATAAATTACTTATTTTTGATGATCCCTAACAAACCATCACAAGATTGGTTCAGATCTCTGGATTCATATATTTCCAAATTCCTTTGGAAAGATAAACCCCCGCGTATTAGCTTAAAAACGCTACAAAGAACCAAGGATAGAGGAGGATTAGATCTGCCTAATTTTCACCAATACTTCTTAGCCAACAGGCTTCAGTTCATCTCAGAATGGTTAAAACATTCCTTCTTAGTTGAGCCCTGGCTAGATGTTGAACAGGCACTATGCAAGGATCTAGAGATTTCAGACCTACCATTTATTAGCTCAAACATCAAAAGACATGAATGCTTTAAAAGTATCAACATCAGCTTTTCTCTAACAGCATGGTGGGAGTTTCTAAAAATAACGGAGTCTTCATTAATCCCATGCAAACGTACACCTATCTGGAATAACCCTGACATATTACAAAACAATAATATGATTAATTTCCCAGAATGGAGTTGTAAAGGAATTAAATACTTAGAACATATATTAGAGGGAACAGAATTTATTCCATTTGACGGACTAGTTACACAATATGGGATCAACAAGACAAGGTTTTTAGAATATCAACAAATTAAATCCATAGTAAAAAAGAAATTTAACCTCAGTCAAGTTGAATTACAAACACCACTAAGTGCGGCACATTTTTTTACTCTTAAATCCCCCAAATTATTATCTAAAATATACAGAACACTTTCTAAATTAGATGAATCAATATCCCTTCCTACTGCAAAGTGGGAAGCAGATTTATCAGTCAACCTAGACCAAAACTTCTGGTCTCAGATTTGCTTAAAAACTTTCAAATTAATTAAAAATCCCAGTCTGCAATTAATACAATACAAAATACTTCATAGAGTGCACTATACAGGTCATCGGATGTTCAAGATGGGCTTTACATCTTCCAACAACTGCTCACACTGTCAAGGCAATACACCAGACAATTACATCCACGCTCTTTGGTTCTGTCCACCAGTGCAAAAGTTTTGGCGCGAGATATGTGAAGACTTATCAAAGTGTCTGAAATGTAACATTCCAACTTCCCCCTTAGTGTGTCTACTGGGCAGCTTAGATAATGTCACTTCAGAAAAGAATATAGCCCATATGATCTTCACTGCCCTATGCATAGCCAAGAAAACAGTCCTCATGAACTGGAAAAATAAAAATAATCTTAATTCTAACCAATATAGAAATTATCTATTAGATTACATTAGTCTTGACACAGCCTCTGCCACCACATTAGATCAATTGCTCTGGGCCCCTTTTATCAGCTCCATCACCTAGTAGGGGTGGGGGGTCATAGTTTGGTCCCGCCTTCACTGTTGTGATTGGTGAGGGGGTAGGGACAGGCTTAGGGCGTCGGGGGGTTCCCCGGAGGCATCTTCCTTGGGGGGCTCAACCCGGGGTAGCGGTCACGTCCGGTTGGGGGCTCTGTTGGCTCTCAGGTGACTGTTTCCTCGCGGCTGCGTGCAGCGGGGCTAGGGGAGGGTCTGTGCTGACGGACGTGGGTTACTGACCTGGCAACCTGGCTGCCCCTGGGTGGGTCCGGGATGGGCGTGAGGTTCTGGGGGCGCTCCGTCTCTGGGCTGGGGCCCGGGCCGGGCCTCGGGGGCTTGGGTCCTGGTTGGTGTGTTGCCGGGGTTGTGGGCGGGTGGGTGCATGGGGGCCCGGCCCTGGAGCAGGGTGCCGCCGGTGCGTCGAGCCGCCTGGGGGGCTCTTCATCTGGTGGGGGGGATGGTCACATCTTGCAGGAGCTTTCTTCTCTTCAGGAACTCTCTGCGGGAGGGGGAGATACAGGAGAGGTGGAGGAAGATCTCAGCCTGGGCGTTTACCGTCTTATGTAGTCTGGAAGATGTGTGGATGGTGGGGTGGGTGCAGTTTTCTCTGTGGTGGGGTTGGGTGGACTGTCCAGGGCTCTGTGGAGCCGGAGGGCGCTACTGCACTGGGCCCCGGTCTGATGGGCCTGGGCCCCCCTTCCCTGGCGGGTCGCGGAGGGTGGGAGTGCCTACTGGGGTCAGCGGGGGAGCTGGCCCCAGGGAGGGGTTACCTGCCCCTCCCTTCCTTCCCTCCCCATCTCCAGCTGCCTCCCTCTTCCCGCTCCTCCACAACCACCCACACATGCAGGGCCTTGGAGTGGGGGTATGTCACCAGGGTGCAGAGGAGGCTACCCCCCCCCCCCCCCCCCCCCCCCCCGTCCCCTTCTGGCTGCCTCTGCCTCAATTTTATCCCACAACTTAGACATTCACATTATTCACACTCTCATTACACATACATATAGGATCTTGGGGGTGGGCACAATCACGGAGTCCAATTTACCATCAGGGTGTATACCTCACCCCTGACGTCGTTGCCCACCTCTCAATTTTAAATACACTTAGTCATTGAGGGCTAGCAGGAGGGACTATGCGCTTACCTGCTGCTCCATGGCAGGTAGCTCCATGCCCTCCTGGGTTTTAATTGCACCTTAGAACACATATGCATCAACACTACAATGAGCGGGTGGAGGGAGGTTTGGAGTCTTCTCCCACCCCCATTCTCTGCGGCCTGCTGGAGCGGGAGGGCTAGTAGGAGGAGTTGGCCGTCCGACTGCGGTCTGGGGTGTGGGGCCTCCCTGCTGCTGCGGAGTCGGGGTGGTCTGCCTCTCCCCACCGCAGGGAAAAGGGTAACACCACCTGGGTCTGGGTGCAATTCCCCCCTCCAGGGGCAAGGGTACCTAGACCCGGTTTGTAGAGTACGCTTGGGGAGTGTGATTGTGTGTACAGCGTCTCTTTATGTCTGTCTCCACGTTGGTTGAGTGTGGAGTGAGTGCATATGAGAGCATGAGGGTGGGAATGGATGTTTGTGTCTGTGTGTGCCTGTATGTCTGTGTCTATATGTCAGGTTGGGTATCAGACGCCACCTCTCTGGGGACACCTCAGGCCCTCCAAGGTTTGGAGGCCTATCTCCACCCACCACCACTTCCCCTGCCGGTGGCGGACTCCCTCAGGTGTCGGTGTGTTGGTGGTTCTTTGTGTCTGGGGGTGGGCGTCCGGGTACACACCGGCTCACTCCTTGGCGGCCGCTTGTCGGGGCCTGGGGCCTGGGGCTCGCTCGGGCCCCCTTTGGAGGTGGGGTGCCCCCGGCCTCTCGGCCTGGGGCTCGGTCACTCAGGCGCAGCTGGGGGCCGGCGGAGCTCACGGGCGCGTCACTGCAACTCCCCCTGACTTCTGCTCCGCGGCTGCTGGGCGAGCCCTCATCTGGGACTCTCCTCAGCTCTTACTGGAATAGTGGCGCGGCTGCCCCTCTGTTGGTCTTCCATGGTCTCTTGTGTTCTGGGGGCCTCTGGATATCTGGAGTTTTGATCTCCTCCATACCCGCTTCACACCCTGGAGGACGGGGCTGTGGCCCCCCCACACTCCCTAGCAGATCATTACATGGAGAAACCTTTGGAATGCAAGCATGCTGATCCACACAGGTATGCACACATGGGTATTCACAGACGCGGACTAAAGCTTTCTTGGCTGCTACCTCAAAGCACACTGTGCGCTGTCTATCTTGCGTGCTGCACAATATCGTTTATTATTTAGTAAATATTGATATCTATGGCTAGCTAGTTTATTGTGATGGTGCTTTGTTTTCTCTATTATTATGTTGCTCTTTGTTGTTTGCTGTCTCCTCTGTTTGTTTTTTTTGTTTGTTTTTTTTTTTTTCTCCATACAGGTGACCCAGGAGTTCTTTTTTTTTTTTTTCTCTCTCTTCCCCCCCCTTCTCACCGTCTCTTCTCCCCTTTGGTTTTCTTTCTTTCTCTCCCCCTCTTTCTCTCATTCATTCCCCCTGTCCTATTTATTTAAAAAAAAAAAAAAAAATGACAAAGGATGAACTGAAGCTCTGCCATCACGTAATGTCGCATACTGCTGTTTCTGATGTCATTTAAAAAAAAAAAAA
The DNA here is from genome assembly GCF_963969265.1 of Rhamphochromis sp. 'chilingali'. Taxonomy (NCBI): domain Eukaryota; kingdom Metazoa; phylum Chordata; class Actinopteri; order Cichliformes; family Cichlidae; genus Rhamphochromis; species Rhamphochromis sp. 'chilingali'. The sequence goes on along the minus strand of NC_137929.1, from coordinate 40,965,211 downwards.
AAAAAAAAAAAAAAAAAAAAAAAAGCGTAACAATAGTAACCATCCTAACATTTCACTCTGCGTCTTATCAACAAAATATAATGGTAATTTTCAATACATGATTTGCCACCATAGCTGTGCTTTAAATGTAGGATGATCAGTTTGTTTCGGTATCGAATTTGGTATCAAGAATCATGTAAGTCTATTGGTACTAACTACTAAATTTCTGGTATGTTGATATCCCTAATTGTTGCAGATGACTTTCTAAAATTGCCTCCCTCCTAAATATTCCACAATGCAAATGGTAATATTCTGAAGCGGATGCATTTAGGATGCATCACAGTAACTCAGCCACAAAGTGTCAGACAACGTAAAGTTACAGAGCGGGGCTTCAGAGTGCATAAAAGTCACCAATGCTCTAGGAGTGTACACTGATTATTTCCAGCAGTGCAGCCTTTTTCATTTTGTAAGACAACTACGGAAAATAAGATAACCCGATTCTGTTTCATATCATTGAGATCAGAACTGAGTGTCCACAGGGGCAGCTCTGACTCAGGAGGTAGAGTGGTTTGTCCAGTCTGTGTGCCAAAGTGTATACGCAGGCGAGGCATTGAACGACAAATTGCCCCCACTGCATTCATCCCTGTTTGTGTGTGTGCATGATTGAAAATAAGCACTTAAAAGCATAAAGCAGTGTACATGTGAAAAGAAGACACTTCTAGTTAAAAAGGTGCTCAGTGTAATAGAACACTATAAATAAAACACTGTTGCATTTCTTTATAATCCAGCAAAACAAACATTATTATTGTCAGTGAGTTTCAAAATAAAATGAAAATTGTCTGAGTTTTATAATAAAAGACTATCTCTGTTCATTCCTACATTCATATTATAGCTGCTAATATATACTGTTTGTGGGGGTAAAGTGGCTTTTTTTCAATGAAGATGAGTATGAGTATTTTTGTGCTACCTTTGCAATGTCTAAAAGCAAAGAGGTATTCTGTAGAGTACAACCAAAACAGTTTGAGAGAGCACTCTAGCCAGTCAGAAGCTGTGATGTTGGAGCCACTAATGAAAACAACTTATTTATAACTATATAAACCACATATAAAGCTATTCAATTTCAATAACATAAATCCACCGATCAGACATACCATTGTGACCACCTGCCTAATATTGTATTGAGCCCCCTTTTGCTGCCAAAACAGCCATCACCCATAGAGACATGGACTCTACTAGATCTTTAAGATGTGCCTCTGCTGTGGTACCTGCCACCAAGATGTTACCAACAGATCCTTACGAGGTGGGACCTCCATGTATTGGTTTGTCCAGTATGTCCCACAGGTGCTTGTTTGGATCGAGATCTGAAGAATTTGGACACCTCAAGCTCGTTACATTCCTCAAACCATTCTTGAACCACTGTTGCGGCTTGCTTTCTTCCTGTAGTGTTCTTCAGGTAACCAATGCATATGCACCCAGCCATGATGCAAAAGAAAGCATGATTCATCCATCTTTCATGGCTCCGTGGTCCAGTTCTGATGCTCATATTTTTGGGGCTTCCAGCAACGGGTCAGTACGGGCACCCTGACTGGTCTGCAACTATGCAGCTCCATATGCAACAAACTATGATGCACTGTATTCTGACAGCTTTCTATCAGAACCAACATTGACGATTTTCAGCAATCTGAGTTACAGTAGATCGGACAACATGGGCCAGCCTTCGGTCCCACTTGCATCAGTGAGCCTTGCCTGCCCATTACCCTGTTGCTGGTTCACCACTGTTCCTTCCTTAGATCCCTTTGGATCAGTACTGACGACTGCAGACTGGGAACAGTCCACAAGACCTGCACTTTTGGCTCTGACCGAGTCGTCCAGCAATTTGACCCTTGTTAAACTCACTCAAATCCTTCTGCTTGCCCATTTTTCCTGCTTCTAACGCTTCAACTGTGAGGACAAAATGTTCGCTTGCGCCCTAATATATCCCACCCTCTAACAGGTGCAATGATGAAGAGATAATCAGTGTAATTTACGTCACCTGTCAGTGATCATAATGGCAAGTCTGATTGGTTTAAACTGTGGTTCAAAACACTGGCATAAGATGTCTTCTTCAACTTATTTTGCTCCATTTTACAGGGAGAAAAAAGCCCATTTAAAGCCGTACACTGTACAGCATTGCTGCAATAGTGGTGAAACATCAGCAATAAACTACAAAACCTGAAAAACAAAAGTGAAACAAAAAGAAAAGAACAAGGCGGTGAAACAAAAAAAAAGGCGATGGGGAAACATAAAAAGGCAAAATGAGGGAGAGACTGCAGAGATATGAGTGTTTCTGCAGCAAGAGGGTGAAACACTGCAGAGAGAGGGGAAGGCTGTATGTTCAGCATTAACACACATTGCACAGTGAAGTGCAGGAGCTTTTAGCGAGGGCGGCACTGAAACAGGCTTTTACTCAGAAAGAATCCCTTCCTAACGGTGTGTTTGATAAGCTGAGCGAGAGAAAGCGAGAAAGACTGAATCTGGCCTTGAAAATATGACTATGAAAACCAAAAGTCAAAGGTTTGAAAGAGGAAGCAGGGAAAAAAGCAAAAGATAAAATGACAAAGTGTGGGTGACAAATGAAAAGAATAGCGTGAATAAATGTGTGGAGGAAGGGTCACTAAATGGCTTGAACATTTTTCAACCGATTGAGCCAGTGCAGTCATGGCTTTTTTTTCCTGTGAATGTCTGGCAGGATGTGGCAAGCTATTTGAATGAAGAAATTAAAATGGTTGAAACTTGATTAGAGTGAGAGCATGATGGACCTGTTACGATAACCAGAGTACATCTTTATTATCTCATTTGGATCGCCTCAAATTCCCATCCTTTTCTTTCAGACACGTGATTGTCCGAGGTATTCAGGCTTCTAACTGCAGCTAAATGGGATGGAGGAACTCATAAGTGACAGAGTCAGAGAAATTCAAGTACAAGAAGACAGAGAAAATTACACGAGGGAACACTGTGGTAACACTTAAACTGAGAACGTGAGACATAAAGATATAATTTGACAGATCTTAACTGTGAGTTGAATTTAATCTGACCTAAGGGACTTCTTTATGAACTTGTTAGCTGGTAAAAAAGATACATTTTGGCACAACAAATCACTTATTCTATTAATAACAAGAGTAGCTGAGTGATAAGTAGTTACCAAATTGTATCAGAGTAGGTTTTTAGTGATCCAGGCCACAGTAATATAAAATGCTTGAGTCAACGGCACGTGGGCCTCTTTTAAGTTCTTGAAGGTTCAGGTTCTGTTTCATCTTCAGAACTGAAGAAGCTGTCTACGTGAGTGGTAAAACATCTTCGAGAACCTAAAAGAGCTCAAGCTGTCTTTGACTGAAGCACTTTAGACGTGTTACCAAAAAACTGAAAAGTGCTTAGACAGCAAAAGAGCATGAAAATGTTTGCCAACTAAAAATGGCCCTAAAACAGACCGCAGTGAGTTGCAGTCATAAGCCACAAACCAGAGGTTGTTGCAGTTAAGTTGGCACTTGTTACCATGTGTTTTTCTTTCTTTTCAAAGCCTCAGCTTGTACTCATTAATACGCAGTCTCAAGTGTACGCAATGAAAGGATGCGTACCTTCTGTGGCCTTGAGAATCGAGGAATTTCCAGGACCATGATGTAAATCAAAAGCTTACAAATCTCGTGGATGATGAAAGATATAATTAACTACAAATACTTGGCCCCTTCTCTTGGCCTCTGGTTCTTGAATTAAGCTTTGAATAGACAGTGAAAGATTTTCCTTGGAAGCACACTGAAACGTATAGTCACTTGCTACTTTATTAGTTACTGGGTTTGACCGTATTTTTGTTTCAGAACTGCTTTAATTTTTCATAGCGTAGATTCAACAAGGTGCCGGAAACATCGATTTTGATCTGCACTGATGTGACAGCATCACATAGATGCTGCAGATTTATCAGCTGCACATTGATGATTTAAATTTTGTGACATCATGTTTTGTCCTCTTGGTAGCAGTCAATAGAAGATGTGATCATAAAGAGAGAGGTTGTGGTGTTTAAGGGATGATAATTTGGTGCTAAGGAGCTCAAAGTGTGGCAACAAGATATCCGCCACACCACCACAACAAGAGTAGCAAAGTGAAAGATTGATACAATTCAGGATGGCTCTATGCTTTCATGTTCTTTTTACGCCAAATTCTGACCCTCCATCTAAATATTGCAGCAGAAATTGAGACTTTTCAGACCAGGCAACATTTTTCCAGTCCTCTATTCTAAACCCATGCAAATTCTAGCCATAGGTTCCTGTTCATAGCTGACAGCAGTGGCAGCTGGTGTGGTCTTCTGCTTCAAGGTTGTCTCTTAACAACTCTTCTGCATACCTGGATTGTAATTAGTGTTTACTTAAATGACTGTTGCCTTCCTATTTGCTTGAAGCAGTGTAATCACTCACCTCCAACTTCCGGAATCAACCAGACATTCTCACCCATAGATCTGCTGCTTATTAGATATTTTCTTTGTTGCACCAAAAACCATGCCACTTAAATAGTGTTTTTTCCCAATTTTGATGCTTGGCTTGAACTTTGGAAGCTTTTTTTGACTATGTCTGAGCTTCTGAGCTTCATTTGGCTGCTCCCTTTTTTGCAAGGGCTTGCCACAGCAGATAAACTGACATATTTGGCACAGATTTTGATGCTGGATGACCTTCCTGATGCAGCCAGGGCTCTTTGGCCACTCCACTGTAGAGCCCCCTCATCTTTAACATGCCTTCGTGTCACTGCACTGTTGCTTCAGTGTGACTGACTGATTAGATATTTGGATTAATGAGCAGTCAGACAAGTGTACCTTATAAAATAGGCATGAGTGCTAGTATGTTTTCCATTAAGAGCTTCCCTTGCAAAGATGCTGGATCATTTCTTGGAAATAAAAGTTGAAAAGCGTTGAATAAGAAGCTTGCTGAAAATTTTGGTGGAGTTCTAGTAGTTAATGTGAGGGAAAAGGTAGAGAAAGGGTAACTAAAGGGAAAGTTGTTAATTCGTGTCACATACTTGCTGGGAAATCCCTGCTGAAAATGGCATGTGAGAAACACTTTCCCCCTGCACTTCCTCTATTAGTTTTGAAGGGCACTTAACCCCCTTTTGCTCCAGTGAAGCTTCTCTGTGACAACAGATTAGTGTTACTGAGCAGAGCAGCTTCCTGTAGGAAAGTAAGTGAATTAATATGAAGAAAAGCAACTTTTTTTTTTCATTTTTTGGCTTCTGTTTCAGCACTTTCCTCTACACCATCAAGCTTCTGTTCCTAAGAGTGTCACAAATGAACTTTCTGAATGGGCTGAAACCAAATTAAAAGCAACCTTCCGACCTCGATACCCTCAGATAGTAACTCTCATGTCATCTGCTCGTCCCTTTATCCCACCCTTCTCCTCCTTCTTCTTCTCTTGTCCTTGTCTCCTACTCTCTCTAGATCACAAAAGAGTCGCTGGCTTTAATTCCCCCTTGAGATATGTCCTTATCACCCCCTCCACTTTCTGCTTTTAGTCAGGGATTTCCCTCTTTTACATGTAGTAGTTAGCGTTGTGATTCATGAGCACCGAGCCTCGGAGAACAGCCTGAGAGACAGAGAGGAAGGGAAAAGAGGGAGGGAGGGTAAGGATGGAAGACAGAGACAGATTGCAGCATTTAACAGGCTGCCCTGGGGAGCCACTGAAGGTGATAGAGAGAGAGAAAGACACATATGGAAGGAGAGGGACGCAAGAGAAAGGGAGAAAGAGACACGCACTGTAGCAGGAGGGAGGCTAGAAAAAAACTTGAAAATAACGGGCTCCATGACAACAATTGGAACATACAGTGTCTATTCAGAAAGGATTCGGCCGGCCTAAACAGTGCAGATGGATGCACAGACTCATACTGTACACACATATACAGAAGCAAGACACACACACACATTCACATTCACATACCCTCCTCTCCCAGATCTCTTCCTCTCACACAGTGCGATGCACTTCATTTACGGCACAGTTTTCCTTTGGGGAATACACCTCTCCAAGCTGTTTTCCTCACACTCCTGTCACATTTCTTTATCCGTTCCCAGCTGGTCCTTCTCTACCCTCTCCTGTTCTCAAAGACTAGTCTTCGTGGAATAAACACGATAAATATTAAATTACTTATATAAGGTCCTCGAGAGCTGCCTGCAATTGTCAGAGATGATAATAATCAAAAGCAGCCCACTGTTCCCATCTTCGTTCCAAGTGTTGTTTAATTTTGGGGGGGAGATTTGGGGCTTTGTGATTGCCTGTGTGTGTACATAGGATTTAGGGTTGTATCTAACAGTTACTTTTGATTGTTCACCCAATTAGCTGATTAATCATTTGTTCCATACAGGACTAGGTATCCAAGTCGGCAATGGTTAAGCTTGTTTTGGTCAGTGAACAGTCCTGTATTCAAAGCTGTTCTGCTGCTTTCATTAGAAGAAAAAAAAATAAGAGAAGCTGGAGCCAATTAATTCTGGACATTCTGAGAAATTTATTATCAAATGATGTGTTGGTTCATTTTGTGTTGATAGATTAATAAACTAAAACCTTTGTAGACCAAATGTTTTTTTGTTGGCAGCACTGAACAAAAAAAAAAATCCATGATGAGATTTCATTGCCGCCTTCAAAGTGATCCGAGGAGGAAGTCGGCTCCTGCAATGAGACCTTACTCCCAGGGAAAAATCCTGGGAGAGTTGGGTCTGAGTCATGAGTGAAGTCAGGATTATTTATTCTTAGCCCATATAAACAACAACTATATGCCTGTGCTTGTACGGTCAGAGGGATGCTTATTTCAAGTTCTGGCAATTTTGTTCTTTTCCCCCTTTGTTCTCATAGACTGTATGGCAAAGATGGACAGAGCTTTCGGGTCTAAAAAGTCAAGGCCATTAGTGCCTTAGACCTGTGTTCTTTCTAATGGGCAGCAGGGGGAGACTTCTGTGGTTACAGATTTAAGGGGAAACAGGCCTAGTTTTATATTTTGTACATGGCCGAGGGTTTGCTTGGGTTCCAGTGAAATACATTTTATCATCGGACAGTGACTGCGAGGATCTGTGTGTACATCCACGTGCCTGACTGTGTTTTGTGACTGCGCTGACTCATCCGCAGAGAATTTACATTACAATGCACCAACTATCCATGTGCCCAGGGAGCGGACTTTGAAGAAGCATAACAGGAATAACCACTCGGCCGTCTAGTCTCCAGCTGGATCCGCAGTATAATCCAGGCTTTTTTCTCTGACCTCATTAAACACATTCCTGTCGAGAATATGATCTCAAGTATTAGTTTTAAGTAATGCTTAATATAACACAATATTTTGCAAATTATTTTTCATGTAAATAAAAAAAGTGTCATTTCCTAGCAAACAATAATGAAACAAGCCCAGGCATGTTTGGATGTTTGAGAGTAGCTGTCTGCTGTTCTTGCTGTGATGAGCTCCTTCAATTGCCTCCAACAAAGCACAGTACTTTGTAAAATATGCAGGAAACTGAAGGTGGAAACAAACTTGTTTCACCACTTGACATATAGTAGAACCAGGCTACGATGAAAGAGATGCTAGTAAAAACGAATAAAGGACTCAACCGAGTATTTCCGGAACATTCGATAGCTGCACTAGCTGACAGAAGAGCAAAATGATGGATGGAAATTACTGATGTTAACATGGTGGTTAAGAAGCTCGACCTAAGATACGAAGTATTATTATTTCAAATTTCCTTTAAATATCATGATAGAATTTTGGGGGTATATCAGTCACCACTGCTTCCCAGTTGATCAGCTCTTTAACAAATCACAACTGTGTTCACTGCCTTCATACTCGGGCTTCCTCCCACAGCCCAAAGACTTGCTTGTTATGCTATCTGGCGATTCCAGATCATCCATATACAGTGGGGCAAAAAAGTATTTAGTCAGCCACCGATTGTGCAAGTTCCCCCACTTAAAATGATGACAGAGGTCAGTAATTTGCACCAGAGGTACACTTCAACTGTGAGAGACAGAATGTGAAAAAAAAAATCCATGAATCCACATGGTAGGATTTGTAAAGAATTTATTCGTAAATTAGGGTGTTGGTTCATACTTCAGTTTTTGACTGTTTTATTTTGTTTCTATGGATAAGATTAGTTTTGCGTTTTATAGTATTTTAGTTCACAACTTGTCTACTATGTATAGTAGTGTCTGTAGTAATTGCCTTGCCTGTGTTTCTGCCTGTGCTTGACTTTGGCATTCAGGCCATATTATTTCAGAAATTAAGCAGTATATCAGCTTCTTAGGCTCTTCTGTTCAATTGAGTCAGAAATTTGGGTGTCAGTTTAATGTTGCTTGAGCATCACTCCAAACAACTACTTGAACTGTTTTTATCATCTAAGGCAGGAGTGGGGAACTCCAGGTCTCATGGGCCGGTGTCCTGCAGGTTTTAAATGTGTCCTTGATCCAACACAGCTGACTTAAATGGCTACATTACCTTCTCAACATGTCTTGAAGTTCTCCAGAGGCCTGGTAATGAACTAGTCATTTGATTTAGGTGTGTTGACACGAGGTGACATCTAACACGTATAGGACACTACCCCTTGAGGCCTGCAGTTCCACACCCCTGATCTAAGGAATATTTCTAAACTCAGATTATTATCATCTCAAGTTTAGACAAAGGCTAAACTTGAGATGATCATTCATGGTTTCATCTCTTCCTGTTTGGATTACTGTAACAGTCTATTTACTTGTTTCAACAAATCAGCTTTGGATCGCCTTCAGACTATACAGAATTCTTGAGCAACACTTTTACCTGGCACTAACAGGGGATCGCACATTACTCGAGTTTTGGCTTTTCTTCATTGTTGCCAGTAAATGTTTGGTTTCACATTCAAAATTTACTTTTTACTTTTAGGGGCCTACATGGTCAAGCTCCCCAGTTTATCTCTGACCTGTTGAAACTACATGATTCCTTTGGTCTTCAGGTCAGGGGTCACTGCTGGCCCCGTGTACTGTTTAGGACGTGGTACCAAGGCCGCTGTCTTTAAGTCATACGTTGACTTTTAAAAAGCAGCTGAGGGCAATTTTATACAGACAAGCATTTAATTAATTTGTTGTTTTATATATGTTATTTTATTGTTTTACATTGTTATGGTATGTTATATTTTTATTTTTTATTTTATTGTGTTTTATTTACTTACATTGAGAGCTAGATTTCTGTTGTGTCTATTTTTGGTTTGAATTCCTGTGTTTTTCCATCCTTTGTTTGCTCCTCCATGGTTGTTTTTACCCTGTTCCCTGTTAATTAGTCCTCTGAGTACATCTACCCTTGTGTTTCCCTCTTTTGTTTGCTAGCTTGTCTGTTCTACTACCTCCTTTGTGTTCCTGTGACTCACCTTTGCTATTCAGCCTGTTCTTTGACTTATGTACTTCATTTCCTTTGAACTCAGTTTGTCCAAGTGAAATATTTGCCGTCATGCCCAAGATTTGTGTCCTCTCCTTGCCACTACCCAAGGCTGTTTAGCTAAAACTCTATATATCGTTGAGCTTGACATTAGCACTCGGCAAAGGATCACAACTACCAATCTAGGCTTACCAACATCCAACCAATGTTATTGAATCCAATAAATCCAAAAGATTAATCCAGTAAACAAACACGGCTCCCACGAATACCAACCAACAGCACTGAGCAGAATTATCATCACACATAAAATGATGAGAAAATCAGATTCAACTCTGACTTTAAGTCGACTCAAGACGGCCATTTGATTAAACGATCCAATATTTCTTTAGACAGTAGCGAGGATTTTAATTGCTGGGAGGAATACCTTCATGATGAACAAAAGGCTCCGCTCTTGCTCTAACGAAACACCAGCAGGACAATAAAGAGGTTATGAAGTGGCTCAGCCTCGTGCTGGAGAACATATTGGTTCTATGTCGACATAATCATAAAATTAAAACATTGTTGGAAAACCAGCTGAAAGGATAAATGAGCCCCATAAAAGTGGTAACTAGTCCAGGAGGGATGCAATAATTATGCGTCAAAATACTGGATTCATTACTACTCGGTCCAGAGGGAGGGTGCATCATCGGTAAGAGGCGACATTGTTAGTGACTTTTATTTCTTAATTGTGCCAAGAAAAAAAAGAAATAAAAGCGAAGCTGCATTTAAGCTGGGGCTTTCTTTGTCCAACTATCCATCTTTCGTTTTCCTGCCTCTTTTTTTTTTTCTTTCCCTCTCCTCTTACATAACACATGCCATTTGGTGGGCTGTTTTTATCCATCTTATAGTTCTCCCATATGCTTACTTTAGCCTGGGTGAACTCATGCTCTCGCCTCCCTCTTTTTATCTCCTCTTCTGTCCTCTCCTGCACTCTACCCTTCAATTTTTACGCCCACCCGTTTGTTGTCTCCATCTCCTCTACCCTGTTGCCCCCTCAGTGTACTCCTCCTCCTCGTCCTCTCTCCATCCCTTCGCTGAGAACACTCGTCTAATGACCCGTGTTTTGGCCGGCTGGCCAGATGTGCGTTGGTGCTGAGTGTGTGATACTGTGCGAGCTCAACATCTGCTCAAAGCTGCTCTTACTGTACATTAAGTGGACGAAGCTGCTCATATCCCCAGATGCTTCAGCCTGTTCAAACCACTGCTTATAATTGCTGATCTTAATGGACTCTGATGGGCTTCAGGTTCTAATGAACTTTAGGCTCTAATACAATTACAGCTGGAGCTGAGCTTGGAGCTGTAACTGACTCTGACTTACAAATAGAACAGAGGTTTAATGGGTGCAACGATCACAAGATTATGTTCTTATTGTGGATGTACTGTTTATTAAATGTACAGGCCAGACATCATCAAGCTTAAGAGCTTAACCTGTCTGGAGTACATGTGCTTATAGTATGTATATGTAATCCGTCTGACCTGAGAGTAAACACTGTGCATCCAAGTAAACATAAACACGATTGTCAGGCTAATAAATAGTAATGCAACGTAAGCAATAAGAACATTTTAGACTTTTGGTGCATAAAACCGCTTAAATGTATTCAACCCTTTCTGTTGACTTTGTGACCACTTTTATTTTTAAAACCAGAGCCCAATCCTCCATCCATTAAATACTGCAGCTCAGCCACCCTCGGCCTCTGTTCTCGAGTCATAACAATCTCATGCTGTAACACATTGTACCTGCCCACTAAAAATAGCACAATGCCAGTTAATGGCTTTATATAAGTCAGTGGGTGGGGGTCTGTGCGGTGAGCAAGAGATTCAGAAATAGTTGGGATTCCTGGAGGCAGATGGGGATAGCAAGTGTGTGAGAGGACATACTTGTATCCTCTCACATCCTGGTAACAATGAACCAGAGAAAAACAACACTGTGAAGATTAAGGTATGTATCTTTTACTGATACATAGTTTTATCTGGCTTTTTAAAATGAGTTGAAATATTGAATAATAAACATTTTTGTGCTTATAACTAAAGCTAATAATATTAATGAAAAAAGCAAATATCTTTAACAATCTGACAAAAGGTATGGAGACTTTCTGTAGAGTGACTTCTACAAGAGAATAACCAATAATCCTGGACTGTTGGACAATATAAAATCTTGTATAGTAAAAGATTTATAGCATTAGCTGTCGGTATATTTCTAGAGGGAAAGTTGTTAGGGCTTATCCCCTGAGAACCATGAGTGTATGTATAAAACTGCACAGCAATCAATCCTCAAGTTGTCGACATATTTCAGTCTGCACTAAGGAGGTGAACTTATAAACCTTTAACCATTAAGTTTGTTTCAAATCCTTTAAATAACAAACAGAGCAGCGAAATCAGAACCATTACCATTACGGGCCTATCATGGCGACACCACAGGGAAACAGTGATGTCACCACAGTGCAGTAACCATTTACACCAGCACTGAGGGCGCAGGTACCCACTGCAGTATTCTCATAAATAATAGGTGTCGTCACTCAGGCAAAACCTCTGCATCCGCAGTGCTGGTACATACAAGAGGAGGAGAAGTTGAACCTCCTCCAGACAGCTCATCTTTCGAAATGGTTGCAGTTCTCCCTTTGTATTATTTGAGAATCTCTGAACATCTGCACTGCTGCAAAACTGAAGTGGCAGTATAAACTGACACTATTGTGCAGATGTGTCTTCAACCCAACCCATGGCCCCCCGTGAGAGGTTACAGAAAGTGACAGGTGTGGTGTGCACCCGGCCAAAATGACAGCAAAGCAAAACTCGAGCCAGCAGCTGTGACATCAGTGTTGGTGCAAGCTGCTGTTTGCAGGACAACCACTTAAATGTCCACCCTTACAGGTGGACATTTAAGTGCTCCATAACATTACAGTACAGTAAAATGCCATCAAAAAACACCGGATCATCCAGATTTGTTTAACAGATCATCACTGTGCTAGCAACTGATTTAGATGTTACTAGTTGAGTACATATCACCAACAGGAGATCTCTAAGCATGTGGTTCTGGCTGGTTCAATGGGCTCATTTCAGTTAGTGATAAATAAGACTAGCATTCATATCAACAGAGATGCACTAAACTACCAACCCTGACCAGTGACCAGCCAGTCAGCCTCACAAAGCATATTTCATGCATGCGCAACATGTACACAACTGCAGGCACTGACAGCCACATGCTAACATGTTTTTAGCATGGCGCTCCTCAGAGTGATTGTAGACAAAAAGTCTACCGAAGTAAATTGCGAGGAGAAATTGCGTTTTGTAACAATAAACCTAATAAGACACTTAAATCATCCTCACCCAGCTGAACACGAACATTTTAAAGAAGCTAGCTAAGGCAAAGAGGCTAAAGCTAGCAAGAGTGCAGAGCCAACCACAAGCTAGCAGCCTCGGTTTGAGCAAATAATAAAAGCAGTTAGAAGGAAAACTACGGAAATTGTTTATCTCTACATATAAATAAGTGCATACACTCTAAAAGAGTGCATTGTAGCCCCACTGAGTACTGTTAGTTTCTACACCTAACACTACACAAACACTCAAACTCATGTCACAGCTGAGAAGCAGAATAGGTTAAGCTTTAATTTGAATTTGATTTCTCCACCCCCTCCAGCCTCCAAATATGGATTTTTATTGTTTATTGTTGCTTTTCATTTGAAAACATATGGCTTGTTGCTTCTATTTTACAATAAGGGCTTTCCACGAGGCTGGTAGCACTCTAAATGGGTGGTAGTGGAACCTTTCTAGGATCTCTGTGCACAGTAACTCTGCACTGTACCTCCGCCCTGATGGTGACAGTTTATATTCCCGAAGAGAGGCCGTGATATATCACTGAAGAAGGTCGACCCTTTCACCGCCACTCAAGTTTCAAATACAGCAGTGGCATATCATAATCGTAGTAAACTCCAAATCAAATGATGGCATCCCCGGGCGTGTTCTCAGAGCGTGTTCTGGGGAGCTTGCAGGAGTGCTGACAGACATATTCAACCTGTCCTTGGCCCACGCCGTGGTACCGGCCTGCTTCAAATCCACCTCCATCGTCCCGATACCCAAAAACTCCAACCCATCTTGCCTCAATGACTACCGCCCAGTAGCACTCACCCCCATCATCACTAAGTGCTTAGAGCAGCTGGTCCTAGCACACTTCAAATCCTGTCTCCCCCCCACCCTGGACCCCCACCAATTCGCATACCGCCAGAACAGGAGCACAGAGGATGCAGTCTCCATCGCACTGCACTCTGTCCTCTCACACCTGGACAACAACAACACCTACGCCAGAATGCTGTTTATAGACTTCAGTTCAGGGTTCAATACAATCCACCCCTCACAACTCATCAGGGAACTGACAGACCTGGGCATCAGTTCCCTCATCTGCAAATGGTTACTGGACTTCCTGACCAACCGCCCCCAACATGTCCGGCTGGATAACCACTGCTCATCTACCATCACAATGAACACCGGTGTACCACAAGGCTGTGTGATGAGCCCTTTCCTCTACTCCCTCTTCACCCACGACTGCAGACCTGCTGATGGTTCCAACACCATCATTAAGTTTGCAGATGACTGGCCTCATCAGTGACAACGATGAGGCCGCCTAGAGGGAGGAGGTGGATCGTCTGGCTGAGTGGTGCGACACAAACAACCTGCTGCTTAACACCGAGAAGACCAAGGAGCTCATCGTCGACTACAGGAGGAATGCTGACCCACATACACCCATCCACATTAAGGGGACGCCTGTGGAGCGTGTGAGCGGCTTCAAGTTCCTGGGAGTCCACATCTCTGAGGATCTCACCTGGACGACCAACTGCTCCAAGCTGGTCAAGAAGGCTCACCAGTGCCTCTTCTTCTTGAGGACTCTGAGGAAGAACCACCTGTCCTCAGACATCCTGGTGAACTTCTATCGTTGCACCATCGAGAGCATCCTGACCAACTGTATAACAGTCTGGTACGGGAACTGCTCTGCCTCGGACCGGAAGGCGTTGCAGAGGGTCGTGAAAACTGCCCAGCGCATCGCCGGAGCACCACTTCCTGCCATAAAAGACATCTACAGGAAGTGGTGTCTGAAAAGGGCTGGGAAAATCATCAGAGACCCCAGTCACCCATCACATGGACTCTTCACCCTCCTGCCCTCTGGGAGGCACTACAGGAGCCTCCAGACTAAGACCATCAGGTACCGGAACAGCTTCTTCCCCACAGCTGTCAGACTCCTGAACTCTGCCTCCTGACAACTAACCCACGTTAACACACGGACTGAACATACACACACCCACAATGGACAACTGTACCCTCAAACACACAATAATAACATGGACTGAACCACCACTCACAACCACTACCACTTTATATAGCCTCTGTAGAAATTATCCACATATCTCACTTATCTTAACTGCACTACTGTATAGCTCTGTATAAATAATCATTCTGTACATACGATAATTTTTAACCCTACAACTGTTTACAACTTGCATAGTTCCTATTTCTGTATAACTGTATATCTCAGATTTCTGTAAAGTTATTTATTTCATATTCTGTATAGTTTTTCATATTTGTATCCTGTTCATAGCCTGTACATAGCTTGTACTCACTACAGCCTGTACATACCTATAGTTATAGAATATTCACAACATACTTCATACCGTGTACATTATAACATACCATAATAGACCCATTTCTGTAATATACTCACATATCTATATTATTGCTAATATATATTGTAATATATCTATATCACTAAAGCACTTCTGGATGGATGCAAACTGCATTGCGTTGCCCTGTACCTGTGCATGTGCAATGACAATAAAGTTGAATTCTATTCTATTCTATTCTATTCTATTCTATTCTATTCTATCACGCCAGACATACTGACAGTCTTACTGCTTTTTTTTTTTTTTTTCAAACTACAAACATTAGAACAATACCTTAAACACATCTGCGTGGCTAAAAACACCTTTGGCTTCCCAGTTTTTTAAAAAGTGTGAGAGTTTACGGCTTTTCTCTTGCAAGACACATCCTTCACCTCTGTAGACAAGGGCTCAAGACAGTTCACGAAAGGTAGATATTCCACACTATTCAACTATCCACGCATTCAAAGTAATTTGCCATTGAGCGTACGTATTTGCATTTCATCATTTGAGCCCGAGTCCCAGGAGAAATGGAGAAAGATGATTGGACAAGAAGAAGAAGAAAAAAAGATGGCTAAAAAGAAGGTACAACAGCCCAGAGACAGATGGCACATTTTTAGGTTTCCTTTAATAGAAGGACACATCTCTTACTGGTCCCTTCTCTCAGCCTGCGCTTGTCTCTGCTCAACTCTCAACAGTGTCTCCTTTGAAAAAAAAAACATAGAGTACATTTCTTAAGCCATACACACTGATGGGGCTTAGTGCTGCACTCCCTGTCAGAGAGGAGGGAAGGAGGCAGTGGAAAGCCTCTAAAAGCTCAGCAGAAATGTATTTATAGACAAAAATAAAAGGATTATACCTCCATGAAGGAGTAGGGGAAAGCCAGTGATTTCCAAACATGCCAGATGCAGCACAATCTGAGTTGAGGCGGGAGGGGGTGGTGGTGGTGGTGGGGGGGGGGGGGGGGGGGGGGGGGCAGGAAGAAGTGGAAGTGAGGAAAAGGGACTGACAGATGGAGAGAGACACACTGACAAAGAGAAACAAAGATTGGCGCTTTCTCAGATTTACTTGACTAGCTTGAGATTGGCCTTGGAGCCGCATCAGACCCCGATAATTATCCCCTGCCAGCTTGCTAGGAAGAGGGTGGCTTTTAGGGAGGGGAGGCGAGGGAGGGTGAGTGGGTGTGCTGCGTGCTCAAGTGTTAATTATCAGCATAATGAGAAAGCTATACCTTCCTCTTGCGAGCGTGCGCGCATGCTCTGCTGAGCCCCTTTGGATTACGGGATTTTGTTTTCAAAGTATTAAAAAATAAAAATCTTGTTTTCTCCTCTTAATGCCGACCTGGTTTCAAGAGGGAGCGAGGATAAAAGGGAAAAGCCAGCAAACAGCTGTCAAAACTGGAAACGGAGCCAAACACGAATTGCGTAATGTCCCCGAACTCGTTCCAATGGCCGCGTTTCCCATTCATATTCCCGCAAAATTTAAAACTGTCTGCCCCTCTTCACCCCCCCACCCCCATTTCCCGCCTCTCTCCCCCGCCGCTTCTTCTCATTCTGACTCCTTCAGCGCCTCCTGCTGTGCAGATGTTGGCTCCCGGATGTGTGCGCGCAAGTGTTAATACCCTGCCTGAGTCCTCTTGCTGTTGCTAAGGAGAATACGGCGAAGCCTTTAACGAGGGGAGGAAAAGGCGAAGAGAGAGGGGGAGATGAATAGAAGCTCATAAAAAAAGAGACAGAGAGAAAGGGAAAGAGGAGGAAATGAGGCAGCGGGCGACAGGATTTCAGCTGCAGGAGACAGTTTGTCAAAGCAGTGAGAAGGTGCGCTACGATAGCTCATCAGCATTACTTCAGTGAGGCTGAGCGTAGCTCACACACATCAGGCTGAACTCGCTGTAGAGTTAGCACACACGCCCTCATCTTCTTCCGCTACATTTAAAAAAAGGGGAAGTGCACATTAAGATAACGTATGTTCTTGTAGTCATTAACCAGTTGTTAAATGTGTGTTATGCATGTGTTCCTTACTCACACTTTTTTGTTATCAAGCTCAGTGTTTTGACGCTCAAACGTCAGAGAGGAAGTTTAAAGCTGAAATTTTAAAAATTCAATTTAAAAACAGAAAAGAGAGAGAGAGCAAGAGAGAGAGAAATGCCTTTTTACACCCCACTTAGCGCCTCATCCTCTGGGATTGCGCCATGACTGCAGCCTAATGCACAGGATCACGGGTTCAACTTGTATCAGTCCAAATGGGGTTAGAGGTG
Organism: Rhamphochromis sp. 'chilingali'; assembly: GCF_963969265.1. Lineage (NCBI taxonomy): Eukaryota > Metazoa > Chordata > Actinopteri > Cichliformes > Cichlidae > Rhamphochromis > Rhamphochromis sp. 'chilingali'. The sequence continues at coordinate 40,947,907 of NC_137929.1, read as the reverse complement.
GGACGGCCGCCAGAGGTTATAGGCCGGTTACAAATAACACTGTGTCGGCTCATTTCAGGCAGCTGCATTCATGTAGTGTGAGAAATGTAACATTTAAGGCCAAACGTGCTTCTGAGATGTCAGTTTTAACTTGAAGGACTAGAATATAAGCAGGAAAGTGAGCGGGTATCGGCTATAGTCGAGCATCAGCCTCTTAAATTAAAAACAAAAAGAGGAAGTGCTAAAAACTCAATCGCCACAGAGCCCTGTGTTCAAGAGAATCAAGGATCAAGGAAATCACGAAAATCAAGGAAAGCAGAGGCTTTGTCCATTGTGGAGTTCACCAGGAATGGGAGAAGCAAGACAAGTGATCAAAGCTCAAAAGTATGCACAGTACAAACAGTGGTTACAGTGGACACTTGCCACTGTTTCAGTTCAGCTCTTTGTATGTTAGAACTTTGCTCGTCACTGCGGCTTGGCTAGCTGACGGACTGCCTCCATCTGATGCTCTCTGCAGGTAGACGGACAGTCCGTACCTCCCTACAGTCTGCCAACGAAAAACATGGAGCACCTTAAGCTGAGTCCACACTGGAAGCGATTCGCTTATCGCACATCGCTTTGATTAGTCTCTGGGTGGCTAAATAACTCCAGTGTATTTACTATCAGCAGTGTCCTGCACTCTTATTGGTAATCACTTCAGTGACTCACCTGGAAGTTAAGTTCTCGCCCACTGCAGTTACTTCACCTTTAGTCACTGAAGCTCGCTGACTTTCTCTCTGGTTTCCACATCACTGTGAACTGCTTCCAGTGTGGACACTTTACACTCGCTAATTCCAGTTACTAAAACTGGAACCTTCACCTGCTTCCGTAGCAATGTTGGCTTTGGGACTATTTTAATACGTTTTATGGAAAACAATGCGGTTTGTGGTGCTATGAATATATTAGTACCATCTTTTGGGATGGTATTAGCGGACCATCCAACAAATAGCAACAGGTATGTGGGTCTGTTATGAATGCATCTTGTTAATTAGCTAGTCAGCGTTAGCTGATAGCTTAGCATTCAACCTTTTTGTCAAAACATGTTCACTTGTTGTTAAAGACAACAACAGATATAATAATTTCAACTCTTTAAAATAGGAAGTCTTTATACCCAGTCTGACGTCAAGCACCATTTTTATGCCCATCTTTTATATACAGTCTATTGTTGTAATGCAACTCTGTACATCTGTAATAAGACTATTAACTATATCAATAAAAGTTATTGTTTTTTGTTTTTCTTACATTTTCTCTTGATTGGGATCATGACTGAAGCCCAGGTTCATTATCAGCTCAGGCCTTTTAGGCACTGTCTGTCTGTGCAGACAGATGGAAAAAAAGTGCATTTTTTCCATCAGCAGATGCACTTTTTAAAATCTAAATGGCTTCACAAAGGCAAACCTCCAGTTCTTCTTTCCTTTTTTCCCCATTTATGACGCCACTAGCTTCAGCCCACAACTTTGCACACATGCAGGAGACAGGCTTCGGAAATCTAGTGATTTGCAGAGGTAACCGGCAGATGCTCTATCCTTCACTGTGTGTGTTTACATTTCAAATCCCCCCATGTGCAGCAGTGGCATCATCTGCTACGTATCAAAAGACAGTGACACGTCCCATCTGCCCCGGGCTGAAGAGTGAAATACATTACACATACAGAAGGAACAGTCCCACTGGACCATTGCTCCACTTCTGTGACAGAAGAGAGGAAATAATCGCTCCACAGGGAGGCTATTTTTATCTACGCTTGAAGTGATCGATTCAGCGACAAATCTCAGCACCTCCTGACATGACACTCCACTGTACAAGCTGGTAAGTTACGTAACATGGCTATCTTTTAATCTGCCTGATTATCATTTCCATTCCACCGCCTATGGAAAGGGAAGTCACGATGACTCCACCTCAGATGAATATCTTAGAGATTATGCACAAGTAATTAATATGAGGTCTAAGGAGGGTGACTGTTCAAGACCCCTACAAGAGTAATACATCATTCCTTTCTACTTCTAAGTCAACTTGCAGCTTAAAGCTTTAAGGATTATTTCCCAGAAATAATGAAGAACCCGCTCCGACCATGAAAAACCACTGGGAGAGTGATGCATTTCAGTAATAAAGCTGGTGAGCTTATACCTACAGACAAGGTATGCATACTTTTAATGCTTCCATGGATTCTCCCCCAACACCACCACACACATTTCCACACCAGAAAACCACTTCATTACACAAAGGAGAAAAAGCAGCTTGAGAATGAATCACTGAGTGGTTCTGCAGTAAATATGGAACTTTATGTACTGCATGAATCCTTAAGATAAAGCCTGAAAGCCCTAGCTTTGGAAAGAACTGTACTGCAGAGAGGTTCATTTCACTCGCTAAATGAGAAATCATTCACATGCTGGAATTTCATCATTTGGATGTTATGAAATCCCTCCCTCCCTGCCTTCCACAAGCCCCGACATCCCGGTTTTGGGAAAACCCTTCTGCTCCATCACCATGTCCATAGTGCCCACTGGCGATGTGAGCTGGTGCCACTGCTGCTGCTCTCATTGCAGCACTTCTGTCAGTCTCGGGATCAAAGCCAAGCAGGAGCAAAAAGCGCTGCGCTAAGACACGTTGTTCCGATTCTTAACCGCACCTCGCCGTAGCGGGATTTGGTGAGGGGTGGGGGGGTCTGGACAAACGACAAAAATACCAGCAGTTTGATCTGATCGGATGTGATGCACCCGTGCGTGCTCGCGGGGACGAGAGATAACACGGTTAATTCCACACAGGTGCAGATGCGGACACGCGTGGAGGAAATTACGGCTCAGCACGGAGGTAGAATGCGCGGACTGCAGCGCGTAATAAAACCAAGTCCAGGAACTGCACTTGTAGACCGTGCGCCGCTAAAAACAGAAGAAAGTGATCGAGTCCCAAACACCGAGCACGAGCTGTAGTTTGTAACATACTCACCTCACTCATGTTGGGAAGATGCGCGGAGGGAGTTCTGCAACTGAAGAAGAAGAAGTGGACTTGGGTCTTTCTTGCTCTCCGTGCTCAGTCCTTCAGCCAGAAGCGCGCGAGAGAGTGCTGCAGTGTGTGCTTCACAGACTCTGGGAAAAAATAAAAAATTAAAAGATGAAAGAGTGATGGAGGGGAGGGGGTGGTGGGCTGAGTGGACTGTGGAGGCTCCGAGACCGAGTGAAGCAGGTAGGCTGACAGAGTGAGGAGATGCTCAGCTCTCCGGTGCAGATGATGGGAGGAAGCTTTAGTGACAGCAACGCTGCGGTTTATGGGCAACAGGAGCGCTCTCTCTCTCTCCCTCCCTCTCTCTCTTTCTGTCTCGCCCACTCAGTCTCAACCAGTCACCAGGGAGCACACTATTGCCCTGGTACAGACATGTAGGCTAATAGGCAGGTAATAAGAAGTATAACCCTGGAGCATTTAGATACGCCTTTTACATAAGCGTGGTAATTGATGTGTTATAGTTATGATTTTTTTTTCAGCTTTGAAATGACCATGAGCTGAAAACACGTGTAGCCTGCAAACACACGAATATACTGCAGTGACATCCTGTTCTAAACTTTTTATGTGGGGTGGGGGAGGCTTCACAATACAAGGATGCTATTTTCCACATCCCACTCAGAATAAATATCCGATTTCCTGTCCAGAGTTTCAAAATAAACCACGTTTGCAAAAGCAGAAAGTGTAAATTGTGTTTTTGCAGCATACTGCAAATATTGGTATCGATCTGAGACCAAGTTAAATGCAGGAGCATTATTGCTGATACCAATGCCAATACTATTCACTTATAAAGGCCGTGTATACATGATAGAGCAGTCTGTCATTCATTTATAGATGAATCATCATGCATTTGCAATTCTGAACACATTTTAATGACCAGTGAATCACTGTGATGTTTATTTTCCCACAATAATTAATTCTGACAACAACACACACCTTTAAGCTCTTGGTGTGTTTTGAAACTGTGGGTTTTTTCCCTGTCTTTTAACCACTTTGGGTCAACTTCTGTTGTTTAAATGTGCTATCTATAGCCTATAGGCTAACACAATTCAGTGGGCTACACACTGAGAGAACAGAAACAAAGTATCAATCCAATACCAGTACCTTTTGTGTCAATACCATTGGTATTTCTGTCGATCTGCCTGGGGGTGGGTGGCGGGGGTTCTATTTAAACAATCTTAAACTTACAGTTGTATGTGTTTAAATGTTAATTTGATGTAATGTCATGTCTGATCATGGTCACTTAACTTTAAAAAGGGTGTTTAGAATTTCTGAATCTATTTTAAGAGCTACCTATTTTTTTTCTAAGGCTTGGAAGTAAGCAGACATAACTGGTTAGTGTCAGGGATAAGGGAAGAGGAAACACAGAAGGACAGAAAACAGATTCCCTTCTGCTCAACCCTGCCAAGTGTCTCCACTTGATGGTGCTGTTGTCATTATGTATCTCATTTGATCCTAGCCTGCACCTGGCCTGGGGATTTCATAGCTGCTGTAAATAATAGAACCCTTTCCATGTTCAAATAATACTATTAGAACACATTAGGTACTCAAAGACATTGACATAACTGCAGTGGTCGTTGTTGTCCACATCCTCCTTCTGGAGGAAAATGTCAGCACCAGTTATGACCCACATGTGCAGTTCAAATGTGGGCCACACTCATCCTTGACTGACAGCACTGACTCACGGTGACTGCGGCTGTGTACACAATGTAGCTTACCATCACCAGTGTGTGAATGTGTGCGTGAATGGGTGGATGACTGGATATGTAAAGCGCTTTGGGGTCCTTAGGGACTAGAAAAGCGCTATATAAATACAGGCCATTTACCATTTACCATTTTACACTCAGCCACAGGTCAACCCTTATTGGCCCAGATGTCAGGGGTGCCTTGACATTTGGGTCGCATGCAACCCACGCAACATTTAGAGTGCTGTAAGTAGGCCTTAAATGCCAAATGGAGCCCAAATTAGAGGCTAACATGAAATCAAGGAAATCACGCAGCACAAGCACAGATGACAGAATATGCATGATGCAAAAAAATCTACCATAAATGCCAAAAACATCACAGTTTTGTAAAAGCTTCTTTCTGCCACTGGAAAAAATGTAAGAAAACAAAACAAAACAAAAAACCCCAACATAAATCAAAATGTCGACTTGGTAAGTCAAACTTATGAGAAAATAACCTGAAATTTCGAGTTAAGAAGTAAATATTTTGAGATCATAATCCAGATTTTTTTTATTTATAGATGGCAAAAAATGTTTTGTTTTTTTCAATAAGGGAAAAAACTTCCATAAAGATAAGCTTAATGAATAAAAAAAAACCCCAAAAACGAACAGATCCTATATGTTCAGATTACTTTGTATTGCTGTCCTTTTGTGAATATACAGTAACATTTCTCATTTCCCAGCAGGACATGCCAGTACAGCGCTAACTGTGCAGCTTACAGGTTAAATAAATTTAAATCTTCTTAGTCGGGAAATAGGGAAAATTCAGTCTTAGCTGCCCTTGCTACTCAGTTTAAACAGGCAGAATTTGATTAGGAACCACTGCTGTAAAACACAAATGAAATCATAATTAATGGATATACATTTACAGATCTCTAATATTAGATTTGCTAAGTTATCAGTCTTTAAAGCAAACATCTCTGTGACCTGTAAGCAGAAATGAATATCAAGACTGAGGGAAGCCTGTTTAAATCCCCTCAATATCGGCCAGGAGGCCACAGGAGGGCTCCCTTTGCAACAAGCTCAAGCTTTCTGTATTTCACCCACTTCAACCAGATGCAGCATCTCAACATCTCAAATTCTGAAGTCACAAACACGTTCTTATAGAATGCAGATAAACATGCAAAATAAAGCTGTCTCACTGAGCGTTTTCACACTTTAAAGAACAACTGCATCCTAAATGAACAGGTATAAAAAAGAGAGAGACAGGATTTGTTTTGTGTTTATTTATTTCTAATGTGTTTTATTTTTATTTATTTTTTTTATCTGTCCACAAAGTTATATTAGTCACTACTATGTTAGGTCAGTTTTCCCTCACTGCAATGGCAGTAAACTACACAAGAGCCCAAACCCAGCGTGGTCCCCTCACCTCACAAAAGATTTGTCATATTACAAAAAAAAAGAACAATACCCTTTGAAATGACAAATGTATCCTTTCTGGAGAATTTTCTGATTTACAATCAGGATATAAGGTGCCGTTTTCACATCTATTTGTAAATTACAAGCGAGCAAATTGAAAATTGTGCAAAAAATTCGCTGATTTTTTAACAATTGTTTGGCAAAAAAATTAACTGAAGTCAGACAAACACAAGCAATCTTCTTGGAAACATTTGAATACTTTGTTAAATTGTCAGCTGATTTTGTCTCTATTTCTAATTGTGAATTATTCTAAAAATTGGGAATGCACCTTAAAAATCTGACAATACTCTTAATAGCTATTACAAAATTACAGTTTACAACTATTTAATTAAAAACAGAATTTGTAGTTGCTGCTGATACACAAAACATGATGTAATCTTATTTCTTCAGGGCAATAATCAACTTTGAGAACATTTTTTAAGCAACTAATGAATAAATACCAGACAAGGGTAAATACCACAAGAAAAGAGGGCAGACTCTACTCGGTAACAAGCAGTTTGAACTTAACAGTAAAGTTTAACCGTAACAATATAGACGAGCTAGCTAACACAGGATGTTATACACTCTTTTTGCTTCAATAATCTTTTGGCAAATAAACTGTTACATATTAAACATGTCAATCTGCTCTGATGTCTTAGTATCTCAAGACAAAGGTAGGCCTGTTTGTAGTCTCCTATTTGGCTAAATGTACTTTTAAATTTAGACTAAACAAGTTTAATAGAAGGAAAACCTGTAGCTACCATTAGCATTGCTAGCATGAGTAGTTTTCTTTCCTTGTGTTTACTATGTGTGGTTGTTCAGCACTCTGACAGTGATTATATAAATGACAGAGGACATATACAACCATATTTTTTATTTTCTAGATCAAAACACTGCCCAACAAGATGCCATTGTTGGTTTAAAATATCAAGGCATTACCCAGGGTCAGTTAGTGGATAACGTCTTCCTCAATGCATTAATTATAACTGATTTCACTGAACAGCAGTACTATTTTTTACACAAACTAGGCACATATCTAATGACACAATAGCAGCTTAGCTTTTAGAAGTCTTTTTTTCTCTTTTACACCATATATAGCTTATTTATGTTTTGCAGTCATGTCATTGCTAATAACATGATGGCTAACATGATGTTAACTTGTGTGCTATTTCGGATGTGTGACACTGCAGGGTGACTAAGGCTCCAGACACACAGGTCTAGAGATGAGGCTGTGATCATCTGCCAACCACCAGTTGCTAGCAAAAAATGTTTATTCACTGACTAGTTGGTGAAAGCCTTTATTCCTAGAAAACTGCTACAGTTGCCCACGGTTTACAAGGAACATGTTGACTTATCTGCACACACTTGCCAGCTACTCTCAGAGCAGTAGTAAAACTTTTGCCTTCAAAGCAAAAGCCACATCGTTTAAAATTACTTGGCTTTTACTTTGAAGGTGAACATTCTCTGTTTGTGTTGCAATTTTTTTCAAGGTTTAATGCCACTGAGGAAGCAGTTTGCGAGTGTTTGCAAATAATTCACCAACTTGTGTAGAAACTACAGGCAACCACAACAGTTTGTTAGTGGCCAAAGCAAGAACAACAAAATCTTCCTTATACCACTCTCTTTGAGACCACTTTCAACTCGCAACCTCCAGCAACCACTTGCCAAACAGTCTGGGAACAGTAGCTACCAGTGGTTGTATCACGTCCTATATGCAGACAACTTTCATGCAATGTGTGTATGACGCCATGTAAAAAACTGCTACACCTCAATGAAACAGTAGGAAGGTGTTCAAAGTATGAAAAAATAGAAATTGCTAAACATGTTAGGTACACCAATTGTGCATCCTTGGAATGTAATTGTGCATTCATCAGTTTTCAGGTAAGCACATCCTGGTTTCCCTGTTTTCAAGTCACTACAAAGCCGTGCGTGTGTTTGTCTTACTCCTACTAAACTACACCTTCAAAAGAGTAAAATGATTAGCTTAGGTACAAAGATGATTTTTGTTTCTTTGCAATCAATTTGGAAATAATGAGGCCTTGGCTTCATTTTTACATTCAAATCTTTTGTTTCTTTTGAAAACATGCCACAGCTCTGGGACTTTTTGTCATTAGACTTTTATGATGATTGGCAGTCCATTTTATTCCCATCTGCCAGCGGGAGGAGTTGGAGGGACCATTGCTCGGGTTTGTGCTCTCCTTAAAAAAACACAACATCTCTAATGCTATCTGTACAACATTCAACAACACATTTCTCTTGATTTTTTTTTAACCATAATGCTAAAACAATAATACTTATCATTATAAGAGCATTTTTCCATCTCAACGGCATTGAACAAACACCACACAAACTGAAATAAAAATCTAATAAAGGCCTCAATACCAGATAGTACACGTCACCTTCAAGTGGTGCTAGAGATAGACTGTTTACAGATGAGAGCAGGACATGGAGGGAGAGCAAGCATGACGAGGGGAAAAAGAGAGAGTAAAAGGAAAACGGTGAATTATTTTGTTTCCTCTAGTGTATTTGATTTAGTGTCACATCAGACATGTTTTGGCACCTCATGAGATTAAACACAATGTATATGTGTCTTAGACTTGGGCTTTGGTTTACCAAGGGTTAGTATTATGACCCGAAGTTCTCTAACCCTACTTCTACAACAATTTTTACTTGTCTAAGGGTAGGTAGTTCATTCTTTTAAGAGTCTAGCCATGCTAGAACATAAGGCCTAGTGACCTTGTTTAAGGCCCAATGGGCCTGAAAAAATGGCAAATAATAAAAACAAAAACACAAGAATAGAGGGATCAGGAGGTGAACACAGGAGAAGATGATCAAGAGAATGGGCTGATGTGTTGAAGGGGAATAGGAAAGAGGAAAGAGAGTGTGTCGATATAGGCTAAGTGCTTTTGGTGAGTTTTACAAAATATACCAGGAAGTGCTTGAAACAGAAGGCACGGTGGCATTGACAGTAGTTGTTAAAGGAGACACCACTAAGGGACTTTCACTACAAAACTCATAAGGTGCTCTAAAAAGGGAACTTAATCACAATAATGCACATTAAAGAGTGGTCACAATCATAAATTACCCCATCAATTTGAGTCTTAGCAGATAAATAGAGGCTGTTAACCAGTGTAAGAGAATATTAATGCCTCACATTCATAAATATACCTTCAAACTAGGATAAAGAAATGATTACTGGATGTTTCCACATAAAAAACAAAATGCACTTCATTTTTTTCCTAACCACCAGTTCAGTGGTCGAATATCTGATACACTGACAACCTAGCTGACTGATTTTGCTAATCGATGGGGTAAATCTACTGAAACCACACATTTACACACTTAAAAATGACAACCGAAAGTGACAACTGCCATTGAAAAAACGTTTGGTCTATTGATAAAGTCAAAATGAAAACAACTACTTTGGGAACTCAAAAAAAAACTTGCACAGTGCTCTGTATAGACATTCCAACTAGTCTTAGCTCACAAACATTATAATCAATATCACCTATATTGATAACCTTTTTCTGTAAGCATCTTGAAAGGAAAATAAACAAAAGTCTGCTTTTTTTTTTTTTCGTCTTTACAAAAGCTACACATATTCTACTGGGATGCCTATGCGTTTGTTAGTGTTTTAATAATTACTCCTACCATTGTCTTTTCTTTTCTTATTAAAACAAAAAAAAGAAGAAGAAGAGAGGGAAACTACTCATCTAAAACACACCGTAACCCAAGAGTACAGTTTGTTTCTTAGATTTAGTCTTGTCTGGCAGCTAGACTGCTTTCTTTGTCGTTCTCTACCTTGTAAAAAGTTAAAATTTTCCTTTTTTTTGACACAGTCGTAGTCTCTTCAAAACAATGTGTCAGTTGATTGTATTCAGGAGCTCAAGCGTCGCCCCTTCAGCCCTCACACAGACTCTCGCTCTGTGTTCAGTTGGTGCCTTTGCATCCCCAACCAACAACCGCTACCATTGTAAACACTGAATGTTGAACTCTGACCTCCTTTTTAAGCGCTCAGCTTTTGACCTTTCCTCACATTATATGACATACTTTTTTTTGTTCTTTTCAAGCTGAGCCACAAACAGCTACAGTCTGTGTCAAGGACATTACACTATGATGTAGCATTTCTTTTACAACTGAACTATTCACAACACCCTAGAACCACTTTTAACAAATATATTGTACTTAAATCGTTTAAACTGTATATTCAGATAAAATGAACGATCTATCAGAGCCTCGATGGGCAAGGATACCAGAGACTCTCTCGACGACATACATGAACAGGCACTAACTGAAAACAAATGAACAAAAATATTACAAACTTTCTGTTTTTCTTTAGCACAGTCATCAAGAAACACTTTTCTGACAAACAAGGCAGTGATACATACTTGAAGGAAAGCACATGGCCTGTAACGGTTGCCTCATGCCTTAAATTAATAAAGAATAGCTTAGCCGAGGTTTGCAGCTTGAAACTTTTAGACTAAACTTTCCTCCATGTCTGTTTGTTGTAGTTTGAGGAGGAACCTGAAGCTGTTCAGTGGTCAGTCCGTCAGGAGAGCATCTAGTCGCAGCTGGCTCCAGCATGGTCAGTGTTGTAGTCTGGGATTTACCAGTCCATTATAAGTGTGGGATAAACGCACGACTCTAGAATGATGCAGGACTTTGCCCTAGATCTTTCGATTATCAAATTGGAGATCATCGTAAAAATCACCCATCTTTCGGTGAAGTCTGAAAAACAAATAGAAAATGTGGCCGACAAAATCCTGAAAAGATGCGTCCATGCGCTTTCTTTTTACAGGAATTTTACCGTATTTTGTGGTGGACCACAAAGCCAAGGAGACAAATAATGACAGAGGAAATACCATAGCTTTGGCTCTCCTCTTTGTCAAGACTCCTCAGGACTGCCCAGAAATGAAGGTATGACAGGGCAAAACCATAAACAACTTCTCTCTATGTAATACTTTCTGCCCTTTCTTCAATTCTTTGTCAAAATTTGTTGGAAAACAATAAACCCAACATTCCAATTTAAGCGGTGTCATTGAAAACATTTTAATCTCCTCAGACTCTATCCTCCTCCCCTCCAACGTGGTTAGAGCTCAGGGCTGGTGAAAGAGCGAGGGACATCCTCAGGTCTTGGTCTTGTGAATCCTCCAGACTGCTATTCTCCAAATTCTCTTCAAATTCTTCATCTTGTTCATCTCTCTCTTCATCAATTTTGCCCTTGAGTTCAGGAACATCTGTTACATTCTTTGACACTGAGGACATGGAGTTTGGGTGTTCAAGAGCATTACCCAGATGTTCTGCTGTGTGCTCAGAGAGACCATTAAGAGTTTGGGACTGAGTTAAGGACCATTCTCCCATGGAGGCCTGGGACTCGGCCTCACTTACGTGCCTCCATATTGTCAGAGGGTCGAGGTCAGAGGGATCCATCCTTGGCCTTGTGGTCTTTGAGGTTCCATCATCATCCAAGATCACTGAAGAGCTTCTTTTGCGCCTGGACTTACTGGTGTGGTTGACCTGGAGATGCATGGCCATCAGCTCTGCTGATGATGTTCGAAAAGGACAAAACAAACACTCGCTCAGTTTGACCCCTGTTGAACTATCCTCTACGGCATCCTCACCACCTTCCCTTACACTCATGCCTCCATCCTCCTCCATCCCTCCAAGACCAGGAGAAGTGCGACGGGACAGATCCAGTGGTTCAAAACCACCCTCCTGAGTTGATGGCACGGGTACTTCCTTGTCACTTGATGCTTGAACCATTCGGCTTGTAGTAAGGGGCTTACGTCGTGACACCTTAGGTGCCTTTGGTGGAGGAGACTCCCTGATCCAGCTTCCTTCCATTCCACCTTGGTAAAGAGCGCCCATTACTCCAGACAGGTACCTGTACTGGGTCTCTAGGTCAACATCCCTTAGAGCTGCTAAGGCCTTTCGATGCTCCCGCTGGTCTGGAAGTCCCAGGAGCCAGGACTGCTGGCTGGGTCGAGAGGCGGGGTTGTCTGTTGGAGCCCGGTTGACCGGGCAGTGGTTGGGTTGAGATCGGCGCTGCTTGACCAATCCAGAGGTTCCAGAGGTCAGACTGTTGATAGTGGAGGTGAGACCAGAGGAGGAGGAATTTGAGGCAGCTGATAAGGCATTGCGTTGCTCCCTGTGGTGCCGCTGGAGATGGTACTTCAGAGAGCCAGATTGAGTACCCGCATAGTCACAGTGGGGGCATTTGTAGGGTCTCTCACCTAGAGAAAACACAATGAAGAAAGTTTATTTATAGAACAGTAAAAATAAAGCTAGAAAAATCTTTTAAAAAACAGTGGGACTCATTAGATGCTCCAAAATGAATGCCCCAAAATGGGTGTTCACTGGGTAAGAAGGAAAAAAAATATTCTGGTGATTTTAAGTATTTTTATATTACAGTTAGTGAAATACCTTTGTGTTAGTATTAATGATATCATATACCAGCTATTTTATGGCATACACAATGTTGATTTCACATACAGGATGTTTTTTTTTTTCTTCAGTAGAAACCTGATGGTACTCACCTTTGACCCTGAAAAACAGTTGCCTCTTATACACACATATACAGTCATGCAAAAAAGAAAGCTTTCACAGGTCCTTGAAGCCACATGATAAACTATGAATACTCTTGAGACTTCCATTGGAATTAAATACTTAAGTAGTACCCAGGTGCTGCTAATCAAATATGCTTGATTAAATGATCATCAGCAAGTCTGAGCATTTCTATGAAAGCAGAATTTTTAGAAGTTTTCTGGTCTGGCAGGTTCAGGAGTGTGTTAATAAAAGGACACAATCTTCCCAGGAGTGGACGTCTCTGCAAAGTCCCCCCAATTCGACACTGTCCAACAAACCGCAAAGGACCTAAGAGCTGCATCTCTGACTCTACAGGCCTTAGTTAGCATGTTAAATATTAAAGTTCATGACAGTACAATTACAAAAAGATTGAACAAATATGGCTTATTTGGAAGAGTTACCAGGAGCAAGCCTCTTATTGCTAAGAAACACAAGCATACAAACTGTTGAGCACAGTTGTGAAACAGTGATCATTTGGGCTTGTTTTGCAATCACAGAACCTGGGCGCCTTACAGTCATTGTGTCGACCATTAACTCCTCTGTATACCAAAGTAATCTAGAGTCAAATGTGAGACCATCTGTTTAATAGTCAAAGCTTGTTTCAAACTGGGCCATGCAACATGAGAAAGATCCCAAGCACAGCAGCAAATCTACAACAGAATTGCTGAAAATAAAAATTCAAGGTGCTGCAGTGGCCTAATCAAAGTAAAGATCTCAACCTGACTGAAATGTTGTGGTGGGACCTTAAAAGAGCGGTTCATAAGCCAATAAACGAATCATGTTTTTTCACAGGAAAGCCAGTTTTGCAAATAAAACAAGGTCAGATTGATTTTTTCCAATATCAATATATACTTGTACTTTTTTTATGGCAGCTAAAATTAAATTTCCCTGCAAATAATTCTTATTTTTTTAATCAGTTTTACTCCTATTTACTGAGGACTATCTCATGGGTACACTCTGTGTGAAATGCAGACCTGAGGACAAATTTCAGCAGTCTAAATCGTTTCATGTGTAAAAGATACACAAAAAATGCAATCATTTTTAAAATAGGTTAAAAGTACTTTCACTATGCCACAGCACTTATTGCAAAATCGTAACATTGCAAATAAGTATGGCAAGCAAGTATTTTGCAAAATTGCAGCAAGTATAAGCTGCTCAAAGGTCATTTGAGCAATTCTGAGTAGGAGGTGCAGTTACATGTTTTAAAGAAAGATGGCAGTATTCCATTACTCATTAAAAATTACACAGCTGGGAAAGATAAAGGGGATGATGTTGAACATTAACATCAGGAAACGTTAAACATATGAAAAACGTAAATGATCTTATTCCCAAGAGTCAAAAAAGAAAAAACTGGTCACATAGGAGGAACGCAGGCGCACGTACAGATGCAGGGACAACTTGATTGTGTTGGTGAAACAAACACTAAAGACGGGATAAAACTCTCGATGGGAAACGAGATTCTGAAGAGAGCATTATCATAATTTGATGCATTTGCTTTAATTACTGACCATGTGATAATCACTTGATGGAACAGAGGCAGTAGTGTATGAGAAAATGAGCAGTGCATGATTGGGAAAAATATAAACGCATTGAGATAAGTCCTTTCAGCTATAAAATGAGTAATGATAATGGCAACTCTTAAAAAGACTTCACACTGTGCATTTTTTGGCTGCTGTCTTTATGGGAGGTTCTCCAGTTAGTAGTGATAGGTGGCATCGCAAAAAATGAGAGATGGGTTTTAATTTTGATCAAATACATCACCTGAAGGCAAATAATGAAAAGTGACGATGACTCATGCTGATAAAGGCTTATGAATATGGAACATTAATTAATAGTATGAGTGTGAGTGGTGTTTGAGATTCTAACTTTCATTAAAGTCCAACTAGTTGGTTGTCAGAAATCCTGTACTCAGTTTTTCCTCTTTTTTTTATTTTTGTCCTAAAAAAGTTTATTAAAATGTTTTTTCTCTTTACAGTATTTAAGATGGATGTTAAAGATTTTTGTTACAGATTCTTGTTTCAAAGACAGCGAATTCTCTGCAATTTTTCATGCATTTAATATGTGCATTATTTAAGATAAGATAAGAAGATTTAGTATTTTTATGTAATTGACAAGAAATAAATGTGTCTATAAAAATAAATAGGTTATTAAAAAAAAACATCAAACCACACCAGTTTCATTTAGCTAAATTTTGCATTATACAAATCGAAATAGAGACATGAGGATTACTGTTTAATTAGTGGAGAAGACATGAAAAGGTTTTCTTTTGTACCGTTTACTGGTAGCGATGTTAGAGGCCAGTAAGAGAAGTGAGCAATTTCCCTTTTTAATCCCTGGAGTGGCTTGATTTTTTCCCCCCAGAAACTACTGTTAATATACGCTCAACCAAGGCACTTAAGCTGGAGTTGCTCCGGTGGAGCAGCTCAGTTGCCTGCAGTAGAGGGCTATGATTAGTGCTGGCCAGGCCTCTGGGGTAAAATCTTTTAAAAAAAGAAAAAGAAAAAAACTGTAGTTCTAGAAAAGCAACGATGCTCAATGCAACCTTTCCAGGGATTTATAAAGGTTAAAAAAGTAAACATGGTTTGTTAAACTCACAGCAGTATCTCACCTGTGTGAACTCTGAGGTGCACTTTGAGATGGTGTGAAGAGCGAAAGGCTTTGCCACAGTAGGGGCAGTCTTTTATCCCTCTGCCACGCACTCGCTCCCTGGTGGGAACTGAAGGTATGGAGGAGACTGTCGTCAGCCCATTTTCTCCTGCAAGTAGGGAAGAAGGGAAAAAAGTGGAAAATGTAAAGATAGCAGCTAAGATTCTAATGACAATAGAAAGTTGAAAGTTGAAGTTGAAAAACAATGTATTCTTATATGATAGCAAACAAACACAAACCAAAGAACTAGAAAAAACACTCATGTCACACCTTTGAAGCTTGAGATGACAGAGTGAAACCCTGCAGCCCCTCCAGCTTGTTGTGATCCACCACCCATCAATTTTGATTCCTGTCTCAGTTCTGCCATTTGTTGGGATCCACCGCTGTGTAGCTGGGATTCTTGTCTCACTTCACTGCTGCCTCCTCTTCCCAGCCCCACTCCTCTATGATGACTGCTCCCTTCCTCTTCGCTGCCACCTCCTTTCTGGGGCCTCTGAGTGTGAACTCGAGCATGAACTACCACCTGCTGTAGACTGCGGAACAGCTTTCCACAATCTGGGCATTCCCATGGCCCTCCTGGTCCTCCGGTCTCTTCTCTAGGATCCAGGCCTCCAAGGTAGGCTCTGACTTGGTCGACCTCTGTAATCACTGAACTCCGCCCCAGGCCTCGTTGCCCTTGCTGCTGGCCTCGCTGATGAGGCCTTTGTTGCTGAGCTACCGCCAAGCTGCGAGCCACCAGCTGCCACCAAGTTGCCTGATCTCCTCCTTCTGAAACTGTTGCTGGAGTTTCCCCGGTTCCCCCTGCTCTAGTCGTTCCCCCTCCTCTTCCCGAGTCTGCTCCCCCTGCAGTACCACTGCCACCACCGTTTCCCATCTCTGCTACTTGAGCCACTGCTTGAAGTCTCTCCATGCAGCTAGCCCCACTGCCATCACTAGGCAAACCGAGATAGCCCAGGATGGCTGACTTACTCAAACCCATCCCAATTCTGCCTCCAGTTTCTCTCTCTGGTCTTCCCTGACCTCCTCTGGCACCACCTCCTCGCTGAGTCAGAAGGAGACTGGAGTAGAGGGCGTTGAGGGAGCTTTTAGACTGCTGCTCAGCACTTCCTGGTCCCCCAGGGTTTCCCAGTCCAGCCTTGAGGCCAAGTTTGTTGAGATGAACTTTCATGTGATTTTTTAGGAACCAAGGCTCCTTGAAGCCACGGCCACATACCTGACACTTATGGTCCAATGAGTCCTTGTGCTTTCGCATGTGTCCCTTCAGAAACCATGACTGCGTAAATCGCTGTCCACAAGTGTCACAGCGAAATGCTGGCAGTGGAGAGGACCCGCCCACTGCAGCAACTGATGTCAGCTGTGGGTTGCTCGGGGTTGGGGCTGGCGTGTGGGTTGGCGTGGGTACTGGGGTGTCGGGGGTTGCGATGATGGGCCTCGAACTGTAAGCTGGTGGAAGAGCAGGTACATCGGGAGAAGGGTGGCACTCCTGTAAGTGGGACGCCAGGCTTTCTTCTTGGCTGGCAGAATAGGGACAAAGAGTGCATTTGTATGGATTGTGGAGAATGCGTACATGCCGCGCCAACTCTGAAGCTGTTCGGAATTTTCCTTTGCAGGCATGGCAGCGAAATGTAGGCGTGATGGAAGCAGATACGCCCTCCCCGGTGGCTGAAGAATAGGGAGAGGTCACGGACACAGGGTCCTCTGTCAGCGGAGGGGTCAAGGGTGTGCTGTCATCCAGTAAAAAACTGGGGTTCTGGTCTGTCTGTAGTCCATCATCAAGACCTTTGACCTCACCATTGACTTCATCGTCTTCTGTGAGATGCTGGATGAGAGCCCCAGGCAGTAAACGCTGGTTTGGGTGACTTCTGTGATTCGGAATTAGGTCTTTGTGGTTCTGCTGGATTTTGAGGTGCTGCTTTAGTGGAGCTGAAGGGAGCCCAGTCCTATACAGAGCTGAAGCTCGCCGGTCTCTGTCCAGACTGTGAGCTCGTGCATGAAGAGACAAAATACTTTGGAATCTGAATCTCTTTCCACATACATGACAGGGATACCTGAGTGCAGGCCCCGAGGAGGCCCCTCCAACTCCAGGTGTGGCCCTGGTAACAGTATCCTTCTGGAACAGCTGGAGGTCTAGTTCATCACTACAGTTCCCACTCTGTCCTGAAGACAGGGCCAGCTCCAGGGCACCACACCCGAGTAATGGTGCTGATGGTGTATCTGGCGGAGAGGAGTCCAAACAGGGGCTGCATCCAGCTTCTTGTCCCCCTCCTCCTGGGAACAAAGCCACTGCCGGCGTTGGGGATGGAGGTACTCCATCCAGCCCTTCCTCATCATCTTCTTCATCAACATCATGGTGATTGCTGTTATTACCCTCGTGGAGGGGGAACGGAGAGAGGGGGAAATAAGGCGCAGTGTCCGGGCTCTGGGGGGAAGGTTCGGAGCTGTGAATGGGCAAGACAACAGGGCTATCGGGGAGAGAGAGCTGAGTGTGAGGAGAGGAGGTCTGGGGGCTGTGGTCTAGAGACGGCAGCGTTGGGGGCGACTGGGTCTGCTCACAAGAAAGAGACAACACACACTCCGGTGGAGAATCCATCCTCTATCAGAAAAAACACAAAGAGAGGGAGAGAGACAGATAATGAGCGGCAACCAGCGACTTAAGAAGGAGTTAAAAGTTAAAAACCTCAAGAAAAGGTTAAATTTGCATGTTGTGCATAATTAGCTTTTATAGCACAACCTTGGCCAGATTTTAAAAACTGCACAAACTTCGAGGGTATGAGTCTTTATATGTTGATGCATGCGCATATAAGAAAATAGAAAAAAGTCCTACCAGCATTGTGTGTGATGTTATGCCATTCTTTAGTGTCTCTGCTGAGGGGGGACACAGTCCTGTGGCAGTCTCCTCTTGTAATTGTCTGAGGACAAAAACAAGCATAGAAAGCTCAGAAAATTATTTGCAACCAAAAATCTAACAATTACTGCACTTGAAGTTGTTCCCACCCTTTTTTTTAAAAGCATGTTAAGACAATTATCTAACTAAAGACTTTAGGTAAATTAGGAATAATAGTATCAGTGTAATGCTTTTGAAATATCCAGCGATGAACTGCAGGTAGCAGAGTTTTGCCGAACAGGATTAAAAGCTATTTACACTAAGACCCTTTGAACAGATTTCACCCTAAATTCTGATTGCAAAGCACCAAATGCACACTCAACAATACATTTTAATGCACGTGCATGTTTACTACGAAGAAAATCTGTATTTGATCGTCACTTGCTCCTCAGCCTGCGTTGGTGTGCGCATTGAATGTGTAACAGGTGTGCACCTGTTCTGCCTCCTGCATGTGTTCAGCGTACATGCTGGCATACTGTTAGCACATATGGGATGATTATCTGAAGTGTGAACGTGCATTGGTGTGTGTGTGTGTTTAGGAGTTAAGGGCACCACCACAGGACACGGACTGTCCCAAACAGGATGGGCGCGCAATGTTTTGACTTCCCCACACACCCTTCCTGAACAGTCATACAGTAGCAGCTTTTTTTGCTTAAATCAGGCCCGGACGCACTCACACTCACAAACAAACACACACACTCACATATGGTATGCATGCACCTAGCCAGAACAATAAATCTGCTGTTTGGGTGTGGTGGCATTCACCCATACATTGCTTAGTCATGCTTAATTGTTGAAGTCATTTATATATGTGAGCTTATTCTGCTGCTGCCGCCGCTGCTGCTGTTGTCTCGACTGTACTGCGACTGTCACCCCAGATAACAGAGTCAGCTGAAACGTGAAGTGTGATACTGCGCATTGAACACGCACAAGCATTTTGGCAGGGCACGCTCACACGCCCAAATATTTTGAGAGCGCAGCACTTCGCCTCACTTCCACCGAATTTGTGTGCGCCGTGGCTGGTTTTTGTCCATCATTTTTGCAGGAGTTGAGCACCCACAACACAACAAAAAGGTCATAAATCACTGTGGCAAAAACAATGGAACATCTGTGCTCGCAGGTGTGTCACCCACATTTTTGTTCACATGGCGGTATGGTCACATATGTGTTTATATGGATTTGAGTATTTGTGTGTGTGTGTGTGTGAGTTACTGAGGCTTGTAGCCAGTTGACATTTTAGCTCAGCTATGACTCACAGGGATATCACACCATATCAATCACATTAACACACACACTTACACACACACACTCTCTTACACAGACACAGACAGTCCTTTCTTAATCCACCATTATTGTTCTTTCTCTCACCATATTCCTCTCCCTTCTGTCTTTCTTTCTCTCCCTGATTCATACTTCTTCCCATCCCCCTCTCATTCTCTCGTTCCCTCCCTCCCTCCCTCCGTCTATTATTCACTAATTTTCTTTCATTCTCTCCCTCTCCCCTCTCTCTCTCTCCTCTCTTTTTTCTCTCCTGCAGTGTTGCCAGTTGGCAGAGTGCCAAGGAATGCTGATATCAGCTGGTAGATTGGGCCCTGCCAACATGGCGAAGAGCAAAGAAAAAAAAATGAGAAAGGAGGCAGACAGAGAGAAAGAAAGAGGGAGACACAGACAAATAGACAGAGCAGTTACAAACTGGGCAGCATTAAAAAAAAAAGAAACAGTCTCAGAAGCCATGTGAACGAAAATGATTTAATTTGATTGGCAACATGGTGTTGAGGGTAAAAGCAAAGAAACCAAAAAAAGAGAAAGCGACATGCTAGAACAGAGAATAGCAGAGAAATCAGAGTAGTGATAGTGGCAGGCTGGGGCATAACATGAAGAGAGAGCAACATTTAAAAACCATTTTGAAAGTCAACACGGAAATACACATGCAGACAGAGACGGGGGGGGGGGGGGGGGGGTGCAGAAAGGGAGAAGGAATAAAAAGCAGGAAAAGGAGGGAGAGAGAGCGGCTATCTAAATGTATCTGCTGCAGTATTAAGTCTGATGGCATTATCATATGAATATCACCATCACAATGCATTGTTCCACCGTGACGGTGGCTGTCGCCAACCACCGGCCCTGTCATGCCAATAAAGAAAATTTGGATAGATTGAGAGAGGGAGATAAGGTGCAGCAGAGGATGCATGGGAAAAGGGGGCTGGGGGTGACTCGGGGAGAGGGTGGAGTGGGGAAGAAATCATGCTGGAATCAGGTGGGGGAGAAACACATAAAAAGCAGGTGTAAATTAAGCAAGAAGCGCACCGAAGACGACATTCTCACATCATCCACAAATGCTGCTCATTCCCAGTGTGTCCACACACACACACACACGGCGAGCTATAAAATGGATTGGGGTAGGTACTCAAAGCAAGGGTGAGAGCAGCGTACAAAAATGTGACACCTACGTGTGTGTGTGGTGGGTGTTTTTAGTTTTGTGAGGGGAGGGGTAATAATCTGATTTTAAATGTGCGTCATGGCAATGAATATTTAATATTAGGTAATGTGATCCACGTAGGAGATTCACAATGATATTACAGACCAGCAAGTGGCCCACTTGCAAACCAGAAAATGGGGTCTCACCCAATCTTAAATCTTCACTCTTATCGTTATAGCAAGGCAGCCCAAAAGTCCAGTGACGCTGTTTGCCTGCAATCCAAAGACAACACAACAATGGAGGTCGAGGCGATGGTACACCTGCTTCACACACTTTGGCTTTTTGTCAGACTCAGGGTAAAAGAAAGAGCCAAGTAGGTGTGAGGCCATTGCCCAGCAGCCGTTGCCGGGTTTGAGTCTTGCGAAAGAGTTGCTCTCATGACTCCCTCAGTGACCTCATTTGTGGGCCAATCAGTGGCATGCGATCTTCTGACATCACTTTTTCAACTTGACTCAGGTCACTTGGAAAACAGTCAGAGTAAACGCTAATAAACTGCAGAGTACCCATAACTACCACCTAATGAAAAAACCCTAAAAACCAAGTTGAGTTTAGCTGAGCAGGTACTAGTGGAAAAGAGGCTTAATAGCCACTGTAGACATACATGCTAGCAGCTTGTCAATCACAGGATAGCCACACATTTAATCAGGCCCTGATTTATCGCCTAAATGTGATCACAATTTACAAAATAGACATCATGACATCATCATTAAAAAGCGAACCGCTGAGACCCTAAATTGCTCAGGAAAGCGTTTGCTGAGATCACAAATGGAGTGAAACGCAGGGTTTCTGAGCAACCTGGTTTCCTGTCGCAGCCACGGCCTGCGGGCCGTTACAAAGACTCCACGTAAAACGCACTTAAGCATTTGTTCCACTTCTCAGGCCCAGAGCTATAGTTGACTGCTGATATGCAACACATAATGGATTTTCCCATCCCTTCGATACAAACTGGATTTTCCTGCACTTTCACTGGCTTTTCCTGTTTTTTCCCTTTCTTTTTTCCCCTGATCCTGAAATTTGCAGTGCATGAGCAGGAGTGTAATGACACAGTAATTCGCAAGATGACACCAGCTTTAAAGCGTCCCAAAGTTGACATTCCAGCAATTGAAATGCAGCTTTGTGGGTCCTGAATTGCCTTGACTGGAAATGAGGTTTTTTTTATCATCAGGGTCACTATGTTTTGTTTTGTTTTTTTTAAACTGCACTGTTTAAATACTGATAACTACTCCTTGACTCAGATCACAAGGAGTGCATAACGATATGGCTGAATCATACGTTACATACCTGGTAAATACTAGCTGAGGGAAATTTGCACAATATGTTCAGACAAGTTTTTTGTTTTTTTTCTTTTAGCTGGGGGTGGGGATCGGGGGTGTCACTGTGTAAATATCCACCGAAGTGGCAGAGTTTTATTGTGAAGGCAGTCAGTGCAGGTTTGCACATGCACATGAGAGATACATGTTGTAATTGTAAATATATATCAGGGCGTGAACACCTTTCACCTAGTGTTCATAATGGTAACCGTGTGTGTGGGATAGAAGTGTTATACAGCTTCATAATAAATAGTGTTAATGTATCATAGGTTGTATATAAGAAGGGTTTGTGTATTGTGATTTGTAGCCTCATGAAGCTAAACAGTACTTTGAATGCCTCGTCACAGTTTGTGTAATTAAGCCTGACTTACAATGATCCCTTCATTCATTTCCTATCAGTCTGTGGAGGTAAATGTCAAAAGATTTAGAATAAATCTGAGTGTATGCTCTGCTCTCCTTGACCCCTTGTGACCCCTTGGGGATCTCGCTCTCAGTTTGGGAACCAGTGATCTATAGCAACAGCGACCTTTGTGTTGTTTGAAAATTAAGTCCTCCTCCACGTACCTAAAAATAGACATCTTCAAGGTCTCAGGCACCGGCCTTAAGGCATAAAGTAAGGACTGTGCTCGTAGTCTGTGTGTATTTCTGTGAATCCCTACAAGTGCATCTTTCTTCCCGCTGCATTACTTGCACTCTCATGTGATGAAGCCAGCGCGAGGTGAGGTGTCCTTTGGGGATAAGTGGGTGTATGAGAGACTGACCACAAGGAAGGGGGGAAAAAAACAAAGTGTGTGAAAAAGAGAAGATGAGAGCGAGAGGAAGTGAGGGGAGCCCGCTCCCTGTGCGGTACAGTATAATTTGGCCCTGTGGTTTTTATCGCGTGGTCACGTGGCGAACTTCCCCACAGCCGGTATTCATTTCCTTTACTTCACCTTTCCCTGAACCACCACTACCACCTCCTCCCTCCCCACCGCCGGCTTCGCTTCAACTTTGCCTGCCTCGCACTCTCGCTCTTCCCTCATCTTCAGCTTCAACAATGATAAGGGTGAACATCTCCCGCGCAGTCTCCGCCACCGACCGTTAAAGATGAGTGTTGCAGATTGCTTATACGGGGAAAAATGCTACTTCATGTGTATCGTTTTGATCGCAGAACGCAAGTGAAACGGCGATCTAATGGCTCGCATCTGTTACGCCGTTGACCTTATTCGAAAGGTACTTTAGCGGAGTTGAAGAAAAAGTTACATTAAAAGGAAGCGTCCCAACTTTTACCGTCTTTCATCTGCGCAAAGTCCAGCTTGAGCCAGCATTTCCTGCCTCACTGATGTGTTTTATGTTCCACTTCTCACAACCTTACTCCTTTTTGCTTCTTCCTGTCTAACCTCTCCTCCTCTAATGCACCATCCCCTCTCGAGCTCCTGCTTCTCCTCTTTTTGAATGAATTACTCCTCTAGCGAGAGAACACGAGCTGATGCTCGAACTTGGAGGCAACGCTGCAGTGCCAGACCCGAGCGGGCGAATCCCGAACACCGGAAAGCATCTCGGCAGAGAAAAAAAAGAGTCTCACTCCAACTCATACAGGCCGCGCCGTTCCTAAAACCAGTGAGTGGAGGGGGAAGGGGGGTGCTGAATGACTCGTCTGACTCGGGATTACGAGACTGATGCTTTAAAAGAAGAATTGGTTGGAGCATGTGTGTGGTTGTACGCATTCTTCCTAAAAGGCTTTTGTGTGCACACCGAGGATCAGTTGCTAGGTTGGAGACAATCCTGCAGGTGAAACAAACATCCACCTGATCAATTTTCTCCCTACTGTCTGGGAAAAGGTTCAGAAACCTTTCTTCCATGAATGACGCCCCTTCCACTTTAGTGTCCTTAAGCAACACACTACTTTCGACCCCCTCAGGGATGCTCACCACTCACTGTGACCTCCCTGGGGTATTTATGTATATATATCAGATACCTAAAACAGCTTTAGTGTGGGGGGGGAAAAGGGTAAGTGTATAATAGTAATGGCTTCATTCTTTCTTCACCCTGGGGAAATTTGCAGAGCATGTGTTCTCTTTCTTAGGAACATCTTGTTTGAAACACACTCTGTTGCACTATATTTTATAAAGACATATAAATGGGAGGTGCCAGTACTTAAATCAACACATCCTGGTGTAATTCTGGGTGACTGATTGCACTCAAGGGCTCCCTGACTCTATGTATAGGCTGGAATGTAACATTTTATTTCTATTTTTTTTGCAGGGGATTTGAGCTGAAGAGTGAGGATGCACTCCAACAATGACTTTATGTCTTCTTCCCCACAGTCGCCGAGTACTTGCTCACTGGGGACTGTGGGGTTCTCTCTCTATTGCACAGTCTTCAGGTTACAGTATAAAGTGCTTTGATGCGGTGTCCAGAATGTTTTCAGACTAAATTGAGGCCAAAATAGTTCACACTTTCAGTTTTTCATCTGGGAAGGCATCTGTTGTGCTGATCTCAGCAGGTCAAATGAAATGCAACCAAAAAACACAAAAAGAGTTGTATTGTAACTTTAAAAAAGATTTGAGGGAGAAATTCAAATACTGCTTGCTTTCATAACATCGCACACCTTGCTGAAAAGCGCAGTCACGGGACTGCCACTAATGGAAAGTTGGAAAAATGTTTTGCTTATCAAATTGTCGTGTTTGATTTTTTTGTTTTTTATTCAGACCGTCTACCTGTACGCCTCTGCTGCAAACGCTGATTTCAGAGCTGGTCTTCCAAACTAAATGCGAGCGACAAAAAGTGGCAGACTATTTAAGTAAGACCCTAATGCTCTAAATACACTCTAATCCCGAGCAGCCTAGCAGAACTCTCAACAGTCTCAAAATGTCACAATGCAGTAGATTCTCCCTAACTGAGGGCAAGCAGGTGCCTCTCCCGCAGCGCACTAATGACCCAATTATATCAATCAGAAGCCTTGATTGGTGCTACACTCCTTTCCCTTTTACTCTCTCTCCCTCTGTCTCATTCTCCCCTCACATACAATCTCTTTCCCAAGAGCCACCTGGATGGGGTGGATGTGCCCCTTCAAGTACAGTACAGTATGTACAAAGATGGGAAGTAGGCAGCATTGAGGGTGACAGAGGAGGTGGAGGAGGAGGTGGATACTATTTGAACACAACAAGCAGACAGAGGTTTGAATGAAGCAAAAACCATTAGAGCCTTTTTAACATGGGGCCAGTGTTTTATATTCATTAGTACAGCTGGTTGCAGATGAGTATCTGCCAAGGGTTTGACATGAAATCAACGCCTTATATCTAATGGCAAACAACCTGTAGAGAGGCAGGGGAGGCTTTTTTTTACTAACAGAGTAATAATTAAAAAAAAACAATGCTTGCGTTATTAGTTTTTGATCAAGCCCGGATAAGGAAAAGTAGCGTCTTGTTGCCAAAAGTCACTCTTGCAGGCGATGATCCAAAGAAAAACAGGGATTTGGAGTGAAGTCATTTCTTTTCTAATTGTCTCAGCTTTCTTTTCTTTTTTTCTTTTTCGTAGAGGGATTATGAAAGTTAATGTGCATAAACCCGTCTTGAAAAATGCCAAACCCTCCAAAAACATGCCTCATTTTAGGACACGCAAGCAATGTCAACCTACTTCCACTGTGCACAGGCTCTCAAGAGTGTGACATTTTGGGTAGATATGAAAAAAAAAAAAAATAGGGCATTTCAGGATCTCTAAACATATTCCATTGGATATAGAAAAAGGCGACGGGAGTGTCTTTGGTCAACCCAGATGACACGTCTGCGCCTTATCTCAAGAGGAATTTCCTCCTCGCCCCTGTGATGTGCGTCAATAACGTGCAACCATTTTCAGTACGCTCCTTTCCCCCCTCTCTCTTCTCTCTCGCGGCCATCTCAATTAGAGGCACATTAATGAAATAAATAACCATCAACAAACAATGCACTAATAAACACCCCCTCACACACACTAAAAATCAAATTAACCCTGCCCGCAGATGGTGTCCGCGCACAATCCCGCTTCCAAATAGAAACAAGAACAACAACCAAAAGAAAAAATGCGATTAAAAATCATGAACACGGGGGATGCAGGGTAGTCGGAGAAGTCGGAGGGTGGCGTGTGTGTGTCATGTCAGCCTATCTATCGCTCTCTCTCCCCTGCTCCATTTTGTTCCTAAATTTTCTATACAAAAGATTAAGGGAGGGGAAAAAGACGAGTGAGCGAGCAAGGAGAGGACGGGAGGGGGGAAAAGTGCCATCATGGATTTCATCTTGAATCCCTCTCTGCCAATCTACCACCGACATCAGTGCCCCCCTCACCCCCCTCAAAAAAAAGAGCCATCGTGTCCAAAAACGCACATTTTTGGACGAAAACCGGTAACTTATCTTTACTGAACACAATCTGGCAACACGCGTTTTGCACGCACACGGCCCCAACATTGCATGTATTGCCACACTTGCTATGCTACTTTCTGAGCGCTGAGGTAACGTTAGGACAACTAAACGGGTTGTAGTAAACATTGTAGTAAAAGGTGGCCGAAAGTATAAGGTTTATAAAGCACCGTTAAACAGTCTTTTCTCTTTTTTTGCGCGTATCCCACACGAAAAGTGGCGGTGCTTATCTCGGAAACAACGCACAACACAATGCCTAATGTGTGTCCAACAAAAGAATTAGTCAAGCTAATCGCATCTACCTACAAATTACGCTTTGTAAATCAACTTGCTAACATGCAAAAATCCACTTTTACGCTTGGACAATATGTCCGCGGCTTATCGAAATTCTCCGTTACGCACAGAGAACTTGGCTCTTCTTTAAAAAAAAAATACACATATATAATAAATAATAAAAATATAACCTACTTAAAAAAGAAGAAGAAGAAGAAGACGCCGTTCTTTTTCAGAGAGGTTAAAGAAGAGCTGCCAAATTACCAAACTGCTCGCGCGGATAAAAACAAAAATTAAGAGCTAGCTTGCACAACTACTTAGCTGAAGTTGTGTCCAATTTTTAAACAAAAATAAACCTCCGAGTGACTTTTCGTGCACTTGCGAGCATTTTTAAGTCGCATTTCATCTCGTGCTGACTGTTCGAGTCGACTTGGTTTAACTGTTACACCGAGTATTTCCTCAGTTATGAGGGAAAACAGTGCATTTCTCCGCTTTTTTTCTTTTCTTTTTTTTTTTTGTCATGTCACGGCTTAGAAGCGGAGCTCCGACTGCTACATGCTTGTCGACCACGCGCGCACATACACCGGCTTACATACATGACACACACGTAAAGTGGTCCGGAGCGCGCGGTTACATGTATACATACATACATGCATGCCTCGTGCCAATCACTCACATGCGAGCACGCGCACACACACACACAGCCAAAGCTGCCAATGAAATAAATAAATGTGAAAAAGCGGAGTGAAATAAAACACATCAACAACTATGTTGGCCATTATCCCGCGTGTTGCCCGTGACAGAAGAAGAAGAAGAAGAGAGAAAAAAGAGGCAACAACAGTCGCAGTAAATTAAACAATTTTGGAAATGTTTCGTCGCCGGTGTTTCGTGCCAGCACGCATAAAAGTGCATATATGTAAACATAGTGGTAAATAAAATGTAAGAAGATAAATGAAGATATAGGATATATGTTGAAAGTAAAGACTCAGTGTACTTACGGGAGAGGCGGCGAGGAGATTAATGACACGACACGTCATGATTACGTTTCACTTGAATTAAATACATTACGAGTTGGGAAAAAAATGGAAATCAGGGTTGTATACAAGCATACGCCGTTTCCCCCTCCCTCCGTTTGGTCACCCTCTTCTCTCTCTCTCTCTCTCTCTCTCTCTCTCTCTCACACACACACACACACACACACACACACACACACTATCTCTCTCCTCCTCCTTCTCCTCCTCCTCCTCCATCTCCCTTTTCTTTTCCTTCTCCCCTTCTCTCCTTTCTTCTTGCATTTTTGCCCATTTATTACACAGGAGTGAGTGAATGGGGGGGAGTGGTGGGGGGAGCATAGGAGAAGTGGGAGGGAGAGTGATGTAGGTTGGAAATGTTAATTATAATCTCAGCACGGGCACCATTTTACAACGCTGTCATCTCTTCACATTTGTATCCTAAATATGGCATCTGGGGTGGCGGGTAGCTGACAGTTAAGAGACATTTTTTTGGGGTGGCAGGAGAAGAAGGAGAAGAAGAAGAAAGTTTCACACCAACAGAAGTGAGATAAAAGTGATGACAGAGGCAAGAGGCAGCTAAAATGTTGTGGTGAGCCACCCCGGAAGCACATGGCCGCTATGAGGATGGGAAGAAACAAAGTGCACAAATTTCGATGTGTTGAGGAAGAGGAGGGGTTCCCAACATGAGGCTGGGTGACCAATAGGAGTCGCCCAGGGGTTTTCCAAAAGGTCCCAAACGAAAGTGTAGAGGTAAAGAGAAAGTGATGATAAAAGTACAGAATGAGTTTTAAAAAACTAAAAATGTTTCTGTCGAAACTGAACTTGAGGTCAGGCAGAGTTTCATTTCTAGAAAATGTAACAACAACATCAAAGGAAAAATAACAAGTCTGAGTCATTCTTTCTCTGTCTTTGAATGTTCTCCACATCTCCTAGCCAATGCACACTACTGTGTATTGCTGTACCCACTCTAATAGCTAAGCCGCAGCAGGTGCACCATGTCCACACCATGTACCAGCATCAATAGAGTTTGCATGAATAAGTCTCTGGAACACCCCATTTGTTTTGTCATAGACAGAAAGGAGTTTAGGAGTTTCTAATCATAGATCGCCTCTCCACCAAGTCACGCCAACTCCAGGCACGGTTTACATACACACATCAAAAGCACTGATGGCATGATAATTTGGGACCTTTAATGATTTATTTGAATTCTTTCCACTGTGAAATACGTGAACACATTTGAGTTCATTTCAGATTTTTTGGGATCTAATCAAGATAGGCTCAAATAAATGTCTGTTAGCAATATACACCTTTTGGCATGAGTCTAGCTCAGCGGTCCCCAACCTCCGTGAGTCGTTTGGTACCGGGCCGCGAGAGTTGAGGCTCAGGTGTGAAATGTATGGTTTTCAGGGTTTTTATCGGTTTTCAGCGTTATTTTGTTATCGTTTTTATTGTTAACTCGGTTTTCCTTGGTCTTTTCACGTGTGTTATGAATAAATCTTCTTTTTTTCGGTACAGGTACTAGTTTTATTTTGTTGTATTTATCCGCGACACCTTAAAGGCCGGTCCGTGAAAATATTGTTGGGCATAAACCGGTCCGTGGTGCAAAAAAGGTTGGGGACCGCTGGTCTAGCTGACTTCTTTCATGGCAGAAATGGTAGATTTTAAAATGGTTTGTTTCCTGGGACGGACCCAGTCTTTAGGTTTTAGTCCACACATTTTCAGCAGGGTTGACATCTAAGCTTTGGGAAGGCCATTCCAGAAGCTTTAATGTGTATTTGCACACGATATCCAAGTTTCAGACATCTAGCTGTTGATTCGAGGTGAATTTGAATAATTTGAAGGTAGTCCTCCTTCTTCATCATTCCATGCAATGTACCAGAACAACTGACAGCAAAACATCCCCCAAGCATGATGCCGCCACCACCATGCTTGGCAGCTGGTACAGCGTTTATAAGTTTTACAGTCTCACCTCTACTCCTCCATCCTTTCGTCATTGTAGCCAGTTAATGCAGTCTTTGTCTCGTTTGATCATAAAATGTTTCTCCAGAAGGCCAATTTAAGTTGAGTTTGAAGCTGTTGATTTTGGAGCAGGTGCTTCTTTCTTGGTCAGCACCCCGCTCCTTGGGTCTTCTTCTACACCTTGGCAACATGGTCACACATCAGAATAACTTGTACTTACAAACAGTCATTTGAACTGATAATCTTGGAATCTGCAGTTGTTAAGAAATGGCTCAAAGAGAGCTTCCAGACTCATGTAAATCTACAGTTCTTCTACCTAGATCTTCACTGGATTCCTTCGACTTTCCCATTATTCTAAGTATTGGTCAGTGCAAAGAATGCTATCAAACAAATCTGTTTTATCCTGCAAGGAGAAACTACCAGTTGAAGTAAATCATGATCACTAACAAGAAGTTAACATCCCTTGGCCTAGTCAGGTTAAAAGAGATTCTAGAGCATTCAGAACCCCTTAGTAAAAGATTTCAGTGAGTTTTCAGACTTTTGACCCTGTGTATATTACAGAAAATCCCAAATTAATACAAACTTGTGTACTCAGTTCTTTAGATTAAAGATATGTCCTGTATAATAATTCCCGGTGTTGTTGTCTGTGAGGTCTTAAGGGAACAGTGACATTGACACTGAGCTTATGGTAGCTACATTAGCAACAAGAGCATTTTGTGTGATTTTGACCTTGACTTTCATATCCGCCATCACACAAAATTTAAACACGATATCCTGAAAACAGTGGATTCCAGACTACTGACAAGCAAAAGCCTTTTTCATTAGTACCTAGTCAAATCGACTTGCCACAGTTTTGAGGGTTTTCCATTAGGCCATAGTACTCCGTACCAGGTACTAAAATAGTACCTGCTCGACCGTGGTTCCAAGTGATCCAAGCAGGTAGTAAAAAATGACGTCGTCAGACTCCATGCCACCGATTGCCTGGTCAGTGGCGTCACTCGATGAGCCATGCGAGCGCCCCATTCACGAAAATCAAAACTGTCATTTTTGAAACTAGACAACAAGGGAAATGGCTATAAAAATCAACCCCCTGGTCCCAGAGTCAACGAAAAGCCACAGATCAAGCAGCAGACATGCCTTCACTTTGACATTCACCTTTGTCACACGCTTGGCCGTGTTGCTATGACGATGACCAAGCACATTAGGTGGTACTCTATTGTAATGGAAAACCAGTCGATCCGAGTCGAGTTGTGGTGAATCGATCTTAGTAGGTACTAATGGAAAAGGGGCTAAACAGAACCGATTACATACTAGAATAAATAACTCAAGACAAAGAAGTGGTTAAACACAACAAAAGAAACTCACACAGATTTATTTAATTAGGTTTTTTATTTACTTCAGCCTACAACACTGACCTTTATGACTTTGTAGGAGTGTAGGGTCACCACTGGAGACACAGAAAGCTGTTTTGTGAGCTCTTTAAAGCTCAATTTCTATCATTTAATCATTAGTTATTATTAATCTCTGGCTCTCTTCCACAGCGTGTCTTTGTCCTGTTTTTGACCCCTCATCCCCAACCGGTTGCAGCAGATGGCTGCTCCACCCAGAGGCTGCTTCTGCCTGAGGTTTCTTCCTGTTAAAAGGAAGTTTTTCCTTCACACTGTCGCCAAAACGCTTGCTCAGTCATGTGGTTGCTGTAGTTTTCTCTGTATAATAGAATCTGGAGGCAACTGTTGCTGTGATTTGGTGCTATATAAATAAAATAGACTTGAATATCAAAAAGGTAATTGTTTGGATCCCTTTGAAACATTTAAAGAACGAGCACAACTATGCACAGCTTTTCATTTTGTCCAACAGAATCAAGGCTGATGATCTCTTGATGTACGCTGATACAGAGCAAGCGGGTTTTATTCAAGCTTCATTTAAACCCACAGTCCTCAAAGTGCAGCAGGCCAGCGGTGGCCTCTGTTAACAATTCATGCAGCCCCCTAACAACTCCAAAAGAATGCCCTTCTGTACATTTCATTCATCCGGTGCTGCTACATTATGTCACACTGCAAAGTAGTTGCACTGACTGTGACCAAAGGAGCTTTCTCTTTAGGTTTTAACTTTTCTCTGTCTTAAACCTACTTAACATTATCAAATAAAGCTGGGTTACTAAGCAGAAAAAATACAAACACTGAATATTTGCACACGTTTAAAAACCCCTGATTTAAAGCATGGTGCTGCCATTCCACTGAGACTGAAATAGTAAGTGCTGCTAGCTGGCACACAACCTCCAAAATAAGCCAGAAAGACAGGCATTTTTGGCATTCTGTTCCCTTATAAAGTTAGGTTGTACACATACAGCAGCTACACCTTCACAACCTACAACCAACCACCACGAACAACCACATGAATTTAAACCCTTGAGACTGTTTATTCATAACTTTGAAACCCTTGTGTTTCAGTCTTTGAATATAAAGAAACAGCAGTTAAAGATGATTTACAGCTCATCATCTGCTGAACAAAGCACGTCTCCTACTTCACAGGACGACATATGCAGTGTATCTTTACTGGAGGTTTCCGGTCTAAACATCACAGCACTGTAAGCTGCATTCGGTTTCCATTCTTGTGATGTCACCAAATCCTGTTTGTGTTGAACTGAACTGAAGCAAAGAGAAACTTTTTCCCCCTCAGCAGATAAATGTGTCATACTGTGCACAAAGCTCGACATCATTCCACACAGTCAAACATCAAAGGGAAGCAACAAAAAAGCGAGACATCATTTGGAATCGAGGGGACTTTAAAAGTAAGACAGCTTCTTTGTTTCTTGGTGGGTTTATCACAAATGGCCGGTTTTAAATTAGTTGCAGTCTCTGGAATCTATGCTTATATATATATATATATATATATATATATATATATATATATATATATATATATATATATATATATATATATATATATATATTCATTACACTTTCAGCCACTGTATGCCATCAGTTTTAGAGCTATATCAACTTGCACTGAAAGTAAGATCCTATTATTGCTTGGCTGGAAATAAGAAGTTATTTGACAGGTCTTGATTTAGCTCAAATATTTTCAGGAGATCTTTGCCCTCAGCTTTATCTGCTCCGGCTGGGTCTGCATTTTAAGCTCCCAAATGCTGAGTTAAACACAGACTTTGTTTTTTTGTTTTCTTTCTGCAGTGTGCTCTCATGTTCACTTGCAAGCTGCACCGTGGCTTAGAGAGTGAACAGTTAAAGGGCAAATGACAACAACAACAACAACAACAACAACAAATAAGCCAGTCAAATCTACAGTATGTGGGCCAGGGTGCATGCGGAGTGACAAAGCCCACGCGCCTCATCCGCGAGCTCTCAAAGAGAGTTCCAGAGTGAAATTCAAAATATATGACATTAACAAAAAAGCCACTTTGGGAAGTATTTCTCTTTACATTTCAGGTGCGTTCATATTCTTTCTTTTCAGCAAACAAGAGCTGTAGTATAAAAAGCATTTAGGCGTAACCTCTGTTCCTACTTTTCCGCATGACGTGCAGAAGAAATCACAAGTGTGAATGTTTCTCAGCTCCAGTCCTTGGTTTTAACATTTTAAACGTGTTGTGCTCTGAAGGTAAATGTTGGCTGGGAAATTCAAATGTCTTTGCTGACGCAGAACATATCTCCTGGATCAGCCATTGTAAGCCCGCTATTGTGTATCTGAGAGTGACTGACTAAAGTCTGTGGCATATGTGCCGTGCATGCCTGCCTCAGTGTGTGCACATAGTAAATCACTTTGTGTATACGAGCGTGTGCATGAGCATGTTTTGCACGTCAGCAGGTTATATATGTGTATACAAGTGCATATAAGCTCCATCTTCTGATGTCCCCACAACTGTACTCCGTGCATTTTGGCCTTGCGCGTGCATGTATGCGTGTGTGTGTATGAGTGTGTGCTCGTCTCCCCTTTTTTTCTCTGTTTGTGTTTGTGTGTGTGTATGCACACTACATATGTGTATGTGTTTGCGGCTGCCACAATGGCATCATCACCCGCCCCTGACGCTTTGATTGTTTTCTCCGCCGCAGCAGAAATACACCAATTAATATGCAGAGAGTGAGTGAGACAGAGATGCACACACACACACACACACACACACACACACACACACACACACACACACACACACATACAAAAACAAAACAAAACCAAAAAAAAAGAGAAACAGCCGTAGGGAGGGAGATGAGGAGGGAGGTGCAATGGAAAGAAGAGTGAGGAGGGGAGGTGGGGGGTGGGCAGAAGAGATGGCACAGAGAAGGAGAGAGAGGTAAAGAATAGGGGAGATGAAATGAAAGATGAGGAAAGTATATGTGTGTGTGTGAGAGAGAGAGGGAAAGGGAGAGAAACAGAGAGCAAAAGGGGGAGAGAGATGGAGCGAGATAAGGTGGCGAGGGTGGAGGGGATGATGGGGAGGGGGCGCATAGATGGTGGGGATGAAATCTGATAGATGTTTGAGTAAAAACAAGAGAAGGAGAGAAAGAGAAAAGAGTGAGGGATGGGGCTGAGGTGATGGAGGAGGAGGGGATCAATATGTACATATTCAGTGAGATATGTTGGCAAATCAATTGAAAGGAGGGGAGGAGGAATTGATCTGGGGGCTGGTGGAGGAGGAGGAGGTAGAGGTGGGAGAAGGGTGGCGGGGGGGGGGGGGTCACAAGGAGGAAGGGAGGGAGGGAGAGAAGGAGGTGATGGAGGAGGAGTGCAGAGGTGGAGTGATATGTGGCTACGGCTGCTGTCCTTTTTGTCGCAGTGTCAGGGTATTGATACTGTAATACACCCCCCCACTTCACCCCAACACACACACACACCATCTCACCCCCCATCACAATGCTGCCGTGACAACGTCTGTCGCGGCGACGCCTACTGGCACAATGCAGCCACAATACTGAGGGCACTGAAGCATCTCTCTCACACACACACACTCAGAGAGAGAGCAGAGCAGGCCACAGAGAAAGAGAAAAAAAGGAGGGAGGGAATAAAAAGAAAAAAGGGGGGAGGGAGGGGTGAGATATAAGGAGGGAGAGGAGGAGATTAAGAGGGAGGAAGATGGATGGATAAAAAAGGAGAGAGAAAAGGATGGAGATGGAGAGGAAAAGGGGGTGGGGGTGTGGATTGATGGAGAGACAGGAGCGAAGGGAGGGACGGAAGGAATGAAGGAGGGAGGTGGAGGAGAGATATGGTGGGATAATATTACATGTGTAAAATGCCGGAGGGTGTGTGCCCATAGAAACATGTTTAATGGCTTTTATGATTGCGGGGAAGGTTGTGTGAGGTGTGTGTTTTTTTGGCACAGTGATGTATGCGGCGTACGGGTGCGAACAACAAAGTGTTTTGTGACAAATGTGTGACGATGCCCACGTGTTTGCATGGACAGTGCACTGCGTACCTGTGTCTAGACGGCGTGGGTAAATACAACGCACAAAAGCCCGCACATGCATATGTGGTTGTTGTTTTAGGATTTTAGGGCAATTTGTATCAATTTTAGACCTCTTGCATCCTAAGTGCCTAAATGTTTCAGCAACATTTGAAAAAAGAAAAGAAAAAAGAAGCGTAATCTGTGAGACCAACTGGAAACATTTTCCAAAAAAACGGCACATTTGTCCTCTTTAGTTGGCACGAATGCAACATGTTGTTGACTGTCGTGACATGTTTTGCCCATTTTGGACATGGTTTTCTGAAGAAGTGAGGGTGAGAAAGGTTGAATTTCATGAGAAAATCCTAACAATAACAAAACCAAAACTGGCCGTTACACCTGAAATCATTTGTCAGGTTTTAAAGTTTCCTCCTCTGTGCTTGAAATCACTGGTGTCGAACTTCTACTCAGAGCAGAAAAATCAAAAGAAATAATTTATTTTTTAAAGAAAGAAAAAAAACTGACTGCTTTGACCTCCCTTTGCCAAAATGTCTGCGCTGGCATATTACTGTATCTGCCCCCCCCCTCAACATGCACTCTCATTTACAAAAGAAACGCTTGGCTGGCTGCCTATAAGTCAGTTTATCCGCGTGAGATGACCAACGTCCTTTTTTTCCCCTTTTCCCCCCCTAACACTATCTCATACAGTGTGTGTGTGTGTGTATGATCTATAGTCCCCCCACCCTTCTCCTACTTCCATCACCCTCTCCCCTCCTCCCTCCCTCACCCTAACCCTTCTTAATATGATGTAAAAAGCTAATCGCATGCAAATGTCTGTTGTCCCGGTAACCGGGCCTGAAAAATCCCTTTGATGTTTCCCCCGACTCATTCTCTTCACGTTCTCTTTGTTCGCCACAGTCTCGCTGCTTTGTCAACATCCCCCCTTTTACCCCGCTCACTCTCTCTCCTTCATCCTTCCTGCAGCTCTCTCGGCCCTCGCTCTTGGTTCTCTACATTAGGAAAGAAAGAAGAAGAAGAAGGAGGAGGAGGAAAAAAGTTCTAACTCTACTTTGTGTCTCCCTCTTTCTATAAGCCCCCCTTTTCTATTCTTCCACTTCTTTTTTTCCCTCCCCCTGCCTGGTTACCCCCCCACCCACCCGCTCTCGTGCTCCTGCTCTCCCCTTGACTGTGCCTCTCTGTCTGTCTGCCCCTTCGCCCTCGCTCATTTCCCATCATTCCCACCTACTGTCTCCTGTCCTTCTCTTCTGTCGATCCCTTTCTCTCGCTCTCTCAGTTCTGCCCCTTCCTGTCCCCCCCTCCTGCTCCTCCTTCTTCTTTACCCAGCCTTTATCTCTCATTCCTCTCTCTGTGTCCCTCACATGCACAGATGGACACACACTCATGCTCTCAAAGTGCACTCCCCTCCTTTCGAGAATTTGATCCCTGGAACTATTTGATATGGCGCTGCACTGTAGTTATCTAATCATTCGGGGTTTTGTGAGGCAGCAGCACAGCTGGCTTCCACAGGAGACCCCGGCACTCATTACTGCAAGTTTTTTTGGTTTTTTTTGGAGGGGGGTTACAAGGTTACAGGCCTCATTTTGAGGTTTACACCCTGCTGCAAAAGGTTCAAGCGCAACAAACCACCCACCCACCCAGCTCTTCAGATCCCCCTCTGTTGAGGCTGGGAACTTTAATTCAGTTTTATTTAAAAAAAAAAAAAAAAATCAAGTACGTACAACATGCATGTCAAACAATCCACATTGCTTCCAAAAAATGTAAACATCAGGCAAAGTGTTTCATACAAAAAAATAAAAAATAAAGAGAGAAGTTTCTATACATTAATACTGCCTTACAAAGTGCCATACAAAAGTGAGAGATTCTGCATATGACAATTTATGCTGCAGTAGGAATGAAAGATGGTGTTCATTACATTGCTTCCAATATAATGCAATGTACCAAACAGCTAAAGGCTATGAAGTTTACAGACTTCTCCGAGCCAACAAATTACATATTGATTCAGAAACGGCTCAATAGCCATTTGCAATTTGTGAATTTGGATGCAGATATGAAACGTGCTAAATCTGATAACAGCGAAAAACCGCTGCTGCTGCTGTCTGCAGACATGAGCTTGACCTCCTGTTGCTGCCGGCATTCGCTACCTGCTGGTCTCATATTGTACCTTAAGCATGGTATTGTCTGATACACATGCTACTCAATCAAAGCGGCGAGTGCATGTTTATTGGTTTTACTGCCTGAATGCTTGCCGTCATGAAATATGAATAACACAGTGAAATGCTGAAACCTTTCGGGGCCGTGTCATGAGATAAAATGGTATGTTTTGTGTATCTTGTGCATCTTTTTGCACATTTCCTTATAATTCATTTCAACTTCAGAGAATGAGGACATAACTTTTTGTGTATGGGCCCACAAACAACAAGTCTCCACAGAGTAGTACAGGAAGTGCAAGCTTGTCTAATCTTTTTCTTCTGTTAGTGTTGAGGTTTGATATCTCAAAGAAAAATGTGACATTCTAGAGAAAAAACAACAACTGTTTTGTTCATGGTATAAGTTAGATAAGAAAATTGACTTGAATCTCAATATTAAATATTAGGGATTTATGCAACTAGTCGACTAGACATAGCTGCCCTTTGACACTAACCTGATAGCTGAATCCTTCTGTGTCCAACTTTTAGGAAGCAAATGATCAATGTAAAATCACATTAAGATTTGATCCACTCTCTGTGACATCACAGAGGCCCGAGTAGTCAAAACTGTCTCAAACAGTGTTTATTGGCAGTCTGAAGCCTAAACCTTTGTGCCATGCATGTACTGTGACCCCATTATTTGGCCACTGGTATTTGAACGCCTGCCTGGAAAAAACAAGGCTACTGTTGCTAGCACCGCTTGGATTAGCTAAACTCTGCAAACTTATCTGACGTTGTGTGCGTTTGCAATATTATATACAGCGCACATTTCAGCAACATTTAAGACATGGTTTGATTAACGAGGAACATGATTAAGTATTTATTGTATCTCCTAAGATGTAAATGAAATATTTGTTTGGCTAATGTTTAGCATGAAACTTTAAAGTAAAGAGTTTTAAATTATTTCTGAGGTTTTCTGTCTTTTATGCTAGTCGACTAGTTTCTATTTTCTTTCATTTAAAGAACTTGTAAAGTAGTTGCCTGGAAGATTCCTACTGAATACAAACTAGCAGTAGGTTAGCGGACATTAGCCTAAGCCTGCTGACAAAACTATGCTAGCTACTTTGTTTCCAATCTTTATGCTAAAGTAATCACCTGACAGTCATTATCAGTAAGTGTTATAAGACAAAATCAAATAAAGCAATATTTTTTTATCATATTTTAACAGCATTAGCAAGAAAAAACACCATGTCTTCTTTAAAACTTCCACATTCCCCCTCAGAAGTATATGAAAACCATGATTTTGGAACTATGACTTCCAGATTTAAGAATTCTTTAGAAAAATGCATGAACGTATATTTAAAAAAAAAAAAAAAAAAAAAAAAAAAAAAGCTTTAGCTGCACTGTCAGCATTTTAGGTATCTGTATTGAGTCTAGCTTTCCTTCCATTTCTCATTTCTGTATACAGACAACATACCTTTAAAATTCAGGATAACGAAATCAGGGTCATACCATGTTCCCAGAGTCCTTTGTTCCCCAGCTTATAATAGGATCCCAAATTCGCTTAATATGATGTGGGTCTAACCCAAACACAACAGGAGGATTGATGTGCGTTAAAAGAGTATAGAATTGCCAAACATAGGACCCTGGGAACATAAATACAGTTCTGAGGAATCCCATGTCAACCAATCTGAACTAGACTTTCCAAACTGTAATTTTCTACCGGGGGGGGGGGGGGGGGGGAGAAACATGAAAATAATAGTTTTGGGATATTTTAGGAAAATGTCTTCCTTTAAGCAAGAAGCTAAGAGATTAGATTTAATTAATTCTCTGAAAAGAATTAGATGTAGTTCATGTCTTCTAGCCACAAGAATAAAAGCAGTAAAACCACAAATTAGCACAACAAACATACCCACCTTTCTCCATTTTATGGAGACAGCATTCCAATGAGGAATGCCCGTACTAAATGTACAGAAATCATCATTGCACAGTCACCCATTTTATACCTTTGGCATATAGAATATGGCATTTTACACAGCAATGTTCTTCAGTACTCCGAAGAACATTTTTAAGGCACCAATATGTTGCTGATGTAAGTTACACTTTAAAGAAGACTAAATACCATTTTGCCTTTAAATTGTGGCCACTGTTAATAAAGAAAAACAACACGTTAGCTTAAATGAAACACTCTAACACAATGTATAACAGTCTGATATGATGCTGTAAATCCTTCCTGGTCTTCATCAAGGCAAAGCTCACGGCATGCGTTTCAAATGTAACCTTGCCTGTCGTTGATGTGGTCACTGTACCAGGCTCGAAACTGGTCACAGTGAGTGTGCGGGCATGAGAATGTGAACAGTGCTCCACTGTCTTGTAACAATAAGAGTGACTGCATGTGTTGAGGGACATTGTGTGTTGTGTGTGTGAATGTGAGCGTGTGTATATGCTCACACCACCCTTGCTTAATTTACATAGATGCAATCGCACCTAGGCTATGCCACGCATTTTTACACAGGTAGGGAAAACGAAAAAAAGCGTACAGTACTCCATTCTGCGTTATGAAAATGATAAAGAACATAACACATTCTAAATCTGCAATCCAACGGTGGATTTACGCCCTGCATATTACTTCCCGTTTATTATCAGATGCTGGAGCATGTGATGCGTACAGTCAGCCAGCCGAGGCAGTCAGTGGTTCAGACCAAGTGGTTTGGCCTAGTGGGGAGTCGTGGGGCAGACAATGGCCGCACTGTGTGGCTGAAGTGCCTTTGGTGTCAATGACTCTGCCAGCAACTGAGACTGGCAGATCCAAAATGGCGGAGCGCAGAGAGTCCCGCTGGTGCTTGTCATGATTTAAACAGGACAGTTTTGATCCTTTTTGGATGCAGATTTTCTTTGGTGGGGGGTCATATCAGAGCTGGGAGGTTTTAAAAGTGGAGAAAAGCAGTGCTGCGCCGCTTAATCTGCTGGCACTTTATTTATTTTAAAGAGACGGACGGGGAAAGGGGAAGGAGAGAAAGCATGTGGGAGAAGTTCAAAAGGGTGATGGGGGGGGGGGGGGATGAGGAGGGCTCTCTCTCTCTCATTTTGTCTTCTTCCTCTTCAAAGTCCAGTTTGGCTCGCCCAGAGGTGGAACTGAGATGTTTAAAAACTTCAAAAAAAAAAAAAATCTGAGGTCCAGTTTCTGGTTGAAGCGACAGAAAGAGAAGAAAATATTAATAGTGACACATGCAGAAATCCCCAGAATAAAGAATGACTAAAATAAATGCGATCAGCGTGGGAATGCAGCGACATGAGCAGCGCATGTAAAGTGGCAGAGTGCAGAAAAAAAAGAAACGTGTGATAAACAGAGTAAACTTACGCTTATTGAGATGACAGTCACACAGCTGTAGAGGGAGACTGGCTCTGAGGAGGAAGAAACAGTCGCATTTTTACATTCGGCGCTTAAGTGTGCGTACACACCAAAAATGTGCGTGCACCCGTGCGCAAGCGGCAAATCCTCCCTCTGTTGTCGAATATGTGCATATCGCTGTCTGCGTGTTTGCCCTATCTGTTTGGGCTGTGTGTGTCCGTCTGTCTGTCAATCTGTTCCCAGCGCTGTCTGTTTGCTAATCTGTCATATTCTGTTTGCTAGATAAGGAGATTGTGAGAATGTGTGTGTGTTTGTGTGTGTGCACACTGAGCAAATTCATTTAAACTCTACCATGGCGATGGCAGGCAGGTATTGCTGTTTGCTTACAGCCAGATTCATGCAGTGTTTTCACTTTACAAACATACAGAAATGCTTTGACTGGTTTAAAGGATGCCTTTTTAACACAGATCAGCTCAGTGTGAATGAATGACTTTCTTCACCATATCACCACTATGTTACATACAAATGATTCAAAGTACATAGTGCTGTGCAAAAGTCTTGAACCATGAAGTAAGTGCGATGATTTACTGAAACGTGTAATCGTGCATGGAAATGCAGCATGTAAGGGTTTATGGAATCTAATGAGCTTGAAAGCCAAAATTTGGTACGACCACCTTTAGTCTTTAGCACAGTCTGAGCACTCTTAGGCA
The DNA here is from genome assembly GCF_963969265.1 of Rhamphochromis sp. 'chilingali'. Classification (NCBI taxonomy): domain Eukaryota; kingdom Metazoa; phylum Chordata; class Actinopteri; order Cichliformes; family Cichlidae; genus Rhamphochromis; species Rhamphochromis sp. 'chilingali'. The sequence goes on along the minus strand of NC_137929.1, from coordinate 40,906,653 downwards.
GCTTTCTTGTCGTTTCTTTAAGTAGTCTTCAGGAATAGTTCTGCAGACATTCAAAGGTTTTATTCAGATGTTGGCTGTGTTTCGTTTCATTCTCGGTCAGTCTTTAATCCCACACTGCTTCTGTAATGTTGAGGTCTGGGCTCTGTCATGGCTGGTAGAAAAATACACAGTGATGCACTATCGAGGTATTGGAAGTGTGTTTGGGATCACTGTCATGCTGAAAAGTGAAGCTGTTGCCAGTCAGATGTTGTTCAGATGACATTGCATGGCAGATCAAAATCTGATGGAATTATAAACACAGGAAAGTACCATCTATTTTGTCACCACTCGCTGGAATGTGGCCTCAAGCCACGATCGAGCGTCCCCCTCATACATTTACACAAGAACTGGACTGGAAATCAGTCCAGTTCTTGTGTAATTTGACATTTCTGTGAGGCTTCATTGAGCCCATCTCTCAGGTGCTGTGTCAGGTCTTTAGTGCACATGACTCTCAAATAACTTTACTATTCATCTATTATAGATAGTTTATAGGTCTTTTTGTCTTTCATCCTCGACTTGTCCAGTTACTTCAAATTTCTAAGCACATGCTGCACAAAAACAAGCTGAGATATGTCAGGGTTTCAGCTAATAGCTCTGTGGGAATCACCTTGTTGGTGCAAAGATTTTATATCCCTGGCATTTTTCATAGATTTGACTAAAGAAATTGGAATTTTTGTTTGTAACAGGCCACCAGTAAAAGGTCCCAAAAGATTTAAAATTGGCTCATTGCTTATTTATCTGTTATGTGTAGACACAAAACTGATTAGGTGCCTTTTTTTTTTTTTTTAAACGCTCGAATAAGTTATAGGTCAGTGTCCGGCTTCAAGATCACTTTAAAAGTTACAAGATAAGCGAGAAAATGGGAAGTAAAGTAAAGAGATGAAAGGTGGCTTAAGATTGTTGCAAAATCAATGTTTGTAGACTAATGTTTTAAAGCACTTAGAAAACATAAAAAAAAAACAAAAGCAGGTGTCACAAGCAAAGAGTAGTTTAGTGACCTGTCAATCACAAGAAGCCATACTCTGGTTTATCATCTTATAATCTAGAACTAATTTAGATAGTGAACATCATGGTTTATTAAATAAGACGGGAAACTAGCCATTCAGGCCACAAACCCATCAGAATAATGTTGACATAAGGTCATAAAACAAATGACAAGATGGGTCATTTTCTCATGTTCTTCCACAGTCAGAGTTATTTCAGCTACCAGGAGTCGTCCATGCTTACCATTAGAAAGAAGGCAAATCTGCTGGCTATGTTCATCTTTTAAATACAGTCTCTTCTTCTATAGTGTCCTTTAAACACACCTCTTTGCTCTTCGCTAAATAATTTTAAAAAATGCTTAGAAATAAAAATGTTTGCTCTGGAGTAATTTGTATGTCTTCAGCCGGCAGTAGCCCACAGATTAAAGGAAATAAGGCAAAGAGAAACAGAACTCTGTGGGCGTTCATGGCTAACATCTTGATACTAATGACAAAGTCATGTTTGTAGGAGTTTAGAAGGGTTGCCTACAACCATATTTAGCTCTGCAAACTAAAGCCTGGGCTTTTAAAAAGGGACTTTTTCAGCAAAGCTCCCCTTCCTAAAAGGCTCTAGAAAACCTAAGAAGATCAAAAAAGACGCTTTCGTTTCCAGCGAGCAGAAAAGCACATTTCTCACTTCACGTCTATATTAAAACACTGGTGAAGTGTTGAGTAATTACAGGATATAAAAATAGCTTTTATTCACCTCGGCGATCACATGTTATCTTTTGGGCTTGTTACACGTGTATACTTTTTTTAGCCCACCTGTGAGCAGCTTGTTGATCCAGAGCTTCTCCTGGGGTCCCTCCCAGACGCTGGAGATCCCCCCTCCTTCTGACTCCCGACAGAAGAAGTGTCTGAACAGCTACTGTGGACTGAAGGGGACAGGCAGAGAGAGTGGGGCTGTGTGACAGAGGTCTGTGCCAGACACAGTTAAAACAATCACATTTTGCCGGTGGAGGCACAAATAATAACGCCTTCCTGCGTTTTGAGTAAAATGCACATGCATGGAACAGCTGCGTTTTTAACCTTGTGCACGTTCGCGGTTTAACGGCGCTCGTGTTATAACACTTTCCTGAAAGGAAAAAAGAGATGGAGCGCACGAACGCCAGAAACAAAGAGAGAGGAGTCAGAGTGAGATGGCATTTTTCCCATCCTGTTCAATGAATTTCTAACGCTGTGTTCTGTCCCACAGGACAATTCATGCATTGAAATTCTGAACTGCTGCACTCAATGAGACACCTGGTGAGCAGTATGTGCATTACACTGGGCCATGAATGAGAAATCACTTTGGCTCTGAGACAACAACGGCTGATGGAGGCTGAATGATGGCCCTGGAATCTAAAGGACTGTACTTTAGATTAGGTACTGTGATTTTATTTATTTTTTATTGTTTTATGGAACTATGTGCCTACACCCTTTTTGAAAAATGCAGTTTGACATGTGATACAATTACTAGTATCAGATTGCGTTGTTCATTCAGCAGCATGCTGTGAACCTGTTACTAACCACCCCATATGTATCCATTGTCTCTAAGGCTTTGTCCTCCATGCACTCGGGAGTCTCTAAATTTCTCTTACTGCTTAAACACTGAACAGCTTTTTTAAAGACCGATTAAAATCCACTGGAGTTCTTCCTCTGCTTGTGTTCTACCTCTCCGGCAAGTTTTCTGAAATTAAACCAGGTAACTTTTACACAGTCTTGCAGACCAATAAACACTCAATGTGGAGAGAGTTCATATTGGCCCTACAAGCAGGAAGATGGCACGCTGTCATAAAGGGATGGACATGGACAGCGACAATACTCAGGTGGGCTGTGGAGTATTAATGATGCTCAGTTGGTACCAAGAGGCTCAAAGTGTGGCGACAAATCATGCTCCACAGCGTTGAACCGTTGACATGCTTTCATGTTGTTTAAGCCAAACTCTGACCCTACCATCTGAATACAGAAACGGAGACTCGGACAGCAGGCAACATTTTTATAGTCTTCTGTTGTACAGACAGGAGTGGCACCTGGTGTGGTCTTCTACTGTTGTAGCCCATCTGCTTCAAGGTTTGATGTGTTTTGCATTCACAGATGCTCTTCTGCCTCTATTGTAATGAGTGTTTGTTTGTTTTTTGAGTTACTGCTGCCTTCCTATCAGCTCAAAGGAGTCTGGCCATTCTTCTCTGACCTTTGACATCAACAAAGAACTTTCACCCAGAGAACTGCTGCTCAATGTATATTCTCTCTTTTTTGGACCATTTTCTGTGAACCCTAGAGATGACTGTGTGGGAAAATCAGCAGTTTCTAAAACACTCAGAGCAGCCTGTGCAGCACCAACAACCATGCTATGTTCACAGTCACCTTTCTTTCTCATTCTCATGCTCATTTTGACCTTCAGCAGGTTGTCTTGACCACGTCTACTCGCCTAAATTGAGCTGCTACCATCTGATCAGCCGATTAGATATTTATGTGTAACTAAACAGTGTAGTACTTAATGAAATGTTCAGTGAGTATATATGATAATATCACAGTATTGCTGAAAACTGGATGTATTATTGTAGTGCTGATTAATTCGCAGGTAGTTTTAACTTGTTCTCAAAGTGGGATAGGATTACAAGGGGGCTCCTTTGGAAATAGTTCTTCCCTGTAAAGGATCCCTTCAATTAACAAAACAATATGCAGTTGTAGAAAAAGTACAATGACAAAATGTTTTTTATTAAATTCTTTACTTTTTAACACTCTAAGTGGAACTTTTACCTGAAGGAAAAACTGAATCTGGGACTTATATTATTATTTATAACTTGTTGTTTTGTTACTAGGCCTCAGCCGCACAATGACTTGAAATCCAGATCATTAAAGGATAATGTTGGAATTTTGCCCAGCTCAGTTAGTGATCAGGACAAATTGGCTACATGAACCTAGCCTAGCAGTTTCAATAACGCACCCATGCGAGCGCCAGGCTGCACATTTTGTTTATGGAAGTGAGACAGTTTGTGTCACTGCTTTGAAAACAGTTTAAGGCAGACACACAGTAGCGAGGGCTGTGATGGGATTTGATCATGGCACAAGTAAAACGTGTTTCCACAGTTGAGCTTTTTGACTGCGCCGTATATTCTCCGCAGGCATGTCACAGCTCTTCAAAATTTCTCAGTGTGAGACAAATATCAAAAATTCATAGAGAAGCCCAGGGGTGCACGATTGGAAAGAAAAAAGAAAAAAAGAAAAAGAAAGAAAGAAAATAAGAACAAAATAAAATGTGTACCATATTATTACCTTGTCACATGGGGAGATACACCCAGGACCCGTTTTCTTTCCTATCTGTAATCTCAGGGCCACATCACTTGCAGCTCGGAGAGCAAATTCGAACAATCCAGTAATCCAATCTGGTCACATAAAACTGGGCGAATTCCCGAGGACACAGGTTGTACTGAAAAATGGTTTCAGCTTCCTTTATCTGCGAGTCGAGATGTGGAACAGCGCGCCTCAAACTAAGGAGTGCACCTAACTCAAACATAACGTCCTCCGCCAGATCACATGCTCACTTTTTAACGCTCGAGATAAGCTTAGTTTCCACAACAACGATTTAACACAGCCGGGAAATCAAAACATGAGATCATATTACATTATCATTCCCAATTCTACATGCACCTTTTTTTGTTAAGTCCAAGGCGCCTCAACATCTACAGGTTTGTTCCTTTTTAAACTTACTTCTGTCGCTGAGACTGTAGATGGAGTCCAACTCTGAGCCTGGAGTTCCTGTTGCATCCAACAGAAGCCTACTGGAAACTCCCATGCACAGTGACTCCTTCAAACACAACTCTGTGAGAGCAAAGGCACAAAAATAACTTCATGTTTACCTCATATATTGCAAGCTCGTAGAATATTACCAGTTTTATTTTATTATTAGCTCAGAATATTGTGTTTGTTAGAACAATGCCATCTGAACAGAAGGTAACCACGCCTAAAAACGTGCCGAGCAACTTATTCAGCGTGATACTGCAATCTAAGCCGATGGCAGGAAGCAATGCTGAGGCGCAAGGCTTCATGGATAAAGGAAGGTAGAACGCCTTCATTCACGGCCAACACTTCCTTGTTTTTTGGAAAAATCAAAACAACAAACTGGGCCAGAGGGGATATTTTTACATGATTTCTACTTAAACATCTGCCACCAGATAGCTTATACACATAACAAAGGTGATGACTCAGTCTGAAGGACTTTAACCAAGTGTCCAGAAAATGAAAGGAGATTGGAACAGTGTTATAGTCTGCTTATGATCTGACAACTTGGCACAATGTCCTGTTTAAGGATCCAAATCAATACAGGAGACCTAGAGATCAACAGTGCCGTTTGTCTTCAGAGCAGCAAACTATGTTTGAAGTTGGACAAAGATAACCAGAGTAAATGAAAAATGCAAGTTTTAATAATGATTTCGTTGATTAAGGAGAAAAAAGTTATCCAAACCTGTACGGCTATAAGTAAGTGCCCTCTAAACCTAATAACTGGTTGCTCCACCCTTGGTATCAAGAACTGCATTCAAGTCTTGGTGAACTGGCAGCGAGACTTTCACATCACTGTGGAGGAGCTTTGGCACCTCTTCTTTGCAGGATTGTTGTAATACAGATACATTGGAGGACTTTTGAGCATTAACGGGCAGTTTGAGATGCTTTGACATGACCTTAATCACTCCAAAAAAATTACTTGAGCTTAGATGGTCACACGTTCTTGTTCAGGATTTTCTGGTAGAGAGCAGAATTCATGGTTCCATCAGTTACAACAAGTCGTCCTGAAGCAGCAAAGCAGCCCCGACCATCACACTACCACCACCATGTCTGAGTGCTGGTATGATGGGATTTTTAGGAATTGCTGTGTTAGTTTTTTGCAAATGTAACGGGACTCAAGCCTTGAAAAAGTTCAAATTCTGTCTCGTCAGAATATTTTCCCAACAGTTTTGGGAATCATCAAAATGTTTTCTGTGTTCTTCTTGGTCTGCTGTGGTTTTCTCCTTGAACTCTCCCATGGACGCCATTTTCATCCAGTCTCTTTCTTATTGTCGAATCAAGAACTCTGACCTTATCTGAGGCAAGTGAAGCCTGTAGTTCTTTAATGTTCTTCTGGGGTTGTTTGTGACCTCCTGGATGAGTTTTTGATGTGATGTTGGAGTTACTTTGCTATACCATTTGTGAATAATGGCTCATATCGTGGTTCATCGAGTTCCAAAACCTTAAAAATGCTTTGTACCAGTTTCCAGACGGACATAATCAATGACTTTGTTTATCAGCCGTATCTTTTCGATCAGGACATGACGTGTTGCTTTTTGAGACCTTTTAGCCTGCTTCACTTCTATTGAAGTCATTTCTCGATTCATCAGGCCTGGCTGTGGTTTTTGAAACTGAACTCAGCTTTCTAAGAAATGTGATTAAATACAGTTAATTCAAGACTTAACAAAGGAGGGCAATTATTTTTGCACAACAGGGCCAAGATGGATTTTGACAGCTTTTGCCTCCCTTAAGAAATAAAATCATCATTCAAAAAATACATATTACATCTACTCAGCTTATCTTTGTTGATTATTAAAAACTGTTTGATGATCTGAAACGGTGCAAAACAGCAAACAAAAAAAATGAAAATTAGGAAAAAGGAAAATGTTTTCAGTTTTTGTAACAGCACTGTTAAAATATACATTGCTCCTAAGCTGCTGAAGGAATACTGAGCTGTTGCTTATCGAGTTAAAGGTCTTTACCTGTATTGTTGATGGCATGTGTCCACAGCAGATGGGCTATGTCGTGAGTCCAGGCCTCTCGGTCTTCCCTGTCGCGCGCTTGCAGGGTGATGCAGTCTCTGGTCCTCGGGGCCTGTCGGACCCACACCTCGAACTTCACTCCCTCCTCGCCGACGCTCTGAGTCAGGCCCATCTCATTCGTCTGCATGGAGAAGTGTTAAAATCACACACAAACTCTATGACAGGAAGTCTGCTTCTGACACAATCCCACTGCTGGAAATGCTTCATGTGGTTTAGGTGAGGGGAAAGGCAGGACACATGACTGGGAATTCACCAGAGATTTGCCTGCTCTATTTTCACACGAGCACATCTGGACGTCACATTGCCTTTGTGCAAGGAATACGAGAGGTAAAAGGTTTCATGCCCCATCGGTATGCACTGGTCATCTGTGCTTGCACATCTCTATCAGGTGATGTTGTGATTCAAAAGAAAAATACAGAGTTAAAAAGAGTTTATAGAGGAAAGAGGGGGGAAGATAAAGCAGCGCCCAAAAAAACTTTAGAAACCTCAAATTTAGTTTGCTTTCAACAGAATCTAGACAGAAAGCAGATTTTACAGATAAGACAAAGTGCTGGAGATGGTGTGAAGGAGAAGTGTGTGTGTGTGTGTGTGTGTGTGTGTGTGTGTGTGTGTGTGTGTGTGTGTGTGTGTGTGTGTGTGTGTGAGAGAGCTGTTCACCTTGATGCTGTGTTTGTAACTGTAGGCGGTGCGTCCCGGGCTGGGATTCTTGTGTTTAGTGAAGATTACGACGTGTTGATAAAGGAAAACGTTCCTCACGCCCGCCCGCTTCCTCCGAGTTCCCCCGCTCACCGTCAGCTCACCCTGCCGCACCAGCTCGCCGCGCTCCGTCACAGGGATCTGAAAACACACACAAACACACACATGTTAGGACACACTTATATTGGCCTTAGGCCCAGGACCAACCCTCAGCAAAAGATACCATCTTCATTTCAATCTTAATTGAATTGGTTCATTAATTATCTTGAAAACAGAAATAAAAATAAATAAGCATCATTATATCTGAGAATCCATAAAACGCTAACAAAGCGAAATATTCTCACTTTTACAGATTCAATTTTTCCCCCCACTCGCTCAGAGGAGAAAAACTCTGTTGATTCTGCCCATCTGTAGAACAAAAACTAGGAGTTAAAAATTAAACGGTCGTCGTATTATAAAGTCTCAAATCCTCCCTCCTGCACCTACTCTAATTTTCTGTTTGGAGTTGCGAGACACTTTGACTACAAAGACTGAAAAGCTTTATTCTCTATTCAACTGCGAAGGACAAAGGAGCATTATTATTACAGTGCCTTGCATGGTGACATATTCTTCACATGGATGCTTCGTTCTGCTGGATCTTTGCTCTAATTGGCCAGCTGAATCACATCTTTTGTAATAATAAAAAAAAAGAAAAAAAAAGTGACTTTTTTGTTCATGTCAATTACAGGGTTGCGACTTTGAGATGCTGTTGGAAGTCAAAGGCACACAGACACTCATAATAGGCGAAAAAGAAATTACATAATTGTCAATGCTAGATATGCAAAAGCACAAAAGAGCAACAAACAAGGCAAATGCAAACGAAACAAAAGCGTGCGGACAATGAATTTAAAAAGGTCTGGAATTTTACAAGCGGCCACTGACATACAGTAGATTCTTATTTTTAAACCTCTAGAAATGAGTGGGTCATGATATAAGTGATGCTTCACACACTTTATGAACACCCACATCTACACCCACCCAAACACACACACAGCTGTACTTAAAATCATTTTTACTTGGAGAGGTGTTGCAGCGCAATTTTGAAGTAGCTCAGCGCAAGTGTTTGTGCTGCTGTAATCTTTCCCCTCGTTCAGAATGCAGAGAGATGAGAGGTGTGTGTGTGTGTGTGTGTGTGTCAAACATTTGTCACGACTACCACTGAATATTACAGCTGTGTCAGAGTACAGTGGTGTAGGGCGCAGGGATGTTAGTGTTTTTGGACTTTTGATAAGTCTTTCGGTTTTTGTTTATTCCCAGTGGGAGAACACAGTCTTTCCTCCCACTTGCCACGTCCTTGTTGCAGCTCTCAGGACTAGGAAATAAGAAAGATTCAGCTTCATAATTCAGGTTAAACTCAGTCTGGATTGAGATCAGATGATGACAACTGATCTCAGTGGAAAACCACATCAGCTGATAAGCTTCTAGGTTTACTAGACCCCGACTCACAAAGGATTTTTAAGACAGATAATGTTGCCAATATCCGATGACTCAAAAATCTGATATTCTGATACATCGGCTAATATTTTTTTCTTTCATATTTCTAAACTTAAACAGATTTCCCTGACATGTGTTATTTGTAGCTCAATATTTAATATTAAAACTCTGTTTTTAGTTCTCCAAACTTGTTGCCAACAGGAAACATGCAGAGTGCCCCCTGCTGGACACACTATGAAACATCAGCCCTCAGAAAAAGATTGAGTGTTTTTCCCGTCTCTTTCTTACTTTTTTAAAAATTTGAAATCTTATTTGTCTTTATAATGCCGATACTGATACATTTAAAAATAGCTACCATCGCACTGAAGAAAAATGTCCGACTCTGCTCACATCAGCAGCTTGTTGTGTTTTTGGTGTTTCAAACATGTGCTCCTAACGGGAAAGTTGCACAGTGCCATCTAGTGGACAAACTATGCAAAATCAATACTCCTAAAAGCATGTACCCTCTATATTGGTAAATGGCTAATATAAAAAAAAAAATGATCAGGCAAAAAAAACAAAACACAAAAAACAATGAGGCGGTTCTGCTCGAATCAGCTACTTGTTCCTTTTTTGGTATTCCCAAAAGCTCCAGATCGGCTTCTGGGTGGAGCAGATGGCTGCCCCTCTCTGATCCTGCTTCTGCCAGAGGTTTCTTCCTGAGAAAAAGGAGTTTTTCCTTCTTACTGTTGCCAAGTGCTTGTTCTTTACCTTAGAACATCTTCTGGCAACTGTTATATAAATAAAATTGAATTGAACAGATGGAAAAACTGCAACACAAACACTCATAACACATTTGTAGGCTCTTTCTCCGATTTCTTCTTCACTTTTTAAAATGTCATTTATCAACCATTGCAGACCAATATCAATGTATTAGCAAATAAATATCATCGGCTTGAAGGAAAAAGTGGTCAGGCCCCTAACACTGACAAATCTCATACATAATGCAATGTTTGACTTGCTTTAGCCTGCCTGGAGTTGCAGCTGCCTCTGCAAGCTGCAGCCCACCTCTACCCCAATTCCTCCTCCTCATGCTGTGTTTGACTTCATCAGTGTCATGTCTGTTGTTACTGATGCCCGCTCCGCTCTGTACCAGATATGCTGCTGCTGCTCCCACACCTTATGATCTCTGCATATCCAGATGGAAGATCTCCATTTAGCCAAAGTAATGCTGACGGATTCAGTCATAGTATGCGAGTTTAGATGCTCACACATTCACGCACATTGTCCTGATTCTTTCTATAAATAGACGCCGCAGACTGTAGTTCACAATAAATGGGCTTTTCCTTTTATGAGCAACACCTCTTAACATCTTGTAGTAGTAAGAAAATGCAAATGAGCTTCTATTTATGTGCCTCCATGAATTCTTTAATGTGTTCTTCTTGAAACATGGCTAATGTAAGCCGTGTTTCTAGTGTTTGTGTGGAAAATAAACACCAATACATTTATTTGATTTATTTGGGGGTAAAAGAGAAATAAGTCACTTCCACTGGCCTGACCTCAACAAGATTTTAGTTTCTTTCTCTCTAAGAAAAGAAAGTGGGACTTGACAGTTGCAGAGACATAAACTGGGACAAGCATTCTCACCGGGCATCCGACGATGAGGTCACTGGCCCTGAGGTCCTCGCCGTGCCGCTGGGCGTGTCTCAGGATGGAGAGGGCGGAGTCTGAGGCGGGGTTTATGCCTCCCAGCTCCTCCAGCGCCTCGCAGTACTGCTCCAGCCTCTGAATGGGAGCCTGCAGACAGTGAGGGAAGGCCAGAGGGGAGACGGGGGAGGCTTGGGGAAGTTTTGACTGAAACAGGGGAGGGAAGGACAAATAAAAAGGTAACGTTAGCAAGTCTGCTGGTGTTCCCCCATCATGTTCAGCTGGGCTGTGTTCACTGTATTTTATTACACACTTCACTATAAGTTGTGTTCACCTTAAAACACAGTCAGAAGCTTCGCCCATGGATGTCACATGTCCTACCTTGTGCCCTCTGCCGGGACCCCCACCTCCTCCAACCAGAGCATTTTCGGAACTCATCTAAAGCAACCGATTCCTGTTATGTCCTATATCTTAGAAAGGGCAGCTTCAGACAATGTCCTGACCTAAATGGCCCGAAAGGTGTCTGCGTTTTTTTACTTTGACTTTACTTAGTGGAAAATCAGTGACATTTTTTTGTTTTCTGACACTGAACAAGTTTTCTTTTTTAGAACATGTGAATTTTCCCACCCAAAAATAAGGACAACAACAGTGATTTTTGGTCTTTGTCAAAACAGATGATATAAAGAGACAGTAAAAGAGGCCAGCTCGTGTCTTACACCTCTAATTCTAACAGATACGCCTATAAACCGGAACGTCAATGACACAGCAGCTCATCCGGCTTGTGGCCCATCACACTTCACAAGATTCACCTGAGAAAAAAAATCGTCAAAGGTGACATTGAGCTCAAGCACATTTTCGGCGAAGACCCATTAGGTGATCGTTGTGTCCACTGTGTGATTAAATTGTGAGCGATGCTGCAGGATGAGCGGCGATTCTTGTGAACCGTGGATGTAAGCACACTTTTAGCTCATCGCCCTTCAGCCCAATAAGCTTAATAATATATAAATCACATGCAACTAGTGAAGATTTGCCAGTTCGCTGGTCTAGAGATGGCAATTGATATGATTTTAGTGATCTCTCTATGATTATTAAACATCCAGTTCTTTATTGATTTCCTCATTGATTCCTAATTCTGATTTTTGGTTGAAAAAAAATAAAAGCTTACACAAGTTTTCAGCACCACTGCAACTATTTTATCATCTCCAAGTCTAAACAGCGCATAGAAAAGTATTTGATAACCTTTTCTCTAACAGGCAGCTGACAGAAAAACATAATAAATCTGAGCTGCTGAGCTTGGAGGCATGAGGCTCTGATGGATTGGACAAGTTGTAACCAGTTCTCAGCAGGAATCACTTTTTGATTTGGATCCCTTATAAAGACACGCACCCTCGCATCTCGCTGCTTTAAAGAAAACGCTCAGGGTCTAAATAAAAAAGTGTATGGGCTCTCCTTTGGTCCACGCTCAGCCTGCCCACCACATGCCATGAAGTCTTTGCTAGCATCAGCTCTCAAACATGCTACATCAGGCTGAGCCGCTCCTCTGAGATAGTTACAGTCGCAGTTAACACAACTCTCTGTGGATGATTGTGACATCATTTGGCATGTTTTGGCAAACGGTTCTTTTTTTTTTAGACACGTGTAATCAAGGTAACTATGGCTTTGCTCAGCAAGTATGAAAGTTCCAACTCGTAGCTGCTGCTTTAATGTTTCTTCCATTTTCTTTTCATCCGCTGATCCCAGTAACCCTGAAGAAGCAGCTACGCAGCAGTAACAATCATCAGCACCATCATCATTCAAAATGAACACCAGTTTAATGTCCCCTGCCATCATGATAGCCATATCCCTGTTATCAAGCTGCTTTACAGCTGCTGCTGCTGCTCAGTGTGGCCTGAGCACGTGCTGCCTCCTGGTGGCGACTCGTTAGAAATGCTGGGTTTGAGCGTCGCCTCAGAGGTTTTGAGCTCTTTGATCTGTCTGTATATAGCCCTCATAATAATCTCACGATGCTGTCGATGTATTAGTTTTTGTTAATTGTAGCTCGGGAGCTCCAATGACTTTCTCTGTAATCCGCCTTTAATTGGCTTTTCTAGTGTGCATTAAACTTGTAATTAACTTTACTGTATACAGCTCGTTCATAATTGCCGCCACCAACAAATAAAGCAGCTTTAATTGGCTTGAGCCTGTGATGTGTTCAAAAAAAAAAAAAAAAAAAAAAAAAAGACTCATAGCAACGCTCTTACATTGTGTAACCAGTTTTCTAAAAAAAGAAAATAACCAAATAAAAAAAAAAATAAAAAAAAGGGTTTATTGTTAAGAGACACTTTTATCGCTTTGAAATCATGTTTACTGAGATGAACTGGTTGAATAAGAGTTAAGACCGCAACTCTCTCAGTAAAATCTCTGCAGGAACAAGACTGGTTTTTACTTCTTTTTTTAAGAGGCACGATGAATCCTACCTTGAAAAAGTCGGCTGCTTGTGTGACCAGTGGAGAATCCAGGTCTGGTTTGGTCCTGATGTACTGGGAATACTGCAGAAACTGGTCCCGCTGTGTGGTGACAGGCGAGAAAGTTGTTTTTAATTGATTTTAATCAGATTAATTACACAGAGAGGGATTTAATGGATATTTTTAAGCAAATTATGCTGACTTCTAACTAATCTGTGACATTTTCTATATGCAAACATATAAAACAACCCCTCAGAGGTTTATGTAAAACTGAAGAGCAGTGCATGCAGTCATACAGCTTCACTTGGCATTTTGCAACTTACAAATTTACTGAAGCAGTCCTGTTGCAACAGGCTTTGCACAAGAGCGCCCTCCATGGCTGGGAGTAGGTCCTGCGAGTGAAAGGTGGTGAGGCTGGCCCAGTTGGGAAACAGCGAGTCTGCCTTCCCCCTGATGGAAGCTGGGGTGTCTGAGAGCTCCAGTAAGGGCAGGTACGTCTCTTCTACCCCCTTTAGCACAGTCACGTACTGCCTCTCTGAACTTAGCATCCTACACCAGAGCAGGTACAGCTTACTGCGGTGGAGATGGCAAAGGGTGGGGAGGGGAGGAAAGAAACAGTGCATGAATACACTTAAAGGAGAAACAAACATGGAAGCAAGTGGACAAGTGGGAGGTAAGGGGAAGCGAGAGCGAAGATAGCAACGGATTGAGATCAAAGACTCAGTAATGAAAAAATTATCTAAGATTGCATCCTGACTGATAAAATCAATGCGAAAGAGCCTTCAGTTGTACTTAAATTATCCCTAAAACTATGCATCGCTTTTTCTTTCATCTCAGCCTGTTCCATTCTTGCTGCGACTTATTATGTCTATCTCTGACTGATTTTCTTACGAGGAAAGTGGAGTACATGGAAAAAGGACAAAAAAAAAAAAAAAAAAGCAAAGAAAGCCAACACACACCTCTGTGCGGTTGAACCGGCCCTATCCGTCCCCGTCTCCCTGTCTGTCCTCCCCAGCAGTACATGCTGGCGCGGTGACCCCGTGTGATCCACCACCTCCTTGCTGCTGACCTCCACTCCTCGGATCAACACTCCTCCGCCACTACTACCACCACCACCACCGCTCCATCCTGGAATAGCTGCAGCCATGCTAGTAGTAATGACTGGGTCGGCCAAAGCCCGTCGTCCCAGCCAGGACATGGGGGAGTTACGGCTCGCCCCAGCCACCGGCGACTCAGCGGGTTTGGGGGTGGCTGTACCTCGACGGGGGGCCAGGAGAGCCTGGAGGTCAAAGCTTGGGTGACGCTTCCGAGGTGGCTTGAAGGGAAGTGGAGCCTCTGTGGACTGTAAGGGAATTGAACTGGTCATTGGTGTGACTGTGACACACTTCAGTTACAACAGTACAGTCCTGTAACACACCTCAGATCATAGAACAGAAAACATTACCATAAAATAGAAATCAAACTCACGCTCTTCTTTGTAGGATTCAGAAGGTTCGATAGAAACTTCCCTCCCCCGGCCCCACCTCCTCCCGCACCACTTCCTCCTGCCGTTCCCTCTTTCTTATTCCCTTTCTCCTCTCCTATCTTCAGTGTGGAGCAGGTCTGCGGTCTGAACAGTGATGCCAGGGATCCCCAGGACTGCAATCCGCCTTCCCCTCCGCCAGCTCCCAGCCCCCAGGAGTCACCCTCTCCCTCGGGGCCCATCAGGTCCCAGAGGCTGCTGGCAGAGGGAGTTTTGGTTTTCCCCTGTCCCTGATTTTGCGTCCGGTCAGACTGGAGGAATCGGGGCTTGACCTGTGCTACTGTTCGCTGGTATCGCTCAACTGTCTGAGTCCAGAGATCCAGCAGTGCCCCGCCACCCAGCTCTATTGCTAAAGAGCGTGCGTCCTGGAAACGGGACGGGGGTATTGGAGGGAGGGAGGCGAGAGGGCAGGTGGAAGAAGAGGAAGAGGAGGAGGTGGAGGAGACTGCATCGCACCACTGGGTGGCCTGCACAAGAGACAGGAAAGTCAGGGAAGTCATTAGGACTTCCGCTCGGCATTAAAACACTTTGGAACCATGACTGTATGTTTATAACTTCCTGTGTGTGTGCTGCAGAGGTCTTCCTGTGCCGTACCTCGGTCAGAGTGGACAACAACCTCTGTGTGTTGTCCAGAGTGGTCCAGCAGTCAGACAGACAGTGGGACATGTCCCTGAGCTTCTCCCTGACCGGAGGGAGTCGGATCTGGACGTCGCTCAGGCCTGCCCAGTCCAGTTCACACCAGCCCTCCAAATCACTGAGCAGTGACAGAGTCTCACTGTGCAGCTCCTGAAAGATGCAGGAAAATGGGCTGTCAAGAAGTATTTACTGTAGAAGACTGACAGGACACACTTGGGAAATCATGGATGGAAAAATATTGACTGCATCTCTTGGGAATATGCTGGGAAAACTTTTCATTAGCTCGTTTCCATGAGAATGACACAAATATGCCACTGAAAGGCACAGTGGGCTTAAAGCACATCTATTCACAGTTTATCGTTTCAGTTATTGACTTCTCAAACCCTACAGTGGGTGATTCACAGTAACACATGTGTCTTAAGTACGACTAATAAGATTTCTTATCCCAGAGTTGACGTGACAGAAAGGATTTTTTTTGTGGGCGATGTTAAGATGCTTACATGTACTGTAGAAACAAAGTGAAAGCAAAAGCTCTGAGGGCGGACGCTTTAACTGTATGTGAATATTCTCCATGTTGTTATCATGATGTGTGCTTACTTACCAAAAGTCATTTACATGCAGATAAAACTGGACACTCCCTTTGTACTTGAAGAAGGTCAGTCGGACCAAAACACTGTGATGTAATAAGTGTATTAGCGGTACATGAGACGGTGTGTGGCAGTCATATTTCACCGTTTTGTGAATATCATGAATGAAATCTAAATGACCTTTAGAAGACCAATTAAATCAAAGTCTATATGAGTCACAGCTGCCAACACATAAGTACTGTCAAGAGATCAGGGCTAGACATCGCTGTAAGCATTAGAGAAAAGAGACAGCCTGTTACCAAAACCATTTTAAAGCCACAATGTTTGCAGGAACTCTGTGTTTACAACTCCTTTGATTTTACACCTGATCTCCATCCATTCTCTACTGTTTATCTTTTTCAGGGTCGCGGGTGGGCTAGAGCCTATCCCAGCTGTCTTAAGCTCTGTCCACACTAGCAAGGATAAATTTGAAAACGCTCCACGTCCACACTAGCGTTTTCAGTCGTTTTCACAGAGTTGCGTGTCAAAAACGGACGAAAACGCTTACGTTCCAGTACTGTGCATGCGTGAAGCGCAAGACAATTCCACCTGCCTCATTTCTGTCTGCCGTTTCTTTACTTTCCGGCTCTCTGAAACATCGCAGCAAAATGTTGAGGAAAAGCACCGAGTTTTTAAATGGACTAACAATGAGGTGGAGTTGTTGCTGTGAGTAACACAAAAGTACAAAGTTGCAAAAGCGAGTGAGAATTAAAGAATTTGAAGAAAAGCTATCTGAAGCGTGTACAGACTGATATTAATCTTTAATAGGGCTGTCAAAATTGAGCGCAAACAAAACAACTGCTGTATAATGCCCTCCGCTATCTTAGTTTAATTGGTCACATGACTGCATCACATGACTAAAATGTGTCATCGTTTTAGAAAGTCTCCGTTTTTGTTGTCTACACTGCGACACGAAAGAGCATTTCCAAAACGCTGCGTTTTCCTTGAGCAAAAACGGCGTCTCAGTGTGGACTGGAGGCCAACATGGAGAGAACACGGTGCTTTTT
The DNA here is from genome assembly GCF_963969265.1 of Rhamphochromis sp. 'chilingali'. Lineage (NCBI taxonomy): Eukaryota > Metazoa > Chordata > Actinopteri > Cichliformes > Cichlidae > Rhamphochromis > Rhamphochromis sp. 'chilingali'. Next base: position 40,889,776 of record NC_137929.1, on the reverse strand, counting down.
CAAATGAAAACCTATGGGCGATTTAGAGTTTCCAATTAACCTATCCACACTAACTTACTAACACTAATATAAACTTGTATTTATATGTAATTTCAAAGAATTTCATTCAGATCACACACACAGAGTCAATCCTTCTGAGTCTCAGTCATCGCCATCAGTGACTGACGCCGTTATGCAAATGAATGAATTACTCAGCCACAGCAACAGTGTTGCTACTGTAAGATGATGTGAAAGAGGGAAATTTTCTAATCTACGTTGCATAGTTGTTTTTTATTTAGCGTCAACCCTTTAACGCCTAGTGTTTTACATTTGATACACACAGTTTTGGTGAGTTTTAGAGACTTCTACAGCATCCATGTGATCTCCCCCCCCCCCCCCCACCGAAAAATGTTATTAGTAAATTACAAAGCGGATTTTTAATCAATAAATCGCCAAAAATGCCAGATGTGGTAAATACGATGCAATTAAGACTCATATATGCAATTTCATATTTTTGTTTTTTAGCTGTCAGAAGATTCAAAAAACACTTCATCCTTTATCCCCCCCCCCCCCAAAAAAAAAAAATTGGCAATTATTTAATCAGGAATTTAAAGGGTTAAGACTGGCTCCATAACACTGAGCCCAGTGAACCTGCATATTTTAACATGACATGTGAAAATGTTTTCACACAAAAAGCACATTCATCTTTGCATTACTCACATTGGCCGTTTCTTTGAACGTCTTGAACCTCTGCTGTTTGAGCGAGAGTCTGCTGAGGGAGAGAGGAGGATCCTTGTAGTCCTCCAGCTGCGACTGAACCTGCTCAATCTCTTTATCGCACTGTGGATTAAAGGCGGAGGTTTGGGTGAGTGGAGGACATGAGGCGCTCTGTTACGCATAAGATGTGGAAAAACTGAAGATGATGAAGCAAAAAAGAAATACGCAGATTACAGAGTGTAGGTTATTTTAAAGTAAAGCAAATCTTCCTCAGATACCTTTTCCAGTTTGTCCACCAACCCCGCCAGACGCCCCAACGCCTCCAGGTCACGACCTCTTTGGTTGGACACTCGGACAAGCCGATGGAGTGCATCGTCCACGCTGTCATAAAGTTTAGAAGTTACGGCAAGAGCAGCTCTGAGAGGAGAAGAAAGAAATTTTGGTTTTCATTTAAATTCTTCGAAATCATGCTGACAGAAATGATCTAATTATAAAACAACGTCTCATGTACAGCACAGAAAAAACCCATCTTGTATTATTGCACAGCTTAAGCCAAAACTCATTACACAGTAAGAACAGAAGAGCTACAACAGGCTTCAGATCATCTCTAAGCTGCAGTCATGCACAAACAAGCTGCATCGCTCTGTCCTTTATTTGATGTGTTTTCTTCTCCAGCTGGTTTTCATTTTATGGCCAAAAACAAACAACTCTGTTTTTGTCAGGAAGATTATTTTTAACCTAAAGCTCATCCTGACAAAATAACCCTTCAATCAAAATTTTAAAAAGCATGGGAAAGGAAAACAGAAGAAAGTTTAAAATATAGTCTTCAAGTCCTGTGCTTAATGTATATTAAAGCATCTTTTCAGAATCATAACATTGTGGGTTGTTAGGTTGTATTAAAAAATAACTCAGGAATGCATAAAATGCCCACAGTACAGCTACTGGATGTTAGAAGGAAATAGCTTTCAGTTCATTGTTGGTAAAGTGTGGCAATAGGCTCCAAGCACAACTTTGGGGTGGCACGACACTCGGGTGGAAGGTCACCAGCTACTTTGTTACATATGTGTGCTCAGCTACCCATTAAAACGATAATTTAATCAGCCAATCACATGGCAGGAACCCAACGAAGTTCAAACTTAGGAAAAAGGCTGATTTTAGTGAACATGGCATGGTTGTTAATGCCAGACGGACTGGTCTGAGAGTGTCAGAAACTAATGATATACTGGGATTTCCCCCACACAAACAGCTCTAAGATTTTATAGAGAATTAAACTCTGCAAGAAAACGTCTTGTTGATGTCAGAGGTCAGTGGAAAGTAGCCAGACTACTAATGAGCTGATAGGAAGGCGGAAGGCTTGGGTGTTTGTCCTGTCAGCAAAGAATAGGAAAATGAGGCTTCAGTTTATATGCAAATCCAATAGTTTCTGTAAGATGACAAGGCATTGAACTAACACTGCTGGCAGAGCTCAGAGAAGGTGTGGCCAATCAATGGTGGAGCCAAATCATGTTCAGCATGATGGTGCTAACACTGACAGATGGCTAAAAATCACTATAAAATCGTGGTTTAGCGTGTTAGCATATGCTGATTAGCACTAAATAACCGGGAGTGTTCGTTTTCCAGGGTTTTTGGCCCCAATATTTTCATTGGATTTTGTTACTTGATTTAAAAAAAAAAAAAAAAAGAAAGAAAAAAGTATAATCCATAAAATAAAAATTCAGTAGTCCTACAAATACTGGATGAATTAGGTGTCTGGTACCTGCAGTCTGGTGACTTTTGTGCCAGTCCAGATGCTCTATTTGTCAATCCAGCAAGCCAGGCCCCGCCCTTCTGCTGCAGCTCAGTTAACCGTTGGTCGGCCAGGACGCTGGCCATGAGCTGCCTGTGTTTGTCAATGCTCAGAGGAACAGCCTGAAAAAGATAAGCATGTGTATTGTACCTTTTGTGTGTGTTTTTATAGAGACTGGTAAGTTACTAAAACACAAATATATCTGAGCGCACACAACGAGTAGAATGAGCATCATGTTAAAGTTATGGACCTTTATGTTGTCTGGCATTGGCTCAGCGTCCATAGACTGCAGTGCTTCTCCAAGCAGTGAGAGGGCGCTCTCACAGCGCTCTGTCAGACTCTCCAGACTCTAAACAGGACAAAAAGAAGTAGAAATCCACACAAACACATGAAATCTCTCTTTCATTCCACCTTTTTTGTAATCCACAGGAGAGGTCAGAAAAAGTCCAGAGGATAGGAAAATGTTTTCAACTGTTTAGATAAAGCAACATAAACTGTGGGGGGAAAGCCATTAAGGGTCCTTGAGATTCTTACGGGCTGTGTTTTTTCTTCACCTAGTTCATCATGCCTGTCTGGAATAATCGACCACCAGCAGACGACCACTCTTTCCCAGCCAACATCCTTTTATTTCGCCTCCCTCCCTCCTAGATGTTCTTTCTCCCACAATACTCCCTCAACTGTCAGAGGTCATATTTTACACTGGAGGTACCCAAAACTCGAAACAAGTTATGAGCTACAAGAACTCCGGACTTTGAGTGGGTTACTTGAGCTTGTTCATTCCAAGCTGTCTGTAAGAAGTTTAAAAATAATAACAATAAAAATACACTAAGGACTTTTTGCTTTAGAAAATTCCTCAGCTACATACAAAAATGGCATTTCCTGTGAATTAACAGAAACTTTCCGTTTTATAATTACAGAACAAAACCTCAAACAGTCGTGCCGACACATTTTTTTCATTTACTAAGGCAGCATGTTTTAATAATGTGAAAAAAAAACGAGACATGCTATCGAAATTTCATTATTTCCTGACAGAAAGGGTTAGGGTTAGGTCAGTGGTCCGACAGCTTAAGATCAAAGTGAGCTGTATGTGAAAAATGACTTTGACATCCCTGATGTACACATGCTGATGCACACGGGAGTAAAAATAGGACAGCAACCCTCTTGTGACTAGAGAAAATCTGTGGCTGCCCAGTGATAGCTTAAATGTTTTGGATTTTAAGTCATTGTGGCAACTAACTAGTCTCCAGGAGGCTGAGCATACAACACCCACAATCTCTGGGCGACAGCTTTTGATTACAAGGAGATGGCATGGGTCACATATAGGAGGAAACATGTCTCCAAACAACCACTATCAGATGGATCGGTGAAGGTTTTGCAATCAAGGTGCAAGTTTTCTGTGACGTGTCTCTTTGCAAAATGGATTTGGTTAGCTGTATTCTGGTTATATTCCTGTTTAAAAGAAAGGTTTTCCAGCTCTTATGTCAAGTAGCTGTTAAATTGCCACTCTGCAGCAACTACATCATGATTTGTGGAGGAATTTATGAATTTCTGTTTCAGATCTCTGAGTTTCTGGATAGACTCTGAATACAAGCCGTTAGTGTGAATTTCTGTTCATCGAGATGGCGACAGGTTTGAAATTTTCACTGATTCATGAGTTAATGACCGTATTATCACAAACAAATTGCATTCAATTGCCATTTTGACCTGATTCAATCACAAACTAATAGCAGACTCTAATTGTTTTTATTGCTGCCCTGATACACCAAAGTCACTTTGAAGACTGCAGCTGACTGATTAATGTTCCTGTTTACACTGAAGTCTAAACTTCGTCATACCTCCACTCTGTGGATGAACCACTGAAAACACAAATGCTATAGTGGAGAATCAAATGTGAAAAGTTCAAGGATGCTTTTTCATGTTTGCATAATCGAACAGACAAAACAGAGCTCCTCACCAGTCTGAAGGCCAGCCAGTCCGCGTGGCAGTGGATAAAGTCCCCGTCTACTTCTTTGGGCAGCTGTTGTTTGTCTACATACTGCTGAAGGACACTCGTTCCTCGCACTGTGTGGACCTGCACAGGAGAGGAGAAACAGTAAGGGGCAGAGGAAGTGACTTTCTTATTGTATGTTTGAGAAGAATAAAAGCTTTTAAGGAAATTAGACCAAAAAAGAAATAAATTAAATCACACTGAAGCCTGGAACATATAAACTCTTATCTGAATGTGTTAGTGTTGGCAATGTTTACTGAGTACACACCAAGTGAAAAGCTCCAAGAGTTTAAAAACATCAACAAACCTGCTGTGCCAATCATAAGTTTTCAAAAATCACCTGTTTAAACCATATTATCAGGGCATGTGGTCACTTTGAGTGAGAGAATAATGCTGACCTCTTTGTTATTTGCGATTCTATTAAATGGCAATTATGGCTAGAGGTTCTGAGAATGGGAGAGAATAAAAAAAAACTAACTTGTATTATGATTTATTTTTTACTTTCTGAGCAGGTACACAACTGGTTACTGAAATTCAACATGGTGCTGACGTTGTAATTTAACTACAGCGTTCACATCTTCTTGGAAGTGTTTGTCGTCGACATCCAAAGTTTGAACACTGCCTGCTTGAAACACAAACCACGTGGCATGACCGATCCTCCCGTGCCTGTGCGCAAGAAAGATTTCTGCTGATCGGTGCAAAGCAATATGCTGAATTAGCGGTAAAACCGAGTTATCTGAAAGCAGTAGATGTTCCAAACGTATGGAAATTGGGTTTAATAGATTCAAGCTCAATGTGAATGTGCACTCCAGCTTAAGCACTTCTGACACTGATCGCATTGCAACAAGGAACAGGGACAATTTATGGAACGTTATTTCCTCTCGCGCAATTTGCATTTCCTATATGAACACTTTTTCCTGTTGACATTATAATAGGCAATAGAATTACAGGAACTTGCTTTCTGCTAATGTTTTCTCGTGCTATTTATCACTGAGCTTTTGACATGCTTTCATAACTTCACATTTATTCATTTTACGGATCTGCAAGTAAAAGAAGTATAACCGACTTAACCATGAGGAGCTTAGTAATACAGTCTAAACATGTGATGTGCATGAGGTCACCTCTGCTCCTTCCAGGGAATGAGAAGGGGACTCCTGCTGCTCTTCCACCAACACCAGAAGGGATCCAAGACCACCGGGGACCGATCCCTGGCACGAACACAAAAACACATGTGCTCGAGCTACTATCACATCTGCAGCCTAATTAAAGCGTGCATGCAAACATTTAGCACTTCCAGTTAACCAGCGTCCTTGTGCTGTCTCACCTGGAACAATTTAAGAGCAGAGAACAAGAGAGCGGAGGGTGGGGCGCGCCTGCTGTCCATTAACACTGTTAAACCCTTTTCTTTGGCTGCAGGCCTGTTGAGGGTGGATGAAGAGAGAGATGTTAAAAATAAGTGTTTAGCTTTAAACCAGTGTAATAGCCATTTTTATTTAGGTATTTTCACCAAACGATGAAGTTGAAACAAACATTTGTTCTTAAACAAGAGTTTTTTGGTCATTTGCATAGAATCACATCATTTCTACCCAAAGCCGTTGAGAAGCTTTGGTTCTGACTTGCCACAAGTAGTAGCAGTTATTGTGCCAGGTAAACTGGCAAGCTCAGATGTGTTTGTGAAGCTGACATTGAGTCAGTTTGTTATGTTTGTCCTCCGTTTTCTGGCACACTCTGTGTTTCCCTCACACCACCTTATGTTGTATTTGGAAAAGTCAAGAAGCGAGTCGAGTCGAACATAATTATGAGGCGCTTTTCGTTAAACAGGCTCGGTCTCGGTGGTATAACAGGAAACAAACCACACAAGCCTAAATATAAAAATGTGAACAAAAAAAGCCAGTTAAAGATTTTTAAACATACATTCAGAGAATCGGGGGAATCAGAGAGCCGAAGGCTACATTTATTGGCAATATCCCCCTGTATTTAAAAGCCATAAATCTCTGGTGACAACGGACGACTAAAATAAACAATCAAAGGAGGAACACGCACTTACCGCGTGATTGTGTGGTAACAGGCCAAGACGCGGGCCATCTCCTCCCCAGAGAAACCCACTTCTGATGCGTCGGCCTCTGTGAAAACCAGAACACGCCCCAGCCTGTCCACTGTACCTGTGGTCAATATGCATCAGGTTAAGCATCGAGTGGGGAAGCCAAGAGGACAAACTAATTCACCGAGGCTACAAGCATACAAATCCATTTGGTTTTTCTCTGTGCTGTAAGCTTGTTGGTGTTATTGATATCTACTAAAGACACTATCTCTACTTTTAAGATTAGACCTCAAACTTTCCTTTTTGCTAAAGCATATAGTTAGGGCTGGATCAGGTGACCCTGAATCCTCCCTTAGTTATGCTGCAATAGGTATAGTAGGTATATGTTGGGGGATTCCCATGATCCATTGAGTATTTCTTTTTCACCTTTCTCACTCACTATGTGTTAAAAGACCTCTCTGCACTGAATCATACTTGTTATTAATCTCTGTCTCTCTTCCACAGCATGTCTTTATCCTGTCTTCCTTCTCTCACCCCAACCGGTCGCAGCAGATGGCCGCCCCTCCCTGAGCCTGGTTCTGCCGGAGGTTTCTTCCTGTTAAAAGGGAGTTTTTACCTCCCACTGTCACCAAAGTGCTTGCTCAATCACATGATTGTTGGCTTTTTCTCTGTATCTATTATTGTACGATCTACTGTACAATATAAAGCGCCTTGATGCAACTGTTGTTGTGATTTGGCGCTGTATAAATAAAACTGAATTGAATTGAATTACTTAGGATCACCATGATGTGAACTTTGGAAATAAAGCAGGTTTTGTTTCAGTACCATAAAAAAATAAAATATTTCTTTTGATACTTGGTAAAGATACAAGCCAGCTATGCAGACTAGAAAGGCAACAAAAAAGAAAAAAGTTACTACTTTACAAAAGTAATTAGAAAGGCTTCACTGAAGCAATTTCACAAATAACACCCAGATAATGTGGGAAAACCCAGGAAGGACATGGTCCAAAGCTGACTTTTCTGATAAGTGTAAAAGTAGATTTTTAGCTCAGGAATCATCTGATTACTGGAAATACTTCTGGTTTTGGGGGCTGCCTGGGTGGAGTGTACAGACAGCTAACAGCAGACCATTTACTGGGAATACACCAGCCTGCAGTGTTCTCACATTGGCACTAATCAGTGCCATTGGACATAAATATTCTAACAGACATGCATCAAAACTGTCAAATAGTCCTTTTTGTTTTTCCCCAAAACTTAGAGTTGATGTTGTGGTAATCACCAATGATGACTTAGACATCTGTGTGTTAAAGGCTGTTGGTTATATGTTCTTGCTTAAATTGCCATTTGCATTTATATATGCAGCTCTGTCAAATAAGCCCTAGAAATGTCCAGTGCACATATCTAAACAGGCCCTTGTTAAAATGTTCTGAGCTGATTATGCAGAAGGCCCTAAAGAAGCTTGCCTGTCAACTTGAGCTTCCCTGACTGGAGAAGGTCTGCGTCCAGTTCCCTCAGCAGGGCGGGCTCTTTTGAAGCATCACCATTCTGTTTGTCAGGTGACGCAGCCTCCTCATTAGAGTGGTTAAAAAAAGATGTGCCCGACTGTCCGTTACACACAGGCAGAGATGATTCAGCTTCTGTGAAGGGACAGAAAAATATACAAAACAGTCTGAGGACAGTTAAGCACACATGACCAAATGTTCGTGCACAAACACGGTTTACTTCAGACCTGCGCTGCTTTTCACTGTGTTGTCTGTCGCCTCGCTATCTGCAGCAGAAGCACCTTCAGTTTGGTCAGCCTGCTCTGCTTCCTCTGTTTGGCTCTCCTTGGCAGTCGGCAGTTTTGTTGAAGCAGTGCAGGTGGCTGGGCTTGGTTGAGGAGTTTTAACCTGCATTTTCAAGGCCTTCTCCTTTACACGACCCCCAGATTTAGCTTTCCCTTTGGCCCCCTTTCCCTTCCTTTTCCTCCTAAACACAAAGCAGAGGAAAATCTTAATGAGGCACACCATAAAATTAATAGCTGCACTTACAGGCATGTGTCACGGTCATGCCACATTGCGTTTTTGAGGCCTTTCTGTGTCCATAAGGTTGCAGCTAAGTGTTATCAAGTTGTGTTTTAATAAAGAAGTGTCAAAAAAGAACACAAATAAGATGAAAGAGTACGATATTTCAGTACCTTGGTGCTCTGAATCCTGCCGTTTTAACCTCTTTTCCTCTGGGGCATACTCTGTCCTCCACTTTTCCTTCATCCTTTTCATCCATGGATTTTTGGTTTGACAAACTCTTCTTTTTAGACCCAGTGTTTGTAATTTCACCACTTTTTGAAACAGCAGCGAATGGTCTCTGTGGTGCATCTGATGTTGGGGTATTAGCCTCACTGTCTCCGCTCAGTGGTTTATCAGCATCCTCAAAAACAGAGTCCGAATGTGATCCGTGATCAGAGTGGCCCTCTACAACGTGTCCATCTTTGTGGTTTGTTGACTCATGGATTTCACCTGTGTCCAAGCTGTTGTTGCTCTTGGATTCTTTACTTTTGTGGTCATCTTTACATAGCTGTGTGTGACCATTGCTATCTCTCTCCTTGCCCACTCCAGGTCTCCTTTCCTTGAATGGGCCATCAAAACAAAGGCGGCGGCTTTCCAGGCCTTCAGAGTCTCTGTTTGTTTTATCTCCTTCATCAGAGTCATGGACTGAGGAGGAGTAAGACCGCCTCCCTCGGCCAGGCTCGGCAACTCCTGGCACAGGCAGTGGCGGTAATGCTTCACCCTTGGCAGCCACAGCGTCTCCTTTGATGCCAAGAATAGCCCGAAAGCTTCCTGACCTTTCCGTTCGCCCATATCCCCATGCTTTTCCTCTGCGAACCTTGATAGCCTTTCCTCTCCTGCAAAGAGGTAGAGTCTTGGTCTTACAGATTCCATGCATCTCTTGGTACCGCTGCCTTGGATCGACTCCTCCATCAGGACCCCCCCTGGGTTCCAAAAGCTCGACATAATCCCCATCGAGCTGAGGTTGTCTCGATGTCCGCCCAAGGCCGTCTTCACTGCGCCTTCGTCGAGGAAGCACACAGTCAGAGTCCAAGCCATCCGGTTGCAAATCCTCATCTTCTTCTTCATCCCAGGACCAGGAGTCTAATTCCCCAGAGGATGAGCCACCCCAGCCTCCGAGGCTGCTACCCCCCTCGCTAGGCAGACGGTTGGACATTAGGCCCAACTCTTCAGAGGGGTCGTGGATAAATTTTGGGTAGACTACCTCCTTCCATGGAAGTCTAACCACACCATCGCATGTACTGACCAGACAGGTGTCAAGTCCTCCTCCAACTTTGTAAAGAAGAGAAAGGAATGCATTTATGAAGAAAAAGTACAGGGTAATTTAAAAAATAAGAAAACACCAACATCAGCTTGACTTGACTAAAATGAGCTTTGTTACATTTCTTTAGCTCTGCTGTTACGTTCTCCCCATCTGCCATCATCACCCTTATATACATAGCCCCCGTCTTTCTGTCCTTCCACCTGGTAAAAAATATGATTCTTCAAGCAACCCACCTGTATTACCCAATCTTCAGTTCCCCAATGATCTTTTCTAACGGTCAGATAAGAGGAATCTATTCCTTACCTTCTCTCTTGTGACCTCGCTCTTTGTTGATGATGTGAAGCCACTCAGTGGTGAACACAAGGGGATGCTGTGACTCGGGCACCAAGATTTCCTGAACAGTCCGTCCCCCAGGAGCCAGGCATTTTAGTGCCAGCCTTGGGCAACGTGTAGAGAAGGGAACCACCTGTAGGTAGAAGTCATTACTGCGCAGAAGCCTCCAGTCCAAAGTGGAAAGTTGGACAACCACTTTTTCGCCCAGGCAGAGAGGCCAGCCAGAGTGAAGGAACAAGCAACCCAGGTACTGAGACTGACACAAGAAAACAAAGAGAGAGTGTTAAATGTACGAACAGAAAATTAAACCTTCATTCAGATAATGTTAGATTTTGCTGAACAAGTCATCTTTCTGAACCCCTTCCGACTGTGTGATGCACTGACCTCATTTTAGAACCATTAGAGTCCCCTCAGTGTGCACAATTGTGCTCTCCCATTCACCCACACCCACACTGGTGTCCGCCTGCATGGTTGTATCTGGCTTAGTTATTTAAATGAGCAGAAATTCTAGAACTGATACCACACGAGTCAACGGTTTTCACAAGCTGAACTGGCCAAAAGCCAGTGCCACATACAAATGTCAGACATGACGTGTGTCCTAAGTGTAAAACTGCTTAGTTAGCAGAGAGTCAATGAGTCAGACAGAAACTTGCAGATGACCAGCTCCTCGCAACAGGCAGCCACTACTAAAACAGTTGGAAAACACATCAGGTGGCTCTGTAAGAACGACAGAATCAATTTCAATCAGTCCTAAATACAGAAAACCCTCCAGTGAATAGTAAAAGAATTTAACTGCAAATTCTGTGATTTCGGGCACAGCAGTGTGGGCCTCTTGTGGGACCCTCTGCACGATTAATCAACTGATCTATTTAGGTAATACACCTTAATCCAAGCACTATTCCCACCTTAATCAGTGGTGTGTCCAATCTATATCCCCTTTCTTAAAGCCTTGAAGCCTAAAACTCATCCAGAGCCTCTCTCTGCTGTTCCCAGTCACGTCTAATCGACTGACACAGGGCTGCTCGCTCCTCTCTCTGTGCCCTCCAGACTCACGAGACGTGATCAAATTAAATTCCTTCCTCAGCCTCTCCTCCATCTCCCCTTATTCTACCTCTGTCCTTTATTCAATTTCTTCCTCTTAAGCCTCCCTTCTGTCTCATTTCGTGCCTGTTCTGTCACTGTGGCAAGCTTTGGGGAAGCAAGTATCTGATATCTGTCAGGGTGAATATTAGCATTAAAAAGCATGTGCAGCTTTTCCTCTCTTAAAAAGTTTGCCTATTTCGAGCCAGTCCACAATCTGTAACTCTCTGTGTCCTCTGGCCCACCCCCTCCTTCTCCCTCAATATGCCCCAGTGTTTGCTCCTTCTTCCCCACCTCCCATTACTCAAAAATTCCTCAATCAGTCTGCTATTGCCTGCTAAACTCCAGCATCGTCTCTGTTTTCACACAGGCACAGTGAATGGGAGTCATGTTCATTCTCTCCTTCGACTCCCACCACTTCTCTGTTACTCACTCTTTCTCTCGCAGCAAGTAACACACTCACATATGGAAGGCATTATTGTCATGACTCACAGTCTAACTCCCATCCCAGGCAGCTCCACTCAGCGACAATGAAAACATAGTTTGCTCACAAACGCTGTACGGGGGTGTGTATATGTGTGTGTATAAGTCTAGGAAAACTGTGGAGGGAAATATGAGAACGTTCTTAGCTACCAATCTTGCACTAAACACTGCGACTTGTTTACCTTTGCGTGTCTCAGAAAGTTCAATATAAAGAATGCTGTTCAATTAAACATCAGGGATTCGAGTTAAATAGACATCGCGCCTTATTTCTTTGTCTCGGTTTGGCTAAGTGTGGCAGAAACAGCAAGAGAGTGACACAAAGTGGAAGTTGCATGTTTGCACAAGGTTTGGACAGTGTATCCTGTATCATATTATTTATATGCGTTTGTGTTTATGTATGTGGGATCCTAAAGACATCACAACATAAACTATTTATTTACACAAGACTGCACTGCATGTCATTCACTCCTGGAGCTTCCGAGGCAGGAAAACCACCTCATTTGTTTGCGAATCTCAAATGTCACCAGAGACTTTCACAAATTTTACCGAGCAGCTAAAGTTTAGGGGCAGACTCGAGCCTCCATAACGTAGTGAACAACTGGTATTGGGTTACGTGTATCAAACTCTACATGTTTTAAGTTCTGGAGTCTTCCTGTCACCAGCTACAGAGACACTACAGGACCCCCGGCATAAAACTTGGACTTGACTGTTGAGAATACAACCCCAGTTTATATTGGAAATCACAGACTTTTAAGCCAGAATCTGTAGAAACCCCAAATAATAAAAAACAATCAGACAGGTTTTCCACTGTTCTGAAATGATTTAGTGAGAAATGTTAAAGACTAGACTGAGGCTTAATTTGTGCTGCATTCTGCCAACAAGATCAATACCAGCAGTTCTTTGTCTCCATCAAACTGCAAATAAATTTAGTCTTATTGGTTCCTTTAGTCGTTTGCTGTCTTTTAAAGTACTTTTTAATAACTTGTCTGTCAATTTTAAATGAATGTTAAAATTGACTTAGCTTAATTTGACCTTTATAACTTGGACTTTACTAAACTTCATGTTGAAATGAAATCAAGACAGTAAGCATCTCCTCATGCATCTGTGGCTAAAACTTCCACGGATGCCACACAGTTACAGTGCTGATAACAGAAGAGATCAAATAATTTGGTTTCTTATCATGGGTATGCTACATAATTGTAAATAGAAGTTATTGACTTACATTTATTTATCTGCACTTTAGAACTTCTGTTTAAGAGATTTGGCGATGTCGCATCTTTTACTCACCTAACAGGTTTGGGTTTATTCTGCATAGCTGAATTTGACAAGGCATTGCTCAGATTATGAACTACGGCTTGACTGCCTTAAATTGTCAGTTCCAATAAGTAAGTTACCTGAGAAATGACCCAAGGACCATTTTAAAGGAATCAAGAAGCTAGCTGGTAAATTTCTCAGACTATACTTCTTGTGTGTGATGGCTGATTCTGTTTCTAAGTATTCAGCTTTGTGTGTGTTCCATTCAAACAGTGTTTGCAGTTTAGAACTCACACAGGCATGCTGCTGGAGTTTGTGCAGGAGGTGCTTTGCAGGTACGAAGTAGTCCAGGAGATAGCGAAGACTGTCGTGTTGATAGGTCGACTCCAGGACTGAGAAGACCTGGACAATGGATGCAAGACTCGGTAAAAACACTTTGGAGTGAATAGAAAATTAAGCTATTCTCTGAATATCAGATTCTTAGGCACTAAACAGCATTTACTTTAGCAACATTTTTTTTGTGTGCGTGTGTGTATTTTTTGTCTATCAGTGGATTTGTAGAGGGTTTAATTTCCCCTTGAGTGGAAGAATTTGCTCAACCCAGACAGCATATGATCAGTAGTTAAAGCAAGCAAATCACCAAGGCTGTTTAATTTGATCCCTCTTGTTGTATCAAACAGCTTTTTCCATGGCAAGAAAGAAAACTGACTGGAAGCTATGTGACAACTTGGAAAAAAAAAACAATTACAAAGTAAGTAGAGTAACTCTCAATGGTTCAAGCCGTTGCTAAAAAATCTGTTTGTATCCAGAATTTTAAGGAAACAAAGCACCGAAAGCTAAATTAATGCTAGATATAGTTAGGGGTGCTATAATCTAAGAATATTTGGTTATAACTGACTAGATTTGCTTGTGTTATCGAAAAGTCAAGGTGTTCTTGTTGTAGGGTTTCAAATAGGGTTTCTGGTAGAGCAAAGATATGGATAACATGTGCTTAATGGCAATACTGGAGTAGCAGCATTGAATAAATCACAAGCTTGTGTTTTCAGTTAAACTCAGGTTTAAGGTTTAACTTCGCACTTGGTTAGGTTTGGAAACTGCAAACCTCGTTGGATAGTTAGTTAAGATTTTTTTGTTAGATTTAGGCATCAAAGTCTCTTCTGTAAGACTTGAACACCAAAGACTATTTGGTTAGGTTTAGGTACTAAATACTTCTTGGTTAGACTTCTTGGATAGATTTAGGAACTAAAACCTTCTCTGTGAAGTTTAGGTAACAAAGACTACTTGGTCCAATTTGAAAAAAGAAAAAAAGAAATATCTAAGCTGGTTACTAAAAATACTAAAAACTAAAAATTTGAAAACTAGATGGAAAGTCTGTGCTATCCATACAAACCCAACTGCAAAAACAACTCAAAATTTGGCAAATTTCATTTTATTCCTAGAATATATAAAAACATTTTAAATGTTTAAAATGAGCAAAACATATTAGCTCATTTTGAATTCGATTACAGCAACACGTCTCAAAAAAGCTGGGACACCGCCATGTGTACCACAATGTAAACCGAGCTGCTGGAATCGTGGGAGAGGAACATTGTCCTATACTTGTCTACTGGAGGATTCTAGCTGCTCAACAATCCTCGGGTTTCTTTGTTGTGTTTTTCATTTCATGATGCTCCAAATGTTTTCAGTTGGTGAAACGTCTGGACTGCAGGCAAGGCTCTTCAGTACCCTTGTACTACAATGGCACACTATCTTTATAGATGCAGTTTGCTGCGCTATGCAAGGCCATCCCTGAAAAAGAAGTAGTCCGGATAGGAGCATGTGTTGTTCTGAAACCTGTACACAAAGGCTTTTTTCCCCGCTAATACTGACTATAGACATTTCTGTGCATTTACAGAAGCTGTCTGTTTTGTAATTACATGACAGTACAGGCAATGGCCTACACATTTTACACTGTTATTTCCTACAATTTAAGAAACAGATGTCTTTCATTTACTACAACAGCATGTGGACAGAGATAAACTGTTGAAACTGCACTTCTTTTACTTGTATTAAGAAGAAGAATATGTAGTTAAACCCGATTAAACTTCTTTTGCTGGCAAAAGGGAACGTGTTTGACATCCCTGCCATAGAAGATGGCAGCCTTTCTGGATCATGTTCACATATGGCTTCTTCTTTTGATAAAAGCGCTTTAACGTACATTTGCAGACGGTGATTTCCATGACAGGCCAGAAGATGACAGCCATTCAATATGGATTTTTTATATTCTGATTCTCTAAAAGGCTCTTTTTATATCCAATCGTGTGACTGACCAGTAGGTAATCAACCTAATTAGTTGTAAATGTTCTGCCAGCTGTTTCTTTTCAGAACCAATTACTTTTACTTTTTGTTGACCCTGTCTCTGTGACCCTTTTTGAGGTGCTGCTGCAATCAAATTCAAAATGATGTCATATTTTCATGAAATAGTAAAATTTCTGTGTTCTACTGTGAATAAAATAAAGCTTTAGGAGGTCATAGCATTCTGTTTTTATTTACGTTTTACACAGCCAACATTTTCAGAATTGGGTTTGTACATCACACTGTCTTTGTCTACACAACCCTTGTATATTTCCCTGAAGACGTGCACTGGGATGAAGTTGTGCGCACTAGAGAAATCTACCTGGGAGAGGAGGGGTGGGGCTGTGCTCTCAAAAGGAGGATAAAGTGATGAGAGCGCCCCCTGCACGCAGTCCTCCATTGCCTCTGAACCCTGCGAGAGATAAAGAAAGGGTTAAAAAAGGGGTTTAATTCATCACCGGACACTGAATCAACTGTAATATCCGTTTGTGTTGAACAGCCGGCTCGTGTCTGTTTTTGCTGACGCCCACACGTACACATAAATATACACACATGGTCGGCTCTGAGCTTCCTGCTGTACGGCCTCCAGAGTGTCAAGCATTTCCTCCGAGGCCCAGTAAATGTAGAAACCCCCCAAAACAAAGGTGACTTCACTTCAGTGTGTTAACTCCCTAATACTTAGCTGCACACACACACACATCATAGCACCGGGCAGGTCAGTGAGTTGGAGCATGGAGCACATAACACACTTGGTGTTTATTTTTGTTGGCATGGTAACCTGTAAACCGCCCCCCTCTCCAACTTCTCTTTTTCGCTCTCTACTTTAACATTTCCTCACTGATCCTCCAGCAGCTTCTCTTTCTATTTTATTAAATTTTTTACATCATCTCTATTTTTTTAACCCAACTTTCTTTCTTTCACCTCCCGCCGATTCTCTGAATGTCATCTGACAACAATTACATTGAGATTCTCTGCAACAGCCTGCATAGCGTGTTGAATATCTGCAAAAACCAAAGCAATAGACAGAAAGCAATAAGTTAAAAAAAAGGCTGAGGAGGGGAGAACAGAGTGTGTGGAAAAAAGTGGAGAACAAGAGAGAGAGCCAGGAATGAATGAGCTGGTGGTGTTGTGGGGGCTTTTATGGAAGAAGACCTAGGTTGAACTGTATTTCAGTATTATTTTTTGGGCTTGTTTTTGTGTGCAGAGGAGAGCTGAGGTTTAGCCACAAAGGAGGACAGAATGAGTCGTACAAGAAGGATACCATTTGAAATGTACCTCTTACACAACTTTTTGACTGAAATGCTCTCACAAAATGAAGCAATCAGTTTAAGAAAGATTAAAATATAAAGTCATATCTTATTTGCAACTGTTTTCGATCCAGATCTTGGGAAAAATAGTTGTGCTATTAACTAAAAGCAACAAGGAAAAGAAATGGTGTGGAAAGCGATTACTGTATCCTGCTTTTCAAATGCTGAAAATGAAAAACAAAGTGCATGTGAGATGGTCACAACAAGTCAACAGTATAACTGGGTGGAGTGCTGTTCTGCTGAGGTTATTCAGGGCTGCTCTGGACAGATGTTCGGTTCTGTTTCCTAACTAGTCTTTTGGCTAGAAAGATCATTTCAGTCTGTTTAGTTGAACCCCTGTACAGAGTGGGTGAAAAACTCGACTCTGAAAACCAGAGAGAAGTCAGACACAGACTGCATACGAACATGGCTGTAGTCACCGCGATGTCATGCATGTTGGTGTTTTGAAACTGGATATGACAATCGAGGGGTACACGTGACTGTTAAAATTAGGAATGCTGCAAGTTTATATAATAGCGTGTGGTACTTTGGGCTGCTCCTACTCCATTTCCCTGGGGGTCGCCACAGCGGATGGATAGCATGTTTGACTTGGCACAGATTTTGCACCAGATGCCCTTCCTGACACAATCTTCCCATTTATCTGGGCTTGGGACCAGCACTAGGAGTACACCAACTCGTGACTCCCTCAGTTTGTGTCTCCTAATGGTCTCAAACCAAGGAACAAATGTTAACCACTACACCACGGAGCCCTGTCAGCTGGGAGGTACACCCATCCTCAATTGTACAATTGAACAATATAATGTTCACTTTATAAAATGAACATTTATTGCTGTAAAAAGACTTAGAATTGGCACAGAAGCCCCCCCACCGTAGGGTCTTCACCTATGGACCGGTCTTTAAGATGTCGCGGATAAATACAACAAAATAAAATGATACGACCAAGACAAAAACTGTGGCATTTGGTAAATATAATGATCAACGTGAATTCTCTGTGAAATTGTGTAACTTTATTAGCAGCGCCCTCCTGAAATGCGCCAACAACACTGAGAGTAACATCCTCCTCTCTGCCCCTTAATGCTCTCTGGTCGCTATAGTAATGCATAAATATTTCTTTTAAAATAACACACAACTACAACACGGGAAAAGACACAGGGAAACAGAGTTAACGATAAAAGAAAAAAGAAACCCTGAAAACCATAAATTTTACACCCGAGCCTCAACTCTCGTGGTCCGGTACCAAACGATGGATTGGTACCGGGCCGTTGCTTGGCGGTTGGGGGCCGCTGATATAAAGCACCTTGAGGTGACTGCAGTTGTGATTCTGCACAATTTAAGTAAAAAGGAGTTAAAAATGGGGGGGAAAAAGTAAAAAGTGCTGTTTTGCTGTAGATGTATTTATAGTGAAACCTCTTTATGCAACCAGAGGCCAGTAGAAAAAAGAAAAGCAGGTTTAAGGCACAGCTGTGCTGGCTTTACTTTTTCAAAACACAGCTTAGATTTCCATGGGCAGAGCACTCAGAGGACATGTTTGTTCACTGGTTTTCTTTGAATGAAGCCACTAAATCACCAACAGACTGTCATTTTATTATTTAGTTTCCAGAAAAGAAAATCTTAGTAGACTCAAGTGATATTTTCAGTCTTATTTGACTCAAAAAATGGAAAAGTGTCAGGTTATTAGAATTTCAAACTTTTTAGGCAAGTTAATGCAAGTCAAATAGTCTGTTTTATTACCTTAAACAACACTGAAGAATACACTGAATATTGGGTGTAATTAAATGCATTTAGACATGTAGACAAGGTTCGGGATGGCCTGCTTAAGCTCAAACCAAATGTAAGAATAGTGGCTTTAAATGTGGTCTGAGTATTTCAGAAACTGGACAATTTTCCCACACAACCATGTCTCTGGTTTACAGAGAATGATTTGAAAAAAGAGAAAATATCCAGTGTGCAGCAGTTCTCTGGTTGAAGAATACCTTATTAATGCCAGAGGTCAGAGGGGAATAGCCTGGCAGATAGGAATGCAACAGTAACTCAAATAACTATTTGTTTCAACAAAGTATGCGGAAGAGCATCTCTGAACACAGTAACAGAAGACCACGCCGGGTGCCATTTCTATCAGCAAAGAACAAGAAACTGAAGCTACAGATCACACAAGCTCACCAAAAATGGTCTGACGAGGCTACACATGCTACTTCAACATTCAGGTGGTAGGCACAGTGGTGTATAATAGTGTGTGGCACATTTTGGGCCACTTTGAAACAACATTTAAAAGTAGTGCTGTCATCGTTAAAATGATGTTAACGCCATAACCGTATTAACGTGGCAAATCTCCGAGTTACCGCAGATCACCACACTAACATGTTGACGCCGTGCAGCCGCACGCACGGGGTGATCTGCGGTAACTCGGAGATTTGCCACGTTAATACGGTTATGGCGTAAACATCCTTTTAACGGGATTAATGATGACAGCACTATTTAAAAGCCACATCGTGCATCGCCGTTCATGACCTCAGTGGACCCATCTTCTGACGGCTGCTTCCAGCAGAATTACACAGCGTGTCACAAACCTCAAATCTTCTCGAACAGGTTTCTTGAGCTTGTTGATGTGACCACTTTACCTGCACTTTTTCAATGTTAAAATAAATAAATTATAAAAAAATAATTTATTAATTGCAAAAAACACGGTACGACCAATTGTGTGCAGGATTTGTGCTGCCAAAACTGTCTTTGTATAACACAGGGTGTGTATTTGTTTATTCACGATGGTCAACTGTGGACTGTACTATTTTACAGAGCATGCTATAGTAGGTGTAACAGTAGTAAAAAAAATAAAGGCTCAGACAGCCTTCTGGCTCACTGACAGAACATATTGAGTCTAGTAAAAGCACAGCAGGTGGTTCTGAGGATTGCAAGGCAACCCAGCAGTAACTTCCTCTTAACTGAAGCCCTTTTCAAACATCCCCACTAGACAATTCAACAAAACACTAAATTAAAGCAAAAACTAAAAGATGTCAGCTGAAAATCTTGAATGTTTTAATTCTTTTTTGTGTGCTTCCTGTAAGACACAAACATTTCAGTATCATTAGACTCACTGTAAATATTAGCCAGTAAGTGTGCTTAGTCTTTTCTTTGCAAAGCTTTTGTGCTTTGAAGACTCTAAAAGACGCAAATAGGAACAACTTAGCTATTTCAGTCCATCTGGTGCAATAGTGGCCTTTGGGGGACTTCTGCCAGATGAATCATTCACAGTGTGCATGCACCACTCATACTCTTTATTTAAATGTTGCTAAAAAAAAAAAAAAAGACATATAAGCATCATATTACCTATTTGGGCATTAACTGATATTTAGTGGACAACGTGAATTCACTAGCTGACTTTGTGGCCGACTAGCTAGCCTACAATAATATTTAGTTTGAATGTGCCATGTGCAATTGTATACCACCAGCAACTTTTTTATTTATTTATTTATTTTTTTAAACAGGCTTGAATCTCTTTGTGTTCACAGGCCTGTGCAGACAGCCTTCAACAGGATATACCACTGTTAACATCCACAGAATGGAATTTCTGTCTGGAAGCACAATTATTAAAAATGCACAGTGGAAATGATGTCTAACAGAGGCAGGAAAAGAGCAGCGCTGCTTTTCCACTAAACTGAAAAAGTCCTCGTTAAAAAAAAAAATCAATACTGCTTATTTTCCAGTAGAATCACTGAAATGATGAGTGTTTCTGGGTAAAAGGTGAACACTCTTCTTTTTAACTTTAACTCTTTTGGTACACACAAAGCAAAGCAACAAGGATACATTCGGTAAATCTGATTTGTTGCTGGAATCCAAGACAGTAGAAGACATTCATGTTAAACCTGCTGCCTCTGCTTTGAGGGACTTTAGCTATAATCCAATTACTCTTCAATTGGACAGACACTGACCTTGAAATACAGGTCTTATTTTATAAAATGCTACGTTTTCAACAAATGCAGTCAACTTGCTGATAACTGTGCCCATGGCAAGTTATTACCAAACAAAGGAAACCAAAAATTGATGGAAAACAGAAAATGAAAATAGCTTTCATTTCAGAAGAGCATGAATGGTCGTGCATATATTCGAACATGTACTGTATGTGCAGAAGGATTTTTGTGAGTCAGTTTTTTGAGGCTATATCGAATAATGACTGCACTGTAAAGCCTGATGAATGCTATATATCCACCAATACTTGTGTTCATAAAGCACTACACTCACCAGCCATTTGGTACATGTTGCCAGTAGTGGGTTGGATCGTTTCCGGCTTCCTCTGAAGCCACATCTTTGTGGCAAACATTCCCCAGAGTATCCCAGAAAATATCCCCCACACTATTACCCCATGACATTGTGTGAATTTTAGAATTAGTTTCCTTTTTGTAGCTAATTTAAGTGATAACTAATGCGGTCTACTGCTGCTGTTCAGAGATGCTCTTCTGCATGCTGCATTTTTAACAAGCGGGTATTTGAGTTACTGTTGCTTTTCTATCAGCCTGGCTATTCTCCACTGACCTCTGGCATCAACAAGTCCATTTCACCCAAAGAACTGCCCTCAGTGGATATTTTCTCTTTTTGGACCATCCTGTGTAAACCCCAGAGAGGGTTGTGTGGAAATCTGCAGTTTCTGAAATACTCAGACCAAGTCACTTTCAAAGTCATTTAAACCACCTTTCTTCGTCATTCTGATACTTGGATTGTCTGATACTTGGATTCAGTAGATTGTCATGCTCATGTCTCCAAAATGCTGCCATTTGATTGGCTGATCCAAGTTAACGAGCAGTTGAACAGCTGTACCTAATAAAGTGGCTGTGGAAATAGGAAATAGGAAATATGTAAGAGTACTAAAAAAAACTGAGGTTTGATAAATTACGAATGGCAATGTAGCGTATGCAGATGGGGGAAAAAGCACTACAAAAATGGTCGTGACCAGTCAGTGAATTTCTCTTTTTTTGTCAAAAACCAGCTTGTTTTGTGTTATTTCAAAATGCTTTCACTTGATGAACAGCAACCAGAAACACAAATACCCCGTCTTCTAACTACAACTTACAAAATGATGGGTGACATATTGCTCACTTTGTTTTGGTATTTTAGAGTCTGACATGGTTGAGTCATCTATAAAATCGTGTGCTTTTTCAAGGCAGGACAGTCTGTTTAGTGTGCATCTGTATCCTCATGTTTGTACGGTAAAAAGTGGACACTGTGCGAAATTGGGGTCTGTCATTCTTGAGTCAGACTTCCTGTCTTTCTCTCCCGTACGGCAACTTGTCTTCCACCGATGACTGGCAAAGAGAGAACAATGGAGATATGCAGGAAGGGGTGTAGAAAAACGAGTGAGAACTCAAAAAAATAAGCCTGAGAGAGAAAAATAAGAGCCTGAGAAGTGGTTTCGGAGCTTATGACTGAGCGAGTTGAGAAACAGACTGAAAGAGAGACATTGAGAAGACCAGACAGATTTGCAGTGAGTGGGGGTTCAGACAGAAAGTGAGGGAAAAAAAGAGAACAAAAAAAGGAGGCTGACCAGTGGGAGAGATCGATGGCAAACAAGAGCAGCAGCAACCATGATAGAAACCAGATGTACATGAAGGACAGAGAAAGAGAGGAAGACGATAGAACAGGGAGGGGGCTTCGGTGAATGGAGGAGAGATAGAAAGTGACATGATTAGGAAGAAAACAGGAGAAAGATGCTGACAGGGAAAGAATGAGGAAAAAGAAAAAGTGAAGCGAAGCCAGCAAGGGAAAAAAGGCAGACAGACAAAAGGAGGATGAAGGGGGAAAGGGGGGAGGCCCAACATTGATTTGCTTTCTTAAATAAGCCTGTACAGCCAGATCTGATCTGACCTACTGTTGGTCAATCGGCTTCCAGGGATTTCTTATGGTTTGTTCTAGACTATTTAAGTGCTGAAGGAGTGAGGGCTGTTCTGAATTCATTAACTGCAACATAAAAAAATCACAAATATAAATGATTAGAATGGGAGTTTCATACATTTTTTTAAATCATTAGACTTCCAGGAATGTAGAGAATCCCAGAGTTAACAGCTTATGAGCATAGTAATACTCCTGTGGAAAAAACCCTGCTTTTCATGCCTCTCCTCATTTTTGTATATGTTTGAGAAGTCTGCGCAGATGTCTGCTGAGCGAGGGGCAGGGGTTAGCACAAAGTTTGTTGAACTATGACTCTAGCCATCTCTGCAGGCACATGGGGTCACAGCTGACCAGTCTTTGAACTGAAAGATGGACAGAAAACTAATTGGCTGTCTTTTGTTTCTGAATTAACAAATTATATTTCACAAATTAGCCAACATTTCAGGGATATACGCATGTATCAGTCAAACAAATGTCCATCCATTTTCTGCTGCTTATCTGGGTTCGAGCCACTGGGCAGCAGTATGAGCAGATAAGCCCAGACTTCCATCACTCTAGCCATCTCTTCTAGGTCATCCAGGCGGACACCCAGTCCTTCCAAAACCCGTCGAGACACATTTTCCAGTGAGTCCTGGGTCTGCCCCAGGACCTGCCCTGGTAGGAATCGCTGGAATACCTTACCTAGGAGGCATACAGGTGTCCTGATCAGATGCCTGAAGGAAGGAAATTTTGAAGGAAACTAATTTCCGCTTGTATCTGTGATCCCATTCTGTCAGTCACTATCCAGAGCCTGTGACTTTAGGTGACAGTAGGAACAAAGCCTGGCTGGTAAACTTTCATGCTCAGCTCTTTCTTCACCAGGGTCTCCCATGACAAAGTGGAGGGGCCAGACAAGAAAGACTCAGACAACCCTATCACTTCACTATATCTCTAATAACTAAGAGATCTTAATGATCTAATCAATTACAGATCTAATAAACTAGAGATCTAGCGAACCCTTGCGGGGCAGGGTTACTGGGCCCTCACCCTGTGGTAGAGCATCAGGGGAGAGTATTTGGTGGCTTCGCTTTATCCGTAAGAAGCAACATTGATCCATCCCTCTGTGCACCCACCATCCACTGGAGGGCTGTAGGGGTTCGGCTCTTTGGGGATTGGCCTAATTTGTGAATGATTGTAGGCTCTGCCATTTGAACTACAGCCACCCAAAAGCAAATGCATTGATATCAACAATGACTATCATCATTTAAAAATCACATGCTAAATGATTCATAGCTGCATGGACTGTGAATTTTCTCGAGCATAGTCATTTACTCTGAACAAGTTCAGCACTGTTGTTAAGGTGGAAGCAGCACAGCAGTGCCAGCAGAGTGGGAGTGGTAAATACTATGTTGTCTAATGGTGAATGCTCTACACATAAGGGATCAGAATAATGCCACCTTGAAATGAAACCGAAATGGGGGGTTTTTCGGTTTCATTTTGTCACACAGTGGAAATTTGTATTTATCTTGTATATTGTTTTTATTCTGATTTTTAGTGTTTATTTATGAGTGTTTTATTTGCATGGTTTTTAGTGTTTTATGTGACATGGTTTTTATCCACTGTGGACTGGCTGCACATGGGACAAATTAGCTGATAGGGACCACCTGCTGAGGCAGGGGTGTGTCCAGAGGTGGCCTATCAGGACCATTGTTCTGGCCCCTATTTGTTATGTTGCAGGACACCGACGCAAGGGGAGCTGTGGCGGTGGTCGCATCATGGATTCGGGTGCAGAACGCAAGCCGGGCTGGGAAGTGATGGGCCAGCGGAAGGACAAGAAGATGGGTGGCTCTTTCTTGTCTGCTGAAGACAGGGCTGGCGTGGACTCTGCTCTAAAGGAGGAATTCCTGGCCTGCTGATGGACCCATACTGA
This sequence comes from Rhamphochromis sp. 'chilingali', assembly GCF_963969265.1. Classification (NCBI taxonomy): domain Eukaryota; kingdom Metazoa; phylum Chordata; class Actinopteri; order Cichliformes; family Cichlidae; genus Rhamphochromis; species Rhamphochromis sp. 'chilingali'. The sequence continues at coordinate 40,865,381 of NC_137929.1, read as the reverse complement.
ACATGTGGCCTAATTATAGCAGGGGGGGTTTTAGTGAATGTAGAAAATGGTAGTTTTATGGGTTTTAGAATTGTTTTTAGTAGAGAGCAAACATTTTATTATGTACATTTTAAGGGTGTTTTTATTTGTGCTCCCTGGCCTAGTAATAAACTGTTTCTGATCAGACCTGCTCCCTCTCTGTGCCCGTGGTATCTGACTCGCTTGCTCCCCCTTGTATTTTAAAGAATCTTTCTTTTTAGCGTGACATTCTGGCGCGACCGCTTTAGTGTCCGCAGCGCGTTACAATTTCAAGGTGGCATCATTCTGATCCCATATACACAAGGGTCCTTTTTTACCCAGTGCAACAGAATGGCAGCTCACCAGCTTAACTGCCCCTCCACTGATGTACAAACAGTGCTTTGTTATCATTTATTAACACTTAGTATAAGAGTGAAAATGAAAGGATGTCAAATGATTTGGCAACTACTTTGTTTTAAATTCAGACTAAGAGCAAAATTAGATTAAAAAATGTGACACAAACTCTTATTAAGTTAAAAATAGCTAGCTAGATATTATAGTAACAGCAATTTTCTGTTATTGGGAAAGTCTATAAATATATCGGCACTATTCTAATCCTTGGTAAACTGTGATGTCAGCCATGAACACTTTGGGGGATAATAAATGTTCAAAAAAAGAAACCTGTTAACATAAACACCCGTTTACCTCTTTTTTTTTTTTCTTTCCACGTCCACATCAAAAATGCAAATCTGAGTTTCATTAGCAGCTAAACACCATTTGGTTACCACCTAGTTAACATTTTGTCTGCCATTTGGTGCAGAAAGCATGCAGTGGGTTTTATTGGAGCATTCTGGTGTGGCTCTGGGTCCAAAAACAGAAACAGTGAGCTGGACGTTTCTAAAATGCTCACTACAAGAAAACTGCAGACTTTTTAAGCCTTCTGCTCTATGTTCTTTGGTCTAATATTAATACATATTTAAGCAAAAGACCACAATTTTTATCATTTATATTATCGCGGAAAAAGCTAGATTGGTGATTATGAAGTTGGATAAAATGTCCAATAAAAATGGCCCAAACAGCAAGCTGCTGAGCTGAAAAGTAGCCATCCTCGGTCTGTATGCACTCTACGTGTCAGAAACTCTGAACAATCACAGGAAACTTTGTTTGCTGTGATTGACAACATGATTCTGTCCTGTCTGGCTCTTTCTAGTGCAGTTATCTCCACTGAACTGGCACTGCAAGCATGTTTAAACAAACACAGAAAATGGTTTGCTATAGCTTTCATAATACTGTACATATTTTTCTTTTTTTCCTTTTTTTTGATGGATTGCCTTGCCAAACTCAAGGACTGGTACATCCCATTAGTTTCAAAATCAGAGATTTCTGGGCAGAGGGAATGGAATTTTCACAAGGGAGCCCTGCTGTATGTGTTTGAGTGTGTGTCACTTTGTGTTTGCTGATTTATGTTAGCGCCTATGTACATGTGTTTGTTAGCAGCCTTGTTTGCCCCTGAATGGGAATGCACCCTCATTGTCCACCTTGTTAGGTATTCAACTGTTGGTCAGCGTAAATATTTTTAATCAGCCAAGCAAATGGTAGAAACTGACTTTGACAAGATGGAGTTTTAAAGTTTAGACTGAGCATCAGAATTGGGGAGAAAGGTGATTTAAGTATTTGAATGTTGATGTCAGACAGGCTGGTCAGAGTATTTTAGAAACTGCTGATGTACTGTTATTTTCCCACACAGCCTCTACAGAGAACAGTCTGAAAAAGAGAAAATATCCAGTCAGTTCTCTGGGTGAAAATGTTTATGTCAGAAGTCAGATGAAAATGGCCAGAATTCTTCAAACTGTAACAGTAACTCAAATAACTACTCATTACAACCACAGTATGCAGAAGAGCATCTCTTCAGCAGCAGAAGATTACGCCAGAAGCTACACCATGTCGAAAAGCTCAAAGCATCTCAAACTGGTTTCATGAACATGAAAGTAAGTTCACTGTACTCAAATGGACTCCAGTCAGACACACACAGTCAGACAGATCGCAATCCAGTAGAGCATCTTTGCGATGTGGTGGAATGGCAGCCACATCATGGAAGTGCAGCCAGCAAATCTGCAGCAACCATGTGATGCCGTCATGTCAACACGGACCAAACTCTGTAAGGAATGTTTCCAGCAACTTGTTGCACCAATTTAGAATTAAGGCAATTCTGGAAGCAAAAACGGCTCCAACCCAGTGCTACAAAGATGCAGCTGATAGAGTATCCAGTGAGTGTCCATGCGCAATCACGTTTTTGGTGGGCTGTTTGTTACATAAACTCTTATGAGCACAGTACTGTGGGAAAAGTTTGATTTCTCTCCACGTAACGCTTTACTGTGACTCTGTGTTTTCATGTGTACATCTGTTACTGTTTTCCATTCTAAACTGTCCCAACTGGGGATCGAGGAGAACAAAACTGCACAGCACATGTTCGTCCTTCCCCGAGGTCCATGCCATCCCTTGTTCCTCCTTTCTCTGCTCCCTCCCCCTTTTCCCCTCTCTCCAGCTTTTTCTCCCAGGTCCAGTGTGGAAAATGCAGCATCACTGAAACCACCACCGCTGCTCTCCAAGTCTCCTAAAAAAAAAAAAAAAGTAACCCTACCCTTCTCTTTTATTCTCTTCCTTCCCTGCACAGCTCTCCCTTTTTTTTCTGCTCTCTCTCTTCCTCTCCCTGCCAAACTGCTCCACCCAACTCGCAGAAGTTGAAATACAGTCACAGACTTTCTTTGTTAACTTGGCATCCTCTTGATTTAACTTCTCATCAGACACATTTGCATGTGTTTGCCATCTCCCAGTCTGTCTGCCTCTGTATGTCACTGATCAGACCATAAGTGGGAGGAGATGGTTAGTCAAACTCCCAAGAGATGCAACAGAGGACTCTTTTCACTTTAGAGGCAGTCCCTTACTCCCTCCGCAAGTCGGCCACAAAAATCACCAACGTCACACATTTTAAATCGTATCATTATGATTTAGAGCCATTGGGATCTAAGCTGAGCGTTGTAACTGCTGACTAAACATCTTCTCAAATCAAGAGCAAGCCTTTGTCAGAGATGAATGAGGGATCCTTCTTCTTGTTCAGTTTAAAATGCACATGTGTGATCATCTATGCACTAGTCATGCATTCAAGAAGTAAAACAAGATCATTTATATCCATGGGCATAAAAGTTACACAAAAACATTGTGACAATGACGACTGGTCAATACCAGTAAAGATTTCTACACACAAAAACAAAAAACAAAACAGGGGACTTACCATGACTTCAGTCAGGAATTCCTACGTAGTCTTCGGGTCCTTTCCTGAATTCATTTCCTCTGCGCATTCTCCGCAAAACTTTCTCTTTGTCTCAGTTACAATAATCAAGCTGCAACTCCTTTACTTTATAGGTTCGTGTCCCCTTCAAAGCTCGCCTTCTGTAAGATTTCGGCACTTGAGGAGCAGCTCTCCTCCCCTCTCTTTCCCTTCCACTTCCACACTGTCTCGCTGTATTTCCCAGCCTGGGAATGTCCGAGCTGCACTGCTTCCCCCACCCCTCCTCTCTCCTGCCCGGCAGTCCCACGCACCCCACACCTCCCTCTCCTCTTCCTCCTCTCACCTAACAAGAGAACTACAGTCCCTCTCTCTCCTCTCAAACTTTCCATTTCCCCCAGTGGTAACTTAAATGAATGCACAATGAAAAACCGTTACCCCACCCAGCCACCAGCCACTAGAAACCTCTGATGTTTTATTGTGAGCTTCTATTCTAAGGGCAGATAAGCTAAGTGAGTCTGTGTGCAATCAAATGTAATCTCATGGAAAAGTGTGGGCTTCTCATCGAAAACACTCAGATATTAAATGGAAGCGTACGCACATGTTCAGTGCATCACTGAGGGGAGAAATCCCACCCAGCTGCCCTCCCCTTGACACATAAGCAAATGCCAGTGCAATTTGATAAGTGAGTCAACAAATAATGAAAATTCCCAGGTAGCACACTGGCAGCTGAACCAGTGGGCTCAGTTTAGGGCCCATCCTATGTACAGTTCAAACTTTTAGGGGGGCTCAGCTCCCAGTCAATGTAGGTGTTTCACATTTGCAAACCTCAATTCATTTGGATAAACTTTACAATGCTACCTTCAGAAGCAAACTAATTTGTCAGATGGCCTATTGCAATGTCCAAGAATAATTCAGAGTGAATAATCAGGGATTTCAATACAATCCACCCGTTTTAAGGTGGAGCCTTTAATTATCAAACCCGAGGCAAAGGCTCAGAAGTTAAAGAAGTATTTGTGGAAAAGTGGATACGATGAGAAACATGCACAACATTATTTCAGTCTCTTAACCACAAACCCCATGATATACAACAGCATTATTCAAGTACTGACACTGGAAAATCTCCCTGCCACTTCACAGACTTGCACACGAAGTAAAGTGGCAATAGAGTTGTTTTTAAATGAATAAAAAACCCTCCGTCTATGCACACTCAGCACAGAGCATCATGTAGCACATTTTCACGAGTGGAGAATACATTTGTAGCTCCTCTTCCTCACATCCCCCGTGAGCAGTGCTTTAAGTGGCCCAAAAGAGGTGCCGGTACTCTATTCTTTTTCCGCCTCCCCTGAGGTAACAACAACTATATTTAATGGGTTTTATATACAACAGTCAACAGACAACCTTATACAAAATAATAAATCATTTTATTAGTTTGTGGATTTGCTTGAGCTAGAAAGAGCTACTGAACATAAATAAAATGTGCAAAAAGGTATTGAAATTTTTTTTTAACAAAATGTACACAAAATAAATTATAAACTAATTTGTATTTTGCTCTCTCTCTTGAGTCCCTGCTGGTATCAGCAGCAGCACTTGTAAAGTGTACCTGCAGAGCTTGGTAGTTCTCCCATACTGCTTTCACTGTTCTCTCATTTGAAGCAACCCAACGCACTGATAAAACACGGCCTATCACAAGGAGACGTTGTCCAACATTGTGAGCACTCTCGGTTAACTCCCTTTGGTTTTTTGGTGATGCGAGAGGGAGTAAAGCTGATCTAAGAATATTTTAAAGTGGTTGATTCCTCCTACCTCCTTCAAAACATCACAAACTGCCAGTTCCAGTCTGTGATTGGAACAATGCCAGACAAACAGGTAAGGGAATTTGGAACAAAGCTGTGCAGCAACTCCTGCTTTCCTCCCAAGCATCACTGAGGCTCCATCACAAGCAAATGCCAACAAATGTTCCTGTAGGTAGTGAGGGTCAAAGCCATTATTATGAAGACATCCTAACAGTGCTTCAGTGATGTCCTTTGCTGTGGTCCCCTGCAGCTCAATCAGTTCAAAAAATATTGTGTCTGGATTTTCAGTGGAAATAGCTGACCGCAGGCACACGACAAGCACAGACTTTCCACTTATTGTAGTGGATTCATCAATGAGCACACACAATTTTCTTTCATTCATCACTATGTCATTGACTACCTTCTTTTTCATTTCAGCTGCAATGTGATCCAGTATATTTGCACATGAGTTATTAGAGTGCAAAACTCTGCCCATCTTGACACCATTTAAGACTTGCAACTGGACATCTATTGGCATGTCTGTAAAGGGACGCCCATGCTTGCCAATCTTATAAGCTGTTCTAAACACATTGAAGTTGAAGCGTAGTCAGCCTTTCTCACATCTTCAATGTGTTTTTGCATTGTATTTTGTGTTGCCTTCTCTTTTATTTCAACTGCTTTCTTGTGATAAGTTGAGTCTCTGTGCTCTTTTATTTTCTTTCGTAGTGAGTTTTGTTGTGCAGCCTTGTCCCTTCCAAAAGACGAGATTAAGCACCCACTCCACTCCTGCGACACTCTCTGCCCTTGCTGCATGTCCACGCGAGCACAAACTTGACTACACACACTACAACCCAACTTTTGATTTCTGCTGATCAGCCACTTGTAATTTGTGGAGAAATACCGGACTTGCGCTTGGGACCAACATTCTGGCCACTCATGCTCGCTAACGCGGCTGTTGTCATCGGTAGAAATGGTATCATTCTCGTCCTCGTCGTCGCAAAAAGTGCCGTCGTCCGCGGCTGCGGCACTAGTGCAGCTTTCATTAGCTTGCGTCTGACCTGCAGCGATATCATTCTGGCTCGGTGGGGTGTCAGCCAGCGAGTCCTCTGATTCTGACCTTGTTCTTTTACTACTCAGAGTCTGAAGCCAGGAGAGCATATTAAGTGTTCATTGTTTTTGTATTTTAACCGAGCAGCTGTTTGCGCGTTTTACACACCCTCTCCGGACCACGTTGAGTTGTTGACATGACAACGGCAAAAGCGACGCATGCGCTTTTCACTTTAAAACACATTGGTGTATGGGTAATGTAGTCTCTGCTCTCGGTGGGACGAATTAGGAAGCGTGCTTGTGAAGGGCGCTCTGAAAAGCGGCAGCGCAGCCAAACGATTATAACAGATGTGCAAATGAGAGTACCGGTACGCTAAAAGCACGTTCTGGGCGCATGGAGAGGTGGCGGTACTCTCAAGAGCTATATTTAGAAGTGGCGGTACTGAGTACCGGCGCGTACCGGCCCACTTAAAGCACTGCCCGTGAGGCCTTGTTTGTTGTTGGTACTTCTGTTCAGCTAACATGTCGTTAATTTCAGACACTTTGCAGCATCTATTTTTTAGTCTTTATTCTTTTCTCTCAGCTTTCTACCTCCAGCTTTTCACTACTTCTACCTAACTTTTTCTACAAGCTGAGAAGGTGTGGGAGGAACCGGTTTGCATTAAGAGATTTGATTGGGCAATCCAGTGTCAGTAATGAAAATGAACCAATAGGCTGTTGTACAGCCGGTGCACATTGGCCCACAGGGAAAGGCCCTGTATGGCAGATAAGCAGCCCTGCTGTAGACCAAACATTACCCACGTGGGCCCAGCCTACAGTACTTTGATAACCGAATAAGAGTTTAATTCAAATCATGCTGCATCTAAATTTAAAGTTCTCCCTAATACGAATCTCTCTATATAAACTTCTTGACTCAGAGTCATCCAGAACAAATAATGCTGGATATATAAACCACTATAGACCTGCCGGTGATTAATTAAGCCTATAAATCATAATGGGGGTTATTTTTCCCCCGAAGTTTATTCACTTTGAGGATGAGCAGAATGAGCTAAATTAAAAGTCAGCTTTGTTTAAGGTTTGGATCACATTTTAGCTTTGAGATGACTCACAGTTTCTCATATGTTTTTACTGGATCTTTTCACTGAAAAAAGCACCGCACTGGTGGTTTTACTGTGCTTAATTTAACCGTAAGGGTTTGTGTTATGGATCGAGGAGGAACGATCTCAACCACTGCATCAGCGCCCCCCTGTGTTGTGTGTATGATATTGCAATTATGGAAAACCAGACAACGATGAGGAGCAAAGCGACACTGTACTGCCAAAGTATTCTCTCATGTGCCTTCACATGCACATGAACTTGAGTGACATCCCATTTTTAATCCATATTGTTTAATGTGAACATTTAATATTTGCAGCTAAAACAGCACCAACTCTTCTGGAGAGGCTTTCCACCAGGTTACAAGTGTGTTTATGGGAATTTTAGATCATTCGAGCACGTTTGTGAGGTCAGACATGGATGTCGGAATGAAAAGTCCTGGCTGTGCTCTGACTAATCCCAAAGTTTGTTTCTTTTTTTCTTTTTTTAAGGCTTTCAAGTGTTCCACACCAAACTCACTCATCCATGTCTTTATGGACCGTTTCTTGCCCACTGCTGTGCAGTCATGTTGGAACAGCAGGGAGCCATCCTCAAACTGTTCTCACAAAGTTGGCTGGATGAAATTGTCCAAAATTGTCTTGGGATGCTGAATCATTAAGAGTTCCTTTCAAACTAAAGGGCCGAGCCCAACTCCTTAAAAACAACCCCAAACGTTGGTGACCTCTGTGTTCTATGCCTCAGCAACTGCTGACTCCGCTCTGTGATTTTACGTGTCCTACCACTTCATGGCTGAGTTGCTGTTGTTCCCAGTTGCTTCCTCATTGTTATAATACCAATAACAGCTGACTGTGGAATAATTAGTAGCAAGAAAATTTCACATCTGAGCTTCTAAGAGCGATGCCGTTCTTTCACAGACGTTTGTAGAAACAGTCTGCATTTTGTACACCTGTGACCATTAAAGCAATTGGAACACCTGAATTCAATAATTTAGTAATTCTTCAAACTAAAACTAAACTGAAATCTAAAACTTGATGTGAAAAAACTTGTTAGCTTATGAAAATAAATATAAATGAAACTAGACATTAAAAAGAGAAAAGAAAAACTAACTGGACTAGAAAACTAAAATAAAAACAGTGAGGAGATATTTTTAGTCTTTTTAATAACACACGTAATTGTGTTATGTGTGCAGGCCAGAAAGACTTTAATGATCTAGAGATGAAATAATATTAATACTAATTATAATACTAATAACGATAATGATAATGATAACAATAGTAGCAATAATATAATGCACTACAAATTAGAGGAGTGTCATTTCAAAGGAGTGACTGAGCTTACACCTGGCAGAGACACCAGGCAAGCAGGACAGGCAGAACCAGTTCAGGCCATTTTCAAACGTTGGGTGTGTTCGTCGTCACTCATTTTATGTTACACACTTGTCAACACATATTACTCACCTGTTCCTTTTAAGCTACATGGCTGTGCCACACCTAAAGTAATGCTAGATACAATTGAAAGAATTTGACCTTTTGATTTGCGTTTACATTTCTTTCTATGTGCAACTGTTTCAAAGCATGCCTTTTAGAACTGGATCATATAAAACAACAACAGCAGAAATATTTAGACCATGACATTTTGCCTTATTCTGCCTCTGTGCATCACTACAAAAACATTTCAGAACAGACAGTTGGGATGTAACTGACCTGCACGCTTTCAGTTCAAATTCAACAAAAATCCTGATTTAACTGTTTGGGAATCACAGCCAGATTCCATTTGGTGCAGAAACATCCTACAGAACCTTCCACGGAATAATTTACATCATTACAGCAATGAAAGGCATCAAATTAAAACCTTGTTTAGTCTTAAAAACATGCATTTCAGTATACACAATACACACAATAATTCATTGAAAACCACTCGCTTCCTCTTAGGGATCCTAGGACGGAGCAAAATATATAAACACAATGCTTATCATAGCCTATGAAGTTTAACCTGTTGTACTCAAGGAGTTATTTATCATCTATGGGATGAGTTGTGTTTGCAACTTAAAGCATGTATTAACTTTGTCATTACACTAACTTACACTAACTTTGTCATTGGTAGATGTATATTTTTTAGCTAAGAGGACAAAAAAATCTATTTATTCATGAAGGACATAGCAGTACACAGAAAATCCTGGTTTTCCCCCAGGATATAAATGCAGCACGAGTTTGTGGATGTGTGGTTTGAAAGTCTCAAACGTCGCTCATACCACAGTGAAGAAAAAACCACCAGCACAGTGCAATTTAAGCATTTAACATAAGATAGCCTTTTATTTCACTATTTACAAAGACTTTATAATGTAGAACTCAGTTCGTCGTAGGGTGAAGAGGAGACAAGCAGAGGGCCGAGGTGGCATCCGGCTGGAGGTTAAGATCCGATCCAATCCCCGCACAACAACTTCTTTAAACAAGTCAATAAGCCCTCTTCACCTGTCTCAAGAGCCAACACACACACACACACACACACACACACACACACACACACACACACACACACACACACACACACACACACACACACACATGCACGCACGCACCAAATGTGCACCAGGAATTAACTGTAATTAACCACATTTTTAAAAAAGCTAAGCCAATAGCCACACCCACGTCTGGTTACTGTCATATCTGCTGAATCAGGACTTTATTTAGAGTCTGTCTGACAAAGTGAAGCAGGCTAAAGTAGAACATCATGACACAATCTAAAGAAACAGGTGAAAAACAAAGTTATTGACAGCTATCAGTCTCAAAACGGTTACAAAACCTTTCTCAAATTGTGGGACTGTTTAAACCACAGTGAGCGCTTTTATCCACAAACAAAGAAAACCTGGAACAGTGGTGAAGCTTCCCAGGAATGACCGAACTACCAAATGAGTCATCCAGGAGGTCACAAAAGACCCCAGAACCACATCTAAAAAATTGCAGGCCTCACTTGCCTCGGTTTAGGTCAAAGTTCATGATTCAACAATAAGAACGAGACTCGACAAAAATGCTGTCTATAGGAGAGCTCAGGGACAAAACCACAGCTGAGCCAGAAAAACACAAAGGCTCGTCTCACATTTGACAAAAAACATCTTAATGAAGCGCTTGGATTTTGGATAAAGTTCTGTGGACTGATGAGACATGGAATGATTGCTCTTGTCAGATTACCTAGCCCGAATACTACAGAAACTGCTGATCTACTGATTTTCCACAGAAAAATCTCAAAGGTTTACAGAGAATAGTCGGAAAAAGATCAAATATCCAGTGAACATCAGTTCTTTAATGAGAATGCCTGGTTGATGTGCTACTTTGAGCTGACAGGAAGGCAACAGGAACTCAAATAACCATTTTTTTGGGTTTGGTTTTATAACAAATGTATGCAGAAGAGCATCTCTGAACCACTAACATGTCAAAACTTTGAAGCAGATTGACTACAGCAGCAGAAGACCGCAGTGAGCGCTGCTCCTGTCAGCTATGAGAAAACCATTACTTACAATGACGTCAGTCAGGAATTCCTACAAAATCTTCCTCTCCTTTCCTGGATTTGCTGCCTCTACACAATCTCCACAAAATTTTCTCGACCTACATCTAATCAAGCTGCAAATCCTTCATTTATTTAGTAAGAGTTCAGCGCTCCTCTCTTCCACACTCTCCTGCTGGATTTCTTAGCCTGGAAACGTCTGAGCTGAACATTTTCCCTCCTCTGCCCAGCAGCCCCCCCCCCCCCCCCCCCCCCCCCCCCTCACCTAACAAAAACACCAGAGTCCCCTCACAAACTTTCCCCCAAGTGCTGTGAGGTTCTTTAACCTCAGTGGCAGATGCACTAACAGAAAATTGTTGTGAATACTCCCTTAAATATTAACTGCAGCAATGCCTGCACATGTTCGGTGCACTACAGACATGATTCATGTCGTATGCCATGTAACAGACCTGTAGGAGAAAAATAAGATAATGATTTATAAGCCTATAAATCATGCTAACATTAATTAAAGAGTTTTACTGTAACGTTTTGTAAGTATATTCAGTCAGAATGGGGTAAATCAAAAGTCAGCCTTGCCTAAAGTTTTGGATCACTTTTTAGTTTTGAGATGACTCACAGTTTCTTATATTTTTTATTGGTTCATTTCACTGAAAATAGCACCGCAATAGTGGCTTTGCAGCTGCTAAATTTAACTTTAAGTTTTGATGTTTAAAACCGAGTGAGGAGAAACGCTTTGATCTGAAACACTACAACAGCGCCCCCCATGTGCTTGCAATTATTATAATACAAAGGATGGAAGGCAGACGATGCCAAGGAGCGGGGTTACTAAAACTAGCTGTGAACCCTCCCCCCAGACACAGACACAAAAAACCCCAAACTTAAAAACATTAAAAACATCTCTGGCTGCATCAGCGCCAGAGATGCTGGCAGGATCAGCACAGGGCTGGATCATCACTGGCCAGAATCTATCCTCCCATAGACTCTTCTATGGGACTCTTCTGCCATATTATTGCTCTATATAAACAGTTTAGACATTAAATAAGAATTAATTTAACAGCAGAAATAAAACAATGCACAGTTTGATACACAAGTATAGTTTCAAACGAGTGACTCAGCCTGCACCAGACACAGACACGAGACAAGAAGGACAAGTTAGACCAGGTGAATCATTACTCAACTTTACACTGATTCAACCTGTCCTAATTTTTTGGGTGTATCTGTCCTTACTTGGTTTATATTAGAACTTGTCAACGTGCTTCAGTTAACACATTACTCAGATATGGGAGTTGCACGCTCCCTGAAACTACAGGATTGTACCACACCTAAAGAAATGTAACAGAAACACGTGCCCTGTTGATCTACAATCACAATGTTCCCTTTGTGTAATTGTGTCCTTTTAGAACTGGGTCATTTCATTCCCAAGTCAACGCGTCACACAAGAACCAGTCATCAGAAAACAGATCAATCATCCAGGGTACCACAGCTCATTGCTGTTTCTCTGCAGAATGGATATTTTGCTTTTAAACATCGATATGTCCCATAATGCTGTTCTCACAGTTGGCTGCAGAAAAAAATATTGTGCTGGGAAAAAACAAGGTTGCAGGTTTAGATTGTGAAAAACTGCTTTACTTAGAATTTAAATATGTTTTCCAACCCTGAAAATTTAACGTGTCTTACTCCTGTTCATATAAAATTCTGACGCTCAAACAGGCAAGAAAATACTTTGATTTAAAAAAACAAAAAACAAAGCTTTGGCTTGCCCCTTTTCACTTTGAGGCTTGTAACGCTGAACATATTCACTGTACAAAGACAAAACTTCCCATGACTTCATTTAAAGCACTAAAACTGTTATAGAAAATATTCTAATGTGAGCAAGTGGAAGTCACTGATTTATTTACCCAGATGTTCCCTTAATGAGTATGAATATGAGTATTAAACCAAGCACTCACAAGAGAAAGCGTGTGTCCTACATGTGTGCTATTTTAATATTTTAGCATATTAAGAGTCTCAATATTTTTTCCTCAAGGTCAATTTTAAAATACGCAAACGTGTCTGTTGGTTTAATGAGAATTTTATTGCTTTGATGAATTTGTACATCAGTTCTGAATTGTTGAAGCGTGATCTGCATTTCATTGCTTTGGTCTTGACATAATACAGAACAAAGTTTAGCTTCCAACACATTTGTGTCCATAAATGCTTACACAATGAGACAATTCCTGTAAGTCTGCCTCTAAATTTAAATCAGACAATCAAGATGTACCAGAGTTGATGTCTGTCAGCTCACATTCAGGGGTTCTAACAGAAGTACTGCATTAACAGCTTTAGTCATGTTTTTAAAGTCAAATTCCCTTTCGTGCACACATTTCTTATGGAGCCTCAGCAAAGGATAGATTAAGAAATAAAGTTTCTAATTAAATCTATCTTTAAAATATACATTTCAGCATACATGACGATATTCACCTTTACTGTGAACGTGTGGCAATCGCGGTGCTGTCGAAGTAAACTCTTTGCACACCGTCCTGAGCACCTAAAGGGTTATGAGTTACAGTTAAATTAAGGCAATGCCCAGTAAATGCACGCACGCAACATTGTGGTGTGGCTGGGGAGAGGGAGGTCTGGGCTTCTCTGCTTAGGCTGCTGCCTCCGCGACCCGGCCCCGGATAAAGCGGATGAAGATGGATGGATGGATGTTTTAATCCAAACTTTATTACCACATTTCATCATTACAGTCTTTGCCATAACTTTAGAGACATTATTATAGTCATTTATTGCTTTATATAATGCAGAGGAACAACCTCACGTGTTTTGTAGAAATACAATTGCTATGATTGCTATGAGCATTACTACAAACTAGACAGGAAAGATTTTAAAGACAAATCATTTATTCATGACTGTAACTTATGAAAAAGAAAACGTAATGTTTTATGCGATTACTGAATTTTTCTAAGAATGGTTTAAAGGAGTGTAAAACAAATTCAAATGAAAACTATTTCTAACAAAAAAAATCATGCATCACAGTTTATACAGTGTCATCGATTTTCCTATGGACTTGTTGGATCCTTGGAAGCTGGAGAAATAAACTCTCTGCACGCCATCGTCAGCACCTGAAAGAACATGAGGAAAAGTTCAACTAAAGCAATGCACAATAAAAGCACACAAGCCTTAACGTGGTGTAAGTAAAACCTGATTGGCAGATGAAGTTGAGGCTCTCCTCACAGGGCTGGTCCTGCCAGAGGAGGTGCTCTGTGCTAGTCATGCCCCCACAGGTGCTGGAGTAACAGTCTGGAACAAAATCTTGTGGCCAATTCAAGAAATTCATGGACTGTCCAGACATCCAGAACCACTCGTCTCCTCTGAGGGATCTGTTGGACAGAACAGATGAACAGATCTGAACAGATTTACATTTATCGAGATGTTGCTCTTTATGGAGCATATGGGCGTTTAAAAGCTGCTTGTTGAATTTCACATAAGCTGGATGATCCATATTTATCTTCTTGATGTTGTGTAGGCCTAAAAGAACAATGACAATCATTAAAAAAACAGAAAAAAACCTTGGTACAGCAGGTTTGTTGTGTTTACAGTGAAAGCTGTTTGCAAAGTGGCCTATTATTGCAGCAATGGCAGAAATGCAAATGAGAAAATGGAAGGACGCGCAATGCAAAGATCTGCATCTGCATAATTTGATTTGCAAAGTTTGCAAATTGTCACAGACATCATGCATCATAAGAGTACAGGGTAGTGCATCTGGCCTCTTAGTATTGTGCAGGAACCTTGAACATCACAAACGTTATTCATTAATTATGAAAAAAAAAAACACAACAAAATTGGTAGTTTTTGTGCAATTATACAGCACTTTTCCATTTGTTTGTTATTTTGTTTGTTTTAGAAGACATTTGCATCTTATCGCATCCAAACATACTTATGTTGTAGACCATCAGGACCAATTTGGGGGAACTGAATAGTTTGCGGACTACTGCAATAACTATAGCTATCAGTACCTGCACAGTCCCATCCAGACGTGGTCTGTGAGGGAGAAAGGAACGAGGCCCAGCAGCTGCTCCAACTCGCTTTGCTCCTGTTGGCTGTGAAGGCTGAGCAGGTCCCAGTAATAACGTCTACAGTGCATCAGAGCATCAGACCAGCAGAGCCTCTCTCCCACCACCGTCACGTTCCTGCCACCAAGCTGCAGGCTCACAGGTGGAGGAGGGGTGGGAGGAGGTGGAGGAGTTGGTAAAGGAGTGACAGCTTCTGGAACTACAGGGAAGTACTTTGCTTTAGGATTCTGTTTGTTTAAGCCAGTTTGGTTGTTATTGTTTTCCTTTCATTTTAACATGTTCCATTCAAATATTCTGTAGTTTAATGGTAAATACAAGAAAAACAAATCAAAACAGTAAAAATCTTACAATAATAATTTAAGCACACAAAACCACAACAATTTCTAAAAAATAGCACAACAAGACCCTACCAGAGAGAGAAGCAAACACCTCCACTTCACACAGGGTTGTGTAAGTCCTTTTTCCTGGTATGATCACAATGATGTAGCGACCTTCCATTTCATTACACTGGAATGTGTATGTTGGTGTACCATCTAATGATGTGATCATGCCACAACTGATGGATGTAGAGAAAATTTTAAAAAGTTTCAGTGTAACTCTTTTAAATATAATGTTCAGTTTTTTAATAAGGAAAAAAATGTTTATGGAGCATATTTATCAGAAATCAGATCTCACCTGGGGTTCATGTTACCATTTTGATCCAGCGAGTTCCCGATCAGGATCTGTGCCCCAAGAATCCTTGGAATAAAACCATCCTGTCTGTTGATGATGGTGACAGCACTGACTTTATAGACAGCCAACAAGTCTACTCTCCACCAGGGACCCAGATCTTGATCATTGTGTGTACAGCATCCTGAGTTCAAGTTTCCATTTTTGCACCCATCGACACCCTTTGAGGGCCCAAACACTGGCCCATACCAAGTTGATGACTGTACTGTTTGTTTGTTCAAGGCCACATTTGGAAGCGGTTCCACTAAATTGTTGAAAAGAAGAAACAAGTATGAATCAGTATCAGGCAGATGTGTTTCAGTAGATCAGATCCAGTCACTTAAAGCTCTACCTGCTGGGGCAGCATACACCTCCACTTCACACAGGGTGAGAGTCTTCTTCTGTCCAGGAAGAAACACATTCACAAAGCGACCCTCCATGCTGCCTCCATCACACCGGTATGTGTAGGTTTTACCCGCTTTGATATGTGAGATGGAAGCACACCTGACAGCAGAAATTGTGTTATACCTCTCTGACCTGTCTTCCCCCTGTGCAATGTATGTACGGTCGGAAGGGTAAGATGGCGCTGGCAAAAGGTCGGCAGCCTTAACCCAATTTCCTTCGGGGTCAACCTTCAGTATCAACATTGACAAGCAGAGAGAGGAATGTGTTGCGAGACTTGTGTGCAGTTTACGCTGTAAAGGTGGGCGTGTTACCTGCTTGTCTATGGAGCAGTGATGAAAATGATATTAGATAAGTGTCACAGTGTGTTAATACAGGTGGCTACGGACCTTGATCAACCTTCCACCATGAGCACAGCAGCCGGAGCAAATTGATAGATAAACATAATGGGAACCACACCCAGCAACAATCAGCAGCTGTGAAATGTACAGCAGCAAGGACGGAAATGAAGGTTTTAAGAGCACATAAAATTGTGTTGAAATTTGGGGCCAACTGACTTGTGGAGGTTGGGAAAGTGTCTGGAACATCGCAACAAACAAAAACACGCACAGAGGGTTTGCTGGATCTGCAGCTCCACTGAACACACATAGAATTAACCCACCTACTAATGCACACATGCAATGAAAATCAGCTTACACTCATTAACACGTGAATTTCAGCAAGGTTAACTTAAAAAAAAGAAAGACTGGTATGTCCAACCAGTGATGAAACAACACATTTAGATAAGATAGTCAAATTGTGAGATGGTTTCTGCTTATTGAACAACACAAATGACCTACTGAAGGAAGGAAATTCTCTTTTGTGAGTTTAAACGCGATCTTAAGAATTTAAATATGTACATGTACATGTGAGTTAATTATATCATTAAGGGGGGGCTGACACAGGGCCTGGCAAACGTGCTCATGAGAGTTGGAACTCAGTCTTCTGAAGGTCATAAGCTTTGTTTGGCGTGACTGATATATTGTGGGAAATGACTTAGAGTGCAGAGGGGTCATTGCAAACATGCTTACACACCTAGGTTATGTTTAGAATAAGTCTGTGGGTCATAAAGTAACGAACATGTTATACTAAACCAACTTTGAATCACTAGATTCTAGTGAAAAATGAAATGAAAAAATAATGTTCTTCTAGTGACTAGAAGAACATTATTTTTCTTGCATCTAAATTTCCCAAACACAGCAGTTATCCCACATATGGTCCACCTATTAAAGGGGGACAGAGGGTTGAGAGAGAGAAAAGAAGCATGACAACTAAGAGAACTGACACCTAGTGGGTAACAAGAGAGTGTGTGTGTGTGTGTGTGTAATGTTTGGAGAGATGTGCTGCACTTTCATTCCCAACAATATAGCCCCAGATGGTTCTGTAACTAGAGCCCTAGAGCATCTTGTCCACGGACACAACGACCAGGACAGAGAGCGCGGGGATCGAACCGGCGACATTCTGGTTACAGATGCGCTTCCCAACCCCAGCGCCACGGTCGCCCCGCATGTGACCTGTGTTTAAGAAGAGCTCAAAGGGGGAATTGTGAGATTATTACACTGTCTTATGTTACATTATACCTCTGATTTAAGCTTATGAAATCATTCTATAGTTTTAGGTTGCATTATACTCCTGAGTTAGAAGGTGAAATTATTATATTGATTAGACTGATTTGTATTACATTAGACTGCTGATTTACTGTGAATGAATTACACTGTTCTATGGTACTTCATACTGCTGATTTATAAAGAAAATACTGTTTGCGGAGAATCATGGCCTTGCTTTTCTGATTGTAGGAAGAGCAAAACATACTGCACAGGAAGCCAAGGTCGTAACTTAGGCTCACTGAGAGAGAAAGAATGTGGATGCTTAGTTTGGAAGTAAGAATGTGAGAAATGGTCAGACACTTTGAGATTTTGCCGGACACCCTCCAGTGCACATCTCCTGTTCGGACGTTTGAAATGCTCAAAGTGTTGTATGGAATAAAGAGAATTGTGCTGATTAAAGTAATTGTTGATTGAGCATTTATGCATTGAGTGTTATTCTTCCTTCAGCCCAAAGATCAAAGAGTTGGGATATTTAACAGGGCAGTATTATGTTAATGTTGTGGAGTTCCAGTTCAGGAGGAAGTAACATGAAGTCCTGAACTAGTCATGTGGTGGATAATATATAAATATTGCAATCTCTGAAATATTGCTGTTGAAATTATTTTAAGATGAAACAAACAAAGAAAAAATCACAATGAACATTGACTGGTATGAAGTCATCATTACCTGGGATTATTGTTTCCATTGTTCTCCAGTGAGTTTCCTATTCTGATCTCAGCTCCATCCAGTCTTTCAGCACAGCAGTCTCCTCTGTTGGTGACTTTTACAGCAGTGATTGTAAAGCTTCGCTGCAGGTCCACCCTCCACCAGGGGTTGGTCTCGTCTTCAGCCGTGTGGCTACAGAACCCATTGCTATAGAACGAGTTCCGTCTGCCATCGATGGCTTTGGACGCAGTGGCAAAAGAGAGTGTAGATGACTGGGCAGCTTCTCCTTTGAGTGCCACATTGGGTAATGGGTATCCTTGAAGGAAAACCAAGAGGACAATAATTTCTTTTGGTTGGCCTGTCACAATCTCTATTGACATAAATTAAAAAAAAAAGAATCATAATAATATTTTTAGAAATTAAAAACACCCTGACATGAAAGCTTTCATTGTCCTTTGACTCAGTAAATTACAGTCTTATGTATCAACATAATAATTAAAGGTGTTTACCGTAGTACACTTCAACCTCACAGAGACTCAGGACCTTTGCACTTCCTGGTAGAAACACAGTGACGTAGCGTCCCTTCACAGAGTTACATGGAAAATAAAATGCTTGTCCGCTGGGAATGTGAGAGATGACAGCACACCTGTATATAACAGATTCAAAAAGAAAAAGTATAAAAATTAAAAATAAATAAGTCCCACTGATATAATGATAACTGACTTATGGGTATATATCGCATTCTTTCACCTGTTACTTTCAGGGTCACTGATTTTTGTTGAATTTCCGATCCAGATTTCAGCACCATCCAGCCCATTTCCCAATTCATCTCTATTAGTTATCATTACAGTCCCAATTGTATACACATTTACCAGGTCTACTCTCCACCAGGGATCAGATTGTTCACTGGTAAGTGTGCAAGACCCTCTTTGATAGCTTGCATCTCTGTTTCCATCAACTGCCTTACCACCAGTACCCACAGTGCCACTGGTTGAAGATTGGACAGCTGTTTTTTTCAGTGCCAGGTTGTAAAGAAGTTGACCTAAATATTTTAAAAAATGCATTATTAATCAAAACAGCTAGTACTGAGCAGAACCAAACCTTTGAATATATGTTGCAACTCTTCACTGATTGCTCACCTTGAATGTTTAGAGTCAAACATAATATACAGTGCTCTGAAAGGCATTTGTCCCCTTCTTGATTTCTTTTTTTCTGTATACTTAACACAGTTACATGTTTCATGTCATCAAACAAATTTGAATAATAGACAAAATAACGAGTAAATACAAAAAAAAAAGTTTATTTAGGTAAGAGTTCATTTATAAGAGAAAAAAACTATCCAATCTGCCAAATGGAGACAACTTGGAAAAGTCGGGAACCTTCCCGGGATTTTCAACCAAAATCACTGCAAGAGTGCATTGATGACTCAACCAGAGGTCACACAAGAACCCAGAACAGCATCCAAAGAACTACAAGATTCACTTGCTTCAGTTAATGTCAGAGTTCATGATACAAAAATAAGAAAGAGATTAAGTAAAAATGTCATCCATAAGAGAGATCCAAGGAAAAAGACACTGCTGACCAAAATCCCCCCTCACAAAACATGTTGATGATCCCCAAGACACAGCCCATTGTTTGCCAGCGATGCCAGTTTAAGTCATTATGCAAATGTAGTGTTTTTAAGGTTGAGGAAACCTGCAGTCAACTGAGACTGAAGAAGTCACTTGAATGAGTGACAAAACATTTCTTCCACTGAAAACACTACATCCAGATTTGAAGGATTTGATTTAAGCATTGATTCTGTTCTATACCATAAAATCCTGAAGAAAAAACAAATCAAAACTAAACAAAAAAAAAAAAAACCCAAACCAAATAACAGTTCTGGAGTGGCCTAATCAAAGGTCAAACTTTTAATCACATTGAGATGCTTTGGCATAACCTGCACTTCGGTGAAAGATCAATTGTTTGCTGAACATGACACTTCCATGCTCAAAAATCCTCCAATGTAGCTTAATTAACACAATTCTGCTGAGAAGATTGGGCCAACATTACTCCACAGTGATGTCAAAGACTTATTGCCAGTTATCACTAATGCTTGAGTGCAGTTTGTCCTGCCAAAAAGTGGCACGACCAGTTATCAGGTTCAGGAGATTAATTAATAATAATGTATACTTTATTGATCCCCGTGGGGAAATTACTTGTTTTTCCTCTACATTTGACCCGTTCATTCAGTGAAGCAGTGGGCAGCCACTAAGCAGGCGCCCGGGGAGCAGTGTGTGGGGACGGTACCTTGCTCAGGTGTACTTCAGGGTGGCCGTTCAGTGAATTCGAACCCCCGACCTTCCGATCATGGGGCGACCAGTCTACCTACTGAGCTATCCCTGCCCCACAAGAAACGTTGCCATGAGCAGGATTAGAACCTGGCCCTCCTGGTCTCAAGGCGGCTACTTACTAATTTCTTACTGTAAGGGAGTGAGCTGGTTAGACAGGAGGAAACAGAGGTTAAATGAATATAACTTAACTTAAGCAGATTTTGCAACTTAGCATAGCTCCAAACTAACTTCTACCTCCTTTTGGGAAAAAAAAAAATCTAAAGTAGCACACTACAAATAAAAATAATGTATTTCAAGAATCTCAGTTACCAACTTCACAGTTGTTTGAATGCTCAGTTACATAGTTTTGGATAGCATTTTTCCCTTTATGAATTAAATCAATTAAAATTGCAATTTGTACTTATTGTGGCTATCTTTGTCTAATAATAGAATTAGTTTGAGGATTTGAAAAATGCAAGTGTGACAAATGTGCAAAAAAAAAAAAATGAAAGAAGAGTCAAACACTTTTTCACACACACATCTATCTATCTATCTATCTATCTATCTATCTATCTATCTATCTATCTATATATATATATACACTGTGCAGCTTATTGATCTCGGCTATCACCTGCACTAAGGCTGTTTCAGTTTAGTTTGAAGATAATTTGCTTCAATATCGGCTGTGATTTTTCTTTATTTGACTTTTTTACATTTTCTTTGTTCCATCACCATCATGTGCTATTCTGCACAAGATTGCACTTTGTGGACCAGAATATGTTTGTTCGTAGAAGAAAAGTTTACCTGCCAGTGTTCCAGATGTTAATGTTAACATGATGGAAATGCCTGTTAAAGGCCTGTTGTTAGAGTCAAAATGTTAAATATTCTGCCAAAGTTGTATTTTTACTCAGTTGTATATGTATTAAATTTTTATCCTATTGTACATTTTATTTTATTTTATTCCATTCTATATATAGTATTTTTTTATTCTATTCTATTCTGTACAGTTGTGTACAGTGTATTATTCTTATTGTTTTCCTGTGTTCTTTAATTTTTGCTATATAACTTTGCACTGTTGTGACAAAACAAATTTTCCAGATGTGGTACTAATAAAGATTCTCATCTTATCTTAAATGTTGTCATTGTGTACTTAAATTTGTAAGTCTCAGTTCAAACTGAATCATCAAAGAATCATCACCTTTGTTTCTGTTGTCTTCCCCAGCCTGTTGAATGGTGAGGGGGGCTACAGTGTAACTGAAGGCACATCCTATGTGAGGGTTCTGTTCTCTTATTTAGTGAGGATATTTACTTCCTGCATTTATGACCTTACCTGTGCTTGTGTATGGTGAGACGATTAGAGGGGTTACGCCATATACAGGTTGATGGAGATGACCCTTCTTGTTTAATGCTTGTTTCAAAAGAAAAAAGAACGAAAATTGGAATTTTCTGAACTCATTCCAGGCATATTTGCATCTTCCCAGTGATCACCTACTGTGCTTTGTTAATCTGAATTTCATTAACAGGTAGTCACACAGAAACGCAGACCCAACACAGATCTTTAAGTTAGATGCTTTGTGTTGTTGTGTTTTCTTATTTGCATTGCTGTGTCAAACTTACATTTGGATTTTCTATTCACTTAAGCAAAATTATGCTTAAAATGATAAAATTCAAATTGTTTTCCAGTGAAATTTTTTCCAGTATATTTAACATATTTTGTTATTTTGAAGATAAATATCAATCATATAGCTTATGTTAAATGTCAATAGCTGCATTTTCCAATCAGTTTACATCTGTTCGTTATACTTTCTCTACAACAGATCCCTCAGAGCAGACGAGTGGTTCTGGATGTCTGGATATTCCATGAATTTCTTAAATTGGCCACAAGATTTTGTTCCTGACTGTTACTCCAGCACCTGTGGAGGCGTGGCCAGCACAGACCACTTCCTCTGGCAGGACCAGCCCTGTGAGGAGAGCCTCAACTTCATCTGCCAATCAGGTTTTACTTACACCACATTAAGGCTTGTGTGCTTTTATTGTGTATTGCCTTATTGAACTTTTCCTCATGTTCTTTCAGGTGCTGACGATGGCGTGCAGAGAGTTTATTTCTCCAGCACTCAAGGATCCAACAAGTCCATAAAGGAGATGACACAGTATAAACTGTGATGCATAGTTATTTTGTTAGAAATAGTTTCTATCTGAATATGTTTTACACTCCTTTAAACCATTCTTAGAAAAATTCAGTAATTGCATAAAACACCACGTTTATCTTTTTCATAAGTTACAGTCATGAATAAATGATTTATCTTTAAATAATTTCCTGTCTAGTTTGTAGTAATGCTCATAGCAATCATAGCAATTGTATTTCTACAAAACACGTGAGGTTGTTCCTCTGCATTATATAAAGCAATAAGTGCCTATAATAGTGCCTCTAAAGTTATGGCAAAGACTGTAATGATGAAATGTGGTAATAAAGTTTGGATTAATAAACAAAGACAGTCGTATATTATAAAATATAACAATATCAAACAGTTTGGTTTTTATTTGTGCAGAAGAACACAAGTTCTTAAGCACTTCACACTACACGCACAGCAAAGTGCGAAAATGTTATTTTTCATTTGTGGACAATATAGCATACAACACACATGTCTGTAATTACTAAATTCTCTCTGACACTATATTAAAAAAAATCATTGCAGACCTGCTGTCTGACAGTATAAATAAGTTTTGTCTCTAAACAAATTAATTAGAAAGATTGTCAGAAAGATTTCCAGGGATTTGGTGGCATTTTCATATTCAGTCCTGCAACAATTTAAAATGTACCAAAATCAGTCGCAAAGTAACAATTTAAGATACAATTTAAAATAAAGCAGAATAATCAGTATGATTATTCTGACTCACTGAATTAACTGAATTCCAGCTTTGCATCAGCTTTAAACAGTCTAGTATAAATGTACTGTGAGTATACAGGATGGATATTAGCCAAGATTCGGGTTGCATCTTGTTGAATCCAGTTTTGTAAATCAACAAAGAGCATTAAACCTCAGAGCACAGCACAGGTCACCTGATCACAGCCTGTACAATAAAAAAAATCTACTGGAACTCATAATAGAAATGATTATGAGTTATGATACTTTTCCGCATGCTGAGCCACTACAACTGATTTTAAGATTCCCTCACCTGCTGAATCCCACTATAGACTCTTCCATACTAATTTTCCTGTTTTGTTATCTTGTTGTTGTTTTTTAAAGCCTCCTTCTTTTCCTATGATCGTGTTTCAAGCCAAACATATTCATTAGAATTAAAATTTAGGCTGAAATAAAGTTTGTGTTCTCATGTACTATATATGCACCACTTCATATATGACGCCATTCTTGCTTTTCAAAATACTAAGAGGCCTTTCTCTGCTCTCATTTCATTCACAATTTGAATGACGATTTGAATTTTGCAAATGAAAATTTCTCCAAAGATATAGCCTTTAAGTCACAGGCTGTGTCCTTGTTTTTTCTTTCATTTGCATTGCTAGCGTTTCCAGACAGGCATGACTAGACGTGATGCAAAAAGTTTTCCTTATGTATACTGAGGTGACTCCGGGGCTAAACTGTGAAATCTTGCAAAATATTTAATAAAAACAAAAACATTTTTATATGAACCCATTTCACTACATGAACTAAAAAAAAGTTTAACAAATATTATTTTCCAAATATTATTAATTTAAAGTCAGTGTAAAAGGCAAACTGCTTTTGATGTAATTTTGAACAGATGCAAAATACTGAGAGGTCAGATGCCTCTTAATGATTTGAATTTAGCAAATATTCTCAGAAGATGCAGATCTTAAGTCAGGTGTTGTTGTGTTTTCTCATTTGCATTGCTGCCTTCTCCAGACAGGCGTGTTTGTTTTTTAGTTTTGACAGAAAACACAAACTTGCTGTGACATTAGCGGGGCAGGTATTTTATCTACATAATTTAATCCACAAAGATGAACGTGAAAGAAATTTCATTCAGAGTTAGAAAGATGTCTTTTCAGTGTTTTTCTAAACAAATTATTAAAAAAATAGTAATACATATTATTATTTTAAAGCTAATTATTAACCATGTAGCATATATGAAACTCAGTATCAACAGTTTCAAAAAAACTGAAATGTGCTGTTGAAATTGCATTTTTACAATATTTAAATATGTATAATAATAATATACATACGTTTAACGTTATATAAGCCCAGTCAGATCACAAGAGGATGTTTAGGTTCACTTCACAGGGAACAAAATCTTGTGGCCAATTTAAGAATTTAAAATAAAAACATCAAAACAGATTTAAACGGAATGAAAATGTTGCCATTGATGTAGTACTGGCACCACCTGTTTATACTGAGTTTCATATATGCTACATGGTTAATAATTAGCTTTAAAATAATAATATTTATTACTATTTTTTTAATAATTTGGTCAGAAAGACACTGAAAAGACATCTTTCTAACTCTGAAAGCTGAAGGTTGGCTTTTCCACATGAATCGTTCAATCCAAATTGAGTTAAAGAAAAAAGAAGAGAAAAGAAAAATTTCACTACAAAAAATGGGATTTTATCATTTTTGCTTATCTGAACAAAAGTCTGAATGAAATTTCTTTCACGTTCATCTTTGTGGATTAAATTATGTAGATAAAATACCTGCCCCACTAATGTCACAGCAAGTTTGTTGTGTTTTCAGTCAAAACTAAAAAACAAACACGCCTGTCTGGAGAAGGCAGCAATGCAAATGAGAAAACACAACAACACCTGACTTAAGATCTGCATCTTCTGAGAATATTTGCTAAATTCAAATCATTAAGAGGCATCTGACCTCTCAGTATTTTGCATCTGTTCAAAATTACATCAAAAGCAGTTTGCCTTTTACACTGACTTTAAATTAATAATATTTGAAAAATAATATTTGTTGAACTTGTTTAGTGCATGCAGTGAAATGGGTTCATATAAAAA
Organism: Rhamphochromis sp. 'chilingali'; assembly: GCF_963969265.1. Taxonomy (NCBI): domain Eukaryota; kingdom Metazoa; phylum Chordata; class Actinopteri; order Cichliformes; family Cichlidae; genus Rhamphochromis; species Rhamphochromis sp. 'chilingali'. Next base: position 40,839,940 of record NC_137929.1, on the reverse strand, counting down.
TGTTTTTGTAAAAACTATACTTTAAAATACTTGAATAAAATCAACATTTAGCAATAAATCAAAACTAAAAATTGGAAGTTTTATTTAAATATTTTGCAAGATTTTACAGTTTTACCTCAGTATACATAAGAAAAACTGTTTGCAACACGTCTAGTCATGCCTGTCTGGAAATGCTAGCAATGCAAATGAAAGAAAAAACAAGGACACAGCCTTTGACTTAAAGACTATATCTTTTGAAAAAAATTTCATTTGCAAAATTCAAATCATCACTGTGTATGAAATGAGAGCAGGGAAGGGCCTCTTTCTATTTTGCATAAACATAAACTGAGTAAATGAGCCTTCTTTATGAAGTAGTACATGAGAACACAAACTTTATTTCAGTCTAAATTATAATTCTAATGAATATGTTTGGCTTGAAACACGATCATAGAAAAAGAAGGAGTCTTTAAAAAACAACAGCAAAAAAAAAAATATTATAAATTCCAGTAGATTTTCTTAGTGTACAGGCTGTGATCAAATGACCTGTCCTGTGCTCTGAGGTTTAATGCTCTTTGTTAATTTATAAAACTAAATTCAACAAGATGCAACCTGATGTCTTGGCTAATATCCATCCTGTATACTCACAGTACATTCATACTAGACTGTTTAAAGTTGATGTAAAGGTGGAATTCAGTGAATGAGTCTAATCATTGTCAGCTAAAATTCATATTAAATCCATCACAGGCTTGGAATTGGCTAATTTGTCAATTGTTTGTTACAAATGTTTGTATTTTAATATTAAAAAAAATGTTTTTGCCCAAAACATATGTGCACTAAATTGGTATGGTCTGGATCTGGCCCACACAATGTGCTCACACATGGCCCACATACCGCAAAGAATGACGGCCCTTTGGTGGCCCAGATCTGGTTTGCCAGAGGTGCACAAGCACAAGGCCAGTTGCAGACACACTGGTGGTCCTGTGCTGGCCCATGTGTGGACCTCTGGCAAACCAGATCTGGGCCATCAAAGGGCCGTCATTCTTTGTGGTATGTGGGCCATGTGCAAGTTGTGTGCAGCCACGGGCCAGTTGCTGACACACTGCTGGACGAGAACAGTTTCAGCTTTTGCCCAGATGTCAGCCTAATGTGTACCTTAATCAAGCTATGTAATAGAAACATGTGCCAGAACATAATAGTGCAAACGTAACAAGATGATACTCTGTCCAGACAGCGAATGGCCTGATTACTGTAAATGCTCTACACAAGATGGCACGTACTCCTAATCGCACACTTTTTCTAGACTGAGTGCTTCTTAACTACATTCACACTAATGACATGCAGACTGGAGAAGCCAGGAATCAAACCACTAACCTTCCCATCACTAGGTGACCTGCTCTACCTCCTGAGCTACAGCTACCCAGTGGTAAAAATGAGTAAACCATCACTAGGTTTTGGATAAAGTGTAAACTCACAAACCTGTCAAACCTTCATTTGAAACATTGGCTACCATAGCAGTATAGTATTGCAACATGGCATTTGGGTTTTCTAACTAAAATAGGAAAACAGGAACATAAACAGTGCCTCATTGCCAGACCTGGCCCACATCTGGTTGACATGCACTCTGCAATGACACCAGTCAGAAGTGCCAGCTTGACGCGAGATCCCGGCCAGGCCTGCTTTGTATGGGGCTGGGCCACATAAACCAAACAATAATTGGGCCAGATATGACATGCCATCATGCATAGACAGTGCCATCTATGCCAGGCCTGGCCCATATCTGGATGACATACGTCTTATCATGCCAGAAGTCAGCCAGCAGTGCCGGCTTGATACCAGATCCGGGTCAGACCTGCTTGTTATGTGGGAATGTGTGTGTAGTGTTAAAAAGTGCTTAAAAATGTGTGCTCTTTTCTACACGTAAACTGTTTGATATTAGAATATTTCATAATTCAGAGAATTTGTACTTCAGTTCTGGCTTTATCAAGACATTTCATCACTACAGTCATAACTTTAGAGCTAGTTATTATAGGCACATATTTCCATATAAAATGTAAAGGAGTAAACTCACTTGCTTTGCATAGATACAATTACTACAAATGCTATGAGCATTACTATGAATCAGAAAGGAAAAATCTACAAAGAAATTATTTATATATGACTTCAACTTAGTGTTTCATCAGGATTGGCGATATGAAAAAGAAAACATGGTGTGTTGTGCACTTACTGAAATTTTGGCAAAATAGTTTTAAAGGAGTGCAAAACAGGTTTTAAGTAATAACTATTTCTAACAAAAACTATGCATCACAGTTTATACTGTGTCATCTTGGTTCCTATGGACTTGTTGGATCCTTGGTGCTGTAGAAATGAACTCTCTGCACAGCATTGTCAGCACCTGAAAGGACATGAGTTAGAGTTAAATCAAAGTAATGCACAATAATTGCATACAAGCCTTAACATGGTGCAAGTAAAACCTGATTGGCAGATGAAGTTGAGGCTCTCCTCACAGGGCTGGTCCTGCCAGAGGAAGTTATCCATGCTGGCCATGCCTCCACAGGTGCTGGAGTAGCTGTCAGGAACAAAATCGTGTGGCCAATTTAAGAAATTCATGGAATATCCAGACATCCAGAACCACTCATCTGCTCTGAGGGATCTGTTGTAGAGAAAGTAATGGACAGATGTAAACTGATTGGAAATGCTTCTGTAGAATAGGGAGCACTTGTTTACAATGAGTTTGACAAAAGCTACAGGATTGATATTTATCTTTAAAATAACAATTTATATTAATATTTTTTAAATAATCTAGAAAGACCCAAAGACACAAAACTTTTTTTAAGCTGAATGTTGGCCTTTCCAGTGTAATTTTCAAAATTTTCAAAAGTCTTGTTTGTGGATTAAATAATACAGAATTAATAAACTGCCCTTCTTGTGTTACAGCAGCTGTGTTGGTGTCTGGGACAGGCAGCAATGTAAATGAGAAAACACAAGAACACAAAGCATTTGACTTAAAGATCTTCATTTTCTAAAAATATTTCCTAAATTCAAATCATTAAGGTGGGCCATCTCACCTCTTGGTATTTTGCAGCAGTGTAAAATTAAGTCATATGCCAGCTTTACTGACAGTAAAAAGATAGCCTCTATGATCATCAATTAAAAAAATGATCACAAAATGGGTAAATATTTTTCTTTTTTGCAGGCATTTTGTGGTAGAGCAGGGCATCTACTTATCGTACAGTCGGTGGTTTGATCCCTGGCTCCCTCTGGTCTGCATGCCAAATATCCTTGGGCAAGATATTAATCCTAAATTGCCCTTTAATTGGAGAGCTCCACCATCTCATTTATATTTTGTCATGCTGATTCACTGATCTGTAGATGTACATCAGCTAAATGTATCTATAGCTATCAGTACCTGCGCAGTCCCATCCAGACGTGGTCTGTGAGGGAGAAAGGAACGAGGCCCAGCAGCTGCTCCAACTCGCTTTGCTCCTGTTGGCTGTGAAGGCTGAGCAGGTCCCAGTAATAACGTCTACAGTACATCAGAGCATCGGACCAGCAGAGCCTCTCTCCCACCACCATCACGTTCCTGCCACCAAGCTGCAGGCTCACAGGTGGAGGAGGGGTGGGAGGAGGTGGAGGAGTCGTAATAACGTCTGGCAATAGTGAAGAAATTTTTTCTTAGAATTCGGTTTGTTTAAGCCATATTTGGTGGTTATTGTTTTCCTTTTATTTTAATATGTTAAATTACAATAGTCTGTAGTGAAATTAGACACTGAAAGCTAAAGAGCAAAGTGCATTAAATTAATCTGGTCCTATTTACAATAGCAAATATGAGAAAAAGGCAAAACAATAGAAAATTTTACAATGATAATTTTAGCACACACTACTAACTAAGAACTAAGAACCTCTAGAACTAACACCCCAAACCCTACCAGATAGAGAAGCAAACACCTCCACTTCACACAGGGTTGCGTAAGTGTTTTTTCCTGGTATGATCACAATGATGTAGCGACCTTCCATTTCATTACACTGGAATGTGTATGTTGGTGTACCATCTAATGATGTGATCATGCCACAACTGATGGATTGAGAGAAAAAAAAAGATGAAAAATGGTGGCTTTCTTTAATTAATGAATTTGTATATATATACACACACACACAATATGTCACACCATGTGTATGCTGTTTCTATTTATTGAACCTTTCAAGTACAAAAACATAAAGAAAATTAAAGCCATAAAGCCACGGCACCACTTTGCTGTCATTCCAGACCTCAAAAAAGTCTGGAATGACAGGTAAGCGGTGCAATGGTTAGCACTGCTACCTCACAGCAAGAAGGTCCAGAGTTGAAATCCACAATATGACAGAGTTTGCAGTGGGTTTTGTTTGGATACTCTGCTTTCCACCCACAAATAAAAGTCATGCAGTTATTGGAGTTAGGTTAATTGGTGATTCCAAATTATCCATAAATAAATCTGTTTGTATTAGCAATGTGATAGACTGGCCACCTGTCCAGGGTGTACCTCTGGCCCTATCTCATCTGGGATAGGCCCCAGCCCACCACAACCATGATTAAAATAAATGGATGTATGGAGTGGAAATTCTTATAAAGCCATACAATTTATGTGTTGTATGACTCTAGACTTTTTGAACAAGCCAAAAAAATGACTTTTAGAATAAACTTAAAATAATTATGGAAAGGATTTCAACATTAAAACATGATTTTCTTTTAGTAATGAGTTGCTTTGTCAGGTTAACATAATTTGCATGGGTTGGATCAGTTCGGGTGAATTAAGTTGGACTCAACTGCTGTAAGTAAGTTGATTCATCATTATTATTTAAGTTGGTCCAACCCAAGTATATTAAGTTGGAACAACAGAGTTAAAACAATTTAATCACTTGGAAATTCTTTCCATTATTTTTATTATGTCATTAAAAGAGTTATTTTTTTCCTCCTCCATGGAGGAGAATTTTTGTTTTATTAGTTTTAATCTTTTAACTTTATGCATCAAGCAAAAATTTAATTAAATGCAACATTCTCTGACTGGAAGAAATGTGTTTAACATTTAAACCTATTTTCTGCACATTCCTGCACAAAAAGTAAAATGTTTTTTTTTTGTTTACACTCAGTTTCAAAAAAGATGCAAGTGAAACACAGCAGAAAATAAATAAAATCAAAGACTCGGCGGTCCTGTTGCTCTATTTTCACCTGTATAGCAGGCGGATGTTTGCCCTGGTGCAGGTGTGCCGCAGCGGTCAGTGGAAGAATCGGCAAGTTTGTCTGTGAATTTCCCATTACGTGGTAGCGCTTGGTGCTTGCTCGGAAGTTTGGGGTTTTTTTCGCTGTAAAAATAAGTTTTCTTTCCACTTAGTGAACAACGGACGCTAATGTTTTTGTCACTTTTTACGGTATCAAACTCAAGGTCAAGGTACTGACCAGGTACTGACCTGACCTTCCTGTCAAGGTAAGCTCAGTACTTCCACGCTGCACGGTCATACTCTCTCCCGCACTCGATATATTATCCTTTGTTGATCTGCACACATCTGCATCTGAGACTTGCTTGCTAAAACCACTATTAACCTTTGCTTGACGCTGTTGTCCTGTGAGCTGCCCTTCACGCGAGCTGTTTACTGTCAGAAACTTGTCCTCTGTGGGTCTGCCAGACATCTCCTGTCAGAGTTTGCCCCGGCTTCTGAGTGTCTTTTGATAGTGAAGGAAACTGTACTCAATGCCACCTTGACATTCTCTGTAGGTAAGACCTACATTATTAAATATTATGATGGTTTGTCTCTCTTTTATTGTTAAGTGTCTTTTTCTCACCATTTTTGTAGCCACACACTACTTTCTGCACAATAATACTGTTTAACTGATCCTCACAAGGTACCACAGCATGTTCCAACACTGCTTTTATGCAGACAAAGAGAGTTGTAAGTAATCCAGAAAAGTTGGAAAACCTGTAGGAATTAGCATCACCAGTCAAGGCTTGATCAACCTCCATTTCTGCAGAACAGTTTTAAATTGGTAGCATATTGTGTGTTCCCTGAAAAAGGCCTTTTTGTATGATTCTGTATGATTATTTTTCAGTTTTGCATTTCCATAACTTTTTTTAACCTCTGGCAGTTCAGCACTTACCTTCGTACAATTTCAAGGTATTTATTGGACTTAAACAACTTGAATTGAAACAAATAACTAGAAATGTTTGTAGCATATATATGTTTCTTAATTAGGAAAAAGAATTAACTTGATGTTTATGGAGAAATGTTGTATTACTCGGAAATCAGATCTCACCTGGGGTTTTGGTTTCCATTTTGTTCCAGCGAGTTCCCGATCAGGATCTGTGCCCCAAGAATCCTTGGAATATAACCATCCTGTCTGTTGATGATGGTGACAGCACTGACTTTATAGACAGCCTGTAAGTCTACTCTCCACCAGGGACCCAGATCTTGATCATTGTGTGTACAGCATCCTGAGTCCAAGTTTCCATTTTTGCACCCATCAACACCTTTTGAGGGCCCAAACACTGGCCCATACCAAGTTGATGACTGTACTGTTTGTTTGTTTAAGGCCATGTTTGGAAGAGGTTCAACTAAATTGTGGAAAAGAAGAAACAAGTATGAATGAGTACTTGGGAGGTGTGTTTCAGTAGATCAGATCCAGTCACTTACAGCTCTACCTGCTGGGGCAGCATACACCTCCACTTCACACAGGGTGAGAGTCTTCTTCTGTCCAGGAAGAAACACGTTCACAAAGCGACCCTCCATGCTGCCTCCATCACACCGGTATGTGTAGGTTTTACCCACTTTGATATGTGAGATGGAAGCACACCTGACAACAGAGAGTGTGGGGGCAGCATTATGTTAGTATTATGGACTTCATGTTAAGGAGGTAGCATGGAGTCCTGAACTAGAAGAGCAATAATCAGCATGTGGTGGATAATATGTAGACTCTAATCTCTGAAACATTTGCTTGTTTGTTTTATTTTTGATTCAGAAAAAGGAATAGATGTTACAATCCCTGATCATGAATTGCATGGAGTCCTGAACTAGAGCATCATGTGGTGGATAATATTTATGTTGTAATCTCTGAAATATTTCTGTTCAAATTAATGTAAAATAAAACAAATAAATAAACAAAAATCATAATGACCATTGACTGATATAAATTCATCATTACCTGGGATTACTGTTTCCATTGTTCTCCAGTGAGTTTCCTATTCTGATCTCAGCTCCATCCAGTCTTTCAGCACAGCAGTCTCCTCTGTTGGTGACTTTTACAGCAGTGATTGTAAAGCTTCGCTGCAGGTCCACCCTCCACCAGGGGTTGGTCTCGTCTTCAGCCGTGTGGCTACAGAACCCATTGCTATAGAACGAGTTCCGTCTGCCATCGATGGCTTTGGACGCAGTGGCAACAGAGAGTGTAGATGACTGGGCAGCTTCTCCTTTGAGTGCCACATTGGGTAATGGGTATCCTTGAAGGAAAACCAAGAAAACAATAATTTCTTTTGGTTGGGCTCTCACACCCAGTGGCAGTTTTTGAAATGGACAACATGGGCGGTTGTCAAGGGCAAAAATTAATAATCCGACATATTTAGTACAAGTAATATTACTATGACCAACTGTTATGAACCAGCCAGCAGTATTTTAAACAGAAATCAGAGGTACAGTTGTATATGAGTCCAAGTCAATGCATTATCAGAACGGAGTTTTTAAAAAAGACAAACATGTTTTTTGTGCAGTTTCAGAGTTTTCCACCTGTGGCAGTTATTGATATGGGCGACATCGGTGGGAGCCCAGAGCAGTATTGTGGTGGGGGTGGCATCATGGCATCAACAACAAAAAAAAGTTGCTCGTACGCATGCTTCCCCGATATCATACCATTGCATTTTGGCGTGGTGAGCCTGGTGCGCCTGCTGCTTGCTGCACATGGAGGAGAGGGGCGGAGCGACGGGGATTCTCTGGCTGGCCCGAGCACCATCTCTTTCACCATCTTACAATGCTGTGATTGCAGCGATTCCCCAACTCTCTCTGAATGGTACTCATGGCCATTGATCAGTGGTCTTTGATCAATGAGCTTTGATCATTGGAATACAAGCATGCTGATCCACACAGGTGTACACACGGGTGTACACACGGGTGTTCACAGACACGGACTACACCTTTCTTGGCTGCTGCCTCAAAGCACATTGTGCACTGTCTATCTTGCATGCTGCACAATATCGTTTAATATTTAGTATCTACTGTTATCTACTGCTAGCTAGTTTATTGTGATGGTGCTGTATTTATTATGTTGCGCTTTTTTTGTTTGCTTTCTCTTCTGTTTTTTTTTTCTCCATGCAGGTGATCCAGGTGTTTTGTTTGTTTTTCTTTCTTCCCCCCTTTCTCACCGTCCCTTCTCCCCTTTGGTTTTCTTTCTCTCCCTCTCTTTCTTTCATTCTTTCTCCCTGTCCTATCCCCCAGTCATGTCTGTCCCGTTTGTATCAACCGAAAATAAAATAAATACATAATTATAATAAAGGTCAATCAAATGGACCAATATGGCAAGGCCATGATGATCCACTTGGTAAAATAAATCCGCTTGGCATCTTTCTTGGCCTTAAGACAACAAGTCTGATGGCTAAAGATCCAAACGGGACACACAAAAAAAACAAGTTACTTGGATGAGTGACGAGATGTTTCTCCCACTGAAAATGTTATGTCCAGATGAACAGAATCAACTTCTGGGGGGGTTCGTTTGTTAGCAATTTGGCTATGATAGTAAACAGTAGACAGACAGTAGACACAGATGTGGTTTATTGAATCTTTTGGACTGTTTTCAATATAATATTAATTACATATTAATTGGAAAAGGTGTATTGTTGATTTGTCTGCTTTTCTCAAAGGGGGGCGGTAGAGGGAGGGTTCGCCAATGGCACAAAATGGGTCAGGACCGCCCCAGGTCACACCCCTTACTGATATAAATAAAAAATAAAGAATTAAGTAAAGAATTGAAGGTATTTACCGTAGTACACTTCAACCTCACAGAGACTTAGGACCTTTGCACTTCCTGGTAAAAACACAGTGACGTAGCGTCCCTTCACAGAGTTACATGGAAAATAAAACGCTTGTCCGCTGGGAATGTGGGAGATGACGGCACACCTGTGTATGAAACATTCAAAATGAAAAAGTAAAGAATAAATATAAATAAGTCCTATTGATATGATAAATAATGACTTACGGTTATAAATCAAGCTCTGTCACCTGTTACTTTCAGGGTCACTGATTGTTATTGAATTTCCGATCCAGATTTCGGCACCATCCAGCCCATTTTCCAATTCCTGTCTATTGGTTATCATTACAGTCCCAATTGTATACACATTTACCAGGTCTACCCTCCACCAGGGATCAGATTCTACATTGGTAAGTGTACAAGACCCACTTTGATAGTTTGCATCTCTGTTTCCATCAACTGCCTTACCAGCAATACCCACAGTGCCACTGGTTGAAGATTGGACAGCTTTTTGTTTCAGTGCCAGGTTGTAAAGAAGTTGACCTAAATGATTTTTAAAAAGTGGTTATTAATAAAAACAAACAAATGCATATAAATCCAGGTCAAGTGTCAAATTAGGAGTTCCTATATTTGTATTTGTGGAGGTTTGCAACAGGCAATTTACTACATATTGCACTGAATGTAGAGTCACAATAGCAGCACCTAGTTCACCCCTGAAGTGTTTGCAAAAGTTTCTTCTAGGAGTGTTAATTTATTTTTAAATGAAAAGTGGAGAGGTTATTAGAACAATTGACTAATTAATATGAGTTAATGGCTCAAATATGTATGTACAGTGTAGACCTTGCATGTCCGCCTTATGTCAGCCCGAAAAGTATTTCTGCCCTTTCTGATTTCAGTTACATGTTTTGTGCCATCAAATAAAATGTAACAATAGACAAAAATAATGAGTAAATACAAGAAACTGTTTATTTAGCTAAGAATTATTTCATTAGGAGAAAAGAAGCTAACTAAATCTACCTGGCCTTGTGCCTAAAAGTCATGGCTCTTCCTTGTTCAGTCATGAGTTAACTTCGATCAACTATAAACTGTACTAAGCTGAGTTTAATGTCAATGGCATGGTTCTTATATAAAGCTTTTCTACTCTTCAGAGCAGTTTCTGTTGGCTAGCCAACAGAAAATACTCCAAGAGTACATATGTATTCATCTGCATGTCAAAAAAGAACCCAGAACGACATACAAAGAACTGCAGGTTTCACTTGTTTCAGTTAAGGTCAGATTTTGTGATTCATCAATAAGAAAAAGACTGAAAGAAAATACCATCTATGTGCGACTGCAAGGAGAAAACCACTGCTGACCAAAAATAACACAAAGTCTCCTCTCACATTTGCCAGTAAACAGGCCACTTCAGTTTTGCTCTTTCATGTGATAATGTGCCTTCTCCTTGCCTCCAGTTGACTCAGCAGCCTGTGAGTCTGTCACCCATGTTACTTGTAACTGCTAACTCCGATGAAAAGAAAAAAAAACAAACTTAAATAGTACAGTAGAAATCAAAATAATGTATTTGAAGAACAGTTGTTATCAATCTCACCGTTGTGTGAATGGTCAATCACATATTTTCAGGAAGTTTTGGATAGCTTTCTTTTCTTCATAAATTTAAAATGTTCAAAACTGCAATTCATGTTTACTATGTTTATTTTTGCCTAATATAAAAATTTGTTTGAGGATTTAAAAAATGTGTGAATATGTGCAAAGATATAAGAAAAGCTAATGAAACATTTGTGTTTCTCAGTTACAACTAAAATCAGTGTCCAGTGAGTAGGGACAGGTAGTGTCACAGTATAAGACACAATTTCAAATTTTATGTATTATAAGCAGTGTTGGGCAAGTTACTTAAAAGTAATTAATTATAGTTACTAGTTACTTCTTCAAAAAAGTAACTGACTAAGTAACTGAGTTACAAGATTCTAAAAGTAATTATTAACTTGAAAAGTAACTATCGCGTTACTTTAAAAAAAAATGTTTACCCTCTGGGGTCCAGGGTATAATTGTTCATTTTTTACTACTTTTGATTTTTTCTCTAAATTTCACATTTACATATTATTTACTTTGTCTTGTTTGGTATCATCCTTTTCAGCACAACCTCATGTGTCTGAAATTACAGTTATGTTTCCATTTTGACATACTGTATTAACACAATTGATCTAAAATCAGACAAAAAACATAAAATTCAAGTAGAAAGTTATATTTTTTACTGTAACAAGCGCAAACATGTTTACTGAATTATATTTCATAACTTTAAATGCAAATATAAATTGTCAATTTTACAATAATATGGACAACTTTTGCAAACAACAAAGTTATTTGCAGCCATTTACCTTTTACCTCTGTTTTTATAACCATTTCAAACTATTTACAGAACAATCGGGTGTTCTGCATTCAATAAGATGCCACAAATTATTTGTGCCGTTGGGGAAAAAATAATTTCTGTCCATTATAAAGGAGAACATCACAGCCTGATACCTGCAGGTCTGACAGCAGCAGGTGTATCATTCCTGTTTCTACCTGGAGACAGCAGTCAGCTCATTGTTCTAACACACAACACAAAACTATCCACAACACTACACACTAACTACACAAGACAACACATTAAATACACACTCCAAACACACATCTCAAAACTCTCTCTCTCTCTCTTTTTCTGCTCTCTCTCTCACACTCTCTCTCGCCGTCACTCCTAAAACTTCCCCCTCTTCCTAAACAACCAAATGTCATGTTGCCATATACTTTTTTGATTGGTCAACATGGTGCATTTTTCCACCAACACGAAAGGCCTGATTTTTGTTTTGTGTTTTTATTTTTTGGTCATAAGCAGTGAGATCTTGCTAGCACGGTCCTTAGACATTAAACGTGATGAAACTATTCAGGAAAAAACGCTGCGTATATATTGTTTATCATGACTCTGGTTTTACGTGGCCAATCAACACAATTTAACCCTCCTGCCATCCTTTAAAAAACTCACACCCATCACCCTAGGGACCATTCTCAGCCACGCCATAAAAAGACCATATATCCATATTTTATTCCACTTTAAATTAGCCAACCTTGTAAAACTACTTCTCCCTGAAATATTCATGTAAAGTTTTAATTATATTTTCGTTGTTTTAACCCTTCAAATCCCAGTGTTATTACATGAGCGCCCTGTGTTATAAGCCCCAAAAACCAAAAAACGAAACTAAATATTTCCACAAAAAACCAGTTGAAGTAATATGTGATTGTCATTATAAGTAGGCCTTTAGATGGACCAAAGATTGGCACCAACATACATTTTGACCTGCCATTATTTTTTTTGCATTTTTTTTGCAATTTAAAAATTAAAACTTCAAGGCCCTGAGTCTTCATTGACATCCAAGAAAAGAAGAAAAAATAAAATCATACGATGATAATTTGGGGTTGAAAAATAGCGTTTATAATGGAAGTCAATGGGCAGAAAATGGTCCCCAGGGTGATGGGTGTGGGGATTTCTGCTGCTCAGCCATTTTAGGCTGATTTAAGGAATTCACACTGGAATATTAACATTGACAGGTAAAAACTATCCTGTGGCAAGTTTGGTTATATTCCACTGAACACAGTGGAAATGGCAGCCATTTAACACATAGCAGTGGCACAAAAAGGTCCCAAGAAGGCAGGAGGGTTAAAAACTGGTATATATCACCTTGTTGGTTTGTCATCTTAAAGTGGTCATGCGACTGGCTTACCACGACTACTTTATTCTTCTTCCGTCAAACAGCAGCACGATTGCGATTGTTTTCCCCGATTGTTTGTTGTGCCAAAAAGCTGATCGTCTGCCAGAAATCAGTGCTTTAAGCTACTACATACCATAATAAAAGTTTGTATTAAAGAGTGACTCCTCCAATAGGTCATATTGACTTTAATAAATCCCTGTAGCATTGTAAAGCGTGAAAAAAGTAATGCACACAGTTACATATGTGACAGAGTAACTTATGTGTTTTGGCCATGATCTGATTGTAAAATCATTTTTTATTTTATTTAATTTTATTAGGCCTTATATGAATGAAGCATGCATTTCTTCTGAGCTGTCAAATGTCCTGTCAGTCAACAGGAACTCAAAGAGTCTCCAGCAATTTCCAACAGATTAAAAAATATAGATTTTTATTCAGCTGCATCTTATTCATCCCTGTCAGTGAGACGGCTTCATTTTATTACGAGTGTAACTTTGCTCCATGCTGTGCTTTTCAAAATCAAATTTATTTATTTATTTTTATTTTCTTTGTTCAGTCATTGACATGTGGTAGTTTGAACTTAGTAAATATGTACCAGAATGTTTTGATCGTAGAAGAAAAGTTTACCTGCCAGTGTTCCAGATGTTAATGCCTGTTGACATACAGACATTAAAAACATTTAAATAACTGAATTATTTTTAAATGATCTCACTGATGTGTACATAAATGCCATCATCTTTATTTTAACTTTGTTTCTTTTTTTTAAGAAAGTTTAAGATATTTTAACTTACCAATGAAGCTCCAAATATGAGTCCCACTCATGGCTTTAGAAAATATCCGAGTCAAATGTATTATGGCATTAATTACAACACAGTAATTACTGATACACCAACTGGCAGGTAAACTGGCTTACTACCAGTCTCATATTACTTGTTTTGATCACCAAGAATATGCAAATTTTTAGTCAGTAATGTTTGCATGAATGACAACACACCCAAACTGACATCTTCTTCTTCAGACCAAATCCTCCCATTGCATGTTTCTACGATTTAATGTTTAAATATTTGATTTTATTTGTTATATTTTTCCACTCGCCTTATTTAACATTTTAATTGCATTCATTGATCACTACTTTCAAAGACACATAAGCTAAAAATCTACTGGACCTGGCTTCTCTCCTATTGAATTATACATGCACAGGAGAGATAAGAAAGTTGATGGCCAAGGTGTGCTCATTCTCTTCCTAACCCCTCTCTTAATTATTAGAACAAAACTACCATCAGCTCAGACTACTCCTGTAATTAAAGGTTAAATTGTGGACATTCTCTTCTCAACCGTTTGTTGACATTAAAGGTAAAACCATGACGAAAAATCCATCTGACATGGTCCCAGTTTCCCCAGTAGGTACTCTTCTTTTTATCTGTGAATAAACCCTCTAATTCTTAGATGCGAGTCCCACTTCTGACTCCTGCTCACCTGCTCTAGACATGACACCATTTTAGTTTGAATAAGCCCCTAACCCAACTGGTTCCATCTAGTGATGTGCAGATTGATACTGAAATATCTATTCCTCCGATACCAGTCATTTATGTTCTAGAATCGATTCTCATATTAAAATATCAATATTTTAGTAATTTGGGGTAAATTTGTAGTTTATCATTAACAGGAACAGAGTGGAAAGAAACTATAACATTCGGATTGTCTACATTGGAAGGAAATACTTCCTCTTCCGCCTTTCATAGTCATGTGTGAAATAGGGCTGTATAAATGGAGTCATGTGCGGACGTATTTTACATCCACAAACACCAAGACACGGTTTGCGATACATGTGGCAAGACAGTGAGGTGTTGTGGCAACACCACTAACCTCGTCAAACACCTCACATTAAATCATGTAACAGAATATGATGAGCTTATGTTGAGGTGAACTGAAGAAGAGGAGAGGAGAGGGGTAGGTGCTGCTAGGGCGATACAGATGTCTCTCACAGTCTAGCAGCCAGGCAACATGCTCAAATGGCTTCAGTTTTTTTTTTCTATATGATAATTCTGCATTATTAAGTGATAAGAACAAGTAATCTGATGTCCTGTAATCATTATGAAAATATAATTTGAGATACAATAAAAGATACAGTAAAAAAAAAAGTTTTTGTACAAAGTATATAGGATCAGTATATAAGTAGGAGAACCTTCACAGACATAGGATCAGTATTGTCGATACCACCCTGAATTTTACTTGGTATCAGATTGGAAAGGAAATCAGTGGTATCGCACATCACTAGTTCCATCTGAACTTTGTATTGCCTGCTGGGTAACACTCATAGGATCAGGGATTAGGACTTTTTAAACAGAGAGCTGATCCAGACTTACTGTATTGGGGCCCAGTTCCCACCCCATGGACAGTACCTTCTAATGATTCAATAATGGCACACCAGATGGATTTAGAGAAACATCAAAGAAAATTATGCAATTCTGGTTTTTCTCATTCATATTCAAAACTCAAATTAAAAAAAAAAAAATCAAAACTATTTGTTTCTGTTTAAATAAGTGATAAATATTTAGGCCAATGTTTATAAAATATACAGTGGGGCAAAAAAGTATTTAGTCAGCCACCGATTGTGCAAGTTCCCCCACCTAAAATGATGACAGAGGTCAGTAATTTGCACCAGAGGTACACTTCAACTGTGAGAGACAGAATGTGAAAAAAAAATCCATGAATCCACATGGTAGGATTTGTAAAGAATTTATTCGTAAATCAGGGTGGAAAATAAGTATTTGGTCAATAACAAAAATACAACTCAATACTTTGTAACATAACCTTTGTTGGCAATAACAGAGGTCAAACGTTTACTATAGGTCTTTACCAGGTTTGCACACACAGTAGCTGGTATTTTGGCCCATTCCTCCATGCAGATCTTCTCGAGAGCAGTGATGTTTTGGGGCTGTCGCCGAGCAACACGGACTTTCAACTCCCGCCACAGATTTTCTATGGGGTTGAGGTCTGGAGACTGGCTAGGCCACTCCAGGACTTTCAAATGCTTCTTACGGAGCCACTCCTTTGTTGCCTGGGCAGTGTGTTTCGGATCATTGTCATGTTGGAAGACCCAGCCTCGTTTCATCTTCAAAGTTCTCACTGATGGAAGGAGGTTTTGGCTCAAAATCTCACGATACATGGCCCCATTCATTCTGTCCTTAACACGGATCAGTCGTCCTGTCCCCTTGGCAGAAAAACAGCCCCATAGCATGATGTTTCCACCCCCATGCTTCACAGTAGGTATGGTGTTCTTGGGATGCAACTCAGTATTCTTCTTCCTCCAAACACGACGAGTTGAGTTTATACCAAAAAGTTCTACTTTGGTTTCATCTGACCACATGACATTCTCCCAATCCTCTGCTGTATCATCCATGTGCTCTCTGGCAAACTTCAGACGGGCCTGGACATGCACTGGCTTCAGCAGCGCAACACGTCTGGCACTGCGGGATTTGATTCCCTGCCGTTGTAGTGTGTTACTGATGGTGACCTTTGTTACTTTGGTCCCAGCTCTCTGCAGGTCATTCACCAGGTCCCCCCGTGTGGTTCTGGGATCTTTGCTCACCGTTCTCATGATCATTTTGACCCCACGGGATGAGATCTTGCGTGGAGCCCCAGATCGAGGGAGATTATCAGTGGTCTTGTATGTCTTCCATTTTCTGATGATTGCTCCCACAGTTGATTTTTTCACACCAAGCTGCTTGCCTATTGTAGATTCACTCTTCCCAGTCTGGTGCAGGTCTAAAATATTTTTCCTGGTGTCCTTCGAAAGCTCTTTGGTCTTGGCCATGGCAGAGTTTGGAGTCTGACTGTTTGAGGCTGTGGACAGGTGTCTTTTATACAGATGATGAGTTCAAACAGGTGCCATTCATACAGGTAACGAGTGGGGGACAGAAAAGCTTCTTACAGAGGACGTTACAGGTCTGTGAGAGCCAGAGATTTTCCTTGTTTGAGGTGACCAAATACTTATTTTCCACCCTAATTTACGAATAAATTCTTTACAAATCCTACCATGTGGATTCATGGATTTTTTTTTCACATTCTGTCTCTCACAGTTGAAGTGTACCTCTGGTGCAAATTACTGACCTCTGTCATCATTTTAAGTGGGGGAACTTGCACAATCGGTGGCTGACTAAATACTTTTTTGCCCCACTGTATATTCTATCCATAAATGTCAGAAATTATATCTCACAGTGGGTTTTGGTTGCCATTTTGCTCAAGTGCGTTCCTGATTAGGATCTGTGACCCCAAAATAATTTCCATTAAACCATCTGGTATGTTGATGACGGTGACAACACTGACTTTATAGACAGCTAACAAGTCTGTTCTCCACCAGGGAGACAGATCTTCGGCAGTATGAGTATAGTGTCCTCTCTGTGGAGAGCCCGTAGAATGGCCTATAGCACTGTTTAAAGGCACATTCTAAAGCAGTTCCACAAGATTGTAGAAAGGTTTGATAAGGCACGAATCAGTATTTGGCACGTGTGCTACAGTAAATAAAAAGATCTCATGATTTTCTTCTTTACTTTCAGTATCACTTATCACTGGTGAATTTCCAGCTGAGATTCCAACAACATCGGACCTGGTGTAGAATTCACTCTGTTCTGCATCAATTTTATTATTCCTTTATTTTGCATTTATTTAATGAGGGAGTGAACTCTTTAGATTGAGATTCTCCTTGGTAATAGTGTGCTAGGCTGACATAGGCAGCAATCAAGCATGTTTTCAGCACCAGGAGAAACTGGAACACCTGAAAGAAAACTGTGAAAGAACGGGCGAATAAAGAACATGCAAACTCCACAAAGAAGGGCTCCACCAAGGTTTACAACCCAGAAATCTCATCAGTGCTATCAACAGACATAGAAAGGATTCTTGGGGCACAGATCGTGATCGGGATCAGTGCTAGCACTACTGCTGTGATCCAGCAGTGCTATCCACTGAGCCATACTATTACTAGGATGACATTTATTCATATTATTGCTATAAAAATTACATCATTAAATACATTTTAAGATATTTTTCACATACCAGTGAAGTGCCCCATACTCATATTTGCCTCCAAACATTGCCTCCAATCATATGACCCCCACAGGTTACACAAGCTGTTTGTTCTCGTGTCTGTGCCCTTCGATGCCTTCCCCAAACCACAGCTCAGTCCATGTTTAAGCCATTTGCCTTTATCTACTAAAAAACGCTGTCAAAGCTAAAATGAGGACATGGGCCAAGCTAGTGTAATATTTATTATATTAAATTAAACAGCGATTAGTGATACACTTTAAATGACAGGCAGACTTTCTTGTTACTTCTGTAGTGTTCTTATGAGGATTACCAATCACATACTGGACTCCTTTATTTGCTTTGGTTCATGAGCACACTCACATTCATGACACATGTATGTTTATGCAGATTGCTTCCACAAACAAACAAAAAGGTTCAGATCAATAGTTTTAAAACCTTTTTACCACCAGCATACATCATATCCTGTATCTGTTGGACTCACCCAGAAGTCTATACACCTTTAGGCCTGGAAGGTTCTTTACCTTCTTACCGTCAGTCTAACACTTCTGCATTTGGAAGACTTCAATTAACTTTTTTTTTCACTGTATTGTTAGCGCTGCATACACACACACATCAATCCATTAAATCCATCTTATCAATGTTAAACAAAACACATTCACATTACAATTTGTCACAAACTAATCTTTATCACACATAACAACAGCTCCTTAAATTTTTTCCAACCCAGGTGACCATAGAAGAGAAAACAAGAGTAAGTTCATCACTTTGGTCCATACTACAGATACTATAGTGTACTATACTATAACATGGACCTAGTTTTTGCAGGCATTTATTGTTATATATAATGCAAAGGAATAAGCTCGCCTGCTTTTTATAAATATAATTATAATAATTCCCATGAGCAATAGTACAAACCAAACAGCAAAAATTTAGACAGAAATTATTTACACATGACTTCAACTTAATGTGTTGTCATCAGGATTGGCGATATGAAAAAGATAAACAGTGTTCTATGCAGTTACTGAATTTTTGCCAGAATTTAAGAGAGTGCAAAACAAATTCAAATATAAACTATTTCTAACAAAATAACTATGCATCACAGTTTCTACTGTGTCATCTCCTTTATGGATTTGTTGGATCCTTGGTGCTGGAGAAATAAACTCTCTGCACAGCATCATCCGAACCTGAAAGGACATGAGTTACATTTAAATTAAGGCAATGCACAAGGGTTGTACACAAGCCTTAACATGTTGCAAGTAAAACCTGATTGGCAGATGAAGTTGAGGTTCTCCCCACAGGGCTGGTCCTGCCAGAGGAAGTGGTCCGTGCTGGCCACGCCTCCACAGGTGCTGGAGTAGCTGTCAGGAACAAAATCTTGTGGCCAATTTAAGAAATTCATGGAATATCCAGACATCCAGAACCACTCGTCTGCTCTGAGGGATCTTTTGGACAGAGAAAAATATATGAACAGATTTAAACTGAATGGATAAACTGCTATTGATAGAGCATAGGCAGCACTTGTTTACATTGAGTTTGACAAAAGCTACATGATTGATATTTATCTTTAAAATAACAATATATATATTACTAATTTGTGTGGTCAGGAAGACACTAAATACATTTTGTTATTCTGCAAGCTCAAGGCTGGCCTTTCCGGTATAACACTTCAGTCCAAACGGAATAAAAAAAGAAATGAAAATAAGAAGAATTTCACTACAAAAAAAAAAAAGTGTACAAATCAAAGTGTACAAATCAATCAATAGAAATTTCTTTCAAATTTCTTGTGGATTAAATAATGTCAATTAAGTTTCTGCCACCCCTATGTTAGAGCAGGTTTGCTGTTGTCTGGGAAAGGCAGCTGTGGAAATGAGTATACACAACAAAACAAAGCATCTGCCTTATAGATTTACAGTACCATATCACACTAATAGAGCACTTCGCCCTCGCTCTGCAGGCCTACTTGTTGTTCCTAGAGTATTTAAAAGTAGAATGGGAGGGAGAGCCTTCAGTTTTCAGGCCCCTCTTCTGTGGAACCAGCTTCCAGTTTGGATTCAGGAGACAAACACTATCTCTACTTTTAAGATTAGGCTTAAAACTTTCCTTTTTGCTAAAGCATATAGTTAGGGCTGGACCAGGTGACCCTGAATCCTTCCTTAGTTATGCTGCAATAGATGTAGGCTGCCGGGGGATTCCCATGATGCATTGAGTTTTTCCTTTCCAGTCATCTTTCTCACTCACTATGTATTAATAGACCTCTCTGCATTGAATCATACGTGTTATTACTGTCTCTCTTTCACAGCATGTCTTTATCCTGTTTTTCTTCTCTCACCCCAACCGGTCGCAGCAGATGGCCCCGCCCCTCCCTGAGCCTGGTTCTGCTGGAGGTTTCTTCCTGTTAAAAGGGAGTTTTTCCTTCCCACTGTTGCCAAAGTGCTTGCTCATAGGGGGTCATAATATTGGGTTTTTCTTGGTGCCTATTGTTGTAGGGTCGACCTTATAATATAAAGCACCTTGAGGCTGTTGTTGTGATTTGGCACTCTATAAGAAAAATTTTATTGTTATCAGAGATCACTTCTTCTTTGAACAATTGGGAGTTATTTTCATTTTCTTCATACACTCAACAAAAATATAAACGCAACACCTTTGTTACTGCTCCCATTCCCCATGGGATGGACGTAGAGACCTAAAATTCATTCCAGATACACAATATAACCATCCCTCCCAAACAGTGGTCACAAATCAGTCCAAATGTGTGGTAGTGGGCACATCTGCTATATTGAGATAATCCATCCCACCTCACAGGTGTGCCACATCAGGATGCTGATCTGACATCATGAGTAGTGCACAGGTGTACCTCAGACTGCCCACAACAAAAGGCCACCCTGGAATGTGCAGTTTTTTGCGCTATTGGGGGTCGGGGGACCCAGAACCGGTCAGTATCTGGTGTGACCACTATTTGCCTCATGCAGTGCAACACATCGTCGCATGGAGTCTATCAGATTGTCAATTGTGGCCTGTGGAATGTTGGTCCACTCCACTTCAATGGCTGTGCGAGGTTGTTGGATATTCGTGGGAACTGGTACACGCTGTCGTATACGCCGGTCAAGCACATCCCGAACATGGTCAATGGGTGACATGTCCGGTGAGTATGCTGGCCATGCAAGAACTGGGACATTCTCAGCTGCCATCTGCCCTGAACAATGTGAACCATGATTCATCCGTGAAGCGCACACCTCTCCAACGTGCCAGACGCCATCGAATGTGAGCATTTGCCCACACAAGTCTGTTACGGCGACGAGCTGGAGTCAGGTCAAGACCCCGATGAGGACGACGGGCATGCAGTTGAGCGTCCCTGAAACGGTTTCTGACAGTTTGTGCAGAAATTGTTTGGTTGTGCAAACCAATTGTTCCAGCAGCTGTCTGGGTGGCTGGTCTCAGACGATCTTGGAGGTGAACCTGCTGGATGTGGAGGTCCTGGGCTGGTGTGGTTACACGAGGTCTGCGGTTGTGAGGCCGGTTGGATGTGCTGCCATATTCTCTGAAACGCCTGTGGAGACGGCTTATGGTTGAGAAATGAACATTCAATGCACGGGCGACAGATCTGGTTGACATTCCTGCTGTCAGCATGCCAGTTGCACCCTCCCTCATTGCTTGTGGCATCTGTGGCATTTTGCTGTGAGACAAAACTGCACATTCCAGGGTGGCCTTTTGTTGTGGGCAGTCTGAGGTACACCTGTGCACTACTCATGATGTCAGATCAGCATCCTGATGTGGCACACCTGTGAGGTGGGATGGATTATCTCAATATGGCAGATGTGCCCACTACCACACATTTGGACTGATTTGTGACCACTGTTTGGGAGGGATGGTTATATTGTGTATCTGGACTGAATTTTAGGTCTCTACGTCCATCCCATGGGGAATGGGAGCAGTAACAAAGGTGTTGCGTTTATATTTTTGTTGAGTGTACATTGTTCACATTTCTTTCTAGCTTTTCTTGTTTTGATTTTGTTATTTCTTTGATTTCCTTGGGGTCATCTGACATTATTTCTAGTTCTTTAATAGATTTTTTTTATTACACTTGTGATTGGAGAGCTCCACCATCTCATTTATATTTTGTCATGCTGATTCACTGATCTGTAAATGTACATCAACTAAATGAATCTATAGCTATCAGTACCTGCGCAGTCCCAGCCAGACGTGGTCTGTGAGAGAGAAAGGAACGAGGCCCAGCAGCTGCTCCAACTCACTTTGCTCCTGTTGGCTGTGAAGGCTGAGCAGGTCCCAGTAATAACGTCTACAGTACATCAGAGCATCAGACCAGCAGAGCCTCTCTCCCACCACCGTCACGTTCCTGCCACCAAGCTGCAGGCTCACAGGCGGAGGAGGGCTGGGAGGAGGTGGAGGAATGACAACATCTGGCACTGCAGGGAAGTATTCTTATTAGAAACCATATTTGGTTTTTTATTGTTTTCCGTTTATTTTAACATCTTAAATTGCAATGTTCTGTATTAAAATTGGACACCGAAAGCTAACTGTGAGCAAAGATAAAATAATAGAAAAAAGGGTAACAACAGTAAAAATGTTACCATAATTTGAGCACACACAACAACCAAAGAACTTCCAAAAATAACATCCCAAGACCCTACCAGATAGAGAAGCAAACACCTCCACTTCACACAGGGTTGTGTAAGTCTTTTTTCCTGGTATGATCACAGTGACGTAGCGACCTTCCATTTCATTACACTGGAATGTGTATGTTGGTGTACCATCTAATGATTCGATCATGCCACAACTGATGGATTTAGAGAAACAACAGAGAAAATGTCAGTTTTGATTTCTAATCTATGTTCAAACATTAGCTTGTTGTTGTTTAAGTACAGAAAAAAATTTAACTTAATGGTTATGGAGAAATGCTCAGAAATCAGATCTCACCTGGGGTTTTGGTTTCCATTTTGATCCAGCGAGTTCCCGATCAGGATCTGTGCCCCAAGAATCCTTTCTATAACAGCATCCTGTCTGTTGTTGATGGTGACAGCAGTGACTTTATAGACAGCCAACAAGTCTACTCTCCACCAGGGACCCAGATCTTCTAAAGTATGTGTACAGCATCCTGAGTCCAAGTTTCCATTTCTGCATCCATCGACACCTTTTGAAGGCCCATATGCTGCACTAACGGATGACTGTACTGTTTCTCTGTTTAAGGCCACATTTTGAAGCGGCTCCACTAAATTGTTGAAAGGAAAAAATGGGCATGAATCAGTAAAAGGCAGACGTCTTTCAGTAGATCAGATCCAGTCACTTAAAGCTCTACCTGCTGGGGCAGCATACACCTCCACTTCACACAGGGTGAGAGTCTTCTTCTGTCCAGGAAGAAACACGTTCACAAAGCGACCCTCCATGCTGCCTCCATCACACCGGTATGTGTAGGTTTTACCCGCATTGATATGTGAGATGGAAGCACACCTGACAGCAGAGAGTGTGGGGGCAGCATTATGTTAGTATTATGGACTTCATGTTAAGGAGAAAGTAACATCAAGTAATTAACTAGTCCTGTGGTCGATAATATGTATATTCTAATTGCTGAAACATTGCTGTTCAAGTTATTCTAAAATAAAACAAACAGAAAAAAAATCACAATGAACGTTGACTGATATAAAATTACCTGGGATTACTGTTTCCATTGTTCTCCAGTGAGTTTCCTATTCTGATCTCAGCTCCATCCAGTCTTTCAGCACAGCAGTCTCCTCTGTTGGTGACTTTTACAGCAGTGATTGTAAAGCTTCGCTGCAGGTCCACCCTCCACCAGGGGTTGGTCTCGTCTTCAGCCGTGTGGCTACAGAACCCATTGCTATAGAACGAGTTCCGTCTGCCATCGATGGCTTTGGACGCAGTGGCAAAGGAGAGTGTAGATGACTGGGCAGCTTCTCCTTTGAGTGCCACATTGGGTAATGGGTATCCTTGAAGGAAAACCAAGAAAACAATCATTTCTTTTGGTTGGGCTCTGACAACCCTTACTGGTAAAAAAACAAAACAAAAAACCCCAAAACAAATAAGGATTAAAGCATCATTATATTTTTTCAGTAATCAAAAACACCCTGACACGAAAGCCTTCATTTGTACTTTTACATAGTCACTTATAGTCTTCCTTATCAGCATCAGAATTAGTGGTGCAACGGATCAAAAATCTCACAGTTTGGATCGGATCACGGTTTTAAGTCACGGATAGGATCAATTTTCGGATCAGCAAAAATCGAAAAGAAAGACAAAAATTCGACTCGCCATTTATTTATTTAAGTATCTTTTGCCTATTAAAAAACATTCAACTGAAGACTCATTTCACTCACTAATACAAAAACAAATTAAGGTGCATATGGACATTATGGACCATGCTGGGCAGCCTCTGCATTCTCTGCACACGGCCATAAACAACCAGAGGATTCTGTTCAGTGACAGGTTGCTTCTGCCAAAGTCAAGGACTAGCAGACTTAAAAAGTCCTTTGTCCCACAAAGGACTTTTTAAACTGTTTAACTCCTCGCTGGAGGGGAGAGGGAGGGGAGACGGGGACAAAGGAGGGGGGAACAAGTAAGCTGTAGTGCCTTTTCACTGTGCAATAGTTTTTGTTAATAAGCAACGGAGTAATAAATCAAATCACTTTTATTGTCACATCACATGTGCAGGTACACTGGTACAGTACATGCGAGTGAAATTCTTGTGTGCAAGCTTCACAAGCAACAGAGTTGTGCAAAAAATACAATAACATAAAACAAGCAAAATATAAGAATGGCTAAATCTGAGAGTAATAAATATATGTACAATAGACTCACTTGAAATGTGCCATTCCCTTGTATTCTTATTCCTATTTATTCTATTTATCCCTTTTGTATTCTCTGTATTTATATATGTGTATATATGGTATTGTAGCGGGTCAGGGCTGTTCGGGGTTCTGTTTTTACATTTGTGTTTTGTTTATGTTGCCATAGTGACGGGTGACGCCCTCTCGCTGCGACGGTGTGTCCTTCCGGGGTCAGAGGGCGCCCTGTGTGTTGTTGTTGTTGCTGTGCTGTTGCCGCGCTGAGCAGTGAGCTAGCGGCAGTGTTCTTCTGGCAGATGTAAATAAATGGCGGTGCTCCCTGGCTAAGAGGGCGGGGGAGCAAGACCGAACGGAATTCTGTCTCCTCCTTGTCTGAGCTCGCCACAGTATATTACTGCTCACATTCTGCAACTTCTGTCGGTGCTGTGCAACTGGAAACTGAATTTCCCAGAGGAACCCACCCGAGGGATAAATAAAGTTTCATCTAATCTAATGTAATCTATAGGGCAGTACAGGGCTTTGTATTTACCACTCCACTGTGATATAACGAGCGGTCACGGTCACGTGGCTTTCCGTTACCCTGGAGGTCCACCCATTTGTAGTTAGAGCAACAGAAGATGCCTGGGACAGTTCAGCCATAACTTTAAACTTCTCCTGCTCATTCATGCTTGGAACGATCTTGTCACACTGAAGTGGACGATATATAGCATGGCTCAAGCACGTTCATCACAGTTTAAACTCCTTTTTGCACAACGGAATACGGCCTCCCGTCTGCAGCTAAACACCCCATTAGCTTTTGTAATAGCTTTAGCCCGGTCGGATTGGGCAGCAAAAGGCTGCTTAAATACCGCAAACTCCTCTACTCCGCTACTTGGACTGCTAGCGCTGACCATAACTATCGCTTGACAGACCCACCACGCGCACCATACACATACTTTTTTTTTCTTTTTCGAATGTTCGAATCACGTGCGTACCGAACCGTGGAGTGGGATCAGTTCGGATTTCGGATCAACCGTGATCCGTTGCACCACTAATCAGAATTAAAGGTATTTACCGTAGTACACTTCAACCTCGCAGAGATTTAGGACCTTTGCACTTCCTGGTAGGAACACAGTGACGTAGCGTCCCTTCACAGAGTTACATGGAAAGTAAAACGCCTGTCCCTTGGGAATGTGAGAGATGACGGCACACCTGTGTACGAAACAGTCAAATAGAAAAAGTATAAGAATGAATATAAAAAAGCCCTACTGATATGATGATTACTGACTTATGGTTATAAATCAAGCTCTTTCACCTGATGCTTTTAGAGTTACTGATTGATGTTGAATTTCCAATCCAGATTTCAGCACCATCCAGCCTGGTTTCCATTTCATCTCTATTGATTATCATTACAGCTCCAATTGTATACACATTTACCAGGTCTACTCTCCACCAGGGATTAGATTGTCCACTGGTAAGTGTGCAAGACCCTCTTTGATAGCTTGCATCTCTGTTTCCATCAACTGCTCTACCAGCAGTACCCAAGGGCCCACTGGTTGAAGATTGGACAGCTGTTTTTTTCAGTGCCAGGTTGTAAAGAAGTTGACCTAAATGAAAAAAATAACTTTAATCAAAACAGAGGGCATTATTGTTATTTTCTTCTGGAATTGAGCATAAAATAAAATATATATCCATGTCGAGTGTCAAATTAGGAGTTCTTATATTTGTATTTGTGGTGGTTTGCAATAGGCAATTTACTGCATATTGCACTGAATGTACAGTCACAACAGCAGCTCGTAGTTTGACCTGATGTGTTTGTGATCATTTCTTCTAGAAGCGTTAATTACGGTGTGTTCAATCCGAACGCGATAGATGAGACCAGAGCGTCAGGTTTACATGGAAAGTCAATGTAGAAGCGCGATGATGTGCGACTGCAGATCCCGCGAAAATTCAGAAGCAGATTTGCGTGGCTAGTTATTCTGAGAACCCCTGCTGCAATAAATGAGGGACCACTGTATATACTTTCTCTGTGACTATTGTTTTCAGCCTGTTAACATTTAATATTGTCTAATTCTGCAAGTTTTTGCTTTATTACTTTAGGGCCAACCAGAAGAGATAAGAGAATAGGAAGAATGAAAAGATCTCAAAATATTGAGAATTTCTTCCTGAAGAAGGCTAAAATACAACCAGAAGCAGAGAGCAATGTCAGGGAAAGGTGGACTGAGCAGCAGTCATCATTGTCATTGAGTTCTACAAATGAAGGTATGTGTGAAAATGAATAAGGAAAATGCAAGGAAGGGATGTTTATATTGTCAATTGTTCAACCAATTCATAGGGGACAAATCCTAATATTTGGGAATAAATAATTAACTAAGCAAATATATGTATTGTGGCACATAATTAGAAAGTAAAACAAAATCCTTCTTTAAATAACATGTTTTTTATTTAATGATCCACCTATTCTAAATCACTGATAATATTTGATGAAGCATAGAGTAGGTACTTGAGTAAATGTTTACTTTCAAAACATAAAGATTTTTGCAACTGCTGCTGTTTACAAATGTTTTTGTACTTCTTGTCTTCCTAACATGTAACACACTCTTATTAAAAGTTCAAGAGGTTTATTTTTGCACAATTTATACTGAAAACACTATCAAAAGAATATGGGCTCAAAATGTGGTCATAAATATTTTGTACTTGTAAATCAGGATTTGTATGTGTAAAAAAGATTTGTGCGTGTGTAAAAATGATTGCCGACATTCCTTATCATACATGCATACGTCTGTTGGCTGAGTTGGGGAAAAGTTCTCAATAGAGTTTTTGAGCTCAGCAAGGAAATCTGTCAGTTCATGGACATGGCATGTATAATGCGGTGAAGGCATTTCAAGTGAAGCTGTCACAAATGCACCAGTGCAACCTGCCTCACTTTCCCTGTTGCCAAGTAATGTTGAACCAAGTCAGTGCAACAGTGCTCCCAAATGCGCACTTTGCTGATAAACTGAGCGCACTGAGTTTGCAGCGCTTTGGTGACTTTGAAGCAAAAAAATGAGAATTTCGAGCTGCATTACAAACCACTTACAGTTGATGTGGAAACTGTACCAGTGCAGATTCAGATTGAGCTGCATTCTAATGGGACACTCAAGGGAAAGTACGACACTGAATGGCCCGCAGAGTTTATTAGTTATATTCCTGAAGCAATGCCCCCGGCTCAAACCTTATGTATGTTTTCATTTATTTTTTTCTGGGGTTTTTGGCAGCATGTTCATATTTCTAACTTGCATAATTTTGACAGGATGTATTTTTTATGGAGAGCAAAATATTTAAAGTTAAAGCTTATTTTTTAAAGTTTATTTATTCTGGAATTATATTCCTGTCTGTATTCATATTTATGTTTACAAAAACATTGTTTTAGTGTTCAATAAATGTTTATCTTGTCTGGCCTGCGACCTAAAGTGTGCATTGAGGTTTGGTCCCCTGTGCAATTGAGTTTGACACCTCTGTATTAAGAGAACACTCTCTGTGTGAAAAGTAATGGCTCTTCCTTTGACAGTCATGAATTAACTTTAATTAACTACACACTGTAGAAACTTGAGTTCAGTATCAGTGGACACACTCAGACCTGAGCAGACCTGCTGAATCAAGACATCACTTAAAAAGAAGCTGTCTGACAAAGTGAAGCAGGCTAAAAGATCAAACAAAGTATCATCACTGATATCAGTCTAACTCCAACAGTGGAATGGTTTGTAGGCTTTTTCTAGAACCATGCATTCGTTCTGAGCTGTCAGATTTATCAGGATTAATTTGCCCTTTTAATAAAAATAAAAAAATATGGATTTTCATTCAGCTTCATCTTATTGATCTCAACTGCCATGCATCGAGACAGTTTCATGTTGGTTTGAAGGTAACTTGCTCCAGCACTTGGCTGTGCTTTGAGTTTTGATTTGATTTGTGATTCTCTTGGTACAATCCATTGGTTGTCATTGAAATCCGCTTTTTAATATTCTTTTTTTTTCCAGTTCCCACCATATGCTAAGTTTGTAATTACTAAAAAGTGTTACCTGCCAGTGCTCCAGATGTTAATGTTAACATGATGGAAATGCCTGTTAACATATAGAGATTGAAAATATTTAAAAAACTGAATTATTATTTTGAATTGTTTTAGTGATGTGTGCATTAAATGCTATCTATTGTCATTTTACCATTTTTATAGACAGTTTAAGAAAACTTACCAGTGAAGCTCCACATATGACTGCCCCTCATGGTTATGGAAAGTATCCAAGTCAAATTAATTCTGACATTACATATACTAATTAATGGTACACTCCATCTGGTAGCTAGATTGACTTAGTGCCTCTGTAGCTTTCTACTAAGCTCTCATAATCACACCCTTGTTTGTTGAGATTTAAAAAAATGCAAATTTTAGTCACTAAAGTTTGCATGAACAAAAAACACACCCAGATTGATATCTGCTGCTTCTTCTGTTCTGCAAAGGTTAGCAAGACTGGCTACAGAATTTCAAGGTCAATCCACTAATTTCACACACAACTAGGCCTGCATAATAAATCGAAAATCTATTGTCATCGCGATACCAGCCTGTGCGATGGGCCCATCACAAAAGATGGCATAAACTGTGATAATTGGGTACCTCAAAATGTTTACACATGTGCTTTAAAGAATTTGCCAATCAAAGAAACCCCTTTACACATTTGACCAGTCAAATAGAGCCCTTCATAGCATTAACCAATCAAACGGATTAGAGGCCCGTCTCCCACGTAGGTGGGGAGCGAACAACACTGCAGCAACAAGTCAGAGTTGTAATGGCTGAGAGTGAGACGCATGATGAGAACACTACTGACTATGAACTTGTGTCTAAAAAAAAAAAAAAAAAAATAGTACCTCGCTTATTTGGAGGTACTTTGGATTTGATAAAGACAACTTTCTCCAAACACAGGTACTCTGCAAAACTTGCCAAACACTCGTGGCAACCACCAGAGGAAACACGACTAATCTCCACCATCTTCTTCAATACAACCAGAGAGAACTGTTTGAATAGTTCCAGAAAGACAGGGCTAGCCAAACAAAGGTTGCTAATGTTAAGACAAAGAGCACAGCAGTCCAACAGCCGTCTCTGTATCAGAGTTTTTCAAGTGGAACTCCTTATGAGAAAACGTCAAAGTAGTACAAAGAAATAACAGAGGCCATTACACATTTTTTGGCTAAAGACATCATGCCTATAAATACAGTTAGCAGAGAGGGCCTCACCAGTCTGATACATAAAGTGGACCGGAGATAACGCATCCCCTCACAAAACTACTTTTCCCATGTCGCCATTCCACAAATGTGCGAAACATGTCGCAAGTCATGTTTGAACTGAGCCAAGCTGAAAACTACGCACGCACTAAGACCTGTGGTCAAGTCGTACAACGGAACCATATATGAGTTTCACAGTGCACTTCTTCACCGAAGACTTTGAACTGAAAACACGGTGTCTAGACACTGTGTATTTTCCAGACTCTCACACTAGTGAAAATATAGCCCATGTATTACGTGAGGTGCTAGCCAGCTGGGATCTTAAAGAAGTCCGACAAGTGTGCATCACCACAGACAACGCTGCCAATGTTGCGAGAGCCACGGAGCTAAACAACTGGGTCAGACTTCAGTGTTTTGGACACAGGCTGCACCTAGCAATCAGTAAGTTTTATTCAAGGCAAAACTTTTTTTAACTATGAAAATGTGCTGTACGTTACTATCAAATTATTTTTATTAGCTTCAACTTATGTAATGACAATATTGATAAGGATAATGTTACCTTTTTTTTTTAGACAACTTTAGTTATACGTTTCAATTCGTTTTTACAAACAGGTTTTAAACAGTACTGTTTTTTTGTTTCCTCTTCTTTCTCCAGAAAATTCTGTCAAAGATGATGCCGCAATGCCTGAGCCATTGGACTTTGAAAAATGTTAGTTGGACATTTTTGCCACAGCTGGAAAGCAAAGATGGCTCTGAAAAAAGCACAGCAGAAGCTTAACCTGCCAGAGCACACACTCATCACAGAATGCCCAACCAGGTGGGGTTCCAGGCAGAAGATGATCGAGAGAGTCCTGGAGCAGCAGCGGGCCATTTCTGATGTCATCTCAGCAGACAAGAAATCAAGACACTTGATTCCTACTTGGCAGGATCTTGAGGTACTGGAGTCTGTCAACCAGGCATTACACCCCCTTCAAGACTTTACAGATGCCCTCTCTGGTGAGAGTTACATTAGTGTTTCATATGTAAAACCGGTCCTTCATCTGATGAAGACGTCGGTGCTTGCAGAGAAGTAAGAAGACAGTGATTTGACAAAATGAATTAAGAAGAAAATCCTTGACCACCTGATTACTAAATATGAAAATCCAGAAACCCAGGAACTTCTAGACATGGCGTGCTTCATGGATCCCAGATTTAAAGTCAGCTACATCAGCACTGACCGACTCTCAGACATCAAGACCAGAGTGATGTCAGAAATGGAAGCAGTGGCAGAGAAGGTATTCATGCATGCTTATATATAAAACCTTTCAATTCATATTTAGTCCAAAATGTTTACTTTTCCTGTATTCTGCTCTCTGTTCCAGGAGAGAAGCTCCGCTGAACCAGAGGCCCAGACAAATGATCCACCCAATCCTCCCCTGAAGAATGCAAAAAGGTCACTGGGCAGTTTCTTCAAGGCATCTCCAATCCCTACCTCCTCTTTTATGCATGTTTCATAAGCTGTTGAAGCTGAGCTTAGCAGCCACTTGCTATCAACAGCCATAGACAGTAAGGAAGACCTCTTGGCATGGTGGAAACTCCACCAAATTACATTCCCACAGGTAACCAAGCTTGCAAGGAAGTATCTCTGCATACCTGCAAGTAGCTCACCTTCAGAGAGATTTTTTTAGTACATCAGGAAACATAGTAACATGTCAGCGCACATGTTTAAAACCTTGGAAAGTTAACATGTTGGTTTTTCTTACCAAGAACTTGCCATAAAAAACATCCACTCAGGAAGGATGAATGCAAGATAAAGAAACTTTTTTTTTTCCAAAAAAGTACAAACATACACTACCTACATTGTTCTTAATTGTTGATAATATTAGTCTTGGCCAGTACTACCACAAAGGTAGACAATTGTTCTTTGGTGTGTTTCCACAGCAAACAAGTTCTTACCTATAGTTTAATCTAGTAAAGTTTCCTCTCCAGTTTTGACTTACATCATAACTACTTGGTGAGTGGTAAAATGATGAAGAACTACATTGAGATAATTTGCAGTATAATTTAAGTTATGTTTATTTAAAACTAATTATAGACACCGGAAACTATATCTTTCAGAATTCAAGCCTCAGAAAATTTTTTATGGGGGCAATGTTTCAATGCTAAAGTGCACTTTGTTGTTACACTGCTAATACAGCAGCTTTCTTTAAATAAAACTGTTGTTAAAACGGAAATTATATATTTGTTTGTTTTTTTGCTATTTATTTTATTGCAAGTCATATTGTTATCACAATATTGATCACAGTAATCGCACATTGCAGGTTTTCCTAATATCGTGCATCCCTACACACAACCATATCCGCTGCTGTTTAAATGCAAACTTTATTACCTTTTAAAAACATCCATTTGTGTTGTTGCATTTCTCAAGTGTAATCTACATTTTAATGTTAAAGCCTCTAACACAACAAGAAATACCCGTTAATAATGTGATATATTGCTGAATATAGCAATGTATTACATTTGCTGTGGAGGGATATTTAACTTAGTAATAAGCACAAATATTTAGTACAAGTAAAATTACTATGAGCAAGAGTTATGAACCAGACAAACATGTTTTTTGTGCAGAAGAGTGTACATAATTATAGGAGTGCAAAAAAGTTCTTCTAAATAAGCTAAACATTCCATTGTTAGTATGTCATTCTCCTTTACTATTTACTTGATGCATTCTTGGTGCTGTAGAAGTATACTCTTTGCACGTCATCCACAGCATCTGAAGGGAAAAGGAGGTAAAGGAATTAGGTAGGCAATGTTTGTACAATACTTGCACACATGCATTAACATGATGTACTGTAAGCCCAGCCAGACCGGCAGATGATGTTGAGGTGCTTTCCACAGAATTGGTCCTGCCAGATGAAGTGTTCTCTACCTTTTACCATACAGAACCCCATAAAGGACAATTAGGATAAGGGGATGAACGTTTTTAAAGTGGTAGGTAATTTCAAGTGCAATGTTTTTACAGCTCTACAAATATCAGCAGACTTTACTGTATGTGCATTTTGTTGCACAGTGTGTCGCTAGTTAATTGTGCAGCTGCTGTATTTCACAGGAAGATTAAAGAACGAAAGCCAACTTCACTCAGAGAGGGAAAACGATCGGAAAGACAGGCCAGGAGAGGGCGATTAGAGTTTTTATTTAACGTAAGGTGGTGTTTGATAAACTGGAAACCCAAAGCTATTTTTAAATATTTTGAAACATCCTGCAAAACAAACAAAGGTATAATGACTTTGTCTTATTTAACGTTTGCATGAAAAACCTCACTGTTTAGTGCAGGATAAACAAATCCCTTTTCTGTACTATGATGGATTTAAAATAAAGAAAGGTGTGTTGGACTGATGTTCATGGTCAGTGGTAGGTTATATTAACAGTAGTAAAGATTAATATGACTTCATACACTGAATTCCACCTTCACACCAGCATTATACGGTCTAGTATAACAATAATATGAACCATATACAGTCAGTGTAGAGGATGGAAATCAACTGAGACAACTGAAAAATCAGTTTTTCCTCTCATTTTACTGATTCAAGGTGAATTCATTCATTACAACTACAACCTAGACTTTTAAAATATTTTATATTCTCATGATTATAATTGTATTACAGTAATATAGCACAAGTTTCAGTTACTTTTGCAAAAAAAATAGCTGATAGGAACGTCATCAAGAGCTACTTTTTTAACTTTAAATATATTTAAGAGCTTCTACTTTCTCACTTTTAATTTAGTAAAGAAGTTGATTCAATACTTCAACTTTTACCAATCGTAAATTTTAAAACAAGTACCTGTACTTCTACTTAAGTACAGACTGTACTTTTCCTACCTCTGGTCCTGAAGTACTCAGTGTTGTTTTGTCTCCTTTTCATTTTCTCTTTTTTTGGTGTGTGTGTGACTCGTTTTACTTTCTGTTCCTTTGTTTCCATTATGATTGTCTGCTCTGCCCCTATTCTCTTCAGCTGTCATTTTTTCCACCTGTGTGTCACTCTTTTCATTATCTCAGATAGCTCTCATTGTATTTATAGAACTGTCTTATCAAGATGTCTTTTACTTGTCATTTATCCTCCATACACATCTTCGAATGAACCTCTTAATTTGTCACTTTAAAACCCATGTTGAACAACAGTCTCACGTCAGGCAAGAAGGACAAGTATAACCAGGTGAATCGCTACTGAGCCTCACCTAACCGTTTGGGTGTGTTAATAGTTGCTAATCAAACACAGCATCTTCAGTTTCCCTGAAACTAGAGTTTCGAGGATTTCACTAATAAGAGAAGGTTAATGTGCTTGCAAAAACAAAAACACTCCTTATATATGTTATTTTGTATTACTGTTTTGATTGTTCAGTTCTGAATTTCCCAATCCTAATCAACAATTCATCACTGGGGTCTTTAGAATAATAAAAAAAGAACTTTATAACTAAATATGGACAGGGAGTGCAGAATTATTAGGCAAATGAGTATTTTGTCCACATCATCCTCTTCATGCATGTTGTCTTACTCCAAGCTGTATAGGCTCGAAAGCCTACTACCAATTAAGCATATTAGGTGATGTGCATCTCTGTAATGAGAAGGGGTGTGGTCTAATGACATCAACACCCTATATCAGGTGCGCATAATTATTAGGCAACGCCCTTTCCTTTGGCAAAGTGGGTCAAAAGAAGGACTTGACAGGCTCAGAAAAGTCAAAAATAGTGAGATATCTTGCAGAGGGATGAAGCAGTCTCAAAATTGCAAAGCTTCTGAAGCGTGATCATCGAACAATCAAGCGTTTCATTCAAAATAATCAACAGGGTCGCAAGAAGCGTGTGGAAAAACCAAAGCGCAAAATAACTGCCCATGAACTGAGAAAAGTCAAGCGTGCAGCTGCCAAGATGCCACTTGCCACCAGTTTGGCCATATTTCAGAGCTGCAAAATCACTGGAGTGCCCAAAAGCACAAGGTGTGCAATACTCAGAGACATGGCCAAGGTAAGAAAGGCTGAAAGACGACCACCACTGAACAAGACACACAAGCTGAAACATCAAGACTGGGCCAAGAAATATCTCAAGACTGTTTTTTCTAAGGTTTTATGGACTGATGAAATGAGAGTGAGTCTTGATGGGCCAAATGGATGGGCCCGTGGCTGGATTGGTAAAGGGCAGAGAGCTCCAGTCTGACTCAGACACCAGCAATGTGGAGGTGGAGTACTGGTTTGGGCTGGTATCATCAAAGATGAGCTTGTGGGGCCTTTTCAGGTTGAGGATGGAGTCAAGCTCAACTCCCAGTCCTACTGCCAGTTTCTGGAAGACACCTTCTTCAAGCAGTGGTACAGGAAGAAGTCTGCATCCTTCAAGAAAAACATGATTTTCATGCAGGACAATGCTCCATCACACGCGCCCAAGTACTCCACAGCGTGGCTGGCAAGAAAGGGTATAAAAGAAGAAAAACTAATGACATGGCCTCCTTGTTCACCTGATCTGAACCCCATTGAGAACCTGTGGTCCATCATCAAATGTGAGATTTACAAGGAGGGAAAACAGTACACCTCTCTGAACAGTGTCTGGGAGGCTGTGGTTGCTGCTGCACACAATGTTGATGGTGAACAGATCAAAACACTGACAGAATCCATGGATGGCAGGCTTTTGAGTGTCCTTGCAAAGAAACGTGGCTATATTGGTCGCTGATTTGTTTTTGTTTTGTTTTTGAATGTCAGAAATGTATATTTGTGAATGTGGAGATGTTATATTGGTTTCACTGGTAAAAATAAATAATTGAAATGGGTATATATTTGTTTTTTGTTAAGTTGCCTAATAATTATGCACAGTAATTGTCACGGTTGTTAAAGAGTGGACTCAGGCGCGGAGCTCAGAAATAATGACAGTGCATTTATTTACAGTGCAGCAAGGTGACAACAGTTCAAATGTGCAACAATGGTGATAGAGCGTCCCTCCTTCCGTGTAAGCTCGTGCATGGTAGTGAGTGCCCATCTCTCCTCCAAGTGCTTCCTTAGTGTCCGTAAATCCTCCGTCAATCCCTGGGTGAACACACACACACGACAGCAGAATGAGTACGAAGATCAGACAGTACTTCAATAACATTAGCGACTCGAAAACACTACCAGGCTTAGTGCAATACTCCAGCGCTGTCTGTCACTCAGCCACACCATTAAGTAGCCCTGCTGAAGATGGTAGTTGATTGGCAGCAGCTGGTGGATTGACTGCAGGTGTGGCAGCTTCTGGGTCGGAGGTAGCCTGTTGCTAGGTTACCTCCTAACACATCACAGCAGAGCCGGAGGGGAAGACAGGGCAATAGAAGAGACACATAAACACGCACACAGATATACACACACTGGCAGGTCGACCGGTCAGGGCGCCATCAGATCCTGACAGTAATAGTCGCCTGCACACACAGATATCCCCCTAAAATAGCTAAAACTAAAAACAAACTAAAAACAACTTCCAAAAACATTCAGCTTTGATATTAATGAGTTTTTTGGGTTCATTGAGAACATGGTTGTTGTTCAATAATAAAATTATTCCTCAAAAATACAACTTGCCTAATAATTCTGCACTCCCTGTACGTCATATATACATCTTCTAAAGAATCTGAAAAAATATGAGATATATTATCAAGGACTGCAAGTTCACATATTTGTATACCCACTATTACTGTGAGCATGAAGTCTAAATGTGTAATGATGAAAGAATATGAAAGAAGCTGACGGAATATGCGGTAAACTGATTAAGGTATTGTAAAACATATGCACACATGCATAATTTTAGTGCAAGCCAAACCTGATTGGCAGATGAAGTTGAGGTTCTCCTCACAGGGCTAGTCCTGCCAGAGGAAGTCCGTGCTGGCCAATTTAAGAAATCCATGGACTGTCCAGACATCCAGAACAACTCGTCTGCTCTGAGGGATCTGTTCCTTTCTAGATAATTCCTTGTTAATCAACACAGGAGGTTAAATAACTAACCTTTATGTTAAAGCAGGTTTATCACATTTTCAGTGAAAGCTATAGAAAGTGTCTATTGTGGCCTTTTCCTGTGTGGTAATGGCCACAATGCAAATGAGAAGATACAAGGGCACATAGCTTGTGACTTAAAGACCTTGTCTACTAAGAATGTTTTGACTTGCAAAATTCACTGTTCATGAGAAGAGAGTTGGGTAGGGCCTTTCAGTATCTCCCAGAATCCTGAACCTAGATCGTGAGCCTTCATATTTAACTACTAAACAAATCAACGTTGGGACCTATCCGGTTAGTGTTGCCTGAATAGGGAAAGTATTCATGGATGTGTATGTGGGAATGGCAGAAATACAAATAGGAAAGGACAAGGACGTAGAGACATGTTTCTTAAAGGAATATATTTGCAAAATTTGTACTGACAGCCATTAATTAAAAAAAGAGAGAAGTGCAAGGCACAAGACTTTTCACTTTGCAGTAGAAGCTTGGATGTAGAACTTTAACCTCATTTATGGAAAAAAGGGTGTCTTTTTTGTTTTGTGTTTTTATTTCTAATTTTTAATAATGAAAAAAGGTTTTAGAAACAATGTAAAACTCTTTTTAGAAGATATATTGAAAATTCCACATTTGTAGCTCTCAAAAAAACTCAACGTGGAAAATGTAAGGGCACATGCATGCAGATGGTCGTAGCTGCAGACAGCTAAAACCATTCTTACAGAAGTAAGTATCAGGGTCAACTGTACTAGGGGGGGGTCACGGACTCAGATCCCACCACCCTTTAGTTGTTCAGGGCAACCTGTGCACCTCTTCACCCCTACATAGCGGGGCTAGTAGCCCCTCACAAGTGGCGTCACGAACAGGATCAACTTATTGGCTTGGGGTTGTTACACTGTGATAAAGAATAGAGCTGAAGAAGGCTAAGGTAAAGATGTCTGAACTAGAAGATTTGAAAAAGAGCTTTGATGAACTACAGGCTAGGCTTCCAAGTGCTGGCCGAGGCGACGAGAGAAGTGGGGATGCCAAGGGGACCATTAGTCGCCAACATACTCGCAAAGACCATTGGTGGAAAAATTCCCCTCAGAGTGATGAATACAAGTAGGAAAGCTTGTAGGGGGCAGAGCTGGGATCAGTTGGAGGCAGCACAGAAAGATGACCCCATTGTTAGGTCGGTTTACCAAGTGGTTGAGAAGGGCACTGGAATGAGCCATGCTGAACTGTGCATGTCAACACCTGGTACAAGGCGACTTTACCATCAGCTTTACCGCCTTAGGCTTTATAAAGGTGTGCCGTATAGGCATGTTAGAGACCCCCATGATGGGGAAGAGATCAGGCAGCTCATTGTCCCATAGACCTTGCAACATAAAGTATATGAAAGCCATCATAAGCATGGGGGACATTTCAGTGCAAAGAGTACCCTCAGAATGATGAGGAGGAGCTATTACTGGCCCACAATGAGCAAAGATGTGCGGGGCTGGGTCAGCGATCACCACAAGAACCTAAGGCCAGCTGTAGAGGTAGCAGACTCAGCTGCACAGGGTGCCTCCAAGAAAGGGAAGAGAATCTATGATCGAAAGTGCCACGGTGCTCTGCTCTGGTCAGGTGACCGGGTTCTGTTGCACAGGTGACCGGGTTCTGTTGGTGGTGAAGCAGAACCACCCCGACATTCCTGTGTTCACAATCAAACCAGAGAGAGGTGGCTCAGTGAAGGTCATACATAGAGATCAGCTCAAGTTGTGCGCTTTTCGTCCCCTTTCTTTCGGCGTGGTCTGTGGTGCCGTGTGGACGCACCTGCACGGCATCTTCAGATCACGCCCGCGGTGTTAAAACTCAGGGGTTAGTGTTTTTGTGGTGTGACGCAAATCAATAAAATGGCTCAAAACTGTGACCCGTGGACTTGCCGTGCCTTATTCACACCACACTGGTGCCGAAACCCAGGACGCGGCACGACGGGTGCACGCCAGAGCCAGGAAAGGGGGGGGGGATCTGGCCCAGATCATATACGAAATGGTGGCCATCCAGTGGGAGCAGGCGTCGCCAGCAGGAAGAGCTGCGGGACCAGACCAAGATCACTTAAAAAGGATTGGGGGTCTGGCGGCACTGCTCTGGGCCTGCGCCAACCCCACAGGGGTGTCCCGAGGGTGGTGAAGCAGTGGAGGAGCCACGTGAGGCACTTCAGCAGCCGGAGGTGGTAGACAAGGGGCTAGACGGTCCGCGCCGGCCGGAGGAGGGGGAGCAGCCGGGAGAAGGGCTGCTCCTGCCGGGAGCGGTGGAGGAGCTGCTCCAGTTGGAGGTGGCGCACGAGGCATGCGAGGGTCTACACCTGCCAGAGGTAGAGGAGCCGCTGCGGGAAGGGCTGCTTCAGCAGGGAGCGGTGGATGAGGTGCGAGGGGGTCCATGCCTGCTGGGTGAGGAACCGCTACATGAGTGGCTACTCCAGCCGGGAGCGGTAGAGGAGCCGCTCCAGCCAGAGACGATGGAGGAGCCGCGCGGGGGCACGGCGGTCCCCGTGTCAGGGGTACCTGCGTGACCTGGGGTCCCGGAACAACGGACGCCGGTCCAGCCGGCAGTGAGTAGGTGTTCACGGCTGTGTCTGCACGGTCGTGCCGGTTCGCCAGGTGGCCGGCCTCCGGACCAGCGTTGCCATCACCGCTAGAGACTTGGGCGGCCTCCACAAGAGACACTGCCTTGTTATCGGGTTGGAGGGCGGTGGGGTAGTAGGTTGATGGTGGCAGTGACTTCGTGGACAGCCAACAAGTCTACTCAGTCTACTCTCCACTTCTGTATCACAGAATGGGTACAGCACCCATCAGACCAGATTCCACTTCTGCACCCATCAACACCTTTAGTGTCAGAGTTTGCAGGGTGATCAGGAGAAGTGGAGACACATGAGGACACAGCTGACTCGAATGAAACATAATGACAACACAGGGGCGAGTAACACTGGACACACTAAGATGAGACACGGACCTTCAAAGTAAAACCCTGAAACATGACAGGACTAGACTCTGAACTAAACCTAAAAACAAACTCTTAACCAGAATAACACTGAAACTTGGGATTATAATATTCCAAACAGGACAACTAAAGAATCAGAAAATAAACCATAATACAGAAAAAAAAAACCCACCAAAATACAAGAAACAGAAAATGCTGGGTCAAAATAGCCCAAAACCATGTCATTTAGAGGTTATCCCGAATTGATTGCCAAGCAGTGACTGTACTGTTTGTCTGTTTAAAGCCATGTTTTCAAGCGGCTCAACTAAATTGTTGAAAAGAACAAACAGACATGAATCAGTAACAAGCAGATGTGTTTCAGTAGATCAGATCCAATCACTTAAAAGGTCACACACTGGACCTCGTCATGTCTCACGGCCTGAGTATCCACGTCTCTGAAATCTGTGAGAGTGCGTGTATCTCTGATCACCTTCCTGTTCTGTTTTCTGCCACTGCAGATTGTTCTGTTGCTGCAGTTAAAGCTCCTTCACGCCGCCACCGGATCATCAATACCCATGTACCATCCCAGTTCTCTGCTGCTTTCAACAACTCTGAGCTCTCCACGGTGGACTGGATTGACTCCCTGTGTGCAGAAGATTTAACTGCTCTTTTTAACTCAACATGCACTTCTATTCTGGACTCCATCGCTCCCCTAAAATCACTCCGTCCCAA
This sequence comes from Rhamphochromis sp. 'chilingali', assembly GCF_963969265.1. Classification (NCBI taxonomy): domain Eukaryota; kingdom Metazoa; phylum Chordata; class Actinopteri; order Cichliformes; family Cichlidae; genus Rhamphochromis; species Rhamphochromis sp. 'chilingali'. Next base: position 40,799,511 of record NC_137929.1, on the reverse strand, counting down.
AGCTCACGCTGAACCCTGGATTACAGACTCTGTTCGTGCTCTCAGGCGCTCCTGCAGGTGTGCTGAGAGAAAGTGGAAAAAGGACAAGCTGCAAATCTCCTTCAATATCCTGAGAGACTCTCTTTTAACTTATCAGAAAGCTGCTAAAGAGGCTAAGTCCTCCTACATATCTAACCTGGTCAGCAGTAATGTCCATAAACCTCAGACTCTGTTTCTGTCATGGGTCGCTGTGTGGCAAGCAGGAGGAGGACCCAAATGCAAAACTCACAGACACGGGGATGAACTCGAGAAACACAGCTTTAATGCTGGCACGGCAGAACACAGGAAATACAAAACTAAACTGGGGAAAGTAAACCAACACTCGCAGGTAGACACAGGAAGATCCACACAACATGAGGGAGAACGCGACACAGCACTGAGGGAGACGCAGACATAAATACACCAAGGGTTAACGAGCGGAGTGGGAGCACATGGGGAACACAGGTGACACTGATAATAATCACGAGACATGGCAGGAGTGAACACAACACTGGCGGGGAGACGGGCGAGGCGAAACAGGAAGTACAGAGGTTCAGACAGGAGGAGAGAGAGCACGAGTAGAACACCAACATAACGGGCAGGGGAGACACGGAATAAACACGAAAGGGGACGAGGGCTCATGAATACACAGAGGGGCACACAGGGGGTAGAGTCATAAAGGGAAAGCACTCAGGGAACACCACAACAGGGCAACTCAGGAAACAGAGCCTAAACAGGGAACTGAATACAAAGATACATGAGAACTAAGAATACTGGGCCAACATGGCCCAGGACCGTGACAGCTTCGTGTTTTAAACTCCATTGTTAATCCTCATATGTCCACCTGCCTCACACCTTCTGCCACCCTCTGCAATGACTTTTTATATTTCTTTGTTAATAAGATTTCCTCCCTGCAGTCTGTCATTCCACCTCCACTTTTCAACCCCTGTGTTTCTCCCTCGTGCCACTCTGCCTTTAACCAGTTTGAGCTAATCTCTCTTTCTCAGCTGCATGAAACAGTCTGCAAGGTCAAGTCTACCAACTGTTCCACTGACGCTATTCCCTCTCGTCTTCTGAAGCAGGTCCTGGACTCAGTTGGACCTGTCCTTCTGGTCCTGATCAATGCCTGTCTCAGCTCTGGTTGTTTCCCAACACTTTTTAAGCATGCAGTTGTTCAACCTCTTCTCAAAAAGCCTAATCTGGATCCATCTATACTCTCCAATTATAGGCCCATTTCCAATCTGCCCTTTCTGTCCAAAGTACTGGAACGAGTTGTCCTCAGGCAGCTCCAGTCATTTTTAGACAACAACAGTCTCTATGAGAAGTTTCAGTCTGGCTTTAGAGCTCGTCACAGCACTGAAACCGCCTTACTGAGAGTTTTTAATGATTTGCTTTTAACTGTAGACTCTGGTTGTGCTGCTGTCCTAGTAACCTTAGACCTGACAGCAGCCTTCGACACTGTTGATCACAACATACTGTTATCCCGCCTAGAACACTGTGTCGGTTTGAAAGGTACTGTTTTAAAGTTTTTCCAGTCCTATCTGGATAACAGGAGTTTTTCTGTTCACCTCGGTGAACTGTCATCTCCCAGAGCTCCTTTAACTTGTGGTGTACCTCAGGGGTCCATTCTAGGCCCCCTGCTGTTTATTCTGTATTTGCTCCCTCTGGGCGATGTGCTGCGCAAACATAATGTGTCCTTCCACACCTTTGCTGATGACATTCAGATCTACCTCCTTCTGAGGTTAGACTGTAAGGACTCTCTGCAGCCGTTATTCTCCTGTTTGTCTGACATTAAGACTTGGATGGCTCTTAACTTTCTACATCTAAATGAAAGTAAAACTGAAGTCATTGTGTTTGGGCTTCCTAAAGACCCCGACCTTTCCTTTGACTTTATGGGACCCCTAACTTCCGAATGTACTTCCTCCATTAAGAGCCTCGGTGTTACTTTTGACAGTGCTTTTAAATTTGATAAACAAATCAGCTCCGTAGTCAAGGGATCTTTTTATCATCTACGGATTTTAGCTAAAGTCAAGTCCTACCTGTCCAGGAACGATCTAGAAAGGGTGGTCCATGCTTTTATTACTTCACGGCTGGACTACTGTAACTCCCTTTATGCTGGTTTAGATCGTTCGTGTCTGCATCACCTCCAACTGGTGCAGAACGCTGCTGCTCGCATGCTGACCGGTTCCAAAAAGAGAGACCACATCACTCCGGTCCTCTGCTCTCTCCACTGGCTCCCAGTTGCTTTTAGGATTGATTTTAAAATTTTACTGCTGGTTTTTAAGGTTCTTAACGGTACTGCACCTCCTTACCTGGCAGAGCTTCTTAGCATTTACCGCCCCAGGAGATCTTTGAGGTCAGCAGACCTGATGCTTTTAGATGTTCCCAGGTACAGACTAAAGACTAGGAGAGAGGGCTTTTGCTGTGGCTGCACCCAGACTGTGGAACAGTTTACCTCCTCACATCAGATTCTCCACAAGCCTTGGAACTTTTAAAACTGCTCTTAACCCTTTACAGCCGATCGGAGCGGGAACGCTCTGTTTTGCGTAACTATTTTTAAATCCCAGTAGCACTGCAACCACGTAAGCTAGCGCAAAAATTTTTTTTGCATATGAAACCGGAGGAGTTGTACTCACATCTTATGCCATCAGCTTGTCCTAGGTCACGGTTTCCTTCCACATAAAGCTTTGCAAAAACTGCATAAAAAGCGCTTGCAGGAACAAAAACATAATATTCCAGAAACACGCTGTGCCGGTCTGATCAGCTGTTCATAACACTTCCTACGTTGGAATAGACGTCAGCGCGAACTTTTGCATTTCCGCCATTACCTGCCCGAAACCGGAAGTGACGTCATTTTCGCGGAAATGTAGTCTTTTTTTCTATCAGGCCCTCAGAGCCTATACTCGTCTTTTTAAAAGTTATCTTTGACTTTATGACTTTCTGTGTCGTTTCTGGGATGCTTAGGACTCATATTGCACTGCTGGAAATAGTTTATTTTGATGCATATGCTGCTTTTTTGCAAATTTGCAGTATAATATTCATTTTCGTTTTTCCTGCAGTGTATAAAAATTGGTGTATTTCAAAAATAAAACTATGAAGACACTCAAAATAAATTTCCTGTGGTGGGAAACTATTTTGTGCAACTTTTTTGTATTTACAGTTTTGAGGGATAAGCCTCTTAAATTTCTCTAACTACAAATATATGTTAAAAAACAAAAATGATTTTCAATTTTTTTTGTAGTTTATTGCACTTTTTGCAATTTATGTAATTACTATGCACTTAATGAATACATATTATTAAAATCTGGGCTATAATGGTTGTATTGATGTATAGCAACTTGAAATGCTCCCAAAAATGGCTCCACAGCAAGTAAAAATATAATATAAGCTCTGGCGGACTTGGTTCTATGGTAGGTCTTAAAGGGTTAAAACTCACCTCTTCTCATTGGCTTTTAGCAAGGTTTAACTTATTGTTTTAATTTATTGTTTTATCAGTGAGGTGTTTTATGTACTTGTGTTTTATTGTATTTTATATTTGTATTTTATTGTACAGCACTTTGGTCAGCCTCGGTTGTTTTTAAATGTGCTTTATAAATAAACTTGACTTGACTTGACTTGACTTGACTACCTGCTGGGGCAGCATACACCTCAACTTCACACAGGATTTGTGTCATCTTCTGTCCAGGAAGAAACACGTTCACAAAGCGACCCTCCATCCTGCCTCCATCACACTGGAATGTGTAGGTTTTACCCGCTTTGATATGTGAGATAGAAGCACACCTGACACCAATGGAAAGGGTACGTCAATATTATATTAATATAATGTATAGTGTGTCATGAAAAGGCTGTCAAACAAATTTCTGAAAATAAAAAAACTACAGTTCTGTCTTTGTGCTTTTTTTGATCGTGTATGGCCAACGTTGACACTAATGTCAGTCTGGACCAAAATGTAAGTTTCTGACAGATAGTCATAGTCATGGTCCTAGGTCCTTCAGCCCAAGTTTATTTCCTCATTTATTACATATTTCATCTATCCTTCTTTAGTATTGTTTTGTTTTATTTTGCTCTGTTTTGCTCCTAGTTCCCAATTGCTTTAGAATCTAGTTCCCTCTCAGTTGCACCCTCTTGTGTTACTCCTTGTGTATTAAGCTCATTCTTGCATTTGTGTTTTCCGTATTTAGTTATCTCACTTTTTATTCTACTTTTCTTCTTTTCTTCTGCTTTTTATTTTTGATAGTAATTGCTCCTTGTAATTTTGCTTGACTTCCCTTGTCTCCTCCTCTGTGATTTTTTTCAGGTGTGTCTTGTTCACCCCAGCTGTTTCCACTTCCAGAGGTTTAAAGTGCTAGTGTGTTTCTAAATAATTTAAAGGCTTTAGTAAGTTTATACTTTTCAGTTTCCTTTTTGAACCTTTTGTTTCACCTTTTTAGAATTCCTAAAATGTTAATTAATAGCTCACTTTGACATTAAAATGGTCTGCCAACGCATGGCTGCATTTGGGTCCTCCTTTTTACGATCTAAAGCATTAATAGTTTTTTTCACAGACAGGTTTTTTTGATAGTAGCTAGCTGGTATCCCTGTCAAAGGGTAATTTAAGTGCCATGTTGGGGACAATACATGTCTTGTAAACTTTGAACTCTCGCTATTCTGAAATGACTTTCACAATAAAAGTAGTCTAATACAAATTCTCATCATTGTTGTTGTTGTTTCCATTGTTCTCCAGCACTCTGGCATAGACCTTCCCATGAAGGCTGAGGAGTGTGATTCCCCTATAGCTGGAACACACTGGTCCCCTCTCTTAAAGATGGAAACCACCACCCCAGTCTGCCAATCCAGGAGTACTACCCCTGATCTCCACGCAACATTGTAGAGGCGTGTCAACCAAGACAGCCGTACAACTTCCAGAGCCTTCAGGAACTCAGGGCTGACCTCATCCACCCTAGGGGCTCTGCAACAAAGGAGTTGTTTAACTCATCCCCAGACTCTGCTTCCTCCACAGAAGACCTGCCAGTGGGATTAAGGAGGTCCTTAAAGTATTCCTTCCACCGCCCGACAATTTTCTCAGTCGAAGTCAGCAGTGCTACACCCGCGCTATACACAGTGCAGATAGCACACCACTTTCCCCTCCTGAGTCACCTGAAGGTTTGCCAGAATCTCTTCGAGGTAGTCCGAAAGTCTTTTTCTATGGTCTCTCTGCCACTCCTCCCACACCCGAGTTTTTGCTTCAGCCACTACCTGCGCCGCGTTCCACTTGGCCTGTTGGTACTATATCAGCTGCCTTCGAAGTCCCACAGACTAACCAAACCCGATAAGACTCCTTCTTCAACCTGGTGGCTCCCCTCACCTCTGGTGTCCACCATTTGATTCAGGGGTTACCACCATGACAGGCGCCAACCACCGTGCGGCTGCAACTTAGGGCAATGGCTTGAGCAATACAGATGCTGAACATGGTCCATTCAGACTCAGTGTCCAGCACACCCTCACTACACGTTTACAACCCTAAGAAAGATAATCACTGTAAAATGCATGCACTGTATTTTGTGATAATCACAATGACCCCCAAATTAAACCTTGATTTGTTTGTTCTTTGGTATTTGATGTGGTTACCCTAAAGCGTGTCTGCTTGTAAAGTAAAAATTAAGGCTTCAGACTTGGAAGTCTGTGAACTACCAAATGTCTGTATCACAAACAGACTGATTACCATAGTACACTTCAAGCTCACAGAGACTTAGGACTTTTTCACTTCCTGGTAGAAATACAGTGATTTAGCATCCCTCCATAGAACTACATGGAAAGTAGAATGTCTGTCGATTTGGAATGTGAGAGATGACCGCGTAGCTGTGTTGGAAGGAATTGGAAAAAGAGAGAAGAAACAGAGAAACTAAATTATTATGATAATGATTTTAGATTTATTATCTGGATATGGATCAAGCTTTTTTACCTCATGCTTTCATGGTCACTGATCTCTGATGAATTTCCAATCCAGATTTCAGCACCATCCAACCTGTTTTCCAGTTCCATTCTATTAGTTATTATTACAGCACCAATTTTATAAACATTTACCAGGTCTACTCTCCACCAAGGGTTGGATTCTACATTGGTAAGCGTGCAGGACTCACTTTGATAGCTTACATCTCTGTTTCCAATCAAATGCCTTGCCAGCAAGACCCACATTGCCGTTGATTGAAGATTGGACAGCTTTTTGTTTCAGTGCCGTGTTATAAAGGATGATCAATGATGTGACAAGATGGCGCCAGCAGTATGCACGGCGACACGTCTGTCGACATTGCATCCATCAACTCTTGTAGCTTGGCTTTGGCTTCTGCTAGCTTTATCCTTTTCTATATTATGCCAAAATGCCCTTGGTCTGCATGTGTACAATCGCCAGCTACTTTTAAATGGTAAATGGTAAATGGCCTGTATTTGTATAGCGCTTTACTTAGTCCCTATGCACCCCAAAGCGCTTTACACTACATTCAGTCATCCACCCATTCACACGCACATATTCACACACTGGTGATGGCAAGCTACTGACAGAGGCGAGGCTGCCGGACACTGGCGCCACCGGGCCCTCTGACCACCACCAGTAGGCAACGGGTGAAGTGTCTTGCCCAAGGACACAACGACCGAGACTGTCGGTGCCGGGGCTCGAACCGGCAACCTTCCAATTACAAGATGAACTGCCAACTCTTGAACCATGATCACCCCACTTTTAGAAATCAAAGCATCGTATGATCTGGCTCTTAAACAAATGGCGATGGGAGATGATTATGGGCCTCCTCCACCACTTTTTGAGCCCCGTATTCCAACCTATCTGTGCCGACACTCCTACAACACTTCCTGGAAGAAGCGCCCGAGGAAACGATGAAAGCGAGCTGGTACACTCATCAAAGTCAGAGCTCTTCTCCGTGATTCCCGTGGAACTACTGGACTAGCAGAGTTTATCTTTAGATGGATCCTGCCTGGACCCGTGGATGCGGTGTGGACCACAGAAATCTTTGCACGCTTAACTGAGCCGGAGCATCAGATGTTAGGATCTACACCCTTCAAATGGCTTTACTAAATGTACGATCTTTAGCAAACAAGACGTTTTGTATTAAATTACTTCCTAAAGTGACAACAGCTGGACTTTCTGTTTCTGACAGAAACATGGCTTCAACCCGGTGAGTCTGTAGCTTTTTCGGAACTGGTTCCTCCTGATTGCTCATTCTTCAGCCTCCCTCGCTCCTCTGGTAGGGGGGAGGCTTAGCCACCATGTTCAACCCATGATTTCATTGCCACCAAAAACTACAGCCCGATTCATTTTCTAGTTTTGAACTCCAGCTGTTTGAGTTACACCTGAGCTCTGCTGCGCCATTGTTGTGTGCCCTCATATACCGCCCTCCCAAGTTTAACCTTCCTGCCTTCTTGGGACCTTTTTGTGCCACTGCTATGTGTTAAATGGCTGCCATTTCCACTGTGTTCAGTGGAATATAACCAAACTTGCCACAGGATAGTTTTTACCTGTCAATGTTAATATTCCAGTGTGAATTCCTTAAATCAGCCTAAAATGGCTGAGCAGCAGAAATCCCCACACCCATCACCCTGGGGACCATTTTCTGCCCATTGACTTCCATTATAAATGCTATTTTTCAACCCCAAATTATCATCATATGATTTTATTTTTTCTTCTTTTCTTGGATGTCAATGAAGACTCAGGGCCTTGAAGTTTTAATTTTTAAATTGCAAAAAAAATGCAAAAAAATAATGGCAGGTCAAAATGTATGTTGGTGCCAATCTTTGGTCCATCTAAAGGCCTACTTATAATGACAATCACATATTACTTCAACTGGTTTTTTGTGGAAATATTTAGTTTCGTTTTTTGGTTTTTGGGGCTTATAACACAGGGCGCTCATGTAATAACACTGGGATTTGAAGGGTTAAAACAACGAAAATATAATTAAAACTTTACATGAATATTTCAGGGAGAAGTAGTTTTACAAGGTTGGCTAATTTAAAGTGGAATAAGATATGGATATATGGTCTTTTTATGGCGTGGCTGAGAATGGTCCCTAGGGTGATGGGTGTGAGTTTTTTAAAGGATGGCAGGAGGGTTAATAAGGATTTTATCAAGTAGTTTTCAGATTTTATGGCTGGAATTGTTCTTAAATTTGACACTTTTTTAATCCTTGGTGATTTTAACATCCATGTCTGCTGTGACTCTAAACTTCTGGTCAAGGACTTTTTAAATATTATTGACTCTTTTAACTTGACCCAGTGGGTTACCAGTTCCATGCATGAAAAAGGTCACACACTAGACTTGGTGCTTTCCCACGGGCTGGATGTGTGCATCACGGAAATATCAGAATCAGAATCAGAATCAGAATGGGGTTTATTGCCAAATGTTGAGCAGGTTTACAACATTAGGAAATTGCTGCGGTGCTTCAGTGCAAACATAGTGTCCTAAATAGCACTTAAATAGACATGGAAAAAAATAAAAGTAGGGATAAGAATTAAAAGTGCTACGTGGAAAGATATGTGCATGAGATATACATGAGATATATACATGAGAATAAGAATTAAGAGTGCTACGTTGAAAGATATATACATGAGTGCAGGTGGTGTTCAGTGCCAAACATAGAATGATGCAGTGACACAGCGTAGGGTCATGTGTTAGTGGCGGGTACAGTCATATGGTTATTGTTCATGTGTCCAACAGCAGAGGGGAAGAAACTGTTCTTATGGCGAGAGGTTCTGGTGCGAATGGACCGGAGCCTCCTGCCTGAGGGGAGCAGGTCAAACAGACTGTGTCCAGGGTGAGAAGGGTCAGCTGAGATCCGAGCTGCACGCCGCAATGTCCTGGAGGTGTACAGGTCCTGCAAAGATGGGAGTCTGCAGCCAATCACCTTCTCAGCAGAGCGCACAACACGCTGCAGTCTCTGTTTGTCCCTGATAGTGGCTCCAGCGTACCACACGGTGATGGAGGAGGTGAGGATGGACTCGATGATTGCAGTGTAGAACTGCATCATCGTCCGTGTTGGCAGGTTGAATTTCTTCAGCTGCCTCAGGAAGTACATCCTCTGCTGGGCTTTCTTGATGACGGAGGTGATGGTGGGCTCCCACTTCAGGTCCTGGGTGATGGTGGTACCCAGGAAGCGGAATGAGTCCACAGAGGTGATGGGGGTGTCAGTCAGGATGATGGGGGGGAGTGGGGCTGTGTGCTTCCTGAAGTTCACAATAATCTCCACTGTCTTCTGGGCATTCAGCACCAGGTTGTTGTGGCTGCATATCTGAGTTTGCGCATCTCCGATCATTTTCCTGTGTTGTTCACTCTAACACTGCCCTGCTCGGTAGATAAGCCATGCGCCCCAGCGCCCAAAAAACTAGCGCTTAATGCTCTAACAGCGCCCGCTTTTTCTGCTGCCTTTATGGACTCTGGAACAATGAACTCCAACTGTAAAAGTGTCAAGGACGTTTCGGACATTCTTCATTCTACCTGCACTGATATTTTGGACTCGATTGCTCCGTTTAGGACTGTGTGCACCGAAAGGAGATGGAAAAAGGACAGATTGCACGTTTCTCTACAGATTTTAAGGTCTCGTCTTTCTGCTTACCAAGAAGCTGTAAAAAGATGTAGAAAGACACAGTTTGTCTCAAACTTAGTGTGTCACGGTTCTGGGTCGGTTCAACCCAGCATTCTGTGTTTATTATGTTTTGGTTTATTCTTGAATGATCGTTTTGTTACCTTTGTGATTTGTTGGTTAATTATTTGAATTCTATGTTTCTGTTTATTCATGTTTAAGGATTTGTTCTTCGGTTGTGTCTCACGTTAGTTTAGTTCAGGTTCCATGTGTTATATTTTGTCTGTCTCTCAGTGTCGAGTCTGCGTCTTTGTGTAGTGTTTTCTTGTTTCCTGTTTTATTGTGAAGGTCTGTGTCTCATGTGAGTGTGTTCAGTTTTACCTCTTGTCTTGTCTCGTTAATTACTCTCAGCTGTGTCCTCCCACCTGTGTGTAATCTCCCTGTGTTTCTCTGTGTGTATTAAGTCTGTCTTTGTATTTGCAGGTGTGTATCCACCCTGCTGTCAACCGCCATCTGTTTCTGCTCGCGCTCATTCATGTTCAGGTTTGTGTTCTGTAGTCAGTTTGTTCCCAGTATAGTTTAGTCTTTGTTCCGTTCGCCATTTGTCCATTTTTATTTTGTGTTTAATAAACCACCCTCACACCTTTACGAGTGCCTGCATTTGGATCCTCCTTTATTTCCCACACGGCTCATCTCACTCGCCGTGACATAGTGTCAGTAAACAGTCACAGGCCTCAGGTACTTTTTAATGTCCTTAATCGTTTTCTTAGTCCACGTGATTATGCCGGAGTCATTTCTTCACCAAGTATTTGTGATGATTTTTTAGCATTTTTTAACAACAAGGTTCTATCCACTAGGGCCCTTGTTTCGTCGACTGCTGCCTCAGGTCCTAGTCTTTCTCCTATGTGCTCAGCTGTCTTAAAGCAGTTTGATCCTGTCTCCCTGAATGACTTGACTGTGGTAGTTTGTAACCTAAGATCATCACACTGCCCCGCTGATTATCTCCCCCCAAGTTTGCTTAAAAACACTTTTAATACTGTTGGGCCTTTGATCCTGAGATTAATTAATACGTCCCTTGCTACAGGCTGTGTCTATCATCCTTTAAACAAGCTATAGTTCAGCCTCTTCTTAAAAAACATAACCTGGACCCAGCTGTTCTGTCTAATTACAGGCCAATCTCAAAACTTCCTTTTCTGTCTAAAGTTTTGGAGAAAGTGGTCTACTTACAGTTGCAGGCCCACCTTGATTTTACGATGATTTCTGAAAAATGTCAATCTGGTTTTTAATCATTATATAGCACTGAGACAGCACTTTTAAGGATTTTTAATGATATTCTTTTAACTCTAGCAGCCCTGCTTCCCTTTTATTGTTGGACCTGTCAGCAGCTTTTGACACAGTCGACCATGACATCCTGTTATCACAGCTAGAATTTCATGCTGCCCTAAAGGGATCTGCCCTGTAGTGGTTTCGGTCCTACTTGTGAGGAGAGTCTTAATATGGGCCCCCATAGCTCCAAAATAGCCCCTCTTAAATACGGTGTACCTACCTTGCGTCCTGCCCTTTTCGCACTGTATTTGTTGCCATTGGGTTCCATCTTTTCGCGGTGCAACATTTCATTCCACTGTTTCGCTGATGATTTGCAGATTTATCTGCCTTTAAAAGCAGGGTCAGACCGTCCCCAGCTCTTATTACGCTGCCTTGATGACATCAAACAGTGGATGTCGTTAACTGAAAATAAAACTGAAGTTGTCATTTTCATCTACCTTGATGGTTCTTTTAAATTGAATAAGCAGGTGAGTGCAGTAGTCCAGTCCTGCTTCTTTCAGTTAAGACAGCTAGCCAAGGTAAAGCCATACCTCCTGGCTAACATCTTTGAACATGTTATTCACCTCTTCCTTACTTGCAGGTTGGACTACTGCAATTCATTGTATTTTGGTCTCGACCAGGCCAAAATTCATCGTCTTCAGATGGTCCAAAATGCAGCTGCTTGCCTGCTAACTGGTGCCAAACGGAGAAAGCACATAACCCCAGTTTTAGCTTCTCTACACTGGCTTCCTGTCTCCTACAGGATCCAATTTAAACCTTTACTTTTTGTTTTTAAGTCGCTTAATGCCCGAGCCCCTTCTTACCTGTCTGAGCTCCTTTCTGTTTATGCTCAAGGAAAAACCATGAGCTCTAGCTCAAAATTAATGCTATCCATTCCACAGACTAGTCTCAAATCTCGTGACGATAGATCCTTCTCTGTGGCAGGTCCCAGACTTTGGAATAGTCTCCCCCTAAATTTATATTAGTTCTGCACAAACACTTGATCAATTTAAATCACTACTAAAGACACATTTCTATGCCCTGGCTTTTAACACACTATGACCCAAGCATTTTGGTCTTATTTTAATAATCTTAGTTATTGTTTTAATTCTTTTATTGTTTTATATTGTTATTATTGTTTTACATTGTCTCTTTTTAATGGCATTTTTATATTGTTAAGCACTTGCATGACTGGAAATGTGCTACATAAATAAATTTGACCTTGACTTTGACCTTGACCTTAAAGAAGTTGACCTTAATGGCAAATAAATACATAAATAAATAGATAGAAATTATTAGTCCAAATCTCAGAGTGTCAGATTTAATAGCTGCTTGCACTAGCACAAAAGTTTCTATTCACATGAACACTCCAAGGGTTAAATTACTTCTCCAAGTCCACAAAACACATGTAGACTAGTTGGGCAAACTCCCACACTTTGCCCTCTCAAATATTCTTGAGGGGGCAAACACCCCACCCAAGGACTCTCTACTACTCTGAACTACCGTTTGATACAAACATGCAGATGTCAGGACCCGTTCTCTGACCTGAAAACTCCAGTGTACAGGTAGCAAGCCGGAGGGATACCAAGATACCCATTCCAGCCTACCGCCTCTCACCAAGGGCAACTTCAGGCTGGGGCAGAGTCCAGGCCCTCTGCAGTAGACTGGTTCCAGAACTCAAGCCATGTGTTGAGGTGAGCTGGACTATATCTAGCCATTACCTCTCAACCTCACACACTAGCCAGGCTCCTACCTCACCAGAGAGGTGATGTTCTATGTCCCAGTCGCCAGCTTTGGTAGCTGGAGATCGGTCTGCCAGGGTCTCCGCCCTTGCCTGTTGCGTACACATAAGGGTCTTATTAAGATTACAGCTCACCTCAAGACTTTATGTCACATGACTTTTCCTCTTAGGCTACGTTCACACTGCATGTGAAAGCGCATCAAATCCGACTTTTTGACCCTATTCGACCCGTATCCGATCATGGTATGACAGTTTAAACAGCCCAAATCCGATACTTTGAAATCCGAGCGGGGTCACTGAATCCGATACATATCTGACGTTTTAGAAAGCGACTGCTGTTTGAATGGTCATGTCGCAATAAATCCGTCTTTTACGTCACTGACACAAGACAGACGGCAATTATCAGTGCCGGAGAAGACAAACGAGAAAGCATGGCAGCGGAAACCGGAGACGGAGCGAGGCATATGGGGAGACAATTCTATTCAAGCTAAACGACTCTGTGTCCATATATACCTCTGGTAGCAGCCCATGCTCCAAACAAGCCCATTGTTAAAACACGGGCTCTCTTTTTTCTCAGTGTTCTTCTTTCTCTAATTAATTTGTCAAAATTCTGTCGGTTTCGACTGTGCAAAAATTGTTAGACGGCTGCAACAACACCTACTAGCTCTGTAGCCGCCACTTTTACTTCCATAAGCAGAGCGCGTTGTGTGTCTTCTTTTGCGCATGCAGGCTGCTTTGAGGGCCGTGAACCGTTCACACTAGAGCGTGTTTGCTGTCACATTTTATTTTGTAGTGTGAAGAACCACACACACAAAAAAATCAGATTTGATCAAAAAATTGGAATTGAGCATTAAGACCTGCAGTGTGAATATAGCCTTAATGACTCACAACTCTTTATCTACCCATCCCCATATCTATTCACATTTTCTGGCAACTACCACCGTTTTTCTTCACCGAGACCATCTCATGGTTATATTACCTTATTATCTCTGAGAATGAATCTCAGACATGTCTCATGTAGCAGCATAAAAAAAGAAGAAGAAGAAGAAGGGATCCATTCTTTTCTCCTCTCACTTCTGGAATATGGCATGACCCACATTTGATAAGAAAACCAAAGATAACACATTCTGTTACTTCTTGTGTTAACTGGTGGCGATGTCAGCATTACAGTCTTGTATGTTTATGTTAGTGATGTTATGCTTGTATTATTCCTGATGGCATTGCCATTATCTGTTATTAAGGAGATGCAAATGTGACTCCGCTGCTGACTACAAAAAAAAAAAAAAAAAAAAAAAAGTGAAGACACAACATTTCACCCACTCCCTCACTTCGAACTTGCCTGTGTGTACCACTTACCATCATTTGTTATAGCAGCTGGGTACATTTCCTTTAGCAGGTCACCAAGGGTGTATGCATTGCCTTCAGGTGAAACTGGTCGAAACAGCTTCTGGATGAATGGCCTATCGCTCATTGCCTGTAAGTAATGAGAGTAGAGGAAAGTATAGAATCATAACTATAGTATATCAAACATGAAATTTGAGTTTAACATCAAAGTTTTCGGTAATAGTTCTCCGGGCTTCTTGAGGGACATTCATTGCTCTTCTTTGGATGTTGGCTGCCTTCTGTTCTGTTCAGTAATGCCTCTGGAGAGGCCAATCCATGACTGAGTGTTCAATTGTTTTTTGTTCTACCCTGGTACACTTTTACTGCACTGGTGTTGTGTTTGGACAACAGTGAGTGTAGGCACTCACTGCTGAACTCCATAAAAATAGCTTATTGAAGGCTACCGTTCCAATGAGACCATTTCTGACGAGGCTTTAGTGAACACTAGATGAATTAACCAGAGGCTCAGACGTTAGGTCATTGCTAGTTCATAACTTCAAGTCAGACATTAAATATGGATATTCATTCCAACTTCCATGCTAAGGAAAACTAATAAAATTTCAATATTTTACTCATCAGACATGTGATATTAATTTGAAAAATTCCTGGGAAATGCAGACAAAATATCCTGTAAGTGGGCCATTTTAACATGAGAAAACACCAGAGGAAATTTTAAGGCGAGAAAGAGTTCACAAGGTTAAGATGGAGGAAGGAGTCCAAAACACTAAGCACGCAAATGCTGTGAATAAACAGTGTTCTGAGCTCAGCTGAGAATGTGTTGCTTTGATGAGCTTGACTGCTTAGAATGTGATTTAGCAATCTACTGCATTTCAACATATGTTACAAGTGATGCTGACATGTTTTACCAATTTGAACAAGCCTGGAAATCATTAAAGAGTGCTTTAGTATGTACTTGGCAGAAAAATCAGCTTCTACCAAAACTAAAAGCTCATCTGGCTCATCCTCAGGTTCTCAGAAGCAGAGAATAGTTCAGTGAACCATAGAATTAAATGTGACATCTTTTATTGTTTCATGATAGGAATACTCTTCTCCAAGAGATGGTTTGAGGTTATGGAGAAGGTGGTTTTCTCAGTAAACTGGGTTCTTTCTCGCTGTTCCACAAAAGTGCTGCTGCATAGTGAATAACAAATAAACTGAACAAATATTTGATCAAAAACCAAATAATGAAAAGCAGAAAACTGAAGAAAACTCGCTAATTATTATTTATCTTCGCCGTTCCTTGTTTCCCGTTTACCCACATTTTGTACATTCCTTCTACGATAAGAGCTTTACTGTCTCAGTGAGACAGTTCTGGGTAACAGTGACCGCTAAAAGCCCAACATGTAAACTAAGCAACTATTTATAGGGCAGTGAACAAATGTGACGTATGTAGCAAATATCCCCGAGAGTGTTCATCACAGGTCTTCAGATGCTGCAGATTGCTCAACCAGCCACCACATTCCCTGAGTGAGATGTGTGGGAAATTACCAGGAGGCAGCACAAAAAAAAACGCAGTAGACTGTGTCAGAAGCCGATAATGGACTTTGATTCAACAGAGTCTTTCCTGGCATATTGGCATGCCCTTTGTCACAAATGAATGTCACTACTTTCAAAAATAGTGAGCCAATGAAAACAAAACTTTCTCTTCAGTGATGAAAAATGCACGATTGGTTTTAAAATGGTAGATGGGCTGGCTCTTATGTAGACTCACACCACACCGCTTTATACAACATGCCTCACCCACCCATACGAGCATTTTTTCTACACCTAAATACTATCTAGTATTCATACATGAATAATTGGATCAGAGAGCAACTTAGGGTTCAGTATCTTGTCCAAGAATACATGGGCTTACAGACTGGAGCAGCCTGGGATCAAACCTGCTCAGGATGACCTGCTCATTCCTCTGAGCTACAGCCACCCCAAAATGTGATGTTAACAGCAAATAAAATAAACACAAATAAGAATACATTTACAAATAGCATCATTTTACCTGTTAGGTGATTTCTACAGTTTAAAGTTTTTATCCTAACTTAAAACCACACTTCAAAATATAAAAACGTTTTTTCTCTCCTCTACACCAGTCTAGGTAGAAACCCACTCTTTGTGGTTTCTTCCTGTTGAAAGATTTTTTCGACTCCACTACTGCCAAGCACTAAAAGGGAAATGTTGGTTTCCACCCAACTATATAAAGTGCCAAAAAAAGTATTTTCACTTTTTAAATCATTATTAGTGAATAATAATAATAATAATAAATATCTAGGGCAAAATATCTGTGTGCATCTATGTTCTTCGTAAGGGTTTTTCTCCCTATCGCTTCAGAATCAAGTTAAAAATTCATTAGTTCTTGTTACAGTGACCCATGTCCTCTGGACTCAATCCAGATGTCAGCAACTCTTTGTGACTTTTGTGTGCCATTTGATTGATGAAGCGAAACATTACACCATGAAATTTTATTTTAAATGGTTGTATGTTTGACGGAAAATTAACCAATTACTGAAATCAAGAGAAGCAAACTTGTGCACCACACCCGTTTGCAACAAAGCATGAATGCTGTATTTGCTACATGTTGTCCTAATCTGTAAATCATCAAAAGGAAAAGCACTCCCATGTATGCTCGCTTTTGTATCAAGTATTATAATAAAGCAAATAATTGACTAGGACAATGAAAAAAAAATCATCTGCAAAGATTATATCTCCTTTTCACTTAAATTTTGAAATTAATTAGATTATTGCCTATCCCCAATTATCCAATTATTAAATAATGAAAACAGCTGTAGTCATAAAGTCAGTTTTAAAATGTGTGTACATCACAAAATAGCATCTTTTTAATTGTATGCATTGTATTGCATAAAACTATGCAATCATTTTATTACAATTAAATTCCACTGGGAAATTTTGGGCCTTTCTCTACCTGCTGAGCATTGTAAGTATTTAGTATTTAGTATTTATTTATTTATTGTCATTGTCAAGAACAATGAAATTGCGTTTGGGGCTTCCATACAACCCCAAAAAAAAGAAGAAAATAATAAATACCCCTTAAAACCCAAGTGTACATATTTAACCCAGTGTGACTCCAATGCAATAAGACAATCCTTAGCAATAATGTTCGTAGAAATTCAGACAAAGACCTGAGAAACATGACAAAATACAACAATGCAACCCATTCAATATTATTGTACTGTGAGATATGATATCAGATATGATAGTTATCTATTTAAGAAAGGGGGGGGGGGGGGGGGGCAGGAGGGGGAAGAGAATAAAGATATGATGCACCAATGCAGACCAGTTCATTGCTATTAAGAAGTTGGATATGGTTATTGTCCGTGAGAGGGGGGCAGAGAGTTCAGGAGCCTCACAGCCTGTGGATACAGGCTGTTGGCCAGTCTGGATGTTCTGGCCTGTATAGACCTGTACCTTCTCCCTGAGGGCAGCAGATGGAAAAGGTGGCGCGCAGGGTGATGTTGGTCCCGCAGGATACTGTGCACCCTCCTCAGACAGCAAGTGGGGAAGATATTACTGATCTCTGGCAGACTTGTTCCAATAATTCTGCCAGCTTCTTTCACCACCCGCTGGAGTGCTTGCTGATCGGCCTTGGTGCAGCTGGGGAACCACACTAGAAATCCATACGTCAGAACGCTGCTGATGGCACAGTTGTAGAAGTTCAACATCAGAGATCTGGGAATGTGTGCGCTCCGCAGTCTCCTCAGGTAGTAGAGGCGCTGTTGGGCCTTCCGTACAACTGAGGTGATATGGTTGCCCCAGGACAGGTCCTCGGTCACAGTTACCCCCAAGAATTTAAAACTGCTCACCCTCTCCACCGCCTCACTGCCAATGAAGAGAGGCAGATGGTTGTTATGACCCCTCTTCCGGAAATCTACAATGATCTCCTTGGTCTTTTTGGTGTTTAAGACCAAGTTATTGTCGTGGCACCATGACTCTAGTTGTTGCACCTCTGTCCTAGTTTGTCTCATCATTGTTGGATATAAGTCCGAGCACTGTAGTGTCATCTGCAAACTTAACAATGAGATTGGACGCGCAGGAGGAAATACAGTCATGGGTGAAGAGAGTGTATAGCAGAGGGCTCAGAACACACCCCTGAGGGGCACCGGTGTTGACCACAAGGGTGGAAGAGGTGTTCTTACCCACTCTGACACTCTGTCTACGGTTAGTGAGGAAGTCCACAATCCAGTTGCACAGAGAGGAGTTAAGTCCCAGTTGGTGGAGTTTGGGACGGAGTTTGTATGGCCGGATGGTATTAAAAGCCGAGCTGTAGTCTACAAAGAGGAGCCGTGCATAGGTGTTCCTGTGTTCCAAGTGCTTCAGTAATGTGTGCAGCACTGTGGCGATCGCATCCTCGGTTGACCGGTTCTCCCTGTATGCAAACTGGTGCGAGTCCAGGGATGGTGGAAAAGCAGCTAAGACAATGGAAGAAATGTGTCCTCACAAAGAAAAACCTAGTACAGGCAGATACCCAACCTGAGGTGTCAAACGGAGAGTCTGACACACTATAGGGCTAATCATGGAGCCGTAAAAAGGAAACCAGCAAGGACAGGGATCGAATAACCGAGTGGTAACTACGCACCACAGAGCCAGGCGTGAACCAGCAAGAAGAAGCTTGCAGTAGAGGTGCGAAGCCTATGCTCAAGTTACACAGAAAAACTGAGTCACTGACAGGAAGCATGGCCTTTCGTGCGGGATCATCTCCAAGGGCCAGAGCAGAGAGAGTGTGCTAAGTGACAGCTACTTCATTGCATTTTTAAATTGGCATCATGAATTATTGAGCCAGTTGGCATACAAAGAAGGTGCTATTGATCCCTTGGGAGAGAAGCGTGATACTGTTTGGATGAAGACACTTTTCTTTTTAGCTGGCATGACACCTTAGCTGCTACAGCAGCCCATGACAACAAAAAGAGGGCGAGGTGTCACTGGGATTCAGGTGAAAAGAGATGAACCGCTCTCGCTGAGTGAAAAGAACAGTGGAACTCAAGACGTCGGCTAATTGATGGAGGAGATTCAATCCACCTAATTGAAGGCAAAACAATGGATGACGCCTAAAGCACTGTCAATCCATATGTGTTTCTACAGACTGAGTGGGGTGAGGCAAAGGATTACCACTGAACTCTGAGACCATCCATTGGTATATTAAAGTTCCAACTTCATTTTCCTCAGAGCTTGACATGGACACCTACGGAGGAAAAACTATCACACGACACTGACACGTTTGACAGAAGTGGGCTTTTGATACACTGTTTTACTTTGGTCTCTGTGGCATCACCAACATTTAAGCACTGAAAAACAACAACTACAAACAGCAGTTTGCATTTATTTAATAATCTAGAAGATAACATAATACATCAACTATGGTTACTTCTGAAAAAAAAAATCAAACATATCGGTTAATATAAATTTTGCTAGTACCTTAGTCTGTGCATGAGGCTAGAGTAACAAGGGCTATAAATTACCTTTTTTTTCTTTTTTAAACCAACGTTATTGCTTTTGTGCTCACAGTAGAGCTGGGCGATATGAGATTTCTTCATATCACGATATGTTTTTTTCATTTCAGGCGATAACGATATCTATCACGATATAAGCCAAATAACTATATTTGTAAGATTTAAATGTGCCGTTGCTCACAAGTAAAATGTGAAATAATCAGCAGCTTGTTTTTATTTAAATATTTATTTCCCATAATAAGTTCAACAGGGTAGATGTACTTAAGGAACATGAGACTTTTTCAGATAAATAAAGGCAAATATTGCAAACTACACAAAAGGCAGCCGCTAAAGCGTTTAAGTTTCAAAATAGAACAAACGAAACAGACTAAATTGTCAATTCCACTTAGAAACAAAATATTAATTCTAAAAATAAATCTTAGTTTGTGTTACAGAAGAACAGACAAAACTGACTAACTTTTGTCAATATCAAATAAACTGAGAACTAAAAGGAAATTCTCAATCTCTCCTTGTTGTATAGCTTAGCTTTTCAAACAGTTTTAACAGTTACTTTAGTCTGACAAAAGCCGAATGACGAATTAGCGCTTCCAGTCAGAGACTGAGGCTACGTCCACACGTACACGGGTATTTTTGAAAACGGAGATTTTCCGTTTTCGTTTTAAAAAATAATCCCGTCCACACATAAAGGCAGAAATGAAGGAAAACGCTGCTATGAACATGCCAAAGCAGCAGGTGGCGCTAGATTCCTAACCGTGCAGAAATATTGGCCAATCAGAAGTCTAGAAGCCTCGGTGGGAAAAAGTAAACAAAGCTGGGGCATAGAAGCAGAACCGAGTCATATGTGTGGAGGGACAGTAACTGTGTGTATATGTAAGCATTTAAACACTGCAGAGAGTAGAATTAACAGTATTGTAGAAATTCATTTCACCGAAACAATAACGTGGCGCACAGTGTGACGCATGCACCAGTTCATTGTATTTCCAGACTTGCTTTCGGCACAATTTACAGTGCACGCTACTCTGTTTTTTGTCAGACTTGAAATAGCCGAAATACCTTCACACTACGGAACTTCTATGGCTCTTCCGTTCGACAATCTCTCCGGCGTTGGAACCATTATCTGTTTTCTCTTCGGTCACGCTCGGTTGATTTTTCTAGTCGGCACACTCATTTCCTCCATTACCCGCTGGCTGCTTCCCAAACAAACACACGTGCGGCTTGGCACTTGTGCTGTACGTTACAAG
Organism: Rhamphochromis sp. 'chilingali'; assembly: GCF_963969265.1. Classification (NCBI taxonomy): domain Eukaryota; kingdom Metazoa; phylum Chordata; class Actinopteri; order Cichliformes; family Cichlidae; genus Rhamphochromis; species Rhamphochromis sp. 'chilingali'. The sequence goes on along the minus strand of NC_137929.1, from coordinate 40,778,807 downwards.
TCACGCGACGTGACGCTGCGGCTGTGATTGGTTCGGCTCTGCGCTACTTAATTTGGATTGGCTGGTCTTTTTTTTTTTTTAAGAGGTCTATCGCGATAGCTTAATTTCTCTATCGAGTAAAAGTTATATCGCGATACATATCGTTATCGTTCTATCGCCCAGCTCTAGCTCACAGCTATAAAAAGTCATGTTGAAAAATAGGTAGTTATGGCAACTAGTAGTCTTGCTAGCAGGTCATTCTACCATAGCTAGCTAGTGCTGCCTTTTCCATGACTTAAATGGGAACTGGAATCCAAAGTTATCCCAGACAGAGAATACCCTAACACCAAGCGATATATACAAAATAACTAGGGGTGGGGGTTTAACGTGCTATTTTCGATTAATTAGTTTGAAAAAAAGTAAAGCATCTAAATGCACTTTGCATTACAAAGGAAAACTTTTGTCAATGCATGATTTCATGGTATACCGATTATGCTAGCAGTTTGAGTACCAACAAAAAGTGTCAGCAGACCAAACTTGATGAAATGGCTGGCTTCAGGACCAGAAACCAGAGGAAATTAATAAGTCAACATCGGACAAAGTTGCAAATTCTCTCGCAAAATGGATTGGTCTGGACTGGAGACCACTGTCAGTGGTAGAACATAGGGGGTTAGAAAATGCGCTACAGATTCAGATGAGGAAGCCCTGTGTAACCATCAGCAAGACAGACTACAGTGGTGGTCCAGACGAGCAGGGACCCACCCACAGCTTTCTGTCCTGGCCTGCAACTATTTGATTAGTCCTGCCACTTCTGTCCCATGTGAGAGACTTGCAGGTCACATAGTAACAAAAATGCGAACTTGAGCTCTGAAAATGTGAACAGGCTAGTTTGTCTAAGGCTACGTTCACACTGCAGGCGAAAGCGCATCAAATCCGATTTTTTTTGACCCTATGCAACCCATATCAGATCATGGTATGACAGTGTGAACGACACAAATCCAATATTTTCAAATCCGATCTGGGTCACTTTTGTATGTGGTACTGAATCCGATACATATCCGATGTCTTAGAATAGTCATGTCGCATTAAATCCGTCTTTTACGTCACCGACACAAGACAGACGCCAATTATCAGCTCCGGAGAAGCACCCAATAAGACATCGCGAACACTTCCTGGCCATCAAGCGTAGATGTCAGTGAAACTGTTGGGAAGACAACGTTGGAAAAACGTGAACATTTTATTTATACTGTATAATCTGCAGATTCTGACAGGATTCTGCGACTATCCTTTGAAGCACCGCTCCTCTAAAACAGCAATAAGGATAATTATTAGGTTATCTACATTATTATGTAAAAAACAAAATAACTTGGGAAACGTAAAGTCCAAAGTCTTTATATTAACCCTTTAAGACCTACCATAGAACCAAGTCCGCCACAGCTTATATTATATTTTTACATGCTGTAGAGCCATTTTTGGGAGCTTTTCAAGTTGCTATACATCAATACAACCATTACAGCCTAAATTTTAATAATATGCATGCATAAAGTGCATAGTAATTACATAAATTGCAAAAAAGTGCAATAAACTACAAAAAAATTTAAAATCGTTTTTGTTTTTTTAACATATATTTCTAGTTAGAGAAATTTAAGAGGCTTGTCCCTCAAAACTGTAAATACAAAAAAGTTGCACAAAATAGTTTCCCACCACAGGAAATTTATTTTGAGTGTCTTCATAGTTTTATTTTTGAAATACACCAATTTCTATACACTGCAGGAAAAACGAAAATAAATATTATAGTGCAAATTTGCAAAAAAGCAGCATGTGCATCAAAATAAACTATTTCCAGCAGTGCAATATGAGTCCTAAGCATCCCAGAAACGACACAGAAAGTCATAAAGTCAAACATAACTTTTAAAAACACCAGTATAAGCTCATGAGGCCTTGATGGTAAAAAAAAACTACATTTCCGTGAAAATGACGTCACTTCCGGTTTCGGGCAGGTCATGGCGGACATGCGAGAGTTCACGCTGATGGACGTAGGAAGTGTTATGAACAGCTGATCGGATCGGCAAAGCGTGTTTCTGGAGTATTATGTTTTTGTTGCTGCAAGTGCTTTTTATGCAGTTTTTGCAAAGCTGTATGTGGAAGGAAACTGTGACCTAGGACAAGCTGATGGCATAATATGTAAGTACAACTCCTCCGGTTTCATATGCAAAAAAAATTATTGTGCTAGCTCACATGGTTGCAGTGCTACCGGGATTTAAAAATAGTTACGCAAAACCTAGCGTGCCCGCTCTGACCAGTTTTAAAGGGTTAAGGGCCATCAGTCAAACAATATTGTTTGCTCTGGGTCTAAACAGAGCGCGTTGTGTGTGACGTCTTCTTTTGCGCATGTTTGCTGTCGCATTTAATTTGTAGTGTGAACGAGCAGACAAAAAAAAAAATCGTATTTGATCAAAAAATCGGAATTGAACATTAAGACCTGCAGTGAACGTAGCCAAAGTAACTGGCTGAAAGAGATGGACAGTAAATTGTGAGTCCAACAGATTTGTTATTTTTTGCACCAAAATGTTTAATGTTCACACTGTTTTAGCCTAATGTACAAAATAATGTTAGCTAAGGTTATTCAGAGTTTAAAGGTGAAGCTGTATAAATAAACTTATAAGTTTCTGCCTTATTTTTTTAAGAAGAAAAACTGAACTTTATGTTAAACTTTTTATTATTATTATTATTTAAAGACAATACCATTTTGAAAATGTACTTAAAGTTCTTAAAATAACACTTTATTTTGAAGTCTGCACAATTTTGGCCAGGGATTTTTTTTTTTTTCCTCTGTTTTGCATTGAAATGCAGTTTCAATGCATTTTCCCCCATAGATTAAAAGTGCTTGAGTTTACAATATTTATGTCCATGTCTATAAGTTATGCCCAATAAAATCCTTTAAAATTTAAAAAAACAAACAAAAAAAACCCCATTTGCGCTTTGGGGCAAATTTTCTTTTGCGATTAATCAAGATTAATTAATTACAAAATATCTAATTAATTAGATTTTTAATCGAGTCCCACCCCTAAAAGTGAAAAAACCAGGGGTATTTTACTGTCTCGTAGGGTTAGGGTTGTTTTTTTGTTTCAATCGCTGCACAATTTCTGCTCCAAAAGGCTTGGCAGTAACAGCAGATTAGAAATACTGGAAACTTATTACTGTGAATGCTGCAAAACATTCTTCCCGAGTTCAACAAGCAATTCACCTGTTGCCTGTGGCAAGATTACGCACAACTGTTTCCAGCATTCCCAAGTTTTGTAATTGTCTGTGTAGTCATCACCTCCCCCTCTTCTCACTCAGCCATTACAAGATATCTCGGAGGCAATAAACCTGTATTCTTCGAAGCAGGCACCCTCCGAACACCACAACAGAGGTTGCTGGAGGCGGACTGCCTGCTTTCACATCAGGGGCTTGTGACTCAGCACTTAGTCACGGAGCAGGAACAGAGAGGAGTACCTGTACAGCAACAATGTAAACGGTCTTCAAAAGCAGGATAGTAATTTTCACTTTCCGTGCAGCGAGACGGTCGGCCCTGTTTGCCTCTTTAAATCACTGAGTGGCGTCACTGCTGGAGCAGAAAGATTCACTTGGTTCTTTGGTTTCCAGTGTATGCACACACACACACACACACACACACACACACACACACACACACACACACACACACACACACACACACACACGCTGAATAACACGAGAAAAGTGCTCAAGTGGAAGCAATTTGATGACAAATACAAATAAATGAAAATTGCAACACAAAAACAGAAGCTTGAAAAGGCAGATGTATAAGTTCACACAGAAAGGTAGTTGTGAAAAGTATGTCAAGACCATCAAAAAGCTATTCTGAGAATTCGTGGTTGTTCATTAACCTTACCTAAATAATTTACACTGTTACAGCCTGGAGGGAAAACAGGGTTTAAAATATAAATCTGTCAATTTGATCTGACCAGAACAGAAACAAAGCAGCATTCATAAAAACAGAAGTTTAATTCTACGAATAATAATTATTAATGATGTTTGTGGGAGACAATGCAGACACACGCACACACAGAGACAAATGTGTTGTTCGTGCCAATGAGGTGTCTTCATCTCCATAAGGACAGCAGGCCAGACGGAAATGAGCCCTCTGTTATTTGGACTGAGTGTTGTCATTAATTCTGTCTGCATCAAACCCAGCACATGTTATTTACACTAAAGACCACAATCTGGCTTTGAAGGACTCACTGAGGGAGGGGGTGTGTGTGTGTGTGTGTGTGTGTGTATGTGCGCGTGTGTGTGTGTGTGCGCGTGTTTGTAGGTGGAGGGTAGGGGTGTCTTTTTTCAGTTGAAGGCAGCCTCGTGTTAAGTCATCCACAATGACTCCTGAGTGCCAAGCAGCTTTGTTCTTCTCAGCGTCTATATCATTTCAATTCTAGTCTATCTAGTTTTTTTTCCAAAGCTTGTGGCTTAGCTTGATTTTATCATGCTTGGTCTTGCCATAACAAATCTAGCTAGCAAAATACTATACTCATAGCAACAAAATATGCCTTGGAGAGCTGCTACAAACTTTGTTGTTTCAAATAAATTGTAATTTTTTTTTTCTTGCTTTAATTCCTTCCTTTGTTTTGGCCTTTGTAGTGGAGCATAAAGCTTTTTAATTAAAGGATAAATCCAGTTCTAGATCTTTTCCCCCTAATTCTAGGACTAACTCTTCAAAAGTATTAATGTTCCACTCAAAAAGACAAATCTGAGGAGCGTAAACTCCAACAGGATTAATGAGTTAGTTGTGTGTGTAGAGACCAAAGCCAAACTTTTAAGTGTCGTTAAGAGGACCTCTTCTGACCTGGTTAGATTACCATGGTAACTGCATATTTAAAGATGCATAATGCTGCATATTTATTTCTATTCTTAGAGTTTCCTACTGAAATCAGCTGTACAAATCACTAGTTCTTTTCCTGATGACATTATCAAGAGCAATACAGATTCTCAGTTGTAGGGATATTTTTTATTTCCAAATCTGTTGAGCCAAACTTTGCTAGATCAATATCCATATATTCAAATAGGAATGCTGAACAAATAAGTATATTTTTATGCAAGCTCCTGATTTGCTGGCTGGTATGTTCCACACTTGTGATACTGCTTAAAAATCAAAGCAGCCATCTTTATTTGTCACAGATAACAACCATAAAAAAAAAAAGACTTTCACTTCGGCTTGAATAAAAAAAATGTTATTTCTATATATCAGCCATTTCCCCTGGTGTTAGAAATAAATGGCAGCAACGAAAGAGCACTTAGTGATACAATAAACATGGGTTAGGGTTAGAATTTACAAATTTACAAGTTGCTGCCTGTGGACATTTGAAATGTACTTGGCAAACTGAGTATAATCCATTTTCTGAACAATAAAACAAATGTGCCCTTTTATGACCCTGATGAACAAATCCTGGATTAAGAAGGAAAGGTAGTAACTGTTGTTGTTATGCTGACTATGTCTAATTGCTCTTTGTGTAGCCCCTCACCCAGGACAAATTTGCCATGGTAAACCCTACCAGGCAGCAACAACCCCCTGACAACATAGCTGCTGGGATCCCTGGGACACGCAAATCGCTGCACCATGATAAGGTAGCGATGCACTGTACAAAAAAAATGTATATTGTATTTTATATGGAAATTTAGTTGACTTCACATTAATATTTTTTAAATAAAGTATAATTTATATATAATTAAAATTTAAAATTTATTTAGAAACATTGTTGTTTCTAAATAACACCAGATAAGAATCAGCTACACCATTTCCCTATCCACTCACACTAACTTGCATTAACATCTGTTTAACTTACCAGTATCAAATCGCATCTTAAAGTGTGATTTCATAGCAGAATTAACACCGTCACTCTCCGTCAGTGATTTAATTGGAATGTTTACGTTTTGTTTCTGTTTTTTTTTTCTTCTCGTTTTTTTTTTTTTTTTTTTTCCCTCCTCTCTTTTCCCCCTCTTGGTTTTATGCTGCTCACCCCTGTCCTTGGTTTCTTTCTTTATTCCTTTCACTGCCTCGATCACCTGCTTCGACACTCATCCACAAACATCCTTTATTTCGACACATACGCACCATGCGCTCAACGGCAGCACATTTACTTCAGTCAGACAGCGCACACAGTCATATAAGATACACACACGCTTAAGCCAAGCCTACTCATATTAGTAACTATGCATACACAAAGTCAGACTCAGGGAGCATCTCGCCACACATTTTTTCTCTCTCTCCTTCTCTTTATTTATGAACAAGTGACGTATTCTCTCCACCTGTCTAAGCGACGCACACAGCATACATCCCTAGTTATACACAAACATCTATGGGTACACTGAGGTTCATTACATGGAATATAAATGGAGCTGGCTCCAGAGAAAAGAGGTTAAAAATATTTAACCAACTCAAAAAACTACAGGCGGATGTTGTCCTATTACAAGAGACCCACAGACCTCTTAGAGGTTCGAATGAACTTAAAACACCTGAGTTTCCCAATGTGTTCTCAGCTTGTTATAATTCTAGACAAAGGGGAGTAGCAATTTTAATACATAAAAATATTAATTTCACAGTACTCGATACAGTTATAGATCCAGAGGGCAGATTCTTAATCATTAAACTATCTATACGTGATAAAAAGCTATGTATTGCAAGTGTATATGGTCCAAATGTTGATGATCCCTCATTCTTTCACGGTTTTTTCAGTGCACTCTCTGAACACTTAGATGGCACACTTGTTCTTGGAGGCGACCTCAACCTTGGACTAAATGAAGACATGGATAGGCTCAATACAGCGGGAACTCAGCGTAATTGGCAGTCCACAAATATAATCAAACAGTATATGAGTGACTTTGGTCTTTGCGATGCATGGCGCTCCCTTCACCCCACCAGTAAGGAATATACTTTTTTCTCACATGTCCATCACTCTTACTCTCGTCTGGATTATTTTTTGGTCAGCAGCTCACTGCTGAACGACATTTCAGACACTGAGATTCACCCTATAGCTGTCAGCGATCATGGTCCTGTATCTTTAACACTAATGCACAAGAATAATACTACGCCAAGAAAAAACTGGAGATTTAATATATCACTACTTAAAGATGAAGACTTTATTAAATATTTTAAAAAAGAGTGGACTTCATATTTGGACTATAATGACACTCCCGAAACATCAGCTTCTGTTCTATGGGAAGCAGGGAAAGCTGTGATGAGAGGTAAAATAATTTCTTTCTCATCACATAAAAAGAAAAAAGAAAACAAAAATATTCAGGAATTAGAAAAAAACATCAAATCACTAGAAGAAGCCTACGCGTCCCACCAAGATCAGGAAACATTGAACAAAATACGCAAAACAAAACTAGAATTAAATGAGAGAATTGATAAAAAAACAAAATTCTTAGTACAAAGACTACGCCTACAAAATTATGAACATGGTAATAAATCCGGTCAATTTCTAGCAAACCAGCTAAAAATAAATAAAGAAAAAACAACTATATGTGCTGTTCAAGATTCATCTGGGAACACATTATATGAACCGATACAAATAAACAACATTTTCAGGGATTTCTATAAAACGTTGTATTCACCACAAATAAACCCATCTAAAAAAGAAATTGATCAGTTTTTTGACAACATAACTCTTCCAAAATTATTGGACACTCAAGCAATGGCACTGGATTCACCACTGACACCAGGTGAACTCCAGGAAGCCCTGATAAGTATGCACAATAATAAGGCTCCAGGTCCAGATGGCTTTCCTGCAGAATTCTACAAAGAATTCTGGTCGATTCTAGCACCAGTTTTCTACAGAACGTTGTTGGAAATTAAAGAAAAGGGCAGACTTCCATCAAATATGAATTCTGCAAACATTAATCTCCTGCTAAAACCAGGCAAAGACCCTGTATATCCCTCAAGCTATCGTCCAATATCCCTTATAAATGTAGACCTTAAAATAATCTGCAAAGCTCTCTCAAAGAGACTGGAGAAAATAACCCCCCTCTTAATTCATCCTGACCAAACTGGTTTCATAAAAGGTAGGCACTCATCAACAAATACACGTAGATTACTTAATTTGATAGACTACTCATACAGTAAAAACCTAGAAACTACAATATTCTCTTTAGACGCAGAAAACGCATTTGACAGAGTTAACTGGAAATTTCTATTTGCAACTTTACACAAATTTGGTTTTGGATCCTCTTTCATAAACTGGTTAAAAATATTATATAATTCCCCAACAGCTTGTGTTAGAACAAATGACCAGACATCCTCCAGCTTCTGTCTCTTGAGGGGCACCAGGCAGGGATGCCCACTCTCCCCTTCACTATTTGCAATTTTTATTGAACCACTAGCAGCAGCAATTAGACAGAATTCAGTAATTAAGGGCATAAAATGCAAGAACGTGGAACATAAAATCAGCCTTTATGCAGATGATGTGTTACTCTTTCTCCGAAATTCACAAACCAATATCTCTGGGGTGATTGAATTGATAAACTCTTTTGCAAGAATATCAGATTACTCAATTAACTGGTCAAAATCTACAGTCCTACCGATTAATTGCTCCTTCCATAATTCCTCTTCTACACCACTGCAATCGGGAAATATAAAATATTTAGGTATTAATGTTTCTCCCAAGCTTGCAGATCTAACTAAATTAAACCATATCCCACTTTTAAAGAAGGTAGAAGATGATCTGGCTAGATGGAAATGTCTACCCATATCACTCATGGGAAGGGTTGCCGCTATAAAAATGATGGTCTTACCAAAAATAAATTATTTATTCTCAATGATCCCAACTAAACCGCCACAAGATTGGTTCAGATCTCTAGATTCATGTATGTCCAAATTCCTTTGGAAAAATAAACCCCCACGTATAAGCTTAAAAACACTACAAAAGACCAAGGATAAAGGAGGACTAGAACTGCCTAACTTTCAGCACTACTTCTTAGCCAACAGGCTTCAGTTTATCTCAGGATGGCTAAAACACACCCTCTTAGATGAACCTTGGCTAGATGTAGAACAAGCACTCTGCAATAATCTAGAGATCTCAGACCTACCATTTATCAGCTCAAACATCCAACGACATGAATGCTTTAAAAGCATCAACATCAGCTCTTCTCTGACAGCATGGTGGGAGTTTCTAAAATTGACGGCGTCTTCATTAATCCCATGCAAACGTACACCTATCTGGAACAACCCTGACATATTACAAAACAATAATATGATAAACTTTTCAGATTGGAGTGATAAAGGAATCAAATATTTAGAACATATACTAGAAGGAACAGAATTTATTTCATTTGACGGACTAGTTACACAATATGGGATCAACAAGAAAAGATTTTTAGAATATCAACAAATGAAATCCATAGTAAAAAAGAAATTTAAACCGGGTCAAGTTGAACTACAAACACCACCAAGTGTGGTTCAATTTCTTACTCTTAAACCCCCCAAATTACTATCCAAAATATACAGAATGCTTTCTAAAACAGATGAATCAATATCACTTCCTATTGCAAAATGGGAAGCGGATTTATCAGTTAACTTAGACCTAAACTTCTGGTCTCAGATTTGCTTAAAAACCTTTCATCTAATTAGAAATCCCAGTCTTCAATTAATTCAATACAAAATATTACATAGAGTGCACTATACAGGTCATCGGATGTTCAAGATGGGCTTTTCGTCTACCAACAACTGCTCACACTGCCAAACCAATTCACCGGACAATTATATCCACGCTCTTTGGTTCTGTCCACCAGTTCAGAAGTTTTGGCGCGAGATATGTGAAGACTTATCGAAGTGTCTGAAATGTAACATTCCAACTTCCCCCTTAGTGTGTTTGTTGGGCAGCTTAGATAATGTCACTTCAGAAAAGAATATCGCCCATATGGTTTTCACTGCCCTATGCATAGCCAAGAAAACAGTCCTCATGAACTGGAAAAATAAAAATAATCTTAATTCTAACCAATATAGAAATTATCTATTAGATTACATTAGTCTTGATACAGCCTCTGCCACCACATCAGATCAATTGCTCTGGGCTCCTTTGATCAGCTCCATCACCTAGTGGGGGTGGGGGGTCATAGTTTGGTCCCGCCTTCACTGTTGTGATTGGTGTGGGGGTAGGGACAGGCTTAGGGCGTCGGGGGGTTCCCCGGAGGCATCTTCCTTGGGGGGCTCAACCCGGGGTAGCGGTCATGTCCGGTTAGGGGCTCTGTTGGCTCTCAGGTGACTGTTTCCTCGCGGCTGCGTGCAGCGGGGCTAGGGGAGGGTCTGTGCTGACGGACGTGGGTTACTGACCTGGTAGCCTGGCTGCCCCTGGGTGGGTCCGGGATGGGCGTGAGGTTCTGGGGGCGCTCCGTCTCTGGGCTGGGACCCGGACCGGGCCTCGGGGGCTTGGGTCCTGGTTGGTGTGTTGCCGGGGTTGTGGGCGGGTGGGTGCATGGGGGCCCAGCCCTGGAGCAGGGTGCCGCCGGTGCATCGAGCCACCTGGGGGGCTCTTCAACTGGTGGGGGAGATTGTCACATCTTGCAGGAGCTTTCCTCTCCTCAGGAGCTCCCTCTGCAGGAGGGGGAGATACAGGAGAGGTGGAGGAAGATCTCAGCCTGGGTGTTTATTGTCTTATGTAGTCTGGAAGATGAGTGGATGGTGGGGTGGGTGCAGTTTTCTCTGTGGTGGGGTTGGGTGGACTGTCCCGGGCTCTGTGGGGCCGGGCGGCGCTGCTGCACTGGGCCCGGTCTGGATGGGCCTGGGCCCCCTTTCCCTGGCGGGTCGCGGAGTATGGGGGTGCCTACTGGGGTCAGCGGGGGAGCTGGCCCCAGGGAGGGGTCACTTGCCCCTCCCTTCCTTCCCTCCCCATCTCCAGCTGCCTCCCTCTTCCCGCTCCACCACAACCACCCACACATGCAGGGCCTTGGAGTAGGGGTATGTCACCAGGGTGCAGAGGAGGCTACCCCCCCCCCCCCCCCCCCCCCCCCCCCCCCCTCTGTCCCCTTCTGGCTGCCTCTGCCTCAATTTTATCCCACAACTTAGACATTCACATTACTCACACTCTCATTACACATACATATAGGATCTTGGGGGTGGGCACGATACACGGAGTCCAAAGTACCATCAGGGTGTACACCCCACCCCTGGCATCGTTGCCCACCTCTCAATTTTAAATACACGTAGACATTGAGGGCTAGCAGGAGGGACCATGCGCTTACCTGCTGCTCTCTGGCAGGTAGCTCCAAGCCCTCCTGGGTTTTAAATGCACCTTAGAACACACATGCATCAACATTACAATGAGCGGGTGGAGGGAGGTTTGGAGTCTTCTCTCACCCCCATTCTCTGCGACCTGCTGGAGCAGGGGGGCTAGGACTAGGAGGAGGAGTTGGCCGTCCGACTGCGGTCTGGAGTGTGGAGCCTTCCTGCTGCTGCGGAGTCGGGGCGGTCTGCCTCCCCCCACCGCAGGGAAAAGGGAAACACCACCTGGGTCTGGGTGCAGTTCCCCCCTCCAGGGGCGGGGGTACCTAGACCCGGTTTGTAGAGTACGCTTGGGGAGTGTGATCGTGTGTACAACGTCTCTTTATGTCTGTCTCCACGTTGGTTGAGTGTGGAGTAAGTGCATATGAGAGCATGAGGGTGGGAATGGATGTTTGTATCTGTGTGTGCCTGTATGTCTGTGTCTATATGTCAGGTTGGGTGTAAGGCGCCACCTCTCTGGGGACATCTCAGGCCCTCCAAGGTTTGGAGGCCTATCTCCCCCTACCACCACTTCCCCTGCCAGTGGCAGACCCCCTCAGACATCGGTGCGTTGGTGGTTCTTTGTGTCCGGGGATGGGCGTCCAGGTACACACCGGCTCACTCCTTGGCGGCCGCTTATCGGGGCCTGGAGCCTGGGGCTCGCTCGGGCCACTTCGGAGGTGGGGTGCCCCCGGCCTCTCGGCCTGGGGCTCGGTCACTCAGGCGCAGCTGGCTGCCGGCGGAGCTCACGGGCGCGTCACTGCAACTCCCCCTGGCTTCTGCTCCGCGGCTGCTGAGTGAGCCCTCATCTGGGACTCTCCTCAGCTCTTTCCGGGACAGTGGCGCAGCTGCCCCTCTGTTGGTCTTCCTTGGTCTCTTGTGTTCTGGGGGCCTCTGGATGTCTGGAGTTTTGATCTCCTCCACACCTGCTTCACGCCCTGGAGGACGGGGCTGTGGCCCCCCCACACCCTCTAGCAGATTATTACATGAAGGAACCTTTTAAAAAACAAAAAACAAGCGCGTCCATGCTCACAGGTGTACACACGGGTGATCACACCCACAAACTACACCCTTTTTGGCTCCTACCTCAAAGCACACTGTGTTCTGTTGATCTTATGTGCTGCACAATAATGTTTAACATTTAGTATTTACTGTCATATTCCCATATATCATTGTGATGTTGTTTATTCTATTACTCTTGTTCTCTTCTGCTTGCTTTCTTTTTTCTTTCTCAGCAGGTGATCCAGGTGATTGATATATGCATTTTTTTTTCTCTGCCCGTTCTGTTGGTTTTTGTCTTTTGCCCTTCTCCCCCGTCCCTCTTCTCAGCTGTTTCCCTTTCCCTCTTTCTTTCTCCCCTTCTTTCCCCCAGTCAAGTCTGTCCCGTATTCAGTAAGTGAAAATAAAATAAACAATAAAAGGTGAATCAAATGGACCATTACGGCAAGGCTGGGATGGTCAGTTTGGTAAAGTAAATCCGTTGGGCATCTTTCTTTGCCTTTAGACAACAATTCTGATGGCAAAAGAGCCAAACGGGACAGGCCAAAAAAAAAAAAAAAAAAAAAAAGAAACATTGTTGTTAATAATAAGTTAGCATTCAAAACACATAACACAAAGTTATATATTGCCACTAAAAGAGTTATAAAAAATTGCACTGTATATCTGTGGTTTCTGCAAAATCTGTGAATCTGAAATCTGTGAAAGGGTTTTATTGTTTTCTCAGAAATGACATAGACATTAGTGATGTGAACATTAAGTAGTATCACAAGCGACAAAGGACCATTTACTATCAAATACTGTTCACAAATCTGTCTAAATCTGTGTTAGTGAGAACTTCTCGTTTGCTGAGATAATCCGTCCCACCTCACAGGTGTGGCACATCAAGGTGCTGATTAGACAGCATGAATATTGCACAGGTGTGCCTTAGACAGCCCACAATAAAAGGCCACTCTGAAATATGCAGTTTGATCACACAGCACAATGCTACAGATGTCGCAGCTTTTGAGGGAGTGTGCAATTGTGTGTGAATGTGAGAGTGAATGAATAGTGGAATTTTAAAGCGCTTTGGGTGCCTAGAAAAGCTCTATATAAATGCATTCCATTATTATTATTATTATTATTGGCATTCTCACTGCACGAATGTCTACCAGAACTATTGCCCATGAAATGAATGTTCATTTCTCTGCCACAAGCCGTCTTCAAAGGAGTTTCAGAGAATTTGGCAGTACATCCAACCGGCCTCACAATCGCAGACCACATGTAACCACACCAGCCCAGGACCTCCACATCAGCATGTTCACCTCCAGGAAGGTCGACCAGGTGGAGACCAGCCACCCAGACAGCTGCAGCAACAAACGGTTTGCACAACCAAAAAATTTCTGCAAAAACAGTCAGAAACTGTCTCAGGGAAGCTCATCTGCATGCTCGTCATTCTCATCGGGGTCTGGACCTGACTACAGTTCGTCACTGTAACCAACTTGAGTGGGCAAATGCTCACATTCAATGGTGTCTGGCATGTTGGAGAGGTGCTCTGTTGATAGATGTTTTTACTGTTCAGGGCAGATGGCAGACAGCTTTTGTGGCATCGTGTAGGTAAGCGGTTTGCTGACGTCAACATTGTGGATTGAGTGGCCCATGGTGGCGGTGGGGTTATGGACAATGAACATGAGTGCATTTTGTTGTTGCCATTTTGAATGCACAGAGATACCGTGTTGAGATCCTGAGGACCATTGCTGTGTCATTTATCCATGACCATAACCTCATGTTACAGCATGATAATGCACGGCCCCATATTGCAAGGATCTGTACACAATTCCTTGGAAGCTGAAAACATCCCAGTTGTTGCATTGCCAGCATACTCACCAGACATGTCACCCATTGAGCATGTTTGGGATGCTCGGCTCGGCGTATATGACAGCGTGTACAGTTCCTGCCAATATTCAGCAACTTTGCACAAGTATTGAAGAGGAGTGGACCAATATTCCACAGCCCACAAGCAACAACCTGATCAACTCTATGCCCATTGCACACCATTTGCCTCACACAGTACAACACATCTCCATTAGATGTGTTGCACTGTGTGAGGCAAATGGTGGCCACACCAGATACTGACTGGTTTTGCGACATCTGTAGCATTGTGCTGTGTGATCAAACTGCATATTTCAGAGTGGCCTACGTTCACACTGCAGGTGAAAGCACATCATCATTTTTGACCCTATGCGACCCATATCCGATCATGGTATGACAGTTTGAACAACACAAATCCGATATTTTCAAATCTGATCTGGGTCACTTTCGTATGTGGTACTGAATCCGATACATATCTGATGTTTTAGAAAGCGACTGCTGTTTGAATGGTCATGTCACATGAAATCCATCTTTTATGTCACTGACACAAGACAGACGCCAATTATCAGCTCCGGAGAAGCGCCCGATAAGACATTGTGAACACTTCCTGGCCATCCAGTGTAGATGTCAGTGAAACTGTTGGGAAGACAACGTTGGAGAAACGTGAACATTTTATTTGTACTGTATAATCTGCAGATTCTGACAGAAATCTGGAACTATCCTTTGAAGCACCGCTCCTCTCTAAAACAGCAATAAGGATCATTATTAGGCCATATGCAAATAACAAAATAACTTTATAACTTAAAGCAAAATTGGGAAACATAAAGTCTGAAACAGTCAAACAATACTGTTTGGTCTGGGTCTAAACAGAGCGCGTTGTGTGTGATGTCTTCTTTTACGGGTTCACACTAGAGCGCGTTTGCTGTCACATTTTATTTATAGTGTGAACAAGCAGACAAAAAAATCGTATTTGATCAAAAAATCAAAATTGAGCATTAAGACCTGCAGTGTGAACATAGCCTAAGGCACATCTGTGCAATATTCATGCTGTCTAATCAGCACCTTGACATACCACACCTGCGAGGTGGGATGGATTATCTTGGCAAAGGAGAAGTTCTCACTAACTCAGATTTAGACAGATGTGTGAACAATATTTGATAGTAATGGGTCCTTTGTGTCTGTAGAAAAAAGTTCAGCTCATGAAAAATGGCAGGAAAAACAAATGTGGTGCGTTTATATTTTTGTTCAGTGTAATATATTAATGGCATGGTGTATGCTGTATCCACAATTGAAAACTAAGATTTTGATGTATATATATCATTGTACTTGTAATGTTGAGAACTTACAAATGTGTGTTCACACTAATACACAAACAATTTGAAAACATGTTTTTTGTTTGTTTTTTCTATTCCTTTTTAAATTAACTTTATCCCCAGATTGTTTTTAGCTTGTGAATCGGACAATTTCCCCCTTAAAGGAAGTCACACAAATATTTTGTTGTGTTAACAAGTATATGTCTTGATGCATGTGCAATCACCCGGGTTATTAATTCTGTTCATCTGGACGTAGTGTTTTCAGTGAGAGAAACATTTCGTCACTCATCCAAGTGACTTCTTCAGTCTCAGCTGACTGCAGGTTTCCCCAATCTTATAAACAGTACATTTTCATAATGACTGAAACCAGCCCACTGAAGGAACAATTGGCTGGGAGGTCAGTTCCTTGATCATCAAAATTCTCCTGACTAATCATCAGCAAGCACTGATGGCTGATCATTGACCATTGCTCAATGGTCATGAGTACCATTCAGAGAGAGTTGGAGAATGGCTGCAATCACAGCATTGCATGATGGTGAAAGATGCACCCTTAAGCCCCCTCCTCGATTCAGAGATGGTCTTTCCCTTTTTACGTAAATGGCCTCCTTGCATCCCTTCTCAAACCAGCCTCCTCCCTGTCCGGGATACATCCTCATCATTGAAAGAGTGTCCACTGGCCTGTAGGTGTGGAGTCCTGGCCTGTCGAGTTAGCTCTCCTGTCATGTGCCATCCACACAACACAGAAGAACTGAGACTGAAGAAGTCACTTGGATGAGTGATGAAATGTTTCCTACTGGAAACACTACGTCCAGATGAACAGAATGAACTTTAGCAAGTATAATTAGGATTAAACAAAACAGTAAGGGTGGTTGAACAGAGACTATCTGCATATTTTGGAAACATTTCTATCAGACAATTTCATAACATACAACTGTATCTGTTGCTTTAATGAATTTTTATTACTTTGATGACATTTGTAGTTTTACATTTCTCAGGTGTCATCTGTATTTCATCACTACGGCTTTCACAAAAGTGTAGAGTTACTTATGTGGCTGAATTCACAACCCCTGCAAATGTGGAGGAGTACATTACAGGGTAATAAGCTCACACATTTTCCATAGGTACATTTGCTATGAGCATGAGTTATGAAATAGCCAGCAGCATTTTAAATAGAAATCAGTGCTATAGTAGCTACATGCAGTGCATCATAAAGTAAAAAAAAAAGGCAAACATGGTATTGTGTGCAGAAACGTCTTATAGTTTTTCTGTAGTATAATTTACAGAACTAAAGGAGTGCAAAAAGGTTTCAGATATATGTATTTGTATCCATTCCATCAGACAGTACATTGTTCTCCTTTACTAAGGACTTATAGGATCCTTCGTGCTGTAGAAATGAACTCTCTGCACAGCATCGTCAGCACCTGAAAGAACATGAGTTACAGTTAAATTAAGGCAATGTACGATAATAGCGCACAAGCTTTAACGTGGTGTAAGTAAAACCTGATTGGCAGATGAAGTTGAGGTTCTCTCCACAGGGCTGGTCCTGCCAGAGGAAGTGGTCCGTGCTGGCCACGCCTCCACAGGTGCTGGAGTAGCTGTCAGGAACAAAATCCTGTGGCCAATTTAAGAAATTCATGGAATATCCAGACATCCAGAACCACTCGTCTGCTCTGAGGGATCTGATGAATCAGAAATTCGTTGAAATGTTTTTTTCAATCCAAACAAATACAAGGACGCACAGCCTGAGACGTCATGACCTCATCTTTTGAAAATGTCTGAATTTGCAAAATTCAAATTGTCACGGCGTATGAAAAGAGAACAGGTTTGAGCATCTGGCCTCTAGCTATTCTGCACGAGCTTAAACATGAATTATGGCCCTGACTCTGAAACAAATCCATCATTTGAAAATACATTAGCATATTCCTAGTGTTACACAAAATAGGTGAAGCGCATTTCACAGAAAACGTAAAATACACACACAAACATTTAATTGGAGCACCGAACACTATTTAAATTTAGAGCTTTACTTACAAAAAAAATCTGTTTCTTCATTATTTTGTTTCTTTTCACTCCAGGACCGTGTGTACATAATTTCATTCCAAATCATGTTAACATGTTTTTGACAATAAAGCTCCTTGAATCCTTGAAATATTTCACAGCAAGCTTAGATCTGAGTAATAGAGCAGATTGGATCGAAGCATTTCTGTGTTTCTGTGAGTGAGCTTGCAGTTGTTTGTGTTTTCAATTCCTGTTTTGATATCACTGTCGTTTTATGTTGAGATGTGGTTCTTGTAGTAGTATCTCGGTTCTGGTTCTTGTTTAATGTTAAAGTTTTGGTGGCTGTTGGATTACTTCACTGAAGGTTTGTTGTGGTATTTAACACTGAGATGCTAGGACACAAGACAAAATATTAAAAAAATATATTTAAAAGGTATCCTACCCACTAACAGGTGCCATGATGAAGAACACCTGTCAGTGTTCCTAATGTTATGCCTGATTGAAGTATGGTTTTGCCTACCATTTCTTCATCTTCTGAATTTCATGTTCTCCTGGTTGCTTCTTATTTTGTTGATTGTCTGTTCATTTTGAGTAATTCTGTTTTTTTCTTTTGGTGATGTTCAATAATTTCTGTTAATGACTGTTTGTTTTTTTAGTGGTGGCTCTTTTGTGGTCATTTTGCTCTGAGCTGACAATCCTACATAAGCTGTGGATTACTTATTACTTGACATTAAGACAGTTGTCAGCAAAACAGAATCAGCTAATTTATATTATTTCTTGCTAATTAATTTGGTTGTTAAAAATACTAATTATCTCATTTCATCGGTACCTGCGCAGTCCCAGCCAGACGTGGTCTGTGAGGGAGAAAGGAACGAGGCCCAGCAGCTGCTCCAACTCGCTTTGCTCCTGTTGGCTGTGAAGGCTGAGCAGGTCCCAGTAATAACGTCTACAGTGCATCAGAGCATCAGACCAGCAGAGCCTCTCTCCCACCACCGTCACGTTCCTGCCACCAAGCTGCAGGCTCACAGTGGGAGGAGGGCTGGAAGGAGGTGGAGGTGTCGGTGAAGGAATGACGGCTTCTGGTGCTGGAGAGAAATAGTTTTGTTCTATGTTTGACTCTTTTTAAAAAAAATTTAACTGGTTAAACTGTATCGTTGCATTATGCACCCAATTAAAAAGGGAAGACTGAAAACCAGAAAGAAGTTCAATTTGTCCACTGTGTAGTGGAAAATGAAAAAACACTAAAAACTAAAAGGTTAAAGCTGTTTCTACGTTTGGAAGTAATTTTCCAACAGTCATATATCCACACATGACCACAACAGATCTGCTAGAAAGAAATCTTATGGCCTTACCAGGCAGAGAAGCAAACACCTCCACTTCACACAGCGTCAGAGTTTTCGGAGATCCTGGTATGATCACACTGATGTAGCGACCTTTCATTTCATTACACTGGAATGTGTATGTTGGTGTACCCGCTAATGATTCCAGAACGCCACACCTGATGGTGTTACACAAACATCAAGGTGAAATCATCATCATCATTTTTTCCCTCTAGACCCTTTTCACTAGGATTTTGGGTGCTGCTGAGCCAGCAGTTACATTTGCAGCCACTTTCTTTGGTTTTGTATTTTGAATAGTTAGTGCTTTTTGGGGTTTGCTATTTTACAGTCATATGCATGACATGTATATTTCAGGTGGAAATAACAGAAGTCGCACATTGGGAGTGTTTTCAGTTTATATCCTGTAGTTGTTGGTTCAGTCCTTCAAGTATCTTGGTGTCCACATCTCCTCAGACCTGACATGGGCTGCCCACATTCAGGTCCAGACCAAAAAGGCTAGGCAGCGCCTGTATCACCTACGACAACTGAGGAAGTTCAGGGTCTCTCCAAAGATCCTCAGGATTTTCTATACAGGCGCTGTGGAGAGCATCCTCACACAGAACATGACATCGTGGTTTGGGAACAGCTGTGTGAAGGACCAAAAAGCTCTCCAGAGAGTGATCCGTACAGCAGAAAGCTGCTGCAGGATTGCTCTCCCCCCGCTTCAGGACACCTACACCAGGAGATGCCGGACTAGAGCAGCGCAGATACTGAAGGACCCGTCCCAGCCTGGCAACAAACTGTTCCAACTTCTGCAATCTGGTAGAAGGTTCCGCATCATCCGGGCCCTAAACACACACACCCGCCCTCTCACATCATCTATAATTGACTGAGTCAGGACTCTTCCAGACACTAAACCAAGGCACAATGTACATTTCAAATTCCTTTAATTTTAAATATGTTTATATTGTCTATCCTGTAAAATAGTCAGATGTCTATTCATATTAATGTACAGAATTCACATATGTATGTATGTATGTATGTATGTATGAATTCTGTACGTTCTTCCTCTACCCCCCCCCCCCCCCCCCCCCCCCACACACACACACACACACACACAATTTTTGCACATGTCAGGCTACATTTCACTGTGTGTAATACTTGTATAACTATGCATGTGACAAATAAAGAACCTTGAACCTTGAGCCTTGTTTATTTATTATCTCCAAGCTCTGGTTAACATCATCCTCTACATGTGTGTTTGGATCCTTTGAATCCTTTCTACTATCAGTCTCGTGTCTCACCTGGAATTTGTGTTGCCATTCTGCTCCAGTGAGTCTCCAATCAGGATCTGTGCCCCAAGAAGTCTTTCAGAACAACAGTCTTGTCTGTTGATGATGGTGACAGCAGTGACTTTATAGACAGCCAATAAGTCTACTCTCCACCAGGGATTCTGCTGTGTCCCAGTGTGGGTACAACATGAATAACCCCAGAATTCAGTTCTGCACCCATCGACACCTTTGAAGGGAATCCCAACTGCATTCCCTGTTGATGACTGCACTGTTTGTTTGTTTAAGGCCACATTTTGAAGCGGCTCCACTAAATTGTTGAAAGGAACAAACAAGTATGAATCAGTATCAAGCAGATGTGTTTCCATAGATCAGATCCAGTCACTTAAAGCTCTACCTGCTGGGGCAGCATACACCTCCACTTCACACAGGGTGAGAGTCTTCTTTTGTCCAGGAAGAAACACGTTCACAAAGCGACCCTCCATGCTGCCTCCATCACACCGGTATGTGTAGGTTTTACCCACTTTGATATGTGAGATGGAAGCACACCTGACACCAATGGATGGGGAAATATTAAGTTGACATAATTACTTTCTCAAGAAGAGAATGTAACTGAGAACACAGCCTTTTGAAAGTTTTCATAGGTTTTCCCAAAAAATCACAGAAGCTTTTATTGGTTCCTTTGCTAGTTTGACCGATGTAAGCTATTTACATCTCTATGGCATTTATAAGAACCAATACATGAAAATTTAAAGAGTAACGAACAAGTGTGAAGAAATACCCTTTAACCTTATTGTGAATGTTACACATTGCATAATTAGTGATTAATTAATCCAAACAATTTGCAACTGTTCTCTAATGTGTCTCCTATTTTTGTATATAGGTCTCTAGTTTTCAGTGGCGTGCACAGACATTTTGGGGGGCAAGTGCTCCAGGGGGAAAAAAGGGCACTTTTTGCATATGTGGAAAACCTTTTCTTTTTATAATAAAAAAATCGCACAGGTTAAATGCAATTTGACTTTTATTTCAAAACATTCTCTAAAAATCAAAAATCACACCACAAAAAGATAAAATCTGTATCCAACTCTAAACTATATACATACATATTCTCAAGTGTCCATTAAATGGAGTGTACTGCTCTAAAGAAGCATCCTTCTTGGTGCCATGTCTTTGTAGATGTTGATGACCTCGTTGTAATTGATCTCCATATCTTTCTCAATGGCCAACAAGAGGAGATCAGACAACCTTTCTTCTCCACACAAACTTCTTAGTTTATTTTTGATTATTTTTAGCTTTGAAAAAGATCTTTCAACTGTCGCAGTTGTCACTGGTAGTGTTGCGTAGATCTGAATCATTTTGACAAAGGCAGGAAAGATCAGCTGGCCATTGTTTTCCCTCAGTATCAGAAATATTTCTCTGAGGTCTTTTGAACTAAAGCTGGAGTGGAAGACCTTTAATTCTGTTTTGAGCTGGTCCTCATCTTCTCCATAGAATTCACAGAGGATGTGGACAGCTTCAATGGCTTCTGGGTTTGGTGGGCCTACCCAGTTAGCATGCACAGTTAAGGGCTGGAAGGACTGAATGATTCTGGCCGTTGGGCTTCCAGTATTGTCCCCTTTGAACCTCCTGTTCAGTTCCCCAGTCATGATGTCCAGAAAGGTGAAATATACACCACTCCTGAAATATGCCTCCACTGACTCAAACTGAGCACCTACTTGAGACACTGTGGTGCTGTGTTGGAAACGCACTGGAACTTTCCGCTTTCTCTCCTGACCAGGCACCACGGTAGGTACTGGAATGTTGAAACTCTCTGCCTTCTCTGATGCACATCTAAATATCTCTCCAAATTTCTCCTCAGACCTCATGGTTTGCAATGTGTGAAGCACACCATCAATTACCTTGTAGGCAGTGGAATGGTCCAACCCTTCTTCCTGCAGAGAATCTGATGCCAAAGCAGTGACTTCGAATACTGGTGTGGTGATTTCCATGCAGAGAATGAACATAAAATTAATGGCATTTCTGTACATCTGAGCATCACCTTGGGCCAGGTTAGGTGGGTCACTGTCACTGATGTCATCAAGGAGCATCAAAATGGCTTTCAAATTTCTCTGAAGTGCCTTCAGTGCTTTTTCCCTGCAAGCCCATCGAGTATCTGACAGCTGCTGGAGCTCCATAACACGTTGTCCAGGAAAGAGAGACTCCTGAAATTTGACCAAGGCAGCATGACGCTTTGGGGAGCCTGAGCAAAAGGCATACAATTTCTCCACCAAGTTGAAAAATGTCACAAAATGCTTGCTGGACTTTGATGCCTCCACTAGTACCAAATTGAGGCAATGGGCTTTGCAGTGCACATAGAGGGCCTTCTCATTGTGTGCACGGATTCTAGCTTGGAGACCTTTATACATGCCACTCATGTTGGCTGCTCCATCATAGCCTTGACCATACATGTTCTTCATCTCTAGGCCATTCTTTTGCAGAAGCAAGAACACTGTATTCTCCAGCTCCTGGCCTGTAGTTGTATCAACATTGCACACTTCGATGAATCTCTCCTTTATTTGCATATGATGAAAATATCGCACAACAAATGACACTTGCTCTTTGTGTGAAACATCAGAGGTTTCATCAAGTAGAATGGAATACATTTCAGCCTCTTTTATTTCACGTTGTATCTCCTTCCTGATGTAAGTTCCTAGTGCTGCAATGATGTCATTTTGACTTCTGTTGGAAAGCAGTGACACCTGGGGCCTTGTCTTGGTGGCTTTAACTGTGGCAATTTTTTCCAAATGCATTTTCAGCACACTATCGTAGCGGGAAAATACATTGACTAATTCATGAAAATTGCCACGGTTATCACTGGACTCACTCTCATCATGACCTCGGAATGCTTGTCCCTGACGTGCAAGATACACTGTTAGGTCAATTAATCTTGTCAGGATTTCTTTGTTTGTCTGCCTCTCTCGCTCTCTAACTTCCACCCCTTTTACGTCTGAAACATCAAATGCAGACTGAAGGGCCTTTTTCTGGAAATTGATCCATCTAACCATGCTTGTCATGTGCATCTCTGCGCTGGAGTGTTGTTTGATTTTTTCAAGAGCAGTACTCCACTTTCTGATGCCATCAGTTGTCCAGGCTGTTCTGCTTTTATATTTTTCATCCGAGAGGAAAAGCCGACAACTAAAACAATGCATTGAATTAGCAGTGGGTGAGTATTCCAGCCACACATTAGCAGAAAACCACTGTTTCTGGAATGATCTCCCCTCAGTTTTTGGGTAAGGTATATCAGGCTGACATGGGCCCACATTGCAGCACATTGAAACGTATCTGTCATTGCGCTTTATTTTAAATGTATGGATGTGTGTTGGATCTGTTGGGTATTGTAAAGCTGCTAACTTTGACATTATGTGATCGATCTGTTCTTCCTCATTGTGGTCTTCAGAGAGCACTACATCAGTGTCTGTAGGCCTAACTGAACCTGTTGCTGCATTGGTCGCGGCTTCATCTGTTTCTATATCTCCCTCTTCTGCTATGCTGGTAGATGGCATAGAGCTGCTTCCCTGCTGTGACTGACTACAATGGAACAATAATAATAATAATAGTATTATTATTTATCATAATAATAAGCTTAAACAGATAGTTTTAATAATAACCCATACTGCAAGTCTTGTAACATAGAAATAACTTTCGTAGGTACAAAATAATAGTTAGCTCAATGCCTGCTGATTAAGTGTGAACAGCTTTTAAGATTTTTCAATAGAATTAACTGCAAGGAGCAGGTTACATTAAAACATTAAAATAGAACCTGACTCTGCCCTTGACTCTGACCTTTCATCTTCATTTTCCTTTGCTTTCATCCAGGAGAGCAGAGAACTGCTTCCCTGGGCTGCCTGTTGTAGATCCCTTTCTTTCTCCTTTCTCAGCCTCTCTTTCCTAGGCATTATGCTTGCTGAAATTAGTAAATAAATAGACCAAAATGTATGAGAACGAATAAGACTGACTGTGGTCATTACAAGAACAGGGCAGAATGGTCGTTTTCACAGGCAATTGGGAACTGCCTATTTTTCCTTTAGCAAATTAATGTGTTAATGTTGCCAATATGTTACACCAAAAAAAAATTAACATGTCTAACCAGTGCTTCTCAAAACTTTTAACATGCACCACCCCCAACACCGTACCCTTCAAACTACCAATAACAACGTCACTATTCTGTCACAATCAGGTTACAACACAGTGCGTAAATGTCTGCGAGCATCGCTGAGTCAGTAACAACCAGTTAGGCTAAAGACTGCATCTTTAGACAGTTGGACGGTGTTCTAACTTTCTCACAGGAGACACCTACTAAAGACAGTCAAAGACATTAATTTCAATCTTACCAAAGTAGGACAGTAGTTGACGTTAGTTATGGAAAGGCTAATCCACAAAAACGGAGAAACGTCCATAATTCTATTATTCATAATCATGTCAAGGTTTTAGGTTTTTCTGCAGTTCCATCTCTAAAAAGTGTGATGTCTTCCCGTCACTGACTTCAGTTTGAAAACTTTGTATTTATTCACAGATTTCCGTGAGATCATCCTAAAATTTGTAACGAAAAATGGGCTCAAAAGAGCCCTCTGCCTAACGGCATGTAGCCTATAGCATAACGTGATATTTTCAATAGTGTATGCAAAAAGGTCAGAATTGATGGAGAGTGGGGTTGCCTAAATGGTTTAGGTTACATTTTAAATGTGTCGTTTTTTTGTTTATCCATATGGATGGATGGAGGGGGCAAGCTGGCAAAGTTTGTCATGTGCAGTTTCTGACAGGCTACTTCACAACAAAACAATTGCAGGTTGGTCTTAGAGGGCAAACAGAATAATTTCACTCGATTCATGGGTTACCTGACTGGTTGGGAAGGGAAAGAGCTGCCGTGTTGTCCGCCGTGGCTCCCAGTCGCTATAGTTAGCCTACTATGCCTACTCCAAGTAGTCCTGTGTCATGCCGCTGCTACACGCCTCACAACAAATGAACTGCGAGCGTGTTCACGTGACACGGTGACAGTGAAAAAGCGACAGGGTTCGGGTGTCTTTGAAGAAGGGGCACAAATCAAGCCATTATTTTCACACCTTTTTAAATCGCGCAGCTTTAAAAAAAAAAAAAATCACGTCTTTCAAAAGGGCACTTTTTTGGACTGAGGGCAAAAGGGCAAGTGCTTCAGCACCACCTCGTCGCTATCTGTGCACGCCAGTGCTAGTTTTGTATATATCCCTCTTGACTGTATATATTTCTCCTGTTGCTATTTATTTCTGCTGTCTACTATTTATATTTTATTCTGCTGTACATGTACAATGACAATGAAGGGCTACTGTATTCCATCTATTCTAGTCTATTGTAACGCAAGGTTTCAGCACATTTGGAACAGTGCAAACACAACAACAGAGCACAAACAAGCAAATAACTACACATAAGACATGTTAGGGAATGTGTGTTGTTTTTTAAAAGGAAATTAAAGTATCAAATATAAAATATAAAATGTCAGATTTTTAAATCTGCAAATATACACGTTTAATTTCATTCAGGTTTATTTATATATACTGTAAGGAAAGCACCCTATAGTATTTGGGTGATCACTCTAACAATCAAATAACCCCCTGTGAGCAAGCACTTTGCAATGGTAAGAGGGGGGAAATGTTTTTTTAGTGGGGTGCAAACTTCAGCAGAATCAGACCCGGGGATGGGCCAGACCAGTTTGGGGGTGAGGAAAGAAGAAAGGGAAGACATAAGACAAAATACCAACAATTGGAGAGAAAGACAGCAATTTAAAGACATTGCAGCTCACTGTATTGTGATGTTTATATCGATCTTAAAAATCCTAAATTTGTTGCACTGCAGTTAAAAGGTTGGGAAATCCACTTATTATATGTTAGTTCACCATGTGGTGGACAAAATGAATCTTGTAAACTTTTGACTTATCACTGTTCCAGTTATACTTAAAAACTCACTTTACATTGAAACACTTGTAATTACCTGGGATTATTGTTTCCATTGTTCTCCAGTGAGTTTCCTATTCTGATCTCAGCTCCATCCAGTCTTTCAGCACAGCAGTCTCCTCTGTTGGTGACTTTTACAGCAGTGATTGTAAAGCTTCGCTGCAGGTCCACCCTCCACCAGGGGTTGGTCTCGTCTTCAGCCGTGTGGCTACAGAACCCATTGCTATAGAACGAGTTCCGTCTGCCATCGATGGCTTTGGACGCAGTGGCAAAGGAGAGTGTAGATGACTGGGTAGCTTCTCCTTTGAGTGCCACATTGGGTAATGGGTATCCTTGAAGGAAAACCACAAAGAGACATTAGATCATTGTGAATAGTTAATTATATTTGTTGCAGAAGGTGCAGAGTGCAGTAATTTTGAAGACCACACTTGGCTGTCATTCTGGCTCAAAGACCTTTAACTATACAAAACAACAAGAATGATTAATTTGTGTTGGGAGGTGGGCCATTTGGAAAATTAACAACAACTTGAACAATCAAGGCCTCAGACTTGTGTATCGGCATCAGGCTGAAATGTGATTACCATAGTAAACTTCAACCTCGCAGATGCTAAGGACATTTTCACTTCCTGGTAGAAACACAGTGACGTAGCGTCCCTCCATGGAGCTACATGGAAAGTAGTATGTCTGTCCACTGGGAATATGAGAGATGACGGCACATCTGTGTATGAGAAAGCCAAAAAGAAGAAAAAAATAAGAAGGGACAATATGCTACTGAAATAATGATTGCTCATGTATTTTATCTGTCTGCTTCAAGCTGTTTCACCTCATGCTTTCAATGTCATTGATCGCTGCGGACTTTCCAATCCAGATTTCAGCACCATCCAGTCCATTTTCCAGTTCTGCTCTATTGGTTATTATTACAGCACCAATTGTATACACATTTACCAGGTCTACCCTCCACCAGGGATCAGATTCTGACTTGGTGAGTGTACAGGACCCTAACTGATATCTTGATTCTCTTCTCCCATCAACTGCTTTGCCAGCAATACCCACGCTGTCACCAACCGAGGACTGGATAGCCTTTTGGTTCAGTGCCAGGTTATGGAAAAGATAACCTTAATATAAAAAAAAATTAGTTGGTATTATGAATTATTCTCTATTTTTTTAAAGATTGTTTTGAGGGAAGTGAGGAAAAAGTTTACCTGTCAGCGCTCTAGATATCATCATGAAGGAAATCACTGTTAATGTAAAGAGTTTGACTTAAAAAATGTAAAGTATAATTTATATCATATTCATTTTTAACTGTAGTGTTTGAAATTGTGTAAAAATGGGAATTTTAAAGGGAACAGCATACTCAACAACATCTCTGCTGAGTGACTGTTGATGTAACAAGCAAGAAAACTTAATTAAATTAACGGAGTGGATATAAAAACAAGGAATCATCAAAACCAGAAACATGTTGTGTCTAAATGTGTCTGAAAGACACCTGAAGCTACACTGATTGATAATTCCGATTAATCCTCGCTTGAATAGCTATTATTCCAGATCTGACAACAATTCTCAAGTATCTCACTGTTGTTTTTAAGACTTGTATATATTTTTATATCACCTCTGTCCAAAATGTTGCCTCAAGACTTTGCGTAGACCAAGATTTAAGTAAAAGAGCACTATGCTACTACTCAAAGTATTATCATCATTTTTGTATATGATAATGATTTTGAGGGTTTTTTCCAAGGTTTAAAATGAATTAAATCAAGTGTAACTGAAGATACTGTAAATTGACTTACCAATGGAGATGCAAATATAATTTCTCCCACTCATGGCTTTGGAAAATAATCCCAGCTATTGTCACTTTACTGCCACTGTGGTTTTCTTCAGAGCATAACAAATCACAAACCTTTCTACCTCATTTATTCTGGTGCAAACAAACATGTAAATTTTTATTCAGTGTTGTTTGCATGAAGGATAACACACCCACATATTACATTTGCTTCTTCTAAACAAATCTCGCTTCTGAAGTTTTCATAAGTTTTCTTATGTTTTGTCCACATCGTTGTTATAGACTTTTCTCTGTTTCATTCCCCTTTTCTCATTACACATTTATGTTCCACACACCAAGTTTTTCTTTGTGTCCAAAACTCTTGGTCAAACAGCTCATTATGGACTCTAAATATACTCAGTAATAAGAAATGTGCTTGAGCAATATTGCCCACAGCAATTTAAAATTCCACACTGACATGTGTAACACCTGAACAGACGCCACAGGTCTCGCACAGGGTTTGGTTTTGTGTTTTTTTGCTATTCTTTTCACTTTCTAGTAAATTTGCTCCTGGTGATGTCACATCATTTTTATGTGTGTACTTTCATTAGTGCTTTACAAATGTTTTGTGGTTGCAGTGAACACCAGTCAAAAGCATCCAGTTCCACCCAGTTTTAATAAATGGAATTATTTATTTAGTAAATGTTTGACATGGGTCTTAAATAAAAAAAACACACACATAGGATTCAAGGTGGAAATGAACGCTCTTTAGGTCACGCTGAAGAAGAATGACTCCACTGCTGTAATAATCATCTGGATGAGGATCTTCCCAAGCTCAAAGTAATCAAAATATAGAGATGTTGGATCAGTTGACATGTCATACATGTTTGTATGCACTTGTTTGCTGTTGGACTACAAAGCTGCCCTTTGTCACAGATTTTGTTCATTATATTTATGGACAGAATTTTTAGTTGCATTCAAGGTGGTGGTCTCAGGATCTCGTTTCTGCACTTTCCAGATGATGCTTTTCTCCCGGCTTCATCAGACCGTGATCTCTAACTCGCACTGGGGGTTTTCCTGGGTGAGTGTTGGGATAAGAATTAACATCCTCAAGTTCAATGTCATGGTTTTCACCTGCTCCGGTTTGGGAGCAAGTTTCTAGGATATGTTGAGGATCTCAGGCTCCTGACACTGATGTGGCTGCTGTGCTGCTCTGTTTGGGTGGAGAGAGATCTGAGCTTGATAGTGAACGTGTCACTTCATATTGATCAGCATTCGTATCCTTATGGTCACAAGCTCTGGGCAGTGACTTATCTGGCTGACTCTTTAATATATGGCAAGACACAACTGCACCGCATGAAAAGTGCATGTAGTGAAAATATTGTAGTTTTAAGTAATTTCATTTGAGAACACCCAAAATTGACTAAACGTTAAAAGTTCCAATTCAAATCTAGCAACATCCATCAGAAAACACACAAAATATTTTTTTGATAAATATTTAATTATAAACATGTAATACAAAATCATTACACGAGCATCTTCAGTAGTACCACATATAGCGTTATTTGTGAACACCTGCTAAAAAGCAAGCAACACATGTGAACATCAGCCACTGAAGGCATCATTGTAAAGGTACTGCTGAACAAACAGCATTCATATAAACAACATATAATAGAAATATACTATCAGAACATAATTGTTTTTAAATGCACCTCTGCCATTTGCTGGCATCATTGTCATCATCAGCAAATGAATTTTGCTTTTGGTGTTCTAAGGGTAGACAAAGGCAAACAATGGTTTACCAGCAGTTTCTGTTTACACGGTTTAGCAGTTTAATAATCAAAGTAACCATAAACTTACCGAATGTTTTTGCTTAGCAATAAAAGTGTGGGCTTTAAAGGGTACCAGACCCTTTACCCAAAATTTGCATAAATTGCACACACTGGTAAAAGCCGTGATTCTGGTTCACTTAATTCAAACTATGTGTTCGGTTACTCTTAATAATGCAGTTGTGCCCCATCTTACCACACCGTTTTAAAGAGTTCTGCAAATGATTCCAACCAAATCTCTAACTGCATGTAAAAGCAGTATAAAAAAAGCTTCTCGAAAGTGATTGCCCTCCACCAGTCCTGATTTGTAATGTGACCTTTTCCCACAAAATTAATCATAGGAGTCTGGGACATACTGTTGATAGTAAACCTGTGAGTTTAAAAATAGTAGCATGGTTGGATAGGGAAGTTTTAATCTGTTATGTAGGGCAGGTTTCAGTTTCCTTATAGCCAGCTCAGAGTCAGGATGCCCACAGTGATCAGCAAAGCTAGAGGCGAGGAAGGAAGAACAGAAGAACAAGTATTAAGTACTCTACGTGTTTCATGTTTGAAGCACATATTCTTTTCTCAGGTAAGTATTAAACCAAAAGAAAGAAGAAAACTTATCTGGTACTTTTACCTTGCATCATTGATTGCTGGATTGTAATTGCATTAGCAGCAGAGGTGGTGGTGGGTTTGGTGGTGGTGGTGGTGGTGGTGTTGGTGGAGTTGGAACTAACCAAATTGGTGACGGTGGCATTAACATCACTCAGGTTTACCACATTAGTTGTTATTTGGAAAGCAGGGCTACCCAGATCCCCTGAAGCTGAAAGAACAAGCAGAGAAAAAAAGATCACTGATGTGTTTAAAGTACATAACAACATATTGATATATTGTCAGTGATGGTCTGTGTAACCATCATTAAAAGAGGTCTGTTAAAGGTGCAATTGATGTGATGTTGATGTGTTAGCTTACTGGCATTATAAGTTCCAGTGGAGACTGACATTGAGAAATTTGTACTGTCTGCGGCTGCTTTAGTTTGGGCTCTAGTAGAGACTGGTACTGTGGCATCAAATTGACACTGGATGTTCCTTCCATTGATTCTGCCCTTCACATTGTTGACTTGAAGCTGTGGAAGAAAACAGATCACAAAGAGAAGAGCTTAGTTTTTATTAGGATAATAATTTCTTCATTATTAAACTTCAATGTAAGTGAAGGCAACACAAGGGCATAAGTAGTGATAGGCAGAATGAGCATTTGTCACACACTCCAACCCTAAAAAAGTATTACTAAACTGTTTTTCAAAAGTCTGCTAGTAGAACTCACCTTTGTGGGATTCAGCTTGCCATTGTTGAGAAGAGCACTTATGTATTTGACTACATTGTTGTCATTTGCACAGATGTAGGTTGTGTCATTGACTCCCTGTGGTGAAGAACCAGAAATTGTAAATGTTACCTCTCTATAAAGATGACGACTAACAAAATACTAGACTGTCTCATTGTTAAACTTTACTGTATTTTCATCTGTGCTAAAAGGATTAAATTTGACATACCTGTGTGGTGTTCCGTGACAGGGTGAGAGCAGCGTAGCCGTCTGATTGTCCTGAAAGTGAAAACTTAAAATTCTGACCTCCCAGCGCTTGGCTACCAAGGAAGAAACATGTCCCACTGGAGGGGTCGCAGCCAGAGGGCTGAGAAACGCACAGCTGTGTCTTGCTACAATTATCTCTAGTAAAAGAGGTCTGCAAGGATAAATAAGATCCATGTTAGAGAGTGGTTTAGTTGTATACATTAATAGGTACTGATCAATGCAACTGCAACTTGTTTTTGTCAGTCTTCTGCTATAGTAATTAACAAATAATTTAATTTATTTTTAAAATATATTTTTTTAATATATTTTTAATTTTTTCTACATTACTCACATTAAGAATTGTCACATTGCTGTCAGGCACTAGTGGGGCAGGTGTTGGAGCTGCAGTCGTGTTGGAAGTGGTGTTGTTGCTGGATGGTGTTGTGGAGCTGGTGTTGGAAGTGGTGTTGTTGCTGGATGGTGTTGTGGAACTGGTGTTGGAAGTGGTGTTGTTGCTGGATGGTGTTGTGGAGCTGGTGTTGGAAGTGGTGTTGTTGCTGGATGGTGTTGTGGAGCTGGTGTTGGAAGTGGTGTTGTTGCTGGATGGTATTGGGGTGCTGGCGTTGGAAGTGGTGTTGTTGCTGGATGGTATTGGGGTGCTGGCGTTGGAGGTGGTGTTTGTGCTGGTAGCATTTATGCTGGTTGCTGGAGTCACACTCGTTGTGTTGTTGGGTGCTGCCGTAATGTTTTGAGCATAAGTGCCCATGAAACACCCAGTCAGCATCACAAACAGGAGAGTGAGGACTAGTCTGCTGTCCATGCCTAAAACAGAGGGAATAACAGAGATTGAGTAAACTCTAACTATTAACTGTAAGTGAAGTGAAGTTTATTACAGCACTGTATTTAATAACATTTACTGTCACTACAGCTACTCTCTCTCTCTCTCTCTCTCTCTCTCTCTCTCTCTCTCTCTCTCTCTCTCACTCTGTGGTTTTTTCATCATATATTTGTCCACCAGAGTGCACTCTGACTCACATTTTACAATATCCTTAGCACTGAGGCCAGTGCAAGCATCAGTGTACACATCAAAGCTCAACAAGCAGAAGGTGAGTTGTTCGGTTTGGAATTAAAAATCAACTTCATCATCTGTGTATACCATTCAAACATAACATAGGGAATACTGGCTTATATAACAACGGTGAGGACTTTTACAAAATAATCAGTAGCACTTACAGTACAGGCTCTAGAATTAAGTGCAGCAAGATAACACATAATTTGTTTTTACAGATGATATAAGTATGGAGTTAAATAACAAAAAAGTGAAACATTAAACCACAAAATAAAACGCTAATAAATCCCACCACCAAATATCACACGAAAAGTTGCTCAAATAAATAAGAAAAACAATCAAACCAAACTGGCAACTGACATAAGAGTGCCATAAATGCAATGAAACATTAAGATTAATAAAAAGTAATAAAGTAATGAAAGTAATAAATTTGTTCATGTTTTCAAATGACTAATATATTGTAATTGGAAAGTAAGCCTAACAGTCTTTCAGTTTACAACAAAGGTACTCCAGACTCCAAAAAAGTTATTTAGGTTATATATATAATGAAATACTATTGAAAGCTAATTGCAATCCTAATTTATTCATTGTTACGATTATAAATTACTACTCTTCACAAAACACTATTAGATAGTGAATGTCAAACTTAAACAGATATTGAACAAAAAAAACTCATTTAAAAACTGATATGATGTTGCATATGTATTGTTTTTGAAGGAAATTGCCGTCCCGGGTTTCCTCCGTGGCGTGAGCGATAAGCAGAGTTCTGTCCTTTCCTTCTAAGATTCCTAATTATTTAAAGTAACACTCAGGTATGCCATTCAGCGTGTTAGTACGAGCTCGGGAGCAGCTTGGGAGAACAAGAAAACAGAGACTGCTTTAGGTTGCCTTCCCAATCGACTCAAAGGTTTATTTGATACACAGCAGTTTATATAGAGGAAAAAAAGGTTCGTGTGTCAGCAAGTTCTCAGTTCAAACCAGTACAGACCAAATAAGGAAACGTCTTCCTGCCTTGTGAGCAAAGAAGTATCCTGTGTGTAGTTTATCAGTTCAGCTACAATTTATGATCATCCCAGCAAAATACACAGAATACAGAGTTCTTTCATTAGTGAATTCTGAAACAAACCACCTGGCCTTTAACGAGCCTTTTTCTAAGAGATAAGGAAGGGAGGATGGGAGTAAGGAAGTGGTCTCGTCTCTGTGGTGTTTTCGACCTTGGGGTACCAGCCTGTGAGTCTTACACATTAATTCTTGGGTCAGAGAGAAAGAGAAAAACAACTATTAAATGGGCCTTATTGAGTAACTCTTTTCTGTATAATATCACAATAAAACAATATCCTGTAAATGCTACTATGGTATCAAAATATCACAACAGTTTTTACCTACCTGTAAGTTTTCTTATTTCCAGTGCAAATAGTGAAAGAAATTGAATTAAAGATATATCGTTCCTCAGATTTTGCCTACGTAGTTTCAGTCTCAGGTAGGGCTTGGAGGTGGACAGCTTCTGATGTATCCAGTGGCTTCCAGATGAACAAGTGACACCTGTTCACTTTCTGTCACTGTTAAATAAGCAGAGGGGAGGGGAGAAAATTGCAAGCATTACAAGAGCATTACATGTGAAACTCTGCCATCACTCTAGTGATCAGGGTGGGGCGAGGAATAAGGGTGTGTCGCGTTGAAACAAACCTGAATTTTGTCTTTCCACCTCTTTGTTTTAGAGAGTTTTGTTTCTAAATTCACCACTTCCTTGACAATGCATGCAACCTACATGGATATTGAGGTAAAAACAGGGGATCTACTTCAATCTTTAATGTGTATATTGCCATCGAACAGCAATGAGACTAATTACCAAATATTTTTATTAACTCTGAAAATGCACAAGAAAGAAAGAATGATTGAGCAGGTCACAGAGCCATTCTGGTTTATACATACTTGGACTGAACTGGTTGGGCTTTTTTTTTTCAAATATCAAAATATTTTTACTGACTGTTTAAACCAATTCTGAAACTTTTAAAGTGAAAGAAAATTGATCTGCCTCAAAGGCACAAAGCTCGGTTTGTTCCTCTTGGCCATTTGTGTAAACGTAATATGTTCCATTGTCTAAAGTGGGTTTTAAGTGTCCTCCTGAGAAGAAGGCCACTTAAAAGATTTGACTTAAAATCAAGGTCCAGATCTGGGAGGAGATCCATCAGGACACCATCGCCTATATGATCTGTGTGCTTTCAAAGTGTTCCTTTAATTTTTCTTTCAGCAGGGTAGTTGCTTCCTGTGGATATGATCTTTATGTCATTCTGTTTATTGTGTAGTGTATTGACTGTAAAATAATTTTTGGATGTCTACTAAAATCCAGCAACACTTCTGTCGTGCACTTTCTTACTATTAACTAATAAATAATCTGACTTGGTCAATTTTTTTTTACTTTATTATGAACACAGCTCTTCGAAATACACTGTTTCCTTTTCCCTTATTGTGTTTAAGTACACAGACACTAAAGTTCTGATATCTGTGTTCACTTAAGTTTTATTCGGTGCTTCAAGGTTTTTGCAATTGCAGATCAAATCTTCATTGTTGCTACTTAACTTCCACTTCAGAATTTCCGAGAAAGAATGAGGGTGGACCTTTTACACGTCAGTCAGGATATATGGTTGGCATTAATCAGGGTCAGTGGCGTGAAGTTATTTCTTCGTCATGCCTTTAATATGCAAAACTGGTCGTGCTGGTTGAGTTACTGCACATGAAACTGGTCATATGCTTCCCTGGGTTTTTTGGGGTCAGGTGGGTGCAGATTTATCTGTAGTGAATCCGACAGAATGTTCCGAGTGAAGGAACAGAAATGTAAATTTTGTAAACAATTGAATACTGTCAACGTCACATTAATACAGTACAAATGTAATTTAATACAAATTTTATTTGTCACATACACAGTACAACATTTAGTGAACATGTAGTGAAATGCTTGTGTCCTGAACTGCAGACAGGCTGCAGACGTAGCCGCGCCATTCCAGGGCTTGTTTTTACCATGGGGAGTCTAGCCAGGATCCTTACTGGATACCAGGTGGGAATCAAACTTGCAATCCCAGCTCCATCACATCACATATGTTATACCCTTGTGGTGTGCAGTGCATCATAAAAATTGCAATGGAGTAAAGATTACCCTGGTTACCCTGTACATGACATCAGCGGATCAATCAGACTGAAGTACAGACTTTGAGGTTTAAATCAAAGGGTGTAAAAAAGTAATGTGATAACTGAGTAGTTACAGCTGTTTTTCTACACATTTTCCAAAGGTATTTGGGCATTTGACTGACAAGCATTTTCCTGGCCAGGAGAGGTCTGTTCCTTTGTTATTCCATAAAGAAAAACACACACACCTGGAGTCCATTGCAGGTTTTAACCTTTATTTTATAGTTTTTAACTGGATAACTTAATATGAGGTCCAACGGGATGCAAGTGAAGGGGGCCATAATTAGGCATTGGAAAAAAACAAGCTAATTAAATAAACAAACTTATGCTACAGCAGTGGTGCTTCCTGTATGTGGTTAACTCTGTTTTCTTCCTCTGCAGGATTTTTGTGTCGGGAGGGTGTCCAGTTAATGTGTTTTGCAAATGGTGTGCACCGATGTGGTGGTAGTAGCTAGATTCTTCCCTTTTAGTTTTCCGAGGAAGGAATGCGTCTTCACGTTGGAGATTGTTTTGAGTTCTAGTTGTTGGTAGTTTGACCTTAATAAAATAAAACCCATGTTTATTTTGTGATCTCTGATAACATTGGTTTCTGACTCATTTCAATCGTGGTTATTTTCTAATTTCTACTTTTCAGAACTTAATAATCTATGCAATGATGGTGTGTTTCCTGAATTACGTGCTAGAAGTGCTTAGTCATGTCACCTGCTGGGCGATATGACTAAAAATATTTATCACGATACACATTTGAAAATTTGCAATAACGATATAACTGATGATATAATTGACACAAGACAAAATACTTTACAACTCCACAATTTTATTAGTGCAAACAAAAAAACATCAATGTATTTCACTTAAGCAAGCAGCTGTTTTTTATGTGCATTAAAGTTATATAAAAGTTATATATTCTCACCCTGGACACAGTCTGTTTGACCTGCTCTCCTCAGGCAGGAGGCTCCGGTCCATTCGCACCAGAACCTCTCGCCATAAGAACAGTTTCTTCCCCTCTGCTGTTGAACACATGAACAATAACGGTATGACTGTTCCCACCACTAACACATGACCCTACGCTGTGTTCACTGCATCATTCCATGTTTGGCACTGATCACCACCTGCACTCATGTATATATCATGTATATATCTATCTATCTACTTAGCACTTTTAATTCTTATTCTCATTTTTATTTTCATGTCTATTTAAGCTTAATTTATAACAGTATGTTTGCACTGAAGCACCGCAGCAATTTCCTAATGTTGTAAACCCGCTCAACATTTGGCAATAAAACCCTTTCTGATTCTGATTCTGATTCTAAAAATGTAACAGTGCAAATTCCCTGCTGACAGTTGAACCAAAAGGCATTTTCAGAGGAAACTGGCCGACATATCCTCAGCATAACCATGTACAATATCCACAAAACTTAAAAAAGGTTATACACACACAATGCGGTAATATTATGTTGAAGCACCGTACGTATCACTCCGCGAGGCTCCTGCCTACGATAGCCGTAATGCTCCGACAATCCATCAAGCGGTGCGGGTTCATAGCTTAGCAAAGTCGTACTAAAACATTTGACAGATTTTCGAGCGCCGTGTACGACATAAAATCGTTTCGAGGTCAGTAAACACAACCAGAGTTCACACATAAGGCACACGGGATTATAAGGGGCACTGTCGATTTTCAGAAAAACAAACCAATTCTGGTTCATCTGTTTCATTCAACGATCCACTTCCGCCTCTCTCATTCTCCGTCACCGCCATGTGCGTATGAAAACAAAGGCACTGCGCATGCGCGTTTTATCCATATTCTATTGCGATATTTCATTTTCTTATCGTTGCCCAACATTATACCGGTATTATCGTGAACGGTATGATATGGCCCAGCCCTATTACCTGCCTCAGGTCCTTTTAGTTTATTTAGACAAAGGTCAGGTCTTTAACTTGGCCAGTCAAAAATCTTTTTTGATAGAACTACTTTGTTTTGAGGGTTGTTACCTGTGACATAGACCTTTGGTTGCTTATCAATCACTGCATTTTCCAACCAAACAGTAAAAACAATACACACCTTGTTTTAGAAGTATTTTCCTTTTCCATGGCCACTCCCTTGAAGAGTACAAATACGTAGACGGAATTTCCTTGATGTTCAAACAGCCTGACTGTGGACATTGGCCACACGTCATGCAGTATTAGTTCACGCTGTTGAAGAGAAGATAAAAAACAGATTTCATCAAGCAGATAAACAAAGGTTAACTTGTACCAGAGTAATTTTACCATAGATATAACGAAGGTGAGAAAAGCTAACGAGCTAAAGCACATCACGTTATCTGTCAGACATGGTGGAGACGGCATTATGGCTACCAGTGGAACCAGATCACTAGTGTTTATTCATGATGTGACTGCTGATAGAAGCAGCAGATTGAAATGTGAGGTTTATGTGGCTGTACTCTCTGCTTGATTAAATCAAATGCTGCATAACTAATCTGACAAACCTTTAATGAACATAAGGATAATATCTCAAAGAATATTGCAGAAGCAACTTAACAGTTTCCCAAGGAAAGGAAATTAAAATATTTCTCAGTGGCCAAGTAAGTCACCAGGGCCCTATTTCAGGAAGCCGGTTTAGTGCAAACTCTGAGTAAGTATACCCTGAGTTAACGAAAACTCTGGGTTTTCGGTTTCACAAAGCGAGTTTAGATTAATTCTGAGTGAGTTACTATGACGACACACTCCGTGAAGCTAACCTGCCCCCTAGCAGGTTTACTTCAACTAACCTTGACTTTCTCCGCCTCTTTGTCGGAAACCTGACTGTAGGAAGTGTCAGACATGGCGTGCCCCTTCCTTGAAGAGCCAGTAGATGTTGAAGCCCAAATTCTCCGCAGAGCTCTCCGCCGGGAGAGAGTGATTAGAGCGCGTTCGGACATTTTATCATTTCCTGATGATTTTTTGAAGTTTGACCAGGGCCCTATTTCAAGAAGCCGGTTTAGAAAACTCAGAGTGAAAAACGATACTCAGGGTTGAGTAACCCCGAACTGTCCAACTCGGAATATTCGGTTTCAGAAAGGCTGATAACAATTAGTTCAGTCAACGCGGAGTTGCTTTAACCCCAAGTGAAGCGCGCGCACGAGGATACATAAAGCCCTGATTAGTGGAGCACAGATTAAGCGAGTCACCATGGAGACGGAGGGAAAGAAGGCGCGGTCAATGTATTTTACAGCGCTTGAGGCCGAAATTCTGATGGCAGCATATGCCGATAACATGCTAATTCCGCGGAAAAAAGGTAACACAGCCTCAGCTGCAAAAGAAAGGGAGCATGCATGGCAAAACATAGCCGACAGAGTCAATGCGTGAGTGTTAATTTAAACATTGATCTAGGGATTTCCACCCATTTAACACGTTATTTTATTATATTTTATTTTATTTTGTATTTTATACATTTTATTTTGTGATGTGATTTGAGCGCAGGTGCAACCCAACAGGCCCCAAACGTTCCTGGCAGCAAGTAAAAATGAAATATAAAAATATAGTCCAAACAGGTGAGGTGTAATTGTATTATGAGCCATAGTGCTTGGTCTGTTTGTCCGATGTAAATCAATTGCAGTTAGAGGCTACATTAATTTCCCCTCTGTAAGCACTTATTGAAATTATCTGAGCACATTACAAGTACATATTTGCTTACTCTGTATGCTCAAATGTGACCCGTTATAGCCAACAGAAAAAAAGCGGAGGCCCGAAAAACAGGTGGGGGTCCTCCACCACCACCACTCACAGAGGCTGAGCAGTTGGCTTCCACATTTGTGATAATGTTGGCAGCATCACATATGATCTTCACAGTGCAGAGAACACAAATTAGCATCCATTACTATAATGAAATAATGTGTTATTTTGAAATGCTACAGGGAACTATGTACCTGTACATTAATGCTGTGGAAAGACTTCCTGTTCACATAGTCTCCTTCATTTACTGAAGGAGCAATGATTGGAATGTGAGTGCCATCTATACAGCCAATCACGCCTGGGAACCCTGAAAATAAATGTAAAATTTAAGTAGTAGTTCAAGTATCACCACATCATGGATTAAGTTTCGTTCATCCTGATACCTGCAATTTTGTGGCATCCCTCTTTGATAAATCTTGTGGGTCTATGATCGGGGAACACCACAAACGAGTACAGGAGACGTTTCAGTGCAACTGTAACATTCCTGACTGCCCGACAGACGGTAGCCTTGGAAACGTGTTCAGCGTCACCAATATTATACAGAAAGCTCCCGTTTGCAAAAAACCGAAGTGCAATACAAATAATATGTACAGAACTGAGAGAATGTCCGCGATGTGTCACATGAGCAATATTAGGCCTGAGGATGTTATTCAAATAAATTATAGATTGTGCTGAAAAACGATGACGTTCACACAGAAAATCATCAGGAAATGATAAAATGTCCGAACGCGCTCTAATCACTCTCTCCCGGCGGAGAGCTCTGCGGAGAATTTGGGCTTCAACATCTACTGGCTCTTCAAGGAAGGAGCACGCCATGTCTGACACTTCCTACAGTCAGGTTTCTGACAAAGAGGCGGAGAAGGTCAGGGTTAGTTGTAGTAAACCTGCTAGGGGGCAGGTTAGCTTCACGGAGTGTGTCGTCATAGTAACTCACTCAGAATTAATCTAAACTCGCTTTGTGAAACCGAAAACCCAGAGTTTTCGTTAACTCAGGGTATACTTACTCAGAGTTTGCACTAAACCGGCTTCCTGAAATAGGGCCCTGGTCTCAACTCAACAGAGAAAAACTGAAAACAAAGTGACCCAGAAACAAACTGAAGACCAGCTACAGTAAAGGTCTGACAGAGCATCGCTAAGGAGAAAACACAACATCTGGGGATAGCTATGGGATCTATATTTAAAATTATGTTTATACTAACATCTTCATTTCAATCCTATCTTAATTGCTCTATATCAAATCCAATGTGGTAGTCATCAGAGATCAGAGGCAGGCAAAACAAAAATGTACAAATGTCAGTAATGTGTTTCCCGACACAGCTCATATACTTTTCTTACGCTCTGTAACTGTAATGCTTCACTTACATTTCTGGCTCTGTGTGCAAAGATCTCACAAATATCTACTCTTGACTTTTGTAAGTAAGTAATGTTTATTTAAATATCGCTTTACAAGAACAAAATTCACAAAGGGTTTTACAATGCAGAAGTAGGTATACACTAAGTTAAAATAGCATAAAGAGATAAAACAAGCAAGTCTGCAGAGGTGTGTCTTGAATTTCAAAGAACTTTTTCTACGTTTTGACAAATTGAAGCAAACATTGGTGTTGCATGTTGGTAGAGAGAGAAATATGGATAATTTTGAGTGAGCTATGTTTGTTCTTACTTAATTAGTTTGGCTAGCTTTAACAGCCCCACTTGCAGCAGCAGCATTGCCTGATATCTGACATATATTATCATACTAACATAATCTCATATTATTTGAATTCTACAATTCTGACGTTAACTAACATCTGAAAGTAAAATTTCAGTTTTTCAAAACAGTAAAAATTAAAAAAGTCCCAAACTAAGTAGCTATTAACCAAGGCTTTTTTGTTTTTGTGTTTCTTTGTTTGTGAATGATCACCCTAATTTGCCACATGTAGAGGCATTTTGTACATGTGCAGCCGTCTAAGGGTTTTTGTTTTATGTTCCAACCTTACTGTTTTCAAGGTGTAAATTACAGCTTAGCTGACATTAACATCTTCTGAGCCTTCAGCGTGACAGATTGAATGTTTCCCAGGGTAACCTGTTTGCTTTCATAACCTGTGTAACTGGGTTTTTGTTTTGTTTGTTTTTAACATTTGATCTGTCTGTATAAAAATATACTACAGTATCCAAAGTATTTACTCATCTACCTTCACAAGGTCAAGAGCTTAAGTTCAAGAAGAGTTCAAAAAGAAGTTTATTGTCATTTTATGTGGTATTTCAAGAAATACCCAGGCTGAAATGAATTAGTTTCTCACCAGCCTCTACAGTGCAATAATCAATATACATGCATGTGAACTTGAGTGACATCCTAGTCGTAATTATTTTATATGATGTCAGCCCAGCTCTTACTGCTGTAACAGCTTCAGCTCTTCTGAGAAGGCTTTCCACAAGGTTTACCTGTAAAGTCCAGTGGCGAAGTGCTATACACCACTGCTTTCGACATTTTGCATTGTTTTTGTTGCACAGCGGGAATCCCACCACGCTGCAATTCACTGATTGCAGTGTGGTCGCACTCCTGATAGCGATGCATTTTTTCACAAATGTTTGTGCAGGCAGTCTGCCGGCCTAAGTGCTTGATTGTACACACATGTGACAGTAGAACTGAATGGAATACCTTTGGCGATACTATAAACATAGAGTTAATATGAAACATGTGGACGTTCAGAGTGAGCTTTTCGGTTGAGGTGATCAGTAAATGATTAATGTTTTTTTGCTTCTTTCTTTATTATTGACATTTCAGTTGTAAATTCATTTTTCTGCTTTCACAGAAACAGAAAAATAAAAAGAGTCATTCATGATCTGGTTTTGGTTGGTCTAAGTATGTGTCTAACACATACGGCATTTCTGAACTTGTCAGCAGACTATTCAGAGTTACAAAGAGCATGTTGCTCAATCAAAACTTTACTGAACAACTTTATTGTGTGGCCATGGCTCTGGATTGTGGCCTGACTGGGAAAACAGGGTTTGTTTGTAACAGTTTATCGCTTCTTCTGCTTGTTCAACTGCAATAATACTTTAATTAATTTTTCATTCTTACTCTTGTAAAGTCAAATTACAACAACAGTTGCCTCAAGGCACTTGATGGCACCATGTGTTGAGCTTTCAAGCAGCAAATATAGTATCATAAAACAGCTTTATAGAATCTAGTGCCTGACCTGCCACAAAGGAAACTGAAGGAAATCTTGAAAAGCACTTCACCATACTCATTGCAACTGTGCAAGATGCTTTGTAGGTTGCATTTAACACGCAGGCATACCCTGTATGTATCTTCCTTTATCCAATGTAATCTACCTGTTTTTGTTAGACCAGAGGACATTCTAACTAACAAAGCTGGTGTTTTGCAAAACTGGGCAAACCTGCTGTTGACGCAAAACAAAACCACAAAAATGTTGTATGTTTTCCTTTAGTTCAACAAAACATTCACAACACATTTCTGAAATTTGTTTACAGATGGGAGAATAAAGTAGTAGGTAGGAGAAAATCTCGAAATCTAAAGAAATCTTAAAAAAAAAAATAGAATAAATGTAAGCACATTAAATTAAAGTACTGAACAAGGTTATCTATCTACTGACAAATTATTTTCAACGTCAATCCTGCAAATTTATTCTTTCTTCATCCTTGGTAGAACTACTTTGTTTTAAGGGTTGTAAGCGTGAAACAGACCTTTAGCCGCTTATGAATTGCCCCAGTTTCATTTCTAACCTGCCAGACAGTACACACCTTGTTCTTGAACTATTT
This sequence comes from Rhamphochromis sp. 'chilingali', assembly GCF_963969265.1. Classification (NCBI taxonomy): domain Eukaryota; kingdom Metazoa; phylum Chordata; class Actinopteri; order Cichliformes; family Cichlidae; genus Rhamphochromis; species Rhamphochromis sp. 'chilingali'. Next base: position 40,735,966 of record NC_137929.1, on the reverse strand, counting down.
TAGTTTTCACTGACTACCCCGCAGAAGAGTAAAAACAAGTAGACTGAATTTCTTCTTCAGACAGCCTGACTTTGGATTAGTTTTTGTCACATGTTATTCAGCATTACATTTGTTGTAAATGTATAATGACAATACAGGGCTATTCTACTCTATTCTGTTAGTTGGCGAGAAGACAAAAAAAAACGTCACCACATCCATGCTGACAATGACAGTGTTTGTTTATGGAACATAAGACGTACGAAAGGTTTCGGAGCTGTCGTCATTCAAATTGGAGCATTAAAAAAGAAAGAAAGTGAAGCATAAATAACACATAAATTTCACGATTATTCGAGTTTTCCGAACAGAGAGCGAGAGAGAATGACTTTGTCATTAAGACTAAACAAAACAGTTCACACTCGAGCAAAAATAAAACATCTGCTCCAAAAGCCCTTCTGTATTATGAAATTAATGAATAGTGTTGTTCTATTTATTTCCTCCATTCACAGGGTTTTTTCGATGGCTCTGTATGCATACTTTAAAATAAATTGTCTTTAATGTGCAGTCTGGCTTCAGAGTTTCTGTAATGGCACCTTTAGGTTTCTTTCTACATTTCTTGGTAACAGTTGTGATTCTTCCATTTGTCACTGATGGTTTTGTTGAACTTCTTGCTGAGATTATCAAGCATTATCATGCATGATAATCACCATTGACAACGGGAAACTAAGATAGAATATCTAAACTTCCCCATATCTGTGTTTCCAGTGCTTCTTTTACCGTAAAAGCTTTAAACATGGTCATTTTTCCTGTTTGAACAAAAAAAAAAGTTCACCATTCCTGGGTTACGGTTACAACATAATATTTATGCAGGAGGTGGACACTGCATGTTACATAAATATATTAACTGTTACAGTAAATTAACTGTTACAAAGTAAGGCTAAATATGCCATGCCAGATTAGAAGAAACCTCTACAACAGGGATGTCAAACTCATTTTACATTGTGAGCCATTTGTTGGCTGGACTAGTGATACTCCCTATTCTGTCAGTGTAAAGTGTAATTACACATTTAATCCCTGAAACATGTTAATATTTTTTAATGCAGTTTCCAGAGTTTTCTTTTGTTTTTCCTCTTTTTTCTACTTGATTAAGACTACATCCACACGTACATGGGTATTTTTGAAAACTGAGATTTTTCGTTTTCATTTTTTAAAAAGTCCCATCCACACGTACATTCTTGAAAAATATTTCCGTCCACATTTAAACTCCAAAAATGCAGTCAAACATTGCCAAGAACATGCCAAATCCAAGCCATGTTGAAATGTTGGCCAATTGGAAGTCTAGAAGCCTGGGCAGGAAAGAGTAAACAGGGTTTTATGCAAACCTTGAGTACTTCTGAAAAGTTTTTGTGTTTTTCTGGAAATTTAGTTAATTTTGTGTTACATTTTCAAGTGTCTTCATCATTTCAAATGTTAATAACCAAGAACAGTATTTTACCTGGTGTAGACTCACAACTTAAGAATGAACAAAAAGCATACAGCATGCATACGTTTCTTTTTTTTTAAAATTAAGTTTATTCAAAACGACAACGGATTTAGGTTGTGAGAGCATCTTGAATAGTTGAATGCAGAAGTTCACTCTGACGACTTTGTCTTTCTAAATGGAGGGAAAGTAACTTAGTGTGCATATGTAAGCATGTAAAAACTGCAGATAGTCAGATTAACTGCAACAATATTTTGTCTATATCCGCCATTGTAGAACTTCATCTCATGTAAACAACAACGCGGCGCACAGCGTCACATCAAAAAAAGCGCACACCTTTGACGTTGCGTGACTAAATCTCAGTTTTCCTCGTCCATACGTAAAAGCAAAAACAGAGTTTTTGGTAGGAGTTTTTAAAAATCTCTGTTTTCAGAGATTTCAACATATTTCTGAAAATGGTCAAGTACTAGAAATGGATTGAAAATAAGTTTTACAAAAAAATCATTCAATGTCCAAAGAAAAAGTTTTTCAGACCTTCAGAAAGTCTGGAGAATTACTTCTCAGGGTCAAGTCTGGTGCTTTGGAAGCTAAATGTAAAGATATGAGAGATAGCCTATGACTTTTTACGCAGTACATCATTAAAGATACCAGAAGTTATTTATTGATAATTTCCCCAAAGCTATAGTGAACGATTCATAAAATGCAGGGTTAATGTTAGTTAGTTATTCCTAAGATATGTTAATATAAAATAAAAATGAAATAACTGTGTGTGTGTAAGTGTGTGTGTGTGCGTGCCAGTTTTTGTACTTCGATTTGTAGGTCAGAAGTATTGGCCCTGTCAAAACTGACACAAAGTCAAGGCAGAGAATATTTAAGAAAAACTGTTTTGTATTCTAAAGTCTGTGAATTTAGGCTTTAACACCAGTGACTGCATCTTCAGCCATGTTTAAAGTTATGCTTCATGTTGTGTAATAAGTAATTAGTACAAAAACATAAAGTAGTTTGACTTATCATTACATTTCTCTTTGGCTCTCGGAGGAGGCAGACGCACTTTTTCTCCTCTCCCTTATCTTCCCTGCTTATGTCCTTGTCTAGTCTCGTGTTTTTTTTGTATTACTTTCCCTGGAACACTCTCTCACAGTCTGTTTCTAAAACCTAAAGAGAATTATGGAGCCCTGGAGGGACTTTCCCTGCCGGATACACAATGGACAGGTGGCAGAAATGGAGGGTCGTATGCCTGGCGGGACTGTCCATCGAGGACGCTGAAGATATCTATCTATTCGGAACCATGATAACAGGGTTCTTGCTGATCGGAGCTGGCTTGGCCCTGGCTTATCGGAGAATTAAGAGAGCGGAACCGGCTGTTCAAACCCCCCCAAGGCTGCCCGCTGGGATTGAAACGATGGGACGAGGCGCGACTTCTCAGAACGGGCTCGAAAGCAGAATGGTTAAGACCTTGGAGACGCTTACAGCTGCCGTAAATACTCAGAATAACACCTCTGAACGTATATTGGGATACATCAAGGAGAGGCCTGCTCAAAATAACCCCTTGAGCGAAAGTTCGATTGCATCGCAGAACAGCTCACTGCAGTTGTGAGTTCTCAAAATCGGCTGTTTGAGCAAAAGAATGAAAACACCAGCAAGTTTGATACCATCATCGGGAAGCTCGCGGTTCTCCAACGGGAGATTGAGAGACCAGTGTCGGAGTGTTAAAAACAGCTTTGAAATTCTCATGAGTTGTCGCAAAAGAAAAATCACCATCATAATCCGGCTACCCCTTCGGCGCCAGCTGTGGGCTCAAGGCCGGAGCTGAACAAAAACTCCCTGATAACGACTGTGTTGAGTCTGTTCCTTCCCATTCCCTACAAGGCCACCTGGGTTGGCTGGAAGACTGTTTACTTAGCTTGGCAGGGTGAAGGACACTGTCTCAGCTGAACTATGGACACACACACACATACATATACTGATACTGATAAGCACTCACTGACGCATCACCCTCCCTATCCAACGCCACCTCCAACACTTACCTCCCCCATGATGTGGACATCGGATCAGTTGGAGGCGCAGTCGAAAGATTGCAGCGGTCCCAGATCAGATGTACACACTGGAACTCTTTCCCATGTTACTGTCTGTGTTTATTGTGCTATGGTGTGTTGATATCTGCAAGACCTGCAACTGACAAATAAAGGCTATCTCATCTCATCATCTCATTTCATGTGTCCATGAAACTAAAAGTAAATATACAAGTGAAACTATGGATTGAATAACAGGTGGCAGCTATAGCGTCAAACAAGTTTGACCAGTAGCTGCATTGAGGCGCCAGAAGAATTTCTGAGAATTCATGCTTGTAGACTGCATTTGCTCAGGGTTATTGTTAGGAGTGTGTGGTGCTATTGACTACCTTGAAGCGTGTGCTTAACTGATGAAAAAATAAAATAGAATAGAATTCAACTTTATTGTCATTGCACATGTCACAAGTACAAGGCAACGAAATGCAGTTTGCATCCATCCAGAAGTGCTTTAGCTGTAATATAGATATATTACAAAATATATATTAGCAACAATATAGCTATATAGATATATAACAGAAATGTGTCTGTTATAGGTATGAGGGTACAGAATATGGGTTTATTATGGGTACGTTACAATGTACACGGTATGAAGGTATGTTATGAATACGCTATAACTGATAAAAAAGATAGAAGCAACAAAGCTTTTTTTGTCAACTAAAAGGCCAGAATGGTCTGCATTGTACTTTAAACAAGAATACTTTTAAAGGTCACGTTTGTGTTTACCATAGCTGTACTGTTTCCTGTATTTATGACATACAGTGCTGCGAAAAAATGTTTGCCCCCTTCCTGATTTCCTAATTTTGTTGTTTATATGTTTGTCACACGTTTCAGAGCATCAAACAAATGTAAATATACTGTACTCTCCTGCTTCACGTTTCATGTTCCTATGTCTGTGTCCCCCAGTCTGTGTTTAGTTGGTGTGTGTTGTGTTCAGTCGGTGGGTTTCCTGTTTTATTTTGAAGGTCTCTGTCTGATGTCAGTGTGTTCTATTTAAGGTTCCCCTGCCTCGTCAGCTATTATGTCACCCAGGTGTGTTCCCCTCCTGTTTCCCATCCCCTGATTACTGGTGTGTGTATTTATGGTGTGTGTTCCCTCGTCCTCGTTGCTGGTTCGTCTGCTTCTCTCTGTCGTCATCCCGTGTATTTCCCCGTGCCTCCCTGCATCTTGGTTTCTGGTTAGTTTTGTTAGTTTTGCCCAGTTTAGGTTTTCTTAGTTTCATGTTCACCCTCGCCATTTCTGTTTGTATGTACTTTTGTTTATTAAACTCACTTGCAGAGCTGCCGCTTCCTGGGTCCTAAATCATTCACACACGGCTTGCCCCGCAACCCGTGACAGTACGAACGAGTCAGCATGGACCCAGCGGCATTAAACCCGTCTGAGGAGCTCCGGGACGACATTACCTATAATGTGGAGATTCTCCTCGGGCTGTGGTTGGAAGGCCCTCCGGAAGAGCTTCGCCGCGCCGTTGAAAGCCAGCTACAACGGCTCTTTTCCAGCCTTCCATGGTAATGGAAATCGCTTCCCCCGACCATGCAGGCCTTTCTCCAGCACACACCACACCTTCTCCCAGCCACTACTGCCTCGCTGCTCGACCCACTGGATGTGGTTTTGCCCGGCCCGTCGGAGCCGTCCACGGGGAAGAAACAACGATCGTGCCGCCGGCACATCACCCCACAGCCGGACATTGGGACTTCTGAATCGCCGGCTGTGGTGAGTGAGGACTCTTTTTCTGTTTTGGACTATGGCACTGTTTATTCCGGGGCTGTGTTTGGTGTGGGAGATACTAATGTGAACAGCTATTCACCTGCGCAGCCACCTTCAGCTCAGTTAGCTGCCCAGCAGCCACCTTCAGTTCAGTCCCCTGTGCCTCTAGTGTCTCCTGTAGTTCAGTCTCCAGCCTCGCTACCTGTAGCTCCGTCTCCACTAGCACGGTCTCCAGTATCTCCAGTGTCTCCCATAGTTCAGCTTCCAGTCCCCCTAGCCCCGCTACCCGTAGCTCAGGCTCCAGTGTCCCCGCTAGCGCCGTCACTTGTTCTGTCCCCAGTCTCACTCGTTTCTTCTATGCAGGGAGAAAATCTAATTTCCACCCAGGATGTTTCTCGCGTTTTAGCTGCTTTGGGCACAGTTATGCACTCCAGGGTCTCCCCACAAGCTAGGTTTCAGTCCCCAGCTAATTTTGTATCCCCAAAGGTTAAGCAGCCCCTAGAGAACTATACCGTGTCAGCGATGTCTGGGCAGAGCCAGTGCTCAGCACAGCACCCATTGCCTTCGTGTCTGCCAGAGGACTCCGTGCCTGCTGGAGGGTCCAAGGGGCCCGTCCGGCCTTCGTCTCATGTCTCCGCTGGAGGGTCCAAGGGATCCGTCCAGCCTGCAGCGCCACCACCTGCGGCTTCCACGCCACTCCCTGTAGCGCCACCACCTCCGGCTTCCACACAGTCGCCTGCAGCACCACCATCTCCGGCTTCCACGCCATCGCCTGCAGCGCCATTCTCGTCTGGTCCAGCCTCAGAATCTTCAGCCTCGTCTGATCCAGCCTCAGAGTCTTCAGCCTCGTCTGGTCCAGCCTCATCATCAGCTTCTGCCTCGCCTGGTTCAGCCACATCATCAGCTTCTGCCTCACCTGGTCCAACCTCCGTGTCTTCGCCTTCAGCGTCGCCTGGTCCAGCCTCCGCCTCGCCTGGTCCAGCCTCTGTGTCTTCAGCTCCAGCGTCGCCTGGTCCAACCTCCATGTCTTCGCCTTCAGCGTCGCCTGGTCCAGCCTCGTCTGGTTCTGCGGTTAACTTGCCACTTCCTCGTCCACACTTTCCAGGCTACTGGTCGGGCGTCATCATCGTCGTGGGCGGCCTCCAGACCCCCTTCACCTGAGTCGCCACCTTTGCCTTCCGCGCGGTCGCCCCCCAGACCAGTGCTGTCATCGCCGCCGCTGCCTTCCGCGCGGCCGGCCTCCAGACCCCCTTTGCCTGAGTCGTTGCCATTGCCTTCCGCACGGCCGGCCTCCAGACCCCCTTCGCCTGAATCGCCGCCGTTGCCTTCTGCACGATTGGCCTCCGGACCAGCTCCGTTGTCTCCTTTGCCTGCGTCGCTGCCCTCCTGAACTGTTCAGACTCCTGTGCTGTCGGCCTCCGGGCCGGCTCCCTGAGCTGTCTGTTTTGGACATCTGTGCTGATCTCCTGGTCGGCTCTTTGAACTGGTTTTTCTTGGGCTCCAGTGTTTTGTTTTTTTTATTTTAGACTTGTGTTTTGTTTTGGGACCTTCAGATACTCCTGTTTTGTTTTGTTTGTTTGTTTTTTTACCTCTGTGCTTCCTGGGTCCTAAATCATTCACACACGGCTTGCCCTGGAAACCCGTGACAGTGTTCAAAAAACAAATCTAAAACTAATGTGATTGGGCCACTGAATCCGATTGACATGCTGTGGCATGATCTTAAAAAGGCGGTGCGTGCTCGAAAACTCTCCCACAAGGCTGAATTACAGCAACTCTGCAAAGATGGCTTTAAGAGAAAATCACTGTTTCACACAGGGCCATGTACATAAGTGTGACAAACAGAGAAAAAACAGGAAATTGGGAAGAGAGGGACACACTTTTTCACACCACTGTGTATTGCAGGAATTGTTGTCATGTGGTTTGCTATAATTTGTAATTATTTTTCGTGCAAAAGAAGGAGTTAACAAGAAATTCTCCTTCAATTTTAAACATCAATTTGGACAAGAAGCCCGGTTTTAAAGCATTAACGTGAGTGTGTGACTTAAGGAGTAGGAAAAGGACCATTCCTAAGTGTCTGCTTTGAGGCAGGTGCAAGAGCAAACCTTCCTACTCTAGATGCTAACTACTGGTCGTTGCAGAACTTTACAATGTAACGAAAGATGTAATGTAAAAAATGTTTTGTTTTGTTTTTTTGTTTGTTTTTTTGCCTGTCCCGTTTGGCTCTTTTGCCATCAGAATTGTTGTCTAAAGGCAAAGAAAGATGCCCAACGGATTTACTTTACCAAATTGACCATCCCAGCCTTGCCGTAATGGTCCATTTGATTCACCTTTTATTGTTTATTTTATTTTCACTTGCTGAATATGGGACAGACTTGACTGGGGGAAAGAAGGGGAGAAAGAAAGAGGGAAAGAGAAACAGCTGAGAAGAGGGACGGGGGAGAAGGGCAAAAAACAAAAACCAACAGAATATGCAGAGAAAAAAATGCATATATCAATCACCTGGATCACCTGTCGAGAAAGAAAAAAGAAAACAAGCAGAAGAGAACAAGAGTAATAGAATAAACAACATCACAATGATAAATGGGAATATGACAGTAAATACTAAATATTAAACATTATTGTGCAGCACGCAAGATAGACAGAACACAGTGTGTTTTGAGGTAGGATATAATGATCTGCTAGAGGGTGTGGGGGGGGGGCCACAGCCCCGTCCTCCAGGGCATGAAGCAGGTATGGAGGAGATCAAAACTCCAGACATCCAGAGGCCCCCAGAACACAACAGACCAAGGAAGACCAACAGAGGGGCAGCCGCGCCACTGTCCCAGAAAGAGCTGAGGAGAGTCCCAGATGAGGGCTCACTCAGCAGCCGCGGAGCAGAAGCCAGGGGGAGTTGCAGTGACGCGCCCGTGAGCTCCGCCGGCAGCCAGCTGTGCCTGAGTGACTGAGCCCCAGGCCGAGAGGCCGGGGGCACCCCACCTCCGAAGTGGCCCGAGCGAGCCCCAGGCTCCAGGCCCCGATAAGCGGCCGCCAAGGAGTGAGCCGGTGTGTACCTGGACGCCCATCCCCAGACACAAAGAACCACCAACGCACCGATGTCTGAGGGAGTCCGCCACTGGCAGGGGAAGTGGTGGTGGGGGGAGATAGGCCTCCAAACCTTGGAGGGCCTGAGATGTCCCCAGAGAGGTGGCGTCTGATACCCAACCTGACATATAGACACAGACATACAGGCACACACAGATACAAACATCCATTCCCACCCTCATGCTCTCATATGCACTTACTCCACACTCAACCAACGTGGAGACAGACATAAAGAGACGCTGTACACACGATCACACTCCCCAAGCGTACTCTACAAACCGGGTCTAGGTACCCTTGCCCCTGGAGGGGGGAACTGCACCCAGACCCAGGTGGTGTTACCCTTTTCCCTGCGGTGGGGAGAGGCAGACCGCCCCGACTCCGCAGCAGCAGGGAGGCCCCACACTCCAGACCGCAGTCGGACGGCCAACTCCTCCTCCTAGCCCCCCGCTCCAGCAGGCCGCAGAGAATGGGGGTGAGAGAAGAATCCAAACCTCCCTCTACCCGCTCATTGTAGTGTTGATGCATGTGTGTTCTAAGGTGCATTTAAAACCCAGGAGGGCTTGGAGCTACCTGCCAGAGAGCAGCAGGTAAGCGCATAGTCCCTCCTGCTAGCCCTCAATGTCTACGTGTATTTAAAATTGAGAGGTGGGCAACGATGCCAGGGGTGAGGTGTACACCCTGATGGTAATTTGGATTCCGTGTATCGTGCCCACCCCCAAGATCCTATATGTATGTGTAATGAGAGTGTGAATAATGTGAATGTCTAATTTGTGGGATAAAATTGAGGCAGAGGCAGCCAGAAGGGGACAGAAGGGGGGGTAGCCTCCTCTGCACCCTGGGGACATACCCCTACTCCAAGGCCCTGCATGTGTGGGTGGTTGTGGTGGAGCGGGAAGAGGGAGGCAGCTGGAGATGGGGAGGGAAGGAAGGGAGGGGCAAGTGACCCCTCCCTGGGGCCAGCTCCCCCGCTGACCCCAGTAGGCACCCCCATACTCCGTGACCCGCCAGGGAAAGGGGACCCAGGCCCATCCAGACCGGGCCCAGTGCATCAGCGCCTCACGGCCCCACAGAGCCCGGGACAGTCCACCCAACCCCACCACATAGAAAACTGCACCCACCCCACCATCCACTCATCTTCCAGACTACATAAGACAATAGACGCCCAGGCTGAGATCTTCCTCCACCTCTCCTGTATCTCCCCCTCCTGTAGAGAGTTCCTGAAGAGAGGAAAGCTCCTGCAAGATGTGACAATCTCCCCCACCAGTTGAAGAGCCCCCCAGGTAATGTAAAAAATGTTATCGTCCAGCCCAGGTCTCCTTATCTTTACTACACCAATGCACCAAATATTTTTCTTGTGATAAATGAAAAATCACAAGTGCACATCTAAATCTACGGGCAATTGAAGGTTAAGAGAGCTGCGTTTCATGCAGGTTCTTTGTTGAATGATGTTTGAGAGTGTGTTAAGTGACGATAAGGTTCTACTTTAAATCAGCAAATGTCAACATACGCATTACTTTCAGAATGATAGCTGTTCAAATGTTGTACTTCGTGTTTGGCGTCCATGTTTCACGCTCTCTAAACACTCACATTCCACAGTATTGTGTCAGTGCAAAGCAGTGTGTCTTTACATTTCCAGGCAACATTACAGTTTTCTGGCAGTGACGGTGCAGCCATCCTGCAGCACCTGCACACGACTGTCACCACTGTTCCATTAGGGTTTTGATGGTCAACTTTTCTGGTTATGATAAGCTCTCATACAAAGTACGAGAGTGCAAATTTACACAGTGCACATAATACCCGGAAAGCAGCATACGCCCTTAAAATACACACCGTACAACATTAGTCATGGCAACTGAAAATTACATGAAAATCTCTGTTTGAGAAGCAGCTGCAACTCTTTTCTAATTCTTAAGTTATCCGTGATGTTGTCTGTAAGTTTTACCGATAACGTTATAATTATCAGGCTTCTTTATGCTCTTCTGTCATGCTCTGTGTGCGTAAGATTGACCAGTCTACGTCACCAGCTTTATCCCCAGGATTAGTCGGACTTTCCGAAAAGAGCACACACTCTGACAGCAAGGTTATTTTTACTTTTCTGTGGGATGCGGCTTACGCTTCTACACCTCATTACATCAGCTCAAATTAAATACCATTAGCCTCTACTTCGACACACACATGCTCAAGAATTTTGCACAGTACGGTACAATGGAAGCTGTTACAATTACTGCCTGTTGGTCATTGCATGGTCAATATTTCTGCTTTGCTACTTTATCAGTCTTGGATTTTCCATTTTGTTGCCTGTCTGCAATCAAATAAGGCTAATTAAAATAACCAAACAGGCTGTATTTGGTATAGATGTCACAAAATGTCAGTGGCTGGAAGACTAATCAAAGGGTTATGTTGGTGCTATATTTTTAGGTAAGGAAAGGGGCACGGGGGTGGATTATGCGAGTAATATGAAACTCAAACTGTCCACCTCCACTAACTGGCGGGCTAACAACTTTTTTTTTAATTTCACCTCAGAAATCTCAGAGACCTCTATAGCTCACTCCAGATTTGTGCAGATTGCAGTAGCAAGGCTGCTAAAAAAAAACAACTAGCCGGTGGTCACATATGACACCTATTCCTGCACCTTTGCTTATGTAGCTGAGCTTCTAAAACCTTATTACTACAGCTGACCTCTCCAGTCATCCAGCCAGGTTCCCCTGACTGTCCCTTACTCTGATGTTTAAAGCCAGAAATGATCATGTATTTCCAGGTCAGCTGATTCTGTTATTTGCTTTAGACAACTACTGAAAACTCATTTTCATAGGTTACGTTTCCCTTAATCTTTCATATATCCATCACTTTTGGCCATAGTGAAAATACTTGTGTGTATATGTGTGTGTTAGAATGAATGTCTGACCATGTGGTTCCTTATGTGTCTGTTTATGTGTTTCTGTTTTCACATGTGTACTTATCGACTTATGTGTGGATTTTATTTAAACTGTGAAGCACTTTAAAAAGTGCTACACAAATAAAGTTATTTTCATCATTTCATCATGTAAGATAAAAGCTGATCACTCAAAACCCATCTGAAGGTGGAACAGTACCCTGCAAAGATCCCCAAAGTAAAACCAAGTAATATGAAACCCTCACTGTACGGACTCAAAGGCTGTCATTTAAACTGTGTTCCTTCAGCATGCATGTGCCACATGTCAGCATAAGATTGATGGCTAGGAGCACCCTAACTCCTGGACAGATGAAAAACTGAGATAGACTAGGAATTCATGATTATAACTTTAGGAATGAGATAGGCAGACTCGACCTTTAACATTCTTTTATTTCTGGCCTTTGACCCCACCCGTTTGAGTAAAAGGTCACCTCACCTTGTCCACTGATAAAAGTATTGCGGAGCGTAAGTCAGATCAACTCACCAATGCAGCAAACCAGCAATAAATGTAATACATTTAATTAAAATTGACTTTAAAACAAACAATGACAATATATTAATATAAGAAACTACTGAGAACTATTTATCAGCAATTTCTGCTTAAACTTTATTTTTGGTATCAACACAAGACAATGAGGACCTTGTTTTGTTTTCTAAACACTGCCCTTCAGTCTTCAAGGTCAGTGAGTTTCTTCAGATCAGATTTCAACTGCTCTTCATCCTCCACCTCCTCTACCTCCACTTCTATCCCATCCATAGTTTTCTGAAGCTGTTCCTTGATTCTGTTCAGCTCCAGCAGGCCATTCTGTAGGTCCTTGCAAACTTCTCGGATCTTGACAGCGAACTCTGTTTTTGCCCCCTTTTTCAGTTCCATGGAGTCCTTTGCCAGGAAAAACACATCAAGAGCCAGGAAGAGGCCTGACATTACTCCGGTAGTGACACTCATCACCTGGGCAGCTTTGGCAGCACCACCAGCAACATTCAGGACTTGAACAGTATTGATCAGACTGTCTGTGTTGACCACCAGAGCTTTGCCAGCTCGACCACCCTCTTTGATTACATGCTTGACGTCCTGGTTTAAGTGGTTTTTTGCGATGCTCTCTGCATACTTCTCAAAGTCCCACTGCTGGAGTGTCTCCATCCCTTCCTGTCAGGTATATGTGAGATGAAAATTTTACATTAGCAGCTGTGGCCATACCAACACTAGAATTTATTTCTAAATGTAGATTAGCTGAGTGACTTTTTTTGTCCTTGAAACTGATTGTACTGAGATGCACTTTTAAAAAAACGATTTTCTGATTTCTGAGAGAGAAAAAGATGCAAGGTTACGTCACATGATTAATATAGTACTGTAGGTATGTTTTTTCTAAAGGCCTTCCACAACTCTTCTGTCACATTCTTGTCTCCCTAAAAACACTTCCTCATTGTTTTGTCAGCATTTTTTTTTCAGTTTCATTGTGTTTTATTTAACTTCTACTGTGGTTTTTTTTTTCAACATCAGTATTGTTTTGTATGCTTTTGCTGCATTTTTCCATTTGCTGTTTTCTCAAGTTGGAGTGTATTTTACCTTTAAGGGCCACCATAAAACTTAGACTCATCTAAAGTTAAAGCTTACTTGGCTCTTTATGTATATTTACTATATTTCCTTGCATTATTATTGCAGTCAGTTGGTTAAAAAACAACAGCCGTACCTGACAGTCAACTGACAGTCAGGTACGATGGAAAAATGAAAATAATGCTGCATGACAGCATCTCATTGACAGAATGATTGTTTATGTGTTTCTTGTTTCTTTCTCGAGAATTCACTCCGGTAAATGGTTATCATGAAAGTTCAATTCAAACTATGCATCAACAGGAACAAGGCAGCTGAGCTGTCAATGCTTCTGTAAACACTGTAGTTGATGTGGTTTAACCACAGTGCTAAATGATGCTTCACTGACCTTGAGCCAAACATTCAGATTAACAGATTTTTCTTTATATGTTGAGTAAATGGAAGCCTTTCAAACGTGGCATACTGAAAGTATTCAATGCACTCCTATGCCCCATGACAAATTCTTGAGCTAAGAAATAAATTATGTTGCCAGCTCTTCACCAACATCTTACAGGTTTTACATAAAGGACTAACAAACCCAGTGTCAGGGGTTGCTGAGTGGATGTGGAGAAAAGGACTCAAACGCAGGACTCACGGTGAAGATGCAGGGTGTTTATTGTGAGGGACGACTGACGAAAACAGGAGATGGCTGACTGACTGAATAACTGAATGAACGGCTGACTGATCTGAACTTGGAAGGAAAACATGGGGCATAGACAGCAGTGACAACATTAATGACGCGACGCCGACCAGGAGGGAACTGAGGACTTAAATACACTGGCTGAACAATGACTGATAGGTGACAGGTGAGTGAGCAGCTGAACACAATTGAACTAACGATGCATGGAATAAGAACTAGAACACAAAACAGGAAGTGGAACGTACAGGGGATAAACAGTGAACATGAACTGAAAATACTGGGTCAACGACCCAGAAACCCTGACACCCAGTCAGTGAATTCATCAGGAACCGACAGCTGTTTAATTGTAAACATATCACCCAACGCTTTTCAGCAATGTGAGCAGAGTTTGCAAGTAGGGTGGGTTTAAAGAATAGATTTCCCAATTCATACGCTGTCGGGTGCTGAAAGTCGACATCTCAGAGATTCTAAAACTGCAGGTTTTATTACTCTCCAACCTAAAATCACTGATCCAACAACAAAAGAGCAAACTTACGTTTCGCCTTTGAAAAACATTGTCATGAATTTCCTCTTACTTTCGTGTTCTTGCTTCCACCATGATAAAATTGCACTTCCTGCACAGCTCTCTTTTTCAGTATGCTGTAAAACCAGTTTCCCATCAAAAATCGTTTGGCTGCCTGCTGTTTCGTCTTGTTTATACGGTATCAGCAGTATCATGTAATGTGCATAGGTTGATTCACGGTTTTCTTTAGTTTTTCATCTACCGCTGAATATTTTTATTTCAGTCACTTTGACACAAAGGCGTCTGCTGTGATGTTTGCACCTCTGATGAAGTCTCACAAGTGTCGGCTTTGTTTTTATACTGAGATAGTTTACACTGAGTTTTTAATAGCAAAGAAATAGGCAAATAATTTAGAATTAAATATTTTCAATTTAAAAGGTTTAGAGGGATTGAATCAGTTGTAGAAATACGTGACGATACCCAGCCCTACTTGTAAGCCAGCCATCGTGTGTGTTCCCTTCTTGGTACGTTCTTACCTGTAAAAACTCCAGGCACTCTTTGATGTCCTTGATCTCCCCCTGGTAATCTTGAATCATCTTCTCCACCTTCTTGCGGTCCGTCTTTGAATGGACAGTGTCAGTGATATTGGCCGAAGCAGATGTCACGCCACCAGCTGTAGCTATGCCAATGCCTACAGCTGTGACAATCAGCGATGTTCCAGCTGTGAAGGGAGCCAGAATGAGGCCGGTGATGGTGGTGATAGACCCGGCGACACTGGCCAATCCACCGCCGACACTGGCCGTGACCGTTTTTTTGTGAAAATTGTCTGCTGCATCAGCCAAAGCAAGGAGCTCAAGGATGCGCTGCTGCAGTGAGGCGCCACGTTGGTTAAAAAAACGAACAAAAAGTCGAGCGGCCATGAAGACGCGATCAGCTGCTTGTTCCACCACTCTGAGAAAAAGGCACAGGAGAAGGGTTTCACAGGGAAAGCAATGAGTGAACTTCAACCAAGAAACATGTTTTTATATTAAAACTGTAGCTCAACATTGCAAAGCTTCCTATGGGAAAACATATTCTGTGAACAATAAAGAACACGTCTACCTTGCAGCAAGAAATGACGGAATGGTAAATACTTTACTGTCATGGCAAAATAGTCTGAGGTTTTAGGCAGTGTACTGTAACAGAGCTTAAGACTTATTTTCTCAACACAAATGTGTGATTTTAAATGGGATCAGCATCTCAGATGTGGCTCAAAGTGCATCAAAGAAATGTGATATTTGAGATCTCTCAGTTTGTGTAAGAAGGTGGCTGTGAGATTCCAGCAGCAAAGCAGCTGGTTAACATGGAGAGGGTGTGTTTCAGCACTTCCTAACTACTTCCTGGACAACTCTTTATGGCTGGTGGACTATATGATGGGATAAAGGAATGGAAACTGTCTTTAAGAGAAAGAAAGGAAAGCACAACGACCAGTTATTCGTGTGTTTACAAGAAGGGTGGTGGACAGCAATATATCCCGTGTGTTAGTACAGTAATCTGATCCACCCATCAGTGCCTCAGGTCTCTCCATTATGGGCTTAAAGCTAAGGGTGTCTCACAAAAACCTGATAGACATGCAAAACAAGAGACCGTCTTGTTCTGGCTACCAAGAAAAGACAAGATGTGTGGGCAGGAGAATGCTGAGAATGGAGATAGGGAGACATCAATGTTGTTGTTCCAGTATTCCAGAAACCAGGATTACACATCCTGAGTCAGGAACCTACAGTTGGTTTAGCAATGCTACAGCTTACAGGTGACTGGCTGCAGGCTGAGGACCACACCCTCTGTAAGGAGTGAAGATGTCAACAATCTGCAGAGAATAATTAGATTTCCCTTTCATCCAACCAGCTACAGCAGTAATTTTTTGTAAGTTGCAGCTTTTTCAGGTGTGAGCTGGCGTTTGTTCATTTTATAACTATTTTGCCTGTTTTGTTAGTCTAGGGAAGTAAACCCTTGTTTTTTTAAGGTTTGTAACTTCCAGGCAGGTTCTTCAGAGTTTGTGTTGGTGAATAGTTCTGCCTGTTATTTGTTTCTGCTTTAGACTTCCCTGAAGGTTTTGTAGTCCTGTGTTTGTGAATCTGCTAAATCCTAAATAACGCAATAGTCTTGAATAGAGAAGTTGTTTCTGTGGCTATGTGTGAGTCAGTTATTGGTGGGAAACACTTTGGTTAAAGTTAGTTGTGTTAATTGTGCTATACACTCACCAGCTACTATTTTAATTCTCCATAACATGGATGCAACAAGGTGCTAGAAACATCCCTCAGGGATTATGGTCCATATTGACATGACAGCATCACACAGTTGCTGCAGATTTGTTGGCTGCTTGATAAGAATCTCCTGTTTTACGACATCCAAAATGGTGCTCTATTGGACTGAGATCTGCTGACTGCTGAGGGCATCTAAGTAGAGTGAACTCATTGTCATGATCAATAAACCAGTTTGAGATGATTTAGCTTTGTGACATGGTGCGTTATCCTGCTGGAAGCAACCGTCAGAAAATAGCACCACTGTGTTCAAAAAGGGATGGACTCTGGTAGGCTGTGGCATTTCATGATGTTACGTTGGCATTAAGGAGCCAAAGTGTGCCAAGAAAATATCCCCCACACCACCACAACCAGCCTGAACCACTGACACAAGAATGGATGGATCCATACTTTCATTTTGCAGCCAAAACTCATCCATACCAAGTAACAATTTTCCAGTCTTCTACTGTCCAATTTTGGAGCATCCATATGAACCGTATCCGATCTGTTTCAAGGTTCAAAGAATTAATTGAGTTACTGTAGTCTGACCATTCTACCCGGTCATCAAAAAGGGATTCTTGCCCAAAAAAATGCTGCTGACTGGAGATTTTCTCTTTCTTGGATCATTCTCTGTAAACTGTAGATGGTTGTGTGGGAAGATCCCAGCAGATCAGCAGTTTCTGAAACACTTGGACCAACAACCAGGCTATGTTTAAAATCAGTATCAATTTCAGTGAAATCGCATTTGCTTGGCTTGAACATGTCTAAATGCCTCAGTTGCCGCCATATGATTGGCCAACTATTTGCACTAATGTGCAGTTTAAGAGGTGAAGTGGTCAGTGAGTGTAATAAACTGACTGTTCTACTTACTCTTCAGTTTCATCATTCTGGTTTGCCTCATTCCACTCATCCCAACCTAAGGCACAGAAAGACGTTATGAGGTGCAACTTTCAACAACAATAAATAAGGTTAACAGTAAATCAGTGATACCTTCGACTGTTCTCCACCAGGACAAAAGGCCTTCGTCATCCTGGAAATAAACAGTCTTTTAACTTACTGCTTTGTGACTGTATGGAGAAAGAAATTTAAAATCCACAGAACATACACCAGAAAAAATAAGATAAACATACGTCTAGAGGATCCAGGTCCGTTCCTTCCCTGCGCACTGGTACTTCAGCCAACTGCAATGTCTGAACTTTAACTACCTCCTGGAACAAGAGGTGACACATGGAACACTAGACAGAATTTCTAAATGAGCCTAAAATCTCGTCTAAAAAGATTAAACCTGCGTTTGTGTTGCGATTTCAGCAAAGCTTATAAATCATCTGAGGTTTAACACAGTGACGCTTCCTGTTGTGAAATATTAATGTAAGCTGTAAATAACAGCTTCACAAAACTGCCTACAACTAGGCATTAACAAACAAAAAAATGTTACTGTGTAAGTTTTTTTTTCTCTTTAAAACATCTGTACACTGCCGCCTTAGCTTTACTATAACTGTATTTACATGCTTCAATTTTATTACTCTCCAAAATTTTATGCCAACCTCGACAGACCTGACTAACCACCTAGTTTCACCTTTCTATTTTTTCATTTAAACTGTCACGTAATCATATCAGGAACAGCAAAAATGTAAATCTATAAACTATATAAACACTATAATTACTTCTTAGAAATTTCTGTTAGCGAACAAGAAAAAAAGAGTTTTTGATGTTGTTTGTGTTTATATAAATTTAATGACGTTGACAGCAATAGATTAATTCTTAATGTTTTTTTATATGAAAGGCAGAAACCCGTGAACTGCAAAAATGAAATCATGTTGTACTTAAGAGGACTCGATAAAGAGAGGACAAGATCAAGTGAGCCAAAGAACCCATGCATTAGACTAATAATGCATTTTTAGTTCATTTAACTTCATGAGATGATAGATGATCTAGTTTTGGTGAAAAGAAATAGTCCCAAATTGAAAGGTTACTGCAGCGTTGTTTACCAGGTGTTTAAAGTAAAATATGTCAAGCATGGGGACCAAAAACTGGAATGACAACTTCAAAGTCACAAGCTAACCAAACATGGAAAAGCAATTAACATCTCTCTTTTAAATCACCAACTGTTTCTGGTAAGTTGTGAAATGCCACGTCACCCTAGTATAATATTCCTACCTCAACATCTTTATATGTTTAGTATTTAAACATAGCAGTTTAAACCACCCTTTTTCTCTTTCCTTTGTTTGTCGTTACTCAATGGGTCAAATGTAGAGCAGGCTGTATCTTCTTATGTATACGTGGCTGTCATATGAGGCACTGTTCCAATAGATGTAAGCACGTTTAACTCACTGATTTCAGTATTAGTCGCATTTATATTAGCCAGTTTATGAAACAATTATTCTTAAGAGGAATTCTGACAGTTTGATCACAGTATATTCTACCTATACTGCATTAGAGATTACATGAGTAAATAAAGACCGAATTCTGAAATGTCTGTGTGTAGTTTTATTTACACAATGACATAATAGCACTGTGCAAACATATTAGCATGCTCACCTCCCAATTGTATCTTGAAAAAAAAAACCACCGATAAACATTTGATTAAATTGTGTGTCAAGGTTCTCAGCCATCCAGGTCACCGTAGTCTAGGGAGCTTGGGAAGAAAAGCGTCTGGACTTCTATAATTTTCTTGAAGACATTTCACCTCTCATTGGAGAAGCTTCACGAGTTCTAAGAGCAAGTGGTGACAAGTCCCAGATTTTAAATCCCTGCCTTAACGCCCACTCACATCCTGGGCCATTTGACCTCTTAGAACTGAAGAAGCTTCTCGGATGAGAGGTGAAACATCTTCAAGACACCTAAGAAGTCCAGATGTTTTTCTTTCAAGCTCCTTAGGCATTTGATTACATTTATCTTTATTGCTTAATGTAAAGATAGCATGTAAGTTAGAAAGGTGCTATATACATTTACTTCATTACTAACCTGGGGCGTGGCTTGAGTGTCAGAAAATGCATTTGCAGAGTCCTGTGGGGTCAAAAACAAAGCAAATAAGAACTCGATATGTTTGAGAAGAAACTGCCGGTGGTATTTCAGTATTCCTGTGAAATCTGGAAAATAGTTTAAAAGTCTTCAGGAAAGAGGAAAAAAAGTCATTACAAATATGTTTTTCTTGATTTTTTTCAGCCACCCACATGAAAACAGTGACATCAAACCATCAGTATCAACATGAAAAGAACCAGGCAACATGTAAAACAATGGTGAATATTAAATTAGTTTATTCTGAATTCATAAGGACCCAATACTCTGCATAACATACCCTGGTTCTTCTCCTTTGGGCCTGTGTTGGCTGGGTTTTTACATCACAGCTGGTGTCAGCATCTATATACCAAACAGACTTTGGAAAGGGAGTGAACTGAGTGCTTAGGGCTTAATACTGTGTAAATGTTACACTTATGCACCTGACAAAGATTTTCAGAAGGTACAAAGTTTCTTGTTTGTTTGTCTGGTTTTCTTCACTTTTTCTCCAGTGCATTTGGCTTTATTAGCATAGTCTCTAAATCAGGGGTGGGCAATCTCAGTCCACGAGGGCCGGTGTCCCTGCAGGTTTTAGATGTGTCCTTGAACCAACACAGCTGATTTAAATGGCTAAATTAGCTCCTCAACATGTCCTGTAGTTCTCCAGAGGCCTGGTAACAAACTAATCATGTGATTAAGGTGTGTTGACCCAAGGTGAGATCTAAAACCTGCAGGGCCCTCGTGGACTGAGATTGCCCATCCCTGCTCTAGACACATTCCCGTACACTGTTCTTATCAAACTTCACCAGTCCGGGAAATATGAGTGCCATTTTCCTTGTTATGGCTGCAGTTAAGACATCGACAAACATCATGACGAAAATGCTGATCGTTAAGTAAGCACTGCTTCAACCTGGTCACATGCTTTGCATTTTTGCAGACTGACAACATGCTAGTATTTTTCACTGAACAATAGGTTCTGGAAATCACCAAGTGCGAGAAGATGGTAAGATAAAACAACCATTACAAGAAATGCAATTAGGTTAACAAAAGGTGATGTACTAAATGAAGTCATACATTTCTGTGTGTAGCAGGTGAATAAGAAATAACTTTGAGCTTGGAGGGCTGGGTTCATTTTAAAGACAAGGAGATGTGGTTATTGCCTTACATGTCTCTCTATTGTGCTGTCATCCAGGCTTTCAGAGCTGGTGGAGTTGTCACTGTGAATATCTGCTTGGTTTTCCTGATAATTGTTGAGAGGAAAACGCAGGAAATCACAGACAGAGCCAAGTACACTTCTGTTATAATAAAATCTGTCAAATGTGTTATGTTAAAAGTCCTTAACCATAAGAAATACCAGACATGTGCATCTTTTTATTTCCATCTTAGGCCTTACCAGTGTCTTGACAGAGGTAACCGTCAAATCTCTCTGACATTGATCCTGAATCTAAATTGCAAACAAACAGTGGCAAACATACTCACATTAAGTAGAAACTCCAGCTAGCAGTGGGAAACTCTAAAACTGAATTGATCGTCGACATCATACCTGTGTGTACGACTTAAAGGGATTTACTTTCTGCATCGTCTCTTTGAACCTTCCAGGGTTCTAAAAACACAAAGTAGAAAAGAGCAACAGACATTACTCCTTTAAATCTATGTGTCTATTAAAAGCTGTAAACAATCAATGTAAGCACTATTCATGAAGTGGATTCAAAATTAAAATTGAAAGGAAACAAAATGGTCAGGAAGTATTTGGTCTGTGGAGATTCTATTGTTTTTGCTTTGGCAACATCTTGTGGTCGTGGAAAGAACAACACTGAGAGCGTACTCTACTCCAAATTACACAGCTGACTTTCTTAAACTAAATGTGGGTAGGAAAAATAAACGTGTATGTAATGGTATGAAACAGACAGAGATCGACCTGCTTCTCTGGCAAGTTGATTTTGCCTGTCAGGCTTCCAGCGCTGCATGTGAGGTCATTGTGTTGAGGCTCGACATCCTGAAAATATAAAATGCAAGAAGAGGACAGTTTTCTGTTCGCGTTCAACAATTAAATTATCAGTAATTATTATTAAAAATGAAACCTTTGGCTGTGAGGATCTGAATGGGTTGACTTTCTGAATCATTCCTGGATTCTAAATTATTATTTAAAAATAAGTCAATAAATAAGGAGGCCCAGCACTGCAAGAACAAGCCACAAATTAACACAGAGGGTAGTAGATTATGCAGAACTTGGAGCAGTACTTGTTTGTCTTGAAGTTCTTTCCCAGTCTCTTGATGATTTGCAGAATCATCTGGAGGATCACTCTAAAGTCAAAGGAGATGAGAGGAAGTTTCAGGTTCAAAATCTGTTTTTTTCTTTATTTGTTTTTGTTTTTTTGCAGAAAAAGGTCTCAAAGTGAGCAACTAAAATGTAGATGTTACAGATTCAGTTTGTACTTTAACTGATAGATTGGAGTCGGACCAAACAGGAAGTGAAATGTTGCCAGCCCACAAATGTCTGAGCCAATGAACAAGACAACCACTTCCTTACAAAGTTATTATGAAAACATTTTCAGGTTAATGTTTTTTGCTTTGCGTGTCGCCACAGGAGCTCCAGATGAATGCAAATAGTGACAACAGGCTTGACCTTGTTTTCCCATTGCCAGTGGCTTTAGGACCCATCATAGTATTTGCTTCTACTTGCGTCACCTGCTGTGTCTTTGCATTGACTTTGTATCTAACTTTGTAATCAGTCTGAACACGCCAATTGGCACAACTCCCAAACTTTGTATTAAAATAAGAATTCAACAGGCAGAATTAGAAAATTTCATTCAGTCATCCATAGACTAGATATTGGCGTCTGACAAAGATACAAAGCTTTACAATTTTGAAACTGCGGTGTCTTTAAACATAGTTCATATAAAGATGATTTGACCTCCGAGGCCGCATGCTGAGAACAGACATCAAAGGTAGAGTTGCGTACCTGTGCAAAAGACTTGAAGGGGTTGACTTTCTGCATCATTCCTTTCAACATTCCAGAGTTCTGAAACAACAGCATAACTATCAGACTTTGGGGTTTTTCCTTCCACATCTGTGTGAATTTTTGTGTAACATGATGATCAGATGTTAAAGGTCATATGGTATTTTGTCCCCATTTTGACCTTTTTTGTCTTGTGAAAATCTGTAGGGGCTTTTCTGCAATGTCATCTCAAATGTTAGGAAATCCAGTTTCAAGAAATGCGTGCGGATGTACAGGTCGTCACTAGTGACTTGAAGGAACCTATGATCAAGTGATTTTTTTTCTACCATCAGATTTCTGACATCAAATTCATGCAGATTCTCAACTTTTTCCTACCTGAGTAGAGTTTTCCTTTCCCCGCTCCGGCAACTCTGAATATGGTGCTTTGGAGACCTGTGTGAGAAACCCAGCTGAGTGGACGACCTATTATTACTGCCACTATTTTCTTGGTAACATTGAAACAATCCTATTACCTGTGAGGTAGGCTTGAATGGGTTGACCTTCTGCATGACCCCTTTCAGCATACCAGGGTTCTGAAAGTGAGCAAACACTGAGTCACTGTGCACCAAACCATGACTAGAGGAATGCACATTTAATATGCTAACTGAAGGCAACTAATCACCTTGACTCGACCTCGCTGAGAGAAAACAAGAAACAGCAGTACTGAGGTTAAGTCTTCAAAACACACATTTCTTGTAGGAAATCCCTGCTGAGACCCCGTTACTTAAATGAAATTAGCGACACGACATTAAGAATATTCTCATAATCAGGACAGAACTTTTAAATTTTGTAGTTTTTTGTGTTTAGTTTTTTTCTTAGCTTTCTCTTAGCTTCTTAAAGCAGCTGTGAGTTTCTAGGAATAAAAAGAAGCTATTTTTTGTGACCTTGAGTTAGTTAATTAGTTTTCCCTTCCTTCCTTCCTTCCTTGACTGATGGTGGTGCTGTTTGCTCCATTTTGGGTTCTTTGTTTCCCTCTATGTTGGCAGCTGAGGATCACATGGGGGAGCAGTGATGACTAACTGTTTGTTTTTTTTAACTCTGTGTTTGGTAAATCTGGCTTTACTCCATCTGCATCCACCATTTACAAGCACCAGCTGTACGATTTAGAGGTCATGTCTTTTTTGTTTTATAAGTCTTCTTTATTTGTTTAAACATGGGAATAACTTTATAAATAAATTACTGGAACTAGTTTTTGTGCAATGTACTGTTTATAAGGTTGCAGAAGCCTGCAGTCAGCTGAGACTGAAGAAGTCACTTGGATGAGTGATGAAACATTTCTCCTACTGAAAACGCTACGTCCAGATGAACAGAATCAACCTTTTAGGGTGCTGGAACTAGAGCTTTCCTCTTTTCATTGAAACTGGTCATTCTTGGGGGGGTTGTTCATACTTTTAGAGCAGCCATGCATCCCTTCCATCTCTCCATCTACAAGTTGTACCATAGACTCTTTGATATAAAATGTCTATAATTTTTAAATCAACAGATGAATACAGCGCAGTAAAACGCAGTAGATTTCATCCAATACAAGGCTTTATTCAAGAGTTTTGAATTGCTCAAATAAGCTGCGTCTTTCTGCATCCAGTTTTAAGATAAAACCATACAGCACTCGCTAATTTTACACTGTTGTGGTATCACAATGTCTTGTTTACTGTCGCTATCTATGTATTTGGAACTACACTGATAAGAAAATAAATTCTTAGCATAGAAAGCAGGTTTCAAGTGAAATATTTTGGGAAGATAGGCAGCAGGGTGGTGCAGTGATCAGCACTGGTGCCTCACAGCAACAAGGTTCTAAATTTTGACGCCACCATCTAAACCGGGCCTTTCTGTGTGGAGTTTGCGTGGGTTCTCTCCAGGTACTCTGGCTGCTCCACACAGTTTAAAGACATGCAGTTAGTGGGGATAGGTTAATTGTGAGTGGTTGTCTGACTCTCTATGTCAGCCCTGTGACAGACTGGAGACCTGCCCAGGGAGTACTCGTGCCCTATAGTAGTGGGGACATGCTCCAGCCCCACTGCAACCTTGATAAGCAAAAGAGGATGGATGGATGGATAACTTTGGAGGAGTGGTAGTTGTTGTTCAAAAGTGACTTTGCATAACTGTACAACTGGCAAAATTATCGTCCATGGCGTACTTTTTACACAGAAGAATATCACATATTAGCAGTACTTTGCACCTCACCTGAGCTGTGTCTGCGGGTTGTTCCAGTGAATCTGAGGAGGGAGTTGTATTAACCGTGAAGGAGGCCTGCATAGAGAGTTAACGTCCTGTCATTTTCAATGAGGTACCGAACAAAGAAGCTCTTGTGTGTCAGACTGTCCATGCATTTTTACCTGAGCAGTGGATTTGAAGGGATTGACCATCTGCATGACACCCATCACCCCCGTCCTCTGATGTTTATGATAACAACACATTTATTATAAAAAAAATTCTTTCTGCATCCAGTTAAAGTCGATCTTATTCACCAACAAGAAATGGATGGGCCTTGGCCTTGTCAAATTAAAAAAAACATCCTAGAGGGGTCATCATCACTTAATAAAAGATTGAAATATACGTTTGCATTTGACCCTGTGTGGATTAATTAAACTCCAAAATAAATTCAAACCTGTTCCACTCAATTATTGTTTGTTTTGCTTTTGTTTTTTAAGTCATGTGCAATCATTCCGCCCTGGAAAAAGAACAGTTCAAAGAACTCATTATAAGCCCAAACTTCCCGTGACATTCATGCCCACGAGGAGTGTATGTAAGCTTCCGCACACAACTGTAAAAGCTTGTGAATCAAGTGTTTGTTCTGCAATAGCCATTCTGAGTTTCTTAAATCAGTCCCTGACAAAGAACACTGAAATTTTAAAACATGAAACTAACACAGAATCTTAAGAGGAACAATTAAAAGTCATAGTTGTAACATTTTCAAAAAAAACTATGATACACTCAGAGTGGAAAGGGCCAGGGCTGTAGTAAAAGTTTGTTTTATGGTGTTTTTATTACAATATTGTGACTTCAGCCTGTTATGGGATCATTGTGATGTCTTGTGGTGTTGTATAAAAAAATTAAAAAGTGTTTGTACAGCTCTCTCTATGCCCTTTCATATGATATATTACTCAATATGGTTTCTTGAATTTTTTTCCAGCTCACATTGTGTACTAACGGAGTCAGTTAAGTCTTAAGTTTCAACTGATTTACAAATTTGTTGTGACCTTGACCTGATTTTCACCTAAATTAAATGAGCTCAACGCTGGACTGCTACAAACAAACAGGCAAACCATCGGGATCAGACTGAAATGAACAAACACACTGTAGGAAGTAGCTGAAACTAAATTCATAAGACAATTAACTCAAATTGAAAAATAAATATTTAAATAAAAACACTGATTTAAATTGAAATTATTTTGGAAGAGTGACAGATGTTTGTAGCAACTGATGCAGAAGTCACTTTGCATACTGTACAATTTGCATAATAGTTGCCTAGTGTGTACTCAGCTTTTCCACAGAAGAGTTTTTCACTATTATCAAACATAATAATTTTCCCTGTGATCACATTCAGGTATACCTTTTTTTTCTGTCTCAAAAGAAGATTTGCTTGCACAACTATGTCAGGAAAGGCACCAGCATCTTCATGGTGCATTTTTACCTGATAGGTCAATGTGAAGTGATTAACTTTCTGCATGCCCCCATCACCCCCACCCTCTCGTGTCTATGCAAAGCAACACGTTTATTACAAAAAGGGAAATAAATGCAAAATTCAAATTGAATCGTGCCAACTAAAGACAAACTCTCAGCTTTGTCTTTGGTTTAAGTTCAATAGCGTCCTCAGTGGTGTCTTCCTATATGAAAAACTGTGTTTTAATGTCCCAGTGTGAACATTCACCTGTGAGCCATCCCCATCATCCTGCTTGTTCTGGCTGTGTCTGACGGCACTGCCGAGCTCCTGATGATAAAGGAAAGCTTGTTTGAATGGCAGGGAGATATGTAGTATTAAAAAAAAAAAATCAGGACGTTATCACACTTCCTGTACTTCTCTCCTGGATATAGGTGGGACTACCTGAGTAGCAGCCGCTGAGCCTTTGTCTCGTTTGAATATATTCATTCTGAAACACATTAAGTTTTCATAATTTCGTTGTACATATACAATGACAATAAAGGGCAATTCTGCTCTATTGTATTCTGTTAAGGAGCTGTTTTAGTGCGTTAAAGCACTTTCACTGTTTTCACGGCAAAGCTAAACAACAACATACTTAACAAATTATAGCGCTATGCCTGCGTTATAAGCCAAACACCAATACTAAAAATGTTAGTTAAAGCGACATTAATAATAACAGTTGCAGTCGTGCTCTCGACTGTTATTATTGCGTCAACTTGCGCAACTCTGCGCAACTTGGCGGAAAAAACTTTCTGCTTATTGAGTCACTTTAGACGACATAAACAAGAAAGGCGGCACAGCCCGAAAGTGTCAGGGTTTAAACACAGCCCCGCGTGAGATGCACAAAGCAAAGCCACGTTCAAAGCTCTGTGCACTGTGGCCGTTTTGTCCGGAGGAATGTTTGACAGCAGCAGAGCCACAAACAGCACGGCGAAAAGAGCACGGATCCTACCTCGGTGTCGAGTCTGGAAAACAAGGCAGCCAACACTCACACACACAAACACACGACACTAAGTGGGAAAAGTGAGGTACTGTTGTCAAGCCAGCGTCCAGTTCGAGAAGTACAGACGAGCGAGTCCCCACTTTTTTGTGTGTTTTGTGTGTATACTGAGTATTATGGTAAGAGACGTCGAGACCTGATTTCAAAATAAAAGCCCCTTCAAGTGAATTTAGGTTCAACATTAACTAACTTATCTGTCCATTATAACAATAGTTAATTAGTCTCCTTTCCACACTCTAACGATAGATTAGTACTCTAGTCGTACCCTGTCAGTATCAAGGCACTCTTCTTCTGGATTTCAAAGTAAAAGCCCAGATTTTTACCTTTTTGAGCTATCTTTCAATGACTTTAGAATCCCGTTAAAAGGAAAATTCCAGTTTCCACATACTAAATGCAGCCTATATCAACAGTACACACCCTCACACAGGTACCATGTCAATATCAAATCAATCTGATTTTGCATTTCAAAGTAAAGGTCCTTTGAAATTCCTTGTATATGAGGTACACTTTCAAGAACTTCATGATGCTAGTAGGAGCCATTTGAATTTACCTATGTATGAACTAGTTTTTGAACGTTAAGGACACTGTTAAAAGGAATATTCTTGTTTTGATGACAGGCAACCAGTCAGCAGCCTGTAGAGAGCAAATGAGGTGAACAATTTTTTCATGGGGTTCTGTTTACAGGTCTCTACTGCCTCTTGCACTGCACACTCTGGCCTCCAAACATCTCTAATGCCTATGATTCTTTACTGCTCCTCCTGTTCTTATCCCCGAGTAAACTTTGTTGCTATAAACCTGACAAACATCCTTTGCTTGACTATGACTTCGGTCCTGGTTATGTTGCAGACTGTTGGAGAAACTACACTAGGGTAAGGAAGGACAGGTTATGGTTGGTATTAGCCCCAGGGTTCTGAGCACTCTCCCAGCTGTCTATGATCTTGAGCAACATTTACAAAATGTTTCTGAAGCAGGAGAAGATACTGATGTTACACACATTTTATGTTGTACATATTTTGCCCAGTTCCTGATGAATCAACACCGTCACAGTTTAAGAGTGTCCTCCTAGCCTGATAACAGTGGCCACACAGTGAGAACTTTGGAAGTCAACATCACCTTGTTTGATTTCTAAAGTGAATGTAACACAATCATTCTACTTCTACTGAGGGAGACAGTACACGAAATGCCAGCAAGCACATCCACCATCTCATGGACTGCTGGCCAGCTGTCAGACAGGCCACAGTATGTGAGACTGGGCAGAGCTCAGTTTGATTTGATGGTGTGTAGTACAGGAGCTCCACTGGAGACAGTGATCTCTCCACCCCTTTCACCTTCTACGTCTCAGACCTTCAGTACACCTTCAGGAAATTGTCACAATGGGTGTGGTTTCACCTTACTGATCTGGTTACTCCTCACGTGGCATGTGAGGGGAGAGGGCGAGTAGGGCTCAGATATTTTCTGTTGTCCATGTCATCGATCCTGTTCCGGTGTCTCTTGCTCTCTCTTCTTGTCTCTTTATCAGATTCTGATTTTACTGATGCAAACACAATGGTTTTCAGAATGGATTTTGTTGAAACAGTCACAGTAAAGAGCTCCAATTAGCCTCTTGGATTTCTTCTTTGATTTCTTAACCCTCCTGCCATCCTTTAAAAAACTCACACCCATCACCCTAGGGACCATTCTCAGCCACGCCATAAAAAGACCATATATCCATATTTTATTCCACTTTAAATTAGCCAACCTTGTAAAACTACTTCTCCCTGAAATATTCATGTAAAGTTTTAATTATATTTTCGTTGTTTTAACCCTTCAAATCCCAGTGTTATTACATGAGCGCCCTGTGTTATAAGCCCCAAAAACCAAAAAACGAAACTAAATATTTCCACAAAAAACCAGTTGAAGTAATATGTGATTGTCATTATAAGTAGGCCTTTAGATGGACCAAAGATTGGCACCAACATACATTTTGACCTGCCATTATTTTTTTTGCATTTTTTTTGCAATTTAAAAATTAAAACTTCAAGGCCCTGAGTCTTCATTGACATCCAAGAAAAGAAGAAAAAATAAAATCATATGATGATAATTTGGGGTTGAAAAATAGCGTTTATAATGGAAGTCAATGGGCAGAAAATGGTCCCCAGGGTGATGGGTGTGGGGATTTCTGCTGCTCAGCCATTTTAGGCTGATTTAAGGAATTCACACTGGAATATTAACATTGACAGGTAAAAACTATCCTGTGGCAAGTTTGGTTATATTCCACTGAACACAGTGGAAATGGCAGCCATTTAACACATAGCAGTGGCACAAAAAGGTCCCAAGAAGGCAGGAGGGTTAAAGAGAGTTATCGCTACAAGACAAATTTCCTGGGACAGGATGTTGACATTTTGAAACAGTAGTACTGCCCGGGTGTCCTCGATTACAACTGGATGAACTGGAAGACCAACATAGTAAAAATATATAAAAACAGGATGTTGATCTTCAGCGCTATAATATGTTGTTTTAGAATTATTGTGTTGTCCGTGCCGAAATGTGAAAACATTGATACACTTCGTACACTTCCTCAGATTTATACTATATACTCATTTATACTGTAATGAAAGTTAATAGTGACCTGTACATGTAAATGAAAGAGAGAGTAGAGGAGAACAAGTTATCAGTACATCATGGGGAGTCCATATACATATACTGACCAAAAATAACCACGTTCCTGACAGTAATACCGTGGCCTAGGTAAGGTCATCTTCAGAAAGTATCTGGTTAGACACATTGTTTCTAAGGTCTTTGGTAATTGTATTATTTTTGAATTTAGAAAACAACTGTTACAGGTCAACCTGGCATTACGCTTGTAGTTTGGCTAATTGATTTGTGTTGATTTGCTTTCAGTACCATCCAACCAAGCTCACAGAGATTGGAGTAGATTCCTCTTTTGTTTCCTGGATGATAGACGACTTGACAGAAAGGCCACTCTTTGTCAGATCCAGGAAATTCGTTACTGGGACATTATTGAGCAGCACGGGGACTCAACAGGGGACCGTCCTGGCCTCATTCTTTTTCACATTCTTTTTCTAGCCAAATCCAGAAATACTCAGATGACACTGCTATTGCAGTGGGTGTCTGAATCTGAATACAGGGGTCTTGTAAAAGCCTTCACAAATTGGAGTCACAAAAATTACCTCATAGTGAACACCTCTAAGACAAAGGAAATAAATAGATTTCTGACGATTCATGCCCCCCTCCAGCCTGTCAAAGTTTGTTGGGGTGGTCATAGAGGTGGTGACAATATATAAATATATAATTTTACACTTAGATAACAAATTAGACTGGTCCCTGAATACAGACAAACTTTACAAAAAGGTGCAACACTGCCTCTTTATTTCAGAATGCTAAGCTCTCTCTGCAGTAACACACGGAAAGTATTCTACCAGTCTGTGGTGGAAAGTCTGCTGTTCTTTGCTGCACTCTGCTGGGGAAGCATACTTGTTTGTGTGTTTTGTGTGTATACTGAGTATTATGGTAAGAGACGTCGAAAGCTAGTGGGAAAAACTGGCTCTGTAACTGGAACCACGATGGAAATGGTAGTGGAAAGATGGAAACTAAAGACCTTATTTGCACTCACAGCATCAGGCTTTTCAATTCTCATACAAATATCAGATTAATTATGAATTACCCTCTAGGATCAATACATTTTTTTCTTATTCTTATTATTGTTCCTAAGCAATTGTCTGGCAAACTGCTCCACAGTGGACCATCTTTGGTTATAAAAACCTTTACAGACTCCACTGTTGGATTATATGTGATATATGTTGACATGAACTGTTGTCCATGGAAACAGAAATTTTCCTTTTAACAGCATTCTGAAGTTACTAAAAGAATAGGTCAATTCTGAGGGCTTTTACTCTGAAATCCAAAATCAGATGAACTTGATGTTGACATGATACACTGTAAGGGCATGTATTGATGATATGGACTGCAATTAGTCAATGGAAACAGGAATTTTCCTTTTGATAGCGTCCTCCATTAATTATAAAACGTATCTCAGATACAGGTTATTTCAAAGAGCTTTTACTTTTAAAATCAGGCTGACTTGAGATCGACGTTATACCAGCATGAGAATCATCTACTGATGATATGGACTGCAATTAGTCTGTGGAAACAGGAATTTTACTTTTAACAGCATCCTGAAGTTACTCAAAGAGTAGCTCATATACAGGCAAATTCAAATGGCTTTTACTTGAAATGTAAAATCAGATTGATTTGATATTAACATGGTACCAGTGTAAGGGTACTGTTAATATAGACTGCAATTAGTATGCAGAAACTGGAGTTTTCTTTTTAACTAAAGTTATTAAAAGAATACCTCAAAAAGTTCAATTCAGAGGACTTTGAAATCCCAAAGAAGACAGCTTTGATATTGACGAGGTACTACTAGAGTACCAGGGTGTGTCCTGTGGATCTAACGTTAGAGAGTGGATTGATTATTGTTATTATGGGCAGATGTATTTGTTAATGTTGAAGGTTAATCAATCGAATGTGGCTTTTATTTTGAAATCAGGTCTCGACGTCACTTACCATAATACTCAGTATACACACAAAACACACAACAAAGTGGGGACTCGCTCGTCTGTACTTGTCAAACTGGACGCTAGCTTGACCCCAGTAAATGGGCCTGTGTTTAACCTAACAACACAAACGAGTTTTCAGACGTGTACACCGCAGAGTAGTGGGCTTCCTCTTCAGAATTAAGGGAGGGGCGACATGGCAGTCACACCGTGCTCTGATTTCAGCACAGTGTTGCTGCACATTGGCCAACAACAGCTACTTGGCGTCACTGCTCGACACCCTGACAGCTGTGAGAAGGCAGAACGTGACACGCCATGCTTTCATTAATTCTACCAGTTTTTACCTGCGGCACCGTGTTACCTATAAGGGGCGTGGCTTTGCATTTACCCATTCCCTGGGGCTTGTTTTGAATGTGTGCCCAGAAATGTGGAGCTGACTGAGCATTAAACATCCACAGAGGCAACACTAAACTGTTTGGCCTGGATATAAACACCCTTTGTGGGCCTTTCTTCATTTGTCATACCTATTTTTTAATTAACACATAATTAATCCCACAGGATTACACAACAATCTTCAGCCCTTATTTCTCAACATACTGTAGCCTACTCATGGTTAACTTTTTTAACGTTTTGCCTGGAGCATCAAACTTAAGACTGTGCAGTTTTCTTCATTTCAATTGCCACAGGATTAAAAAGGATTAGATTAAAGTTTTTGTTTGTTTGTTTGTTTGTTTTTTACAAAGGTAGTCTTAGTTTTCTAAGACTTTTTTAACATTCTCTGTTAAACAAGTATTAGCACCACATTAAGAAGAATATTGATAGTTTTGAGAATAAATTCAAAATTTTGAGATTAAAGTCCTAATTTTAATTGTAGAAAAAATCCTGTTTTGAATTTTATCTTCAGAATTTTACTTTGAGAGAAAAAAAAATCAAACTGAGTAGATTACATTTCTTGTTTCAAGATAAACTGCTAGGCCAGCGACGCATATTTTGTGACAATGGTACATCCTCTTCTAATGTCTAATCATTGATAACGTTTCATTTTGTACAAATGCATTTTTCCAAGTTTATGTTTATGGGACAAAAGGAAAATAATGTCTTTTGTTGTCACTTAAACTGATTCTGAAGTACAATTTTACTAACTCAGAGGTCATAGCAACTGTGGCAGTAGATACAACTGTAATGTCCACATTTTGACTTTTTTTTCTCAAACTGCTCAATAATTTGTTTTTCTTTATGTGCCTCTAATTCTCCTTTCTACTATCCTTCCCACCATCTTCAAATAGATGTGGGGGAAGTATCCGATATCTACAGTATCACTGCCAACACTGATGTTGGTACAGAATCAATGGTAGTGCGATTGTCTAATAACCGGTCGCGGCAGATGGCTGCTCCTACTTGAGCCTTGTTTTGCTGCAGGTTTCTTCCTGTTAAAATTTTTTTTCTCCTTCCCACTGTCACCAAACGTGCTTGCTCACAGGGGGTCTGTCCTGATTTTTTCTGTGTTTTCTTACAATATAAAGAAGGTTTAGGCGACAGTGTTGTGATTTGGAGCTATATGAATTGAACAGAATAGCATGGAATTGAATTGAAAGTAATTTGTTTCTATCAAACACAGCTCAAACATGCACTGTGAAAACTGTTTGAACCTTTTTGTGTGGACGTCTCCTTTTTTATAGAACATTTAAACAAGAAATTTGACCCAAAGTGCATTAGAGATTTATTTTTATTTTTCAATTATTAAGCAGTGTCACTGTGGTACTTTAAAATGCTCTTTCATCAGCCTCTGACTGTTTGGATTCCTTGTTGCCTTGTACTTGTGACATGTGCAATGACAATAAAGTTGAATTCTATTATATTCTATTCTAAAATACCTTACCTACCCAATGGCACACTGGTTTAGTGTGTCTAATGCCACTTGATGTCAGTGTTGCGAAGCTTTCAGCTGAAATTGTCAATACAAATGATTGCTTTTAGTTTCCAGGATATGAACTCACCTTTGTTTCACATCAGTTGGATAGGGACTTTCTGATATTTTACTCTCTGTGGTTGTTGTTTTTTTAAAGAAATTAATAAATATTAAGAATCATGATTTTCACAGCTTAAAGTTGCCTTATTGTTAGCTGCTAATGGCTAAAACATTCTTAACCTGTAAGGTGTGCTCTTCTCACCTTTCTTTTAAATGATATTTCTTAACAGCAGAATCTTTTAATGCTTTTTTGATTTTTCATTTTTTGGACAAAGACATGACTCAGTGTGTGCATTAGCAGTCACCTAGACAAGATGGAATAAACTAGCTGTCCTGTGAAGGAGAGTCTTAGGATATTGGATAGATTATATGAGGTGAAAAATGAGTGCCTCCACTGTCTTTTTTTTTTTTTTTTTTTTTTGAATCACAGTTCTGTAACCCAAACTATTGATTCTAGCATTTTAATTATGACAGTAAATACTCAGTTACAATGTTACAAACCTTTTATTCTAGCTTCTCACTAATACACATCTCTACCCTACAAACCTATTTACTAACATAACAGCCTGTTCATTTCTTTGATTTTTAATTTGTTTTGGTATTTTTTTTTTCTATTCACGACTTCATTTTTAACGCAATTAAAGCACATTTTCCATAGATTTACAACAACTTGCTTTTGACAGCCAAAACACAAAATGAAGAAACTAGCGTCAAACTGTGGGCCCAGTCTTTAATTCTACCATAATATATACACTTACTGAGCTCTAATGCTAATTTCATGTCTATTTATGTTAGGTTTGCCAAGTCAAATTATAGAAGTAAATATTTACTTTAAAGACCTAGTTACATTACATATAATTACATTTTATGATTATTTAGCTGTTGAACTAGTACACAAATAACAGTTTATTTGTGCGTAGTCTACAGTACAATACAATCACCCCTTTTCAGTTTATGCAACCAGAAGTGCAGGAATCTGCCAAACAGGACAAAGCTTCAGTGTTACAGGAGCATATTTCTTTATTTCACTGTCTTGACAAACACATCTTACTCAGGTTAAAACTAATGCAGGAAGATTCACAAACTAAAGCCTTCCTTGATTCATAGTTAGGTTCAATATAGCAGTTAATATAGAGACTCATTCAGATTACCAAAAATAAAAGAAGGGTTCTCATCAGAAAAGGAAAATGTTAAAGTAACAAAGTAAAATCTATAGTAATCTGTAATATATCTAGCAGCACAGAACATCTCAAATCCATGCCATGTAATATAATTTAAAAAAAAAAAAAAAAAAAAAAAAAAACATAATGCGCATGCAAATGGGTTATTTCTCTTCATAAACTTTAGGCTTGTTTGTAGGAGAACAGTACAATGATATATTAAAAATAAATTAACATATTCAATAAATTACAATTACCCAAACATTTGATTGTGAATATGAAGCACTGTCACATTTTCTCTTTAAACATCTAAAATGAGTTCAGCTCTTCTAAAGTTTTTCTTACAGATAATTAAAAAAAAAAAAAAAAAAAAAAAAAAATAGTTGCGAGAGTAAAATTTACCAAACACAATACGTGTTGCACTCCTTGCAGCACAGTTGTAATTTACTCAAAGTACCTCGAATAGAATAAACCAATCTGAAACTTCATATTTAAAGGCAGGTGCAAAATGAATCAACAGTTCGATCAGTGAGCCAGGAGAGGGTGTTGGTAATCTTTTATAAATGAGTAGCAATGTGCTGGAGTTGCTCAAATACTTCCAGTGGCCTCCTGAAGCTCCTCTCTGAAGGTGTTAAGTTCCACTATTGTGTCATTGAGCACGGCTGCAACTTCTTTTAGTCTAGCTACCATCTCCTTCTTGCAGCTTTTCTTCAGCTCCCTGGAGTCCTTGGTGAAGAACTTATCCATGCCTTCAAAGAGTCCTTGCACTGCGGCCACCGCTCCGTCAGTCATTTCCGTCGCTCGCATCACGGGGGAGTCGACCAAGCTTATTATTTGGACGGCCCTGCGGATCTCCCAGTCCTCTGAGTAATGCTGGGTTCCAGACCTGAGAAACGGATGGCCTCGCAGTTTGTACAAGCCCTCATTGACAAAGTGGAGGATTTTGTTGATGTCCAGCAGGTGAGTCTCATACTCTTGCAGCACTATCTCAACCTAAAGAGAGTCAGAAAAGAAAAAGGCAGGTTCAAGCATGAGATGAGACGTGATATTCAGTTTTAACTTTTACAAAAAAGTTGCATTAAATCCTCAAATGAAAAGTAAAAACACTGCTCTGAGAAGTTTCCAAGTAATCTACAGCACTGCGCTTTATAAAACTACAGCTTACCTTCTTCTGGTCCTGCATGTTGTTAACATTGTCCGAGATGGCTGCAGAGGCCGAAGTTATTCCTCCAGCTGTCGCCACACCCACACCTATAGCTGTAATTACCAGAGAGGCGCCAAAAGTGAAGGGTGCCAGAGCTAAACCAGCAATAGCTGTCACACCGCCCACAGCTGTGGTGGTGCCACCAGTGATCCCAGCAACCTTGGCTTTCTGGTGGAACTCGTTGATGTCGTCAGCAATGGCGTGGAGCTTGATGATGTCCTGCCAAAGGACCTCGGCTCGCTCTGTGAAGACCTTGTTGAATACACGCAGGCCTCGATGAACCTTGTCTGCCAATATGGTGAACGACCTGGGAAGTAATCGAGAGCCAAAGCAGAGAATTGGAAGCAGCGAGTTAAAATCGGGTTCTTGATAAAATAACATCTGGGATCCCATCAGCTTGTCTGCTGACCTGGCCTGAAGAGGCCAATTTTCCTGGCTTCCAGTTTAGCCAGAATGTAAGTGAACCAATATCATAGATTTGACAGGCAATGCTATTTTTTCCAGGCATAATTTTGCACCACCAAAATGATTCACAACACATGGCATGTAATGTGACCTTAAAATCAAAATGACATCAATGGGATCAAAATGTCAGGGAACAGAGCAGAAGGCAGCCAACGGGGCAAAGAAGCACTTTTATAAGAAAGCTTCATTAAGAGAGTTCAGTCTATTATAAAGAATAAAGGTGGCCAATACCTGATAATTAACTTTCAATCACATTACAAACTAGTTCACCTTATCTACTGTATTTCCACACGTTTTTGAACATTTTAAAAAAAAAAAAAAAAAAAAAAAAAAAACCACAAAGAAAAAAAAAAACAACAACCCCAAAATAAGCACTGCACCCATTTCCCATTTGCCTAGAAAATTTTTTTTTTTTTTTTTTTTTTAAAAAGGAGGGGTTCGTACTTATTTACTGAATGACAGATTACCACAACATTAACTTCTGGTATCAAGCTGCAAATTACTGCACGTACTTTGATTCATCTTTCATGACTATCTCCTCATCGTCTGATGCCACCTCGTCCCATTCTGTAATGCAAAACAAGCAAGAGGTGTTATTTAAGCTTTGAAGATATGTCAAAGTGTTAGCTTCCTTTATTTCAATGTGAACAAGTCTGATTGTGACTCACGCTCCACTGTGTTCCACCACTCCATCAAACTATCAGTGTCCTGTGAAAATGAAGTGTGACAGTTTACTTGAAAGATCAGTAAACAAGCCTGTTTAAAATAGAGTATCTGCAGTGTTTAAAAAAAAAAAAGAACAGAAAAAAACCCCAAAGACTGACCCCATCCTCATCTTCATTCTCATTATCTGCCAAAGCCTGCTCATCCATCTGAGCAGCCCGCCATTCTGCCTAAATTGGAAAGGAGGGGTGGACGTGACCAAAAACAAACCAGTGATTGAGTCAACAAGTCTCTGCAGCACACATTCATACATGACTTATCAAAACAAGCTGAGCCCTTGCACATATCAAGTTGTAGTTGGTGTGTCAGACTCTGCAACTAAACCAGTCTGGCCGCATGTCAAAGGAATGTGGTTCAGAGAGAAACAGAACGAAGGCAGCAGTGGGGAACAAAACATTTCATTGTCAAAAAGCAGCCGACGACTGAGAAACGAAAGTTTGCCATGTATAAATAACGACAAAATGTTCTTAAGGAAAGGAAATCACTCAGAACAGTTTGTTTGATCCTGTTTTAGGCTTTGGTTCTGTCACAGCAACACACTCTTCATTTACTAAATCAGGTTTAGAACAGAGTTATTAGTGTAAAATAGTAAAACTGGTAACAATGCTGTACCCAGCACTGATATGTGTTCCAAGTTTATCATGACAGCATTGTTAATTTAAAGATTATTTAAAGGTAAAATTCTCCATGAAGATGATTCGATGGAAAATGTTTTAACTGAGCCTGAAGTTGTTATCAAACTCAAAGCCAAGTCAAGAATGTGTATCACATTCCAGAATAACCTGAGAGGAAGTAAATGCTTCTTATTAGGACATCAATAATGGTGTGATTAGATAAGGATTATGGACAGACTATTCATTGCTGTATAAGTCAAAGTACTTTTGTAACATTTAGGTTTTTTTCATGTTAAAAGTTGTGAACTCACCCTAGCAGCCTCTGATAGGTAGTCACCAGCTCCTGGTGGATCTTCACTCTCTGCATGTGTGGCTTTGTTCTATGAAACAGACAGAGTAATGATGCAGTCTTGTACCTGAAGACCAGACAGCAATAAGAAAAACTCCTGCAAAGTTTAGCAAACCTTATGTTTCAGTTTTTTGGGGACTTTTTTGGGCGACTTTTGAAGTTTTGAGGCCTTTTTCTGTTGGCAGGGGAGAAAAAACAACAAGTATTTTTCAGTCATATATTACATGATGGCAAAAGAAAGCAGTGGAAGTAAATCAAAGTGAAATGAGTACCGGTTTGTAGAAGTCCACTTCATCCTGTTTATCTTCATCATACATCTCTCCGGGACTCGTGAAATCTCTGTCTGTCGTGTAGTCCTCAGCAAACACATTCTGCAGAAGCAGGAAGTAAATAAATGAAACCCAAAGCTCAATAAGTGTTAGCAATAGTGTGTTATGCTAATGATTGTAAGATAAACATACACTTGATGCATGCCGGGGTGTGTGGTAGCTGAATCCGATTAGTTCACTCTGTCCATTGGCTGTCTTAGCTTTTCGTGGCACAGGAAGGGGAGGTTTAGGTTTTGCTTTTTTCTAGCAGGGAAAAAACAATTTTATTTGTCATGGTGACGGCACAAAGATGTATTTAACAGCACGAATAGATCAGAATCAATTTACAAGTCACTCGGCAAAAAAAATAAATACCTTGTTTCAAAGATTTTAATGGTAATGTTACAAAACACAAATTTGAGAAATTTTAAATTAAAATAAAAAAATCTAAAATACCGGTTTGCAGTCCTCCATTTCATTTAGCTCTTCATTTTCTAGCTCCTCTGCACACCAGCTGGTCTTTATCAGATTAAGAAAAGAAGAAAATTTATGAAAATCAGAAATCAAAAACTCATTACTCCCCATCCTGAATCCAGATAGTATTACTCAGAGCAAAAATATTATAATAAAATTCCTGAATATTCAATCTGTTATGAATTCACCCTTAAAGCTGTAACTAAATCCTGCTGAGGACAAATCATTCACAAAGCATACAAAAAGCTACTAAAGGCGATACAGAAGCCGTATTTTTCCCCTTCAGAGGAAACCAATAACTTGAGTTTGCATAATCCAATAATCTTTTTAAACTTTCGAGGACACACTCATCTGTAAAGTATGAAATGAACGACGGCCAATCAAAACAAAGCAAACTTGTCCTATTAAGATTTAAGGTGGGTTCATTGAGTCACATTTAACTCATGCATTCAATAACACTAGTACATGCTCATGGCGCAGTATTATTTGGTCTGTGATTTTAGTCCATTGTCAGGTGGTTGCTAGGCAACAACACGTGTCATAGGAGGCATCGTCCTAATTTTGTGGCTATAAACAACATCTTAGCATTGTGAAATAATATCATACAATGCTATAAAGAATACGGGTTAAGCCCGTTGGTAGGTAGGTGGTTGCTTGGCAACATGAAGACATAATGTGATAAGATAATTGTCACATTATAGATAATTTTCAAGGAGCCAAAATATGTGTCAAATTTTATTGCGCAACTCTTAATTGCAGGCAAACAGAATCTATGTATTATCGTAAGATAGAAGAAAATATTTCCCTTTCATTGGTACAACTCCTGGTAAGCTTGCAGTTTGAATTTCCCATCCATGTGATAATTTCATTTATCAGTTCTGATGTTAATGTCACAATATGACAATATTGGTGGGCAGAGTGATTACAAGGCTTCATTACATCAAATGCCATTTCAAACTACAAGGTTTCTAAATAGCAATTAATATGGAATGTAATCAATAATAGTAATTCATTACAAAAACTAAACATATTATAAATAATGACAATTAGGTTAGTCAAGAATACATCTTTTTGATGTACCCATTTACTTATTTTCATTCGACTATAAAAAGTGCTTAAAAACAAAACCATGCTAACTCTGTTGCTTCGCCCTTTTTAAAGGGTGAGCAAACTGGTTATAAACAGGACACCGAGTTATAGAAGACAGGTTTATGCAAGCCAAATCTGACTGTTACCTTCTTATCAGGTGTGTAGCCATGTGCACCAAAAGCTCCGTCATGTGATTTCTCCTACATGGAAAAACAACAGTTTCAAGAATGTGATATGCCTTCATACCACAAATACCACATTTGAGCAACTTCACATGCAACGTCCAAACTACAGGAGTCCTAGTTTACACACTCCTACCTTTGAGCCTTTATGAGGTGTATAACCATGAGCTCCCTTTGAATCATCATTTGTCTGAAGAGAAAATGGTTTAAAACATTTTTAAACTGTTTTTTTGCAAATTACATGATTTTTACTTACAAAGCAGTAAAAGCTGAAATTTAAATAGTGCTCTGTGTGTGTGTAATACCTTAACTGGAGCAATGACGAATCCTCTGCGTGGCACAAACTTTACTTTCAATAACTTTTTGGTTTTCTGGAGAGAGAAAAGACCATATTTCTTAAAATGCACGGCAGTCTGCAGACTCTGTTATTTATCATAAGCATAACAAAAGCAAACAAATTTCAGAGCATCAACCTCTCCATGAGTTTCCCCTTCTTCCTCCTCTTCACCACTACTTTGCTCCAAAGCTGCCCCCTGTAAAATGCACATTATCCATTGTTAATGCAAATATCAGGCCCCAATCACATGGCAGCAACTCAAAGCATTTACACAAAGATTGGGGGAAATTAATGTATCCATACCAACTACTCATTCACACAACCTACCTTTGATGCATAAGGTGAATGTCCATTCAAGTCCTTTTCCTCCAGCACAGGGGAATTGGCAGATGGTCTCCTAAACAGGTGACCAACCTTTGGCTTCACACTTTTCTTCTGGTAATAAAAACATATTGTTAATGAACAAAGTTATGAATTCTACTGAAATGTTAGAAGAGGGAGGAGCATAATCTATACTTTGTAGTCCATCTCCTTGTTATCTTCAAACTCTCCTGCAGACATTTGCAGCTCTGAAAACTGTTCCTAAAAAAAAAGAACGACACTTATATTAGTGTGCTCGCTAGGAATCTAATTATGACCAACTTTATGGTGAAGCGAAATGTCATGCCCAGGTTTTATTAATATTTATTACTTTAGAATTTCCTTAAAGTTTTATAGTTAAACTATTGGGAGTGTAGTGGTTTACAGATTCGCCTAGCATTTGAAAGGCACAGATCACCCGAGACACAGGAATGTTTCCCACTTGAACCATTTCTCAAAGCATTGATCATTTTATTTGTTCTTCCAAGAATAATGTTTTCCCATTTTTTCCCCAGTTTTATCCTTTAATATTGCACAACCACAGAGAATTTGGACAATCTAGTGTTACCTTGGACGCTTTACTCGTGAGGGGCAGCGTGTTGCTCTTCCCATTATTTATGACATCGGGAGATTTGCTCTAAAAAGTGAGAATCCTTGGCATTAAAATGACAAACAGTCACACAGAAAGAAGCAGGGAAACGGTTTTTCGTAGCGTACCTTTGACCCTCTCCTGGACAAGTGGGACATTCTGAATGCCTTGTTCTTTTTCTATAAGAAATACTGGAGGTGAAGCTACATGCAAGACATAGGATGTAAAACAGCCGGGAATGTGTAACAATGAATAAAATGAGATCGATGATACCTTGCTCTTGCTGTGACTCCCATCTTCACTACTTCCTCCATCAGAATCGGCCATTGCCTAAAGAAAATATTTGACTTTTAGCTACTTTTTGGTTTAAAATAACGATTAAAAAAATAAATAAATAAAAGCTAGTCAAATAACGAACGGTGTCTGACCTTCAGCGACTCCCTTCGCAGTCTCAGTGTTCCTGACTAGGGGAAAAAAATATCACAAGTTTAGTAGCTTGAATGTTTTTAGCATAATTTTGATTAGACATGAGTTCATGATGTTCTCCAAGGTCAATTTTAAGAAATGTGTTCTTACAGGTTTGAAGTTTGGGTCTAGCTGAGGACTGTCATCAGGCCAGTCTTCCACACACCTTTCCTGTTTTAAGATGTAAATAAAACAGATCTTTATATTGCCAGTTGCCCACCCTCTTGTAATAATTCATGTTACAATATGTGTTTGTGCAACAACAGCATAAGAGCTTATGTGACGCAGTGGTGGTGCCATTTAGTTTTAGTATGCATATCCACCCTAAACAGAACATTCCTGCATCCCCTGAGGTTTGGCTTCCATTTAAGATTGTCTCTCTTTACCATCAGGTCAATATACAGCATCAGTTCATCATTCGATAATAACATTTTCCAATAGACAAACTGCCTTGAATGTGATCGATTGGTAGTCATAAAGGTAAAATTTGACTTCACTGGTCTTGTATCTTTATATGGAAAGCATATTAAGCCAACTGACATTATCCAGTAGTAAAAGTGTCTTAATGTTCATTCCATCCAACATTTCCATAGGATCTCATAAACAGTGTCGCCTCGGTCTGTCTGTAGAAAGTCCTCATCTTTATCGCAATCTATGGAAAATTTGTGATCAAAGTCTCATATTTGATTAATGAAACTTACCTGCCCAATAAACAGGATGTCTTCAAAGACAACATAGTTCTCAGGCTCCACTGGTTTCATTTCCTGCACAATTATAATAAATTCAGAGCATCATAAAAAAACTACTGTTTTAATCTCTTCTTATGTGCAAACCAATTACCCACATAAATTTGAAATTTGAACCCCATAGCGTACCGGAGTTTTTTGTTTACGGCGCGTAATCGGTTTTAGATTTTTGAAGGATGGTTTGGGAGAGACCTTCGGTACGCTTGGTTCAGGTTCACTCTAAACACAGCAGCGAGGAGACAAAGAAGGCAGTTAAAAGCAAAGTAAATCCAGCATATTTGT
Organism: Rhamphochromis sp. 'chilingali'; assembly: GCF_963969265.1. NCBI lineage: Eukaryota > Metazoa > Chordata > Actinopteri > Cichliformes > Cichlidae > Rhamphochromis > Rhamphochromis sp. 'chilingali'. The sequence goes on along the minus strand of NC_137929.1, from coordinate 40,693,202 downwards.
CAGCTCAACAAGAGGAAACTTAGTTTTTAGCCTACAGGGGATTCCAACTGTGGTGCCATTTCTGGTTTTAGTGGCTTTTCTGGCTGTGGTGGCCGTTCTGGCCTTCGATGTCGAGTTCGAGGAAGCGGCTTCGGCGGACGTTTAAAAGACTGCATCTGCGAAATTGATTATCAAAGAAGCTATCAGGCGCATGTCGTACAAATCAGAATTAAACTTTGCTGCTGATATACAACCTACTGCACAAAGGGAACTTCATCACAGCACACTTGAATGTACAGATAATGAATGATGTTTGTTACATACGTTGCTCATTCTACTTGGAGATTGGCCGGGTGAGTCAGACAGATCCCCGGCCTGAATGATGGGGGTCGGCTGAAGAATGTCATGCTTGGTTCCCCGAGGAGTTGTCAAGGTAATCTCTTGTGGCTTTTGGAAAGGCTTTGGTGGAACTGGTGGCGGAGCTTTTGATTTTTTAAATACATGTGAAGATGATGCATCTGGCACATCCAATTTCAATTCTGAAGGACTGTTAAGAGAAGAGTATGAGGAATCTGAGGCAATATTTTTGGAGGCCCTTCTCTGTGATGGAAGTCGCTGAAAAATGTCTGGGGTCCCACTAGAAACATCCTGGAAAGGGTCATATTTTGTAAAGGGAGTGGAACCAAATGGGTCACCCAAACTGGAGACATCTTGGAATAAATCCTTTGCGATCGGGCTTGCGAATGGATCAACTGAATTCGTCGATGCAGTGGAAAACGCACTCAAATTTTCTTTAAAAGACAAGCCAACAAGTTCCTTCTCTTTAGTATCTTGTTTGTCTTTCTTTGTTGAATCTGCCTGAAATAAATCAGTTTCTTTGGTTGGGGCTGTGTAAAATGGCTGTGGTGACTGAAACAGATCATCCGCCTTCTCAGTGGCAGTATAAAATTGATTTGCCACAGTAGATTTTGGAGTCAGGAACAAATCATCCTCCTTATTTAAAGGAGATGTGAATGGGTCTACAAATGTACTGGCAGCTTTATCAAAAGGGTCCGCCTTCTTAGCCCATGGAGTTTCGAACAAATCTTCCTTTTTATCAGCCTGGAAAAGATCGCCCTCTTCGCCTTTAAAGAGGTCAGAGCTTCTGGACAGAAAACTCTTAGAGAGGTTCTGCCCCTGAGCCGGAGTTGCTTTAAATAAGTTTGGAGAGTTCAGGGTCACATCGTGAAAACCATTAACAGTTGCATTATGACTTGGTGCTGATCTGTGGAAGAGGTCTTGGTCATTGTTGTCATTTTGGCTTTTGAACAGGTTGTTCTTGGGTTCAGGAAACATGCCTCCATTTTCCTCAGTCCTATTTTCAGAGGGAAGATTGCTCTGAAAGTCAGGTGGAGACACAAAAAGGGAATCACAGTCGACGCTCTCCGAAGTTTTCTTTCTTTTGTCCTCTGTTATGTCACCTTTGTTTTCCTGATAGTGGAGCACAATATTATTCTTTAAAAAACAAAAAACTAAAACAAAAACGTGATGTTGTCATCTGGGTTTAGAAGCATGAAATCAGTGTAATATACATACCAAGTAATATGCATAGAAAGGGTTCGTCCTGGAAGAACTCCCATTGACTCCATTCCTCTTTTAAAAGGAGAGAAAAGGAAGTGATTTTAGTCATGTCATGCAAAAACATCTCAGGGCTTAACAGGAAATGTTCCTCAAACAATTACACAGATTGTTTCATGGTGGCAGGGTAGTATTTATGCCAAGTTTAACTTTAGTTTCTTCAGTATCGCCCACAATTGATCTTTTCCTAATATTTCAATGGCCACACACCAGAATAGTGCCTCTCGCAAAGTCATTTGGAAAGCATCGCTAAGAAATGCTTCTTTTAATGACAGTCTAATATTAATCGCTACAACATGCTGACAAGGCACTTTATTAATAGAAAAGTCCAGTCAGACAAGATCTCTTGACAACAGCGTGATTAGACAAAGGGTGCAGCTTTAACCTGTGACACAGACAGAAGAGGAGGACTTATAAAAACACAAAGATGAGTTTGAATTAACACAATCTCACAAACTCACCTGTGGTTCAACGTTGTCAGTCACATCTGACCACTCACCACCCTGTGGGCAAAAAGTCACTGAGACTAAAAAGAGATTTCTAGAGTGAAGTGTTTACATAACGACATTATCAGGATGTATCATGTGTTTGTTGCCTGAAATGCTAATCAGTAAATACACTTTTCCAGGCATGTGACATGCACTTCCACACCTGTCCATTAAACACCAACTCATATTTTGGTGCCGTTTAAACAATAACTCACAAGTATGACAGAGGCACATCTGTGCTCATGCAGGGGAACCAATGCTTCTCAAAAATTTTACACAACCTGCAGTTCTGTGTAAGTGAAAAACTGCTTTCTACCCTCTGTGGTTTTTTGCCATTCATTAGTCAGAATTTCAGGTTGTCACAAATTGTGACTTTGGAGAAAAAAAAAAAAAAAAAAAAAAACAAAAAAAACCCCACACACCAAACTTTAGTTGTTACGTCAAAATTTTTAGACAACCTGAAATTCTGACACCCCCCTCGCTTCTTCCTCCAAAGAAAGTATGGATTGTAGATAGAAAGCAAGAGTGTGCATTTGTGTGTCTGTTCACCTTGTACCGATTATGGAAAGGACTCTGGGGAACTCTTTTCAGCATATTCTGCAGTTCCGCAATACTCTGTAAAGATGACATGCATGGATTATGGTCCGCTTTTCTTTGTTGTGAGCCAGCGAGTACAATACCAGTGATAGTTTGGTATCAATGGAATATTTTCAGATTGCAGTTAAAATGATGACGATTATCTAAACAAAATAGCTACATGTAACTTTCTGAGACTTAAGGATGTATTCCTGCAGAAGGTTCTTCTTTTACTTTTAATTCACAGTACATACAGTATGTAGAGGCTTAAAAGCAGCTTTACTTTTAGACTAGACTGTTGCATGACATAAAGAAGTTACGCAACATCTACTTTAAAATGAAATCCTGTAAGCCTACTCCTCCTGTAGAATCTAGTGTTTAGAAATTAAATGAATCAATGTATGTTTGTGATTGAGAAGAGTCCAACAGCAGTGATCGCACAAAATTAGCTTTGCTGTGCAAAAGGCACGCATGACAGGAGGCATCTTGATATTCTGGGTATGTCAATCTAGTTCGTTTGCCTGAACAAAAACAGCACAACATGCCAGCAGCAGTACAGGGAAACTGGCGATGACACATGAAACCATGAAGAGAGAGTGCTTACCAGTCTGAGGACATAATGCGAAAACTGTAGTATATTTTAAGTGGTTCATTGAGTAGTGCACTTTTAAGTACTCACACGTCGTCTCTCTCCAGATGCAGCTTCTGATGTTGTCGCCTCTCCGTGTTCGTCCCCTCCCTCGATATTTTCCTACAATATTCAAACAAATCAAAGTAACTGATTACCAACAATGAAGCTGCAGTTTCTGACAATGGAAAGTTTTAAATCTCCTCAAAGCGTCAGCCTGCACATTCTAATTAGCTTGCAACAGTCTCACACTGATTATTCGCTATTTATTTGAAATTCTTTAATACTCACAGCCGCATCTTCCCTCATGATGAGCAAAACTGGTTAATTTTTTGATGTTGAAGGTGAACCGGTATGTGTTTCCCCACCTGTGTGAGTTATCCTTTAAACGCAGCAGCTCCTCTGGACCTACTGGAGTGGCGTTTATAATTAGCTCTGAGTCTCACTCACCTGTGACAGGTCGGCCGGTCCGAGGATTTTCAAAATAAGAGGATTTTCTGCACATGCGATTCTTGTTTCGTCCGCTTGAAACCCAAATAACACCAACATTCACGGCTTAAGAGTGCCTTCGACCTCTACACATTATATTTTAATGCTTTAATTTTGTCACGGCCGTTTAAAAAGTCAAGAATGTAATAATAATAATAATAATAACGATAATAATAATAATAACGATAATAACAATTTGATAGCACCTGTTTAATTTCCCGGCCTTAAAACGTTGTTATTGTCCTTTGATCGCTCTTTCATGTCAAGGTTGTGCAACCACAGCTAAAAAATTATGCTTCTGAATTTGTTTAAATTAAGAGCCGTTTTTTCACAATTATTTTGAAGGTAAATTTCCGGTCTCTTACCTGTTCGGCCGGCTTGTCGTAGCTGCTTTTCTTCTTGATGTTTTTTTAGCTGTAGTGCGAACCGACCGGTTATCCTCTCCCAGCTTAACCAGGCGGACGTGACGGTGTATTGTTATTTATGACACCTACTTTGAAAACAACAAAACTCTCTAATGTGTAACAAATGGCATGAAAGCAGACGCAGACTGACTGAATAACAATTATTGTTCGGATTTGGAAATGCATAACAGAAAATACATCATATCTTCGTCTTCAGTTGAACTGTTATATAAGTAGTGAACCCATATGAACAAAAGCCATCCTCATGTCCAGAGCCCCTTGTTACTCCAGGGCTTTGGTCATGTCAAAGAATAGCAGTATGTGGACACTCAGGGAAATTATTAAGATTTGCCTCCTTTGCTGACTGAAGACACTGGATTCTTAGTTTAACAACGTCAGAAGTGTCAAATGGCAGAAGCTCTATAGAAGATCTGTATAATCTGATTGTGAGAAATGGTCTTATTTCTATGGGAAAACTGTAAAATACAGCATAACAAAGTGTATGTGCGACTGTAAAATGTGCTGACACCTGCTTGCCTCTGCAAAACCTTGAAACAGGAAGTTCAACTGAAATGACTCATTAGACCAAGCTCGCAGACAGCTCAAAAGCTCATCAGCTTTTCAATCTTCTCCCACGCCCACTCTAAATACGGACTGGAAACTAACAGCTTTACCAACACACATGCATGTCAACACACAGCATATTCAAATGTAACTCTTTATTTTCTAATACATAGTCTTTATAGGATCTTTTAAGTTTTGTGTGCTCTTTCTCACACAAATGTTACTCTTCCTCCATCCCAAAGACAATGCTGTGTAGTGTTGTCCAGCACATTCATTAAAAGACACAACATGAGCAGTGATGGTTCTGGTTGGCTCGTGCTACTGTCCTTTTTTGTTTGTATGCCTGTATCATTTATTCAGTTCATTGTAAACAAACAGTAAAATGCCACCAGAAGTTTCTCTATACATGAGTAAACTTCCTAAAATAATACAGAGACTTTATAAATGGATTTCTTTCAAAAATCTAGCTAAACAACACAATTATTCATAATAATTAACACGTGGCTTATAATGTTTAATCAAAAGCTACAAAGAAATGGTATTTTTGGCCCAATACCAATAAATTAAATACTTGTAAAGAAATGAAAGGAAAACCATTGACACACATCATGCAATTCTTTCCACAGACAAACAAAGAAACTTGGCAAAACATGGCATGACTTTATCCAAGCTGGAATTACCTGCCTCAGGTATGCTTTCATCCACACCTGACTAGGTGTGGCCAATTAGCACCAGCTCAACACATTGAGGAGATAAAAGCATACCTGAGGCAGGCTTTTCAGGGAGCTCACTAGTCTTTGCCTTGGTGGCACTAGCCAGTTCAGCCAGCCTGCTATGCCATTTTAAGATAAAACCTCTTCTTACTAACACTCTGGTATTCGTCTCCTGTTTTTATGTTGCAGCTTTTGATCCGGGTCGTAACACCAGCTAATCAGTGGACACTGTCATGGTTGCTCTTGTTCTCTCTCTCTTGGTCAGTGTGTGTGTGGCATTTGTGGTCACCTCCCTGAGTCCTGTCGTGTCTCTATGCTCAGCTATGCTGACTCCCCTCCAGCTCATTGGTGATCAAGCTGACTACGTAAGGCTGGAACAAACATTCATTCATAGCCAGAATGTTGTGTTAGCCAGGTACGAACTCTATTCATGCGTTTGTGCGCGCCCTGTGAAGTATGCAATGCCTGACTGCCACTATTGAAATTGCTCAAATGTCAAATGCTCACTCTGTGGTTACTGCCTTTTCCCCTCTGTTTAGTCTGCTAATAATAATTTCTACTGTGCTCTGCCAGTCTACGACAGACAAATTGATTTAGGCTTAATACTTGCTACAGAGAAACTGTTACAGTGTCAAAGAAATGAAAGAAAAACCATAAAACCAATGATTCGTATCGTGCCATTCATTCTACAAACAATCAAGCCTTCCAAGAAGTGACATGACTTTAGCCAAACAGGCAGGCTGTTTATAGTCACCATGTCCTGCCCTACAGAGCAATAAGTTCTAGAAGTGTTAAGTAGAAAAGTCTGAGGCTGAATATCTAACTCTTATTTATTATTATAGAACTCTTATATGTCCAACCATATCTAAAATATCATGGACATATTAAAAATGCATCTGAAGGGTTCAACTCTGACGATGTTAATTATGCATTTTTGCTGTGAACATTCTTCACAGTCCACTTTCGGGACAGTTAAAGAGGTTCTGAAGATTAAATATTTCACAAGCGAGAGGCATGTCAGATACACGTACAGGGAAAAGCCCAAAATAGTATGTGCAGAAAAAGATCATTGCCCATGAGTGTTTGACCCCTAAGGGAACCCATGTTTCTGTTATGCTATAGGAGCATGTTTATAGTTATAATTGATTGATTGTAATAGTTATAGGGATTTAGATCTGATTCAATGTTTAATCATATTAAATTAAAAATGCTTGCGTCAGTTAATCAGAGCATAAAGTGTTTTAGACTTGATAGTTTGCTATCAAGAAAATCCATGATTGTCAAAGGGATGGAAAAAACCTAAACATGTTAAAATAACATGTATTTTACACACATGTGTAACACATATGATGAAATTCATTCTGCAGACGAAGGTTGGGTGATATGTAACAGTTTTCCAACCGACAATCGTCAGCCCATTAAATTACGATAGGTGATATATTCACTCAGGTGACTTTTGATGGGCGGAGCAATGTAATCATGCACGACTGATTTGCTCGTTTAGAATTTATAAGTTTGGTTTGGAGGGAATATTTTACCTTCTTCTCTTGTTTCTTTCAGTATTATTAAAGCTACTTTTTGGATTATAACTCAATTGTAATCGTAATCAATTTTATATCAATCGCTACATTTTGCGCACTCTGACGAGGAAGAGGGTGCTGTCAAAACAGCGCTATTACTTTTTATGTTGACTGCTTCTCTTAGCTTCAACCAACATTATTAGCTTACTCATGGGAAAATAAATCGCTCTTAATAAATAAATCGATAGTTTATATATTCCTCCAATCGCCCAACTTTACTTACTGCAGACCAGGGGCGGAGCGTGGGGGTGGCTTACTGGGCTTAAGCCCGGGTTGTTTTGTCAGAAGCCCGGGGTCTTTTGGAGTGTAATTTTTTCATAGTTAGATGCCTGGCTGACAACTGTATAAAACAAAAAGTACACACAATATTCGAAGCACATAGTGCACACTGTGGGAATTTACGACTGTGCGTGAATCCCCCCTGATATTGGTATGATCCGAGCTCAGGCACTAAGCGACTGAGCGAGCAGAGCAGCTGCTGCCTGTGAGTGCGCTGTTGGAGAAACGGAGCCAGCCATAGTAAGGAGAGCTTAAGTTTGACCAGGTACCAAAGCAAATCATTCGTACCGTCCAAATAATGTAAATATGACGGTGCATCACCAAAGATTGATATCAAACTGATCACTTGACCAATATTACGTTACTTGCTCTTCGAGTGAATCAACAAACGGCGAAATGAAAAGCCGAACAAATGCTATTTTTTTTTAGAGTCTTAGCTTACGTGTGTTTATTTCATATTTTCAGTTCTTACCCTCCCCGACTAAATCGGTTTCAGTTATGTACTGAAATATAAGAATGGACATTAGAGGCTTCTTTCAAAGAAAAAACTCAGGTAAATGTTATTTTATATATTATGCTTTGTATGTTGTTCAGTATATTTCTATGCAAAACAAGAGGGATTTCAGTACACAGCAGGATATTCACATTTGTAACCAGATATTTACACTTTAGGGAGAAAACATAAAACATTTTTACTGTACAACATCAATTTAGAGTAAACTTTTGTTTTAGATAAATATTGAAATATCTTTTGAATTAGTTAAATGTCAGAATAAAGAGAGACAGAGCTGTCTATTTATTATCACTTTCATCAAATTTAGGAGTACATATACACTAAGTTTGTTAATTAATAAGAAAACTCCAGACGATTCCATTCTGAGCTGAAGAAGCTTCTGATAGGTTAGTAGAGTCCATGTGAGTAAATTGGTGGCACACCTGTGGATGCATATAAGGCAAAACACAGAGCCTGTTTCTTTAAAATGGGAAAATCAAGAGATGTCAACCAAATCACCTGGAAAAGAATCGTGGAGCTCCATAAGTGTGGCTCAATTTGAATACAATTTGGTGCCATTTGCAATTAAGAAATACAGATAGTTTCTCTCTTTACTCTTAAAGTTAACAAATATGTTTTTTATATTTATCAATCTAAAAAAATAAACATTTAGTCTGATTTGATGTTACAATTAAAAAAGTGTTTGTGTTTTGATCTGAAGAGTTTGTAAATATCTGGTTTCAACTGTATATTTGATGATTGTCAGCACAAAGAGGGAGAGAGAGGAACAGAGAGGGAGATGGAGAATGAGGACAGAACAGAGATGGAACAAGAGCAGGTGAGACACACATGTTAGTCAAATGGTTGTTTACCAAAAGTATCACCGTATCATAGGTTCTCATCTATCTCGTACCTAGTGTTTCTTTTTAGGTTTGTTATTTTTCAAATTCTACATTTATTAAGTTCTGCAGGCTTGTTTGCACAACAAGGCTAAATAATTATATAAACTTTTCTCAATCTAAATAGTGGACTTTGGTAGAATTAAAAAAATAAGTGTAGTGCAGGTCTATGATGATTTTTAGTGCTACTATCATCTAGTTCTGACTCTGGTTCTGTCTTGGTTAAGTCCTCAGTAGTCCTGATTTTGAACTGTTGTAGTCCTGTTTTAATTCTGGATCAGTTCTGGGTCTGGTTGAATTGGGGTTTAGTCCTTGTGTCTTGATACAGCCCCGATTTTGTTCTGCCTTGCTGCTTAATTAAAAAACTAGTTCAAGGTGTCCTGCATATTTGATATATATTTTTCCCTATATGAAGTCATTCTTTTTTGAACAAAACTCAAAACAGAGCCAATTAATCTTTCAGTCATTTCTAACCCCCCCCCCCAAAAAAATAAAAAATAAAAAAATCCCACATGCATACTACCCTTTAAGGCTAAGCCCCGGGTGTTTCAAATGTCTGGCTCCGCCTCTGCCCAGCAGAATTCGCAAACACTTCGTAGCCAGATACAGTGTGTTAAGTTTTTTTTAAAGAAAACATTACAGACGCCATAAAGAAGGTGGAGAGGAGCAGAGACATGGGTGGGAATGTAAAAGTGGAAGAGAGTCTAATCTACTTTATGGTTCCACTGGGGTATCTCCTGCCCTCATTTAACCTTTCACTGGAAACACTCCGTGTAACCCACTCTAGAAACCCTCTGGCGCGGCAACAACTCATCAGTGACCCCTCCTTTGATATTCTAAATGAACTTAGGTGTCTTGAATCTTTGGGCCTGAATTGTATCTATACTTTAGACACAATTTTCTCGCTGGGAGGCTTTTTCTCAAAAATTGGAAGGACACTAAAAACAAAGAAAAGTTCTGATTAGAAGACAGGTATTCCAACGCATGAGCAAAACAATATGAATATGAGCAAACAAGAGCTATTTTAAAGAAACTGAAAGCCACATCCTTTCAAGACTAAGAAAAATACAAATTTAAAGCTCTTAACTAGTAAAAGCAGGTGTCCCTTCCATTATTTGTTTTCAGTTTACACGAGCAAAAAGTTACCTACGATTTTCTTTTACTTGCATTTATTTATATTTTTAAAGTACTGATTAAAACACTAATGTCATGAATTCTATTTAGCAGTTTTTATGACTATGAATATCATATGTAATATATGGCATGCATTGCTTTGTTTGCATTATTTGAGTCTGAGCCTGTAACGTGTTGTATAAAATTACTGATGTATTGGTATCTGAATCAGTATGGAGGATGGATATGTTTAAAATATAATGACTGTAAATTTGTATAATTGAAACATTTAACTTAGCTAGTTATTAGTCCTCTAGGACCTTTGTCCTTGACTGCTACCCAAACACTCCCCTTATATCTCAAGGAAGCTGAAAAAGGTGGCTGGAAACAGGGAGGTCTTTGCTTCTTTGCTTAGGCGGCTTACTCCCATGACTTGAACTCAAGGAAATAGAAAGAAACTGGATGGATGGATGAAATGTTTATCTTAATTTAACCTTTTTTTTATTACTAAAGAAAAGATGTCATATGGTTTATAACGTTCTAAGATTTGGTTTTGTTTCGGGGGGTTTTTGCTTTATGGACCATAAGGTTATGTTACTTAATACTTTATGCTGTTGTTAAATTGAGTTATTTGGCATCCAGTTACCAGCATTTGTTGACTGCTGAGACATATGTTTTGACCAAGTTTAAAGAGATCATAGTGACATTAACACATTTGGTTCCTTTAAGTGTTGAGATCCTACCTGATGAATTCAATTATCACCATAGAAATATGTAAATAAAGTTCAGCAGTAAGTGAGACAGTTTGTGGAGTTGCATTTATTATTTTCATGCATTTAGCTTCATCCAAGGCACCAAGGCATTCAAATGTATGTGTCTTTTGTTTTTTGAATGTATAACACTTTTAAATGTGTTTTTATCTTACAAGTAGTAATTTATGCACAAGTTTGAAGCACTATAAAATAATGCACTTTTTCTCTATTACTTACTTACTATTACAATCTGAATTTGTTCAACAAAACACTTATATAACCACGCAGAGTGTGGTGCTCAGTGACTATTTACTATACTTCTAATTATCTAACAGTACACTGTATTCACAACTTTCTAGAAATATTACTATAAAATTTTGCATCACAATTCTCATGTCCTGGTAGTGTATACTTACACTTTTTCTTTTGTGTCCTCCTGTTTAGAGCCAGAGTAATGATCTCCCTGTTCAGGAGATCATTTCAGCATTAGAGGCAAAAGCATAAAGGATGAACAGGGATAATCATGACATTGATAATCATTTCATTGCTGCTACTTTCTGGTGTAACGTCATGCACATGTCTCACTCTGTATATTTTATTTTATTTATTTTAAATATTCTACTTATTGTTTACTCTATTTAATTTGTAAAATATGTGTACACACACACACACACACACACGTAGAAAAATATTTAGTATACACATCCAGAAATGCATATACTATTATATATTGTACATATATTTATTAGTTTCAGATGTAGCCATTCTTGTATTTTGCTTGTTTACATTATTGTATTTTGCACAACTCTGTTGCTCATGAAGCTCGCACACAAGAATTTCACTCACATGTGCTGTACCAATGTACCTGCACATGTGATGTGACAATAAAAGTGATTTGATTTGATTTGAGTCATACTGAAGCTTGCAGACACTGGACATTATAATCAAGCAATGTTATGATCATTTTAAAAAATATATATATTTTATATCTATTTGGGGGTGGCTATGGCTCAGGTGGTAGAGCGGGTCACCTACTCACCGGAAGGTTGGTGGTTCGATCCCAGGCTCCTCCAGTCTACATGCCAAATATCCTTGGGCAAGATACTAACCCCATGTTTGCCTACTGGTGGTCAGAGGGCCCGGTGGCGCCAGTGTCCGGCAGCCTCGCCTCTGTCAGTGCGCCCCAGGATGGCTGTGGCTACAATGTAGCTGCCATCACCGGTGTGTGAATGGGTGAATGACTGAACGTGTAAAGCGCTTTGGGGCCCTTAGGGACTAAGTAAAGCGCTATACAAATACAGGCCATTTATCATTTAAAGATTTCAGAGTGTATTAGTTTAGAAATTAGTGTTATTGACAGATGAGAAAAAAGCTAGTATTAATTAGAATTATCAGCTACAAAATGTGAAATTCTTTACCTTCCCCTCTCATCTATGCAGGTGTTTGGGTACTTTCAACATCTTTATGCTTTTTTGTAAGAACAGGTGTAAAACGCTTCTAAATGTAGGAAACAATGGAAATGTAAATTGCAGGATTGCAGAAGTAATTTTTGGACACATTTTTGAGGCACTGTAAAGACATGCACTCTTTTTATTTATTACTTAGAGATACTTTGATTTAGTGTAACAAAACAAATATCAGCCCACATGATAGTCAATGACTACTTATCTGATATACTTAAAATTCCACTGTATTCACATCCGTTTAGAAACAACACTATGAAATTGTTCAACAGCAAAGATTTTATATTTCTTCTTTTATCTGTGGCTGTTTAGAGCTTAGTAGTTTTATCTGTTAATCACATTTTAATTGCAGCGCTACATCCAGAAGCACGAGACACTTCATTGCTGCCACTGTCTGGTGAAATGTAGTAGTGAAGCTTACCTGCACTGGACTCAGTAAAGCAGTATCATAGATTTTTATTTGCAGGTAAGTAAAAGAGCTGATACTGGTTAAAAATTCTAATGTGTAGTTTTTGGACTCAAAAGTAAAAGAATGTACAATCTACTTCAAAACTTTTCATAAAGGGAAAATAAACCTCAGAAATGAGATCTATTAAAATGTACATGTTTAAATGCTACTATTCTATTATGCCAAAGCTTTGAGCTCAAAATAAATTTTAGCATGTACCAGACTATTTATCCATTTATGTGAAAATTTCAATGTGTTTGTAGAGAAAATTGTGTGGAACAAAACCTAATATTCAATTATCTTTCCAATTGTTAGTAGGCAGTAACAATAAGAAAAGTGAAAAGACAGCTAGCTTAATTAAAATGTACTATAGACTACTACTATATGCTAGCAAGTTGGTCCTTTGATGGCACTACTCTGCTTACCATGTGAACCCACCAGTTCCAGGTGAACAACTATTGACGTTCCATAGGGATGCACCGATACCAATACTGGTATCGGGTATCGGGGCCGATACTGTAAAATGTGTGTGTACTCATACTCGTAAAAGTTAACCGATACCATGATACTAACTTATTTCATTAATCAGAGGGTGGCTTGTCATTTTTGTTGTAGTTTTTTAGATTGGCCACTAGGGGGACATCCCGTGCTAAACAGGCACAGGGTTAGACGAGTCAGTCTGGCAGCTCCAGATAAAAAAAAGAGAAACTGGAGGCTGCTGTAGCTAGGCTAAACAAAATGTCAGCAGTGTGGACCGGAACAGCCAACTTTAACTCAGGTTTTGAAAAAGGGATGAAAAATGTCAAGAGAAAATCCACGGGATGTTAAAATAACAGAGGCTCTGACTCATTTTATTGCTCTGGATGACCAGCCAGTGCCAGTTGTGGAAAACATAGGATTCTTCTCAGCATACTCGAGCTGCGATATGAAATTCCCAGCCACCCACACATCAGGGAGATAATGGTGCCAAAACTTTCTAAAGAGGTAAAGACAAGCAGTGTGTGCGCGATGTCAGTCCTTGGTTTAACGGCACAGTGGACTGATGATCCACGGGCAGATGGGGAGTTCGTTCGTCAATGCCAAATACTTTCGTTATTTTGTTTGTTTGTTTACAATATGGACACTCTGCAACAATTTAAAAGTTTCTTTTATTCTCAAACCTAATTTGTATTTATTTTATTCCAAACAGAAGTGTTTATTTATTATTCCAAAAGCTCGAGACAGTGCCAATAGTTCAGTGATGTTTTGTTAAATTACAATGTGGAGACTCTGCAATAATTTAACAGAAGTGCTTATTTTTCACTTGAAATTTTTTTGTGGTCATTTTTATTAAGATATTATTGATTATCAGCAGAGAATAAAATAAAACCTGTCTTCCAATTCATTGCATTTGTGTGTGTGTGTGTGTGTGTGTGTGTGTGGTAGAAGTATTGTACTCTATATCGGCAAGTACTCAGATCCAAGTATCGGTATCGTATCGGTTTGAAAAAATTGGTATCGTTGCATCCCTAACGTTCCAGAATAATACAAAAATAAAAACATAAAAAAATCTTTGGTTAGCACAGAACAAATACGAAACATCTTTAAAAAAAAGTTGTTTTTTTTTTATTTCTTGTGCCCTCACTGGACTGCTGCTCAGCAGCACTGAGCTCATCGGTGTCACCAATGGGTACAAGCTAGCCTATACATTGTACAATGCTGAACACAACACAGAAAAAAGAAGTCAGGAGACAAGACAGTTCTCTTAAGCTTCTATTAATTTTATTTTCTTTGCTTTTTTTTTTAGGATGTTCATTGTGTTACACAGAGCAATTAGCCACACAAGTTTGATTCTCTTTAATTTTTTTTTTAATTGTTAATTATATTATTCTCCCTTATAAGCGCTAATGCTAAAAAAGTTACTCCAGAACTATCACACGCTTAACTAACTTGTGAGTACATCGGGACAGTAAACTAACACTTCATATACATAAAACAAAGAAAGATCATTAAAACAAATCAAAGGGGAAAGAAAAATGTAATTGAACTGTAAAAACTAAGAGACAAAAAAAAAAGACAAAATGGACAAGCATTTACAATCACATAGCCCTGTTCAACCACTCTGATTTCCTTATTTGGCCTTTTTAAAAATTCTAGGCTTTAATCCTGAAATGAGCCCAGCAATTACATTGTACACTCCAGCACAATGGTCTGCAACCCACATGCTTTAATGCCACAATCTATCATGCACAAGCATGCGGCATGATATCATCAGTATTTGTGTTTTCCACATCTTCTGCAAAAGATGTTGATGGTACAATAGGCCGTTTATGCACTGCATAAGCAGCCTATTATGGATCGGAGGGGAGTGACTCAAAAACAGGTTGCCGTCATCATTCCGACCATCAATTATAATTCCAAGCTCACATCTAAGGCCTTCCATCGCATCACAACCATGTCCGCTTCATGAGTCAGGTTTGGAAAAAGGAGAATTAAATAGCATTTAAATGAAACAGGCATCTTCCAACTCAGTGGTCGTGCTTTCATGCATTAGAATATAAACGCATGCAATGGACTGGGCTCAAACATGGTCCTTTAAAAGCACAGTCCGTGTAATGGCTACTTGGCACAGGGCAGTGGTAAGCTTTGACTTTATTTGCAATTATTAAGTATTAGCAATTCAGTGAGAATCTGGATGAATTTATTTATGATAACTGATGCTTAAAGGTGCACGTTTAGCTCAGAGCACTTCTGATGGCAGAATTTGGTCAATAAACACCTCGATTCTTGAGGGGCTTTTAGTTTTGGCAGGACGCTTAAGCTTATTGGCTCCAACCGGTTGGCTCAGAGTTCAGAGAGTGGCTGAAGAAACTCTTGTTTTCTATTCTTATATATTATCTGAGCATGGTGGCAGTGAAGGGGCTGGTTCATTGTCACTGATAAGTCACAAGGGGTTTTATTGGTCTTAAAACTTTTGTAGGTAACCTGGGCCTTTCTCCATCTTCATTGGTTAACTGTGCTTACAAGACACGAGCACTGACATTTGCTCTCTCTCTCTCCCCACACACTCCCTCTCACACTCACACATATCAGTATAAACATATGCAAACATGACTCTGTTGTCCCCGTTGGTGAATAAAGTGGGTGGAGAGGAGTACGCATTGGTTTTACCCGCACCCCCCCACCACCGCAGCACACATGAAGTCAAGTATGCTAGCTGGGTTTGTTTGGAGGTATCCGTGCATGGGCAAGGCTAAGAGATTACAACCCAGATAGATGATGAACACAGTGATCCCTTTCTGGCCACACCGAGCACTGAAATGCAATATCCATACGAGCATGCTACCGATGATGGGATGCTCCCTGGTGAGTGGTAGAACACAAGTGTGGATATTAAGACACGCAGTGCAAGACTGCCAGCAGTATTGGAAGCACTTCTGAATGTGCGGCGACTACTATCAATAGGGTGATAATTAAAGCGCGCAAAACACCCTCAGTCTCACCTATGTTTACCTCCAGGCCATAACTCGAAACAGCACACACACGAACACAGATTCACACAACTTAGCAGAATATAAAAGAAAAAAAACAAAACAAAATTATCCATTCAATATTAACATGAGTTGATAGCAGGCATGCAACTTCCAAACAGTCCAGAAGAAAAAATAAAATAAAATAAAAGCTTCTTGTCCATCACATCAAAATCCAATGGAGGGGGGGAAAGATTACAGTCACTTATAGACGAGGGCCAAATGGAAGACATAAAACAATCTGGCAACATCAAGGAGGAAGTAGTCACTACAATGGATCTCATTGGCTGTCTCCATATGATGGGGTCAGCCAATCAGTATCTTCAGCCCCTTGCTGAGACAGGTTACATATAAGAAGAAAAAAAATCCCATAAAAGAAATGATTTAAAAAAAAAAAGAACACAATAAAAACTAGCTTTAAAAGTAGTAGACACACATTGTTATAAGTATCTCTGCTATAGTACGTTTTTTTTTTGTCTATGTCGTTTTTAAGTCATTATGTAATAAAGAGAAAAGTTACTGTTTTTTTTTCTATCATCATTAGCTTCAATATCATCATCATCATCAAGAACATCAGAATCATCAGCATCAACATCCACAATACCGTTTTCAGGATTATTACTATTGGTTTTGTACGCTGCACTGTAAATCTAAATTAAAGGGCTCTATTGGCTGACAATAGAGGGAGAGAGGACTAGTTGCTGTTCGTCACCCCCTCCTTTGCTTTAATAATCTCTTCATGCCTTTTAAAGACTCATGTTTATGGCAGAACAGCCGGTTGTACTTTGCTTTGGGCTGAGGTTGTAAAGAGAAGGGTTTCTATTTTCCACTCAAGTCACTCTATTCCTCTTCCTCCTTCCCTCCCTCTCTCTAACCATCCATATTCCTATGCTCTTTGTGGGGAATGAAAGGAGTTGTTTAGTGACAAATAAGTAACCCATTCATCTTGTCTCTGCATTATTGTCATGCTTCATCTTTCCCTTCCTTTTGCTTCCACCCTCCTCTCATCCCACTCTCGCTCTTTCTTTCTATCGTTTTGTTTTTCTTCAGCAAGACACCTCCATCGTTTGGGAGGGGCTGGGCGGCATCTGGCCGCCCTGCGAGCCCTGGGACAGGGTGCGGGAGCGAGAGCGGGAGCCATCCATGGAGTAGGAGGAGGAGAGGGAGGTGGTACGAGAGCGGGACAGGCGAGTCATGCAAGATGAAGCCACTGTGGAGAAACACAGAGAAACGGTCAGTAAGAGTACAAGTCATGGAAACAGTCAGGTATCAAAAGGTAAGGAAATGTTGCTGACAACACATAGTTGTGGTCATCCACACTCATAATGGACATGATTGACAATTTGTGGCCTTTAATCATTTACTTGAATTGTTATTTTTCCAGCATGGAAAGACTATACAGCATACATCTTTAATAGCATTAAAAAAACAAGGATTAGGGGGGCAATTTTCAATTCATTTTGAATTTTCTCTAATCTGCACAGGGTCAGATGAGGCCAAGACCTATTAACATCTCACTAGACTACCTCCAAATTCTTCAACTTCCTCTTAGATCAATAGCTGGACAGTTGAAACACGGTTTGGTGTTCCAACAGGATCCCGAACACACATCAAACCTGGTTTTGGAATGTATAAAACTGGCTAACATTAAGCTTCTGGAATGGCCTTCCCAAAGTCCACTCCAGAAGTCAAAGCTTTTAAAGTCAGATGTATGCTGTACAATCATTACACCGTGGAAAAAAGAACAGTTCAAAGAAATCATTAAAAGCCCAAATGACCACAACATTCATGCTCACGATGAGGGTATGTAACTAAACAGAGTATCGAAATAAAAGTATGAAGCAAATAGGAAACAATACTAAAGCCATGTCTCTGTAGAAATAAGGAAGATAACTGCTTGATAAAGTGGACTTACTGTAGCCCATGCCCTGGATGAAATACTTGAAAGCCTCAGTAAGTTTAGCAGGCTGCAAAAAAAACACAGGACATTACATATCAGGCCAAAAACATGTTTAACTCGTTTGCTGCACTGAATAATGGTGCTCACTGAGGACCCCGTGTGGAAGCCCAGGGTATCCGTTTTAGTTTTGACACCTAAAAACATTTGCTAACCTCTGGGGCTAAAAGACAATGAAGCTACCGCGTATGTGTGAAAAACTACAATTCGCCTTGTGGCTACCTGTAGCAGACTCCTAACACGAGTCAATCCCCACAAACCAACAAGACATCAATATATTTACTGCTTTGTTTTAAATGGATCTTGATCTCTGTAGTTAAATCTTCCTTTCATGACAGCTATGTGGGAACAGAAGCCAAAATTTGGCTTGTTCTAAGTTTTTTAATTAGGCACCTGTGAGTGTGACACAATGGAAAAGTATCAAGATGTTCTTTTCACACTGAAGTATTGCCCAGGGTGGATTTAACATCCACACCTATGTCACATGTGTGTTATTATAGAGATCTTAAGGTGTTTTTACCTGAGTCAGCTGAGGCAGACCACCAGCATCAGCCATCTGCAGAAGAACAGAAGATGTAAGTAAAGGTGAAAAAAAACAAAGACAGACAGACGATGCAGACACTGAGGACACACGTATGAAAACCACCTTTAAGAACGAGGTTGTTGTCGGGTCCATTTTGCTGTTGCACTCCACCTGGTGGTTACAGAAAGAAACACAGTCTTTGTTACAACCCATCAGATCCTTTTTTTGCACAGAAACGTACAATCGGTGCAAACAGCCGTTCAGGTAAGTGTCAAATAATAAAAGAAACTTACAGCAGCATCCTCATAGGGAGCATGATCGCCCACCACCAGCATCACAGGACATCTGAGGGTCAAACAGAAACAGGTGCTGATTAGAAGTTTGAAGATTTGAGAGATTAATGTTTAGTAAAAAAAATCAGAGAGTGGGTATTTACTTGAAAGCGCTGTTGCGGTCAAAGATCAGGTCTCTACGACTGCAAGGAGAAAGAAATGGTGTCAGTGGTAGTTTGATGTAAGGTCGATTATTTGTATTTAAGTCATGATGCACGACAGCATGTTATGTTTACCTGTTGTAAGATTTCCACAGGAGCTCCATGTTGGACAGGTTGGGAGCTTTGGAGATGCGCTCTCTGTAAGACTGCACTAGATCTGTGCTTGACGACAGCTCCTCCTAGAAAAACGGTTTAACATTTGATCCTTTTTTCTCAATTTTTTATTTAACTCACAAAAAAAAAATCTGTCATTTAAACACTTATGGATCTAATAATGTACCTGACTGAAAAGGTGGCACAGAATCTGCTCTGTGAGGGAGGACGTCACGGAGCTGAGCTGGAGAGGAAAGAGGGGGGATCATTCAGGCAGTTTATTTATTTTAATCAAGCGCGATGAAATATACGATAAACAATTACATGATCAATAGCACAGAACACACAGACCGTGCGTGAAGTCACGTAATTTCATATCCAGAGCTATTTTTACATTGATGAGTAACTCCCATTAGGACTAACAAGATTAAATGATGTTTCTGTGTACACGGCCACTGCAGCCCTGACGTGGAAGGAAGGAAGAGAGAGAGAAAGAAACCTTTTGAGCAGCCCAGTCTATCCATCCTCGGGCGTTAGTGTCGATGTTGATCAGAACCAGACCTTCCACTGCATCTGGGTTTGTGAGCTGAGGAGAGAAAGCAGAAGTGTTCACTGACAGTGTGACACTATCTCACATACATCTATATTTACGGCTCACGTGGTGAAGGGAAAACAAACCGCACATTAGGGCTGGGCGATATGACACAAAATTCATATCTCGATATTTTTTAGCTGGATGGCGATATGAGATATATATCTTGATATTTTTTTAAAGCCATAAAGTAAGAACAAAAAGAGAGTTCTTAGTCAAAGCTGTGTCCCAGATGTCACACAGGCACTTTTATTAACATAGAGCAGATGTACATGAAATTTACTCAAAAATAAATTATGAGCATTTATTAAATAATAATGCTCCATAAATAAAAGAAAACAATGTTGTTTTTGTGCATAACAAAAAGCTCATAATTGTGCAGTCAAAATGTAAACTAAAAGACGCTGAGCACAATAACAAAGACAGATTTCACAGCTGCTCTGTTCCCAACTTGTACTGCGTGACTGACAGCCTGGAGTTTGAAGTCCGCTTCGCAACCACGTCTCTTAACAGCTGCCATTTATGGACCTTATACACAGTAGGGTAATATTACGTTGAAGCACTGTACGTATCACTCCGCGAGTCTCAGCCGTAATGCTCCGACAATCCATCAAGCGGTGCAGCTCCGTAGCTTACCAAAGTCGTACTAAAACATTTTTTGACAGATTGCTGAGCGCCGTGTTCCACATAAAATCGGTTCGCAGTCATCAAGCACAACCAGAATTCATACATAAGGCGCGCTGTCAACTTTTGAGAAAATGAAAGGATTTTAGTCCGTGCAGCACCTCTGGGCTGCATGGCGTTAGCGTGGTTAGCCCGTTAGCGTGGTTAGCTAGCTAACACGTTGACGCACATGGGGCGATGCGCAGTAACTCGTTAACGGAGATTTGCCGTGTCCATCTTGTTGCTTCCTGCAGGTGAAGCGATGGGGGAGGAGGGGGAGTTGTGTTCAGTGAAGGAGAGGCGAGGCGGAGTAACGTTGCGTAGAGACAAAAGTGGACGAAAGAGAGGCAAACTTGCGGCTCCACAGGTATAATTATAACGTAACATAGACTATATCGATATAAAGGATATTGTCACATCTTATATCTCGTATAAAAATATATCGATATTTTTTAAAAACTCGATATATCGCCCAGCTCTACCGCATATCGGATCTTAATGAGTGAAATATTCAGGATGAAGATCTTTGCTGACATTATTTAATTTGCAGAAACCAAAGCCATCAACTCTTTGAAGGCTGGATTCAAAAATCCCACCAAAAGTCAGTTAAAAATTAAAATCAGAGGCATAATGTGGTTCGGTAATATGAATGTGTGCTTCCCATGTGGATGTATGCACTCTCTAATGTGTGTGCATGATCCTGATGAGAAGCAGGATGGTGTCCTCTGGGATCTCGTCCAAGTTCAGGGATTCAGTGATCTCCTGGACCGTAAGTGGCTTTATTTGACTGAATCTGATACTCCCAGAAGTTCTCAGTCGGATTCAGATCACGGGCTAGTCAGTGACATGATTGCTGTTGTTTTCTAGGAACTGCCTACGTACAGTGACTACGAGGCCAGACAATGTCTTACACCAGGATCCACTGCACAAAGATAAGGTTAAGGTCTAAAGATTTCACCCTGGTACCCAACAGGAGTGCTGTTAGTTAACAGGTGGAGGCCTGTGTGACCCTCAAAGGATTTGCTTCCTCAGATCATCACTGACCCACTGCCAGACCTGTCATGAGCCAGTTTAACTAGTTACATCGGTCGAGCTGCAAGCAAACAGTGATGTGGCCACAGCTCTGTACTGGTTATACCACCGCTGAAGACACAAATAGTGTTCTCCTGAGCGATAGGTGTTACAATTCACACAAAACCTCCACATCAGGGTTGGTACAGGAGGAAAAGTCGAAACTGGAAGCAGTTTTCGATCACTACATTAGCTAGGGCAAGAACAACAGGGTATAATAAACCAGGCAGTTTCAGGCAGCATGATGTCCAGACTCTTTTATATCTGTCACACATGCTCAGTAAGAAGCTCCTCACCGGTGGCAGCTCTGCCAGATCTGCTGTTTTCTGGAGAACGGCACAGAACTCTACAGTGGCCCTGAGAAGCCAAACGGACTGCAACTTAAGAAAACACCAGCAATAAGAAGAATGCTGCAAAAACACAACGGAAATAGGAAAAAATAAAACAGAAATAAAACAGATTTCCAAAAGCACAAGGGAAGTGTTTCTGGGCAGACAATAACCTGACGGACCAGTTGCAGGAACCAAAATATGCTAAGAATTGTGCTGGAGACACTTAAAAGAAGTGGAGTATCTATCGGTTTTGTGAGGAAAGAAAAGATGAGAGGTAAGTGTGTTAGCCTAACTATTAGCCTAAAAATCAGTCATCAGTATTATATGAATCATGATAAAACACATCTACCATGTTTTGGGTTCCTGCAACTGGTCCGTCGGGTTATTGTCTCCCCAGAAACACTTCCATTGTGCTTTTGGAAATCTGTTTTTCCTATTTCCATTGTGTTTTGTGTGCTTTTGCAGCATTTTTCTTATTGCTGGTGTTTTCTTAAGTTGCAGTCTGGTTGGCCTCTCAGGGCCACCGTAGAACTCTCTATAAGAAAGTCGAGTGACCTCTTCTGTCACGGACCCGGCTCTGGGGACTCGGGGTCCGTGGGCAGTGGGGACTGTGACTGTTATTGTTATTATTATTATTATTATTATTATTATTTGGTGTGTTGTCTGCACTGCCCCTATGCACATCTGTATGTAGGCAGGTATGTGTGTGTTTTGCCTTTCTGCTGTGGCCAAGTTACAGGCACCTTCAGCCCTGGGGGCGTGGTCTAACTTGAGGGCTGGCCACACCCGAAGTCCTGGCCGCACACCTGCTCCTCATCTGGGCTCGTCGGGGGAGCTATTTAGATGAGCGATGGAGCTTCCACCGACGCGGGATTATTGCGTTTGACTACACGTCAGTCTTCAAACAAGTCAAGTGTGAATGTATGCCTGCTGGGATAAGTGTTAACGGCTGCCTCTATTGTTTTCCCCTCAGGAGGAGTGTGGGACGAGAAGGAGCAGTAAGCACGGGGAGTGCAGGGACACTGGGGCAGAGAGCACTACACGGGGACTTTTGGGAAGAAGACACTCCACGGGAGTCTGGGAAACTGGGGATTTATTGTTGTTTACTTCACCACCTTGTAAATAAACACTGTTGCACTGAAGAGTCCGGCGTTTGGGTCCTATTTCCCCATCTCCCCACGGTCTGCCAGCCAGACCGTGACAGAATAATCCCGCCATTATGGGCCCAGCGGACTCAAGGACCGTCTCACAGGAGGAATTGCTCGCCCAGCTCTGGAAATACTGTCGGAGCATTATCCAGGCGGCGGATCCACATCAGAGACACATGCAGGTCGTATTTTTTGATGCCTTCCTGTCTTCAACCACCTGTTCCATGAGCTTTCTGGACATTGCAAAACTAATTCAAATTGTAACTGTGTTGAGGGCTAGCTCTAGCTTTGAACTGTTTGGTTTAGGCTGTCCGGGCAAGGAGGATGCAGCTGCCTCCCTGGCAGCCCTCGCTGCCTGGTTTTTTCTTAATAGGCGGAAGGTTTTCCCACCGCCGCTTGCTGCTCACCTATTGGACCCTCCACTGCAAGGAGGACGGCGCCCTACTCCATCTCCTCTCACTTCTTCAATGGCCTCTGTGCCAGCAGACCAAAGACCGGCAGTGCTGGTCACCACAGTGAGTAGACCGGACCCTGTCATTTTAACGAATCCAGTCACAGATGAACAGGGGACAGGTTCCTTTGCCCCGCCAACACGAAAGAGACGGTGCCGGCGTCATCCTCGTCAAACCGTAGCTCACCTCACTCCTGTGGTTTGGGAAGAACCAGCTGACTCTGGACTGACCGCACGAGGAGCCGCGGACCCAGTGCTAGAACATGAGCCTGCCACTACAGACAATCGGGAGGCTGAGATTCTCCCCAGGGCTTCCCCAGAGGCTGAACCGGAGGCCTCAGTTGCCTCTGGCCCCCTGGAAATTGCTGAGCCAGCGGTAACATTGTTTTCCTCTCCACCCTTCATGTTGGACATATCACCCTCACTTCAATTAGCTGCCCAGCTAGTCGGTCAGTCATCATCTGTTCCACCTTCCACATCCACTACTCTGCCACCGCATCCACCGCCTGCTGCTGCCATGTCGCCGTCGTCACCGCCGGGTGACCGGCTCAGCGTGCGGGGGGATCCCGCGCTGCAGCCGGAGGAGCTCAGCGAGCCGGAGGAGCTCAGCGAGCCAGCTGGGGGGCCAGCGCCGCTGCTGGAGGAGCTCAACGAGCCAGAGCTGGAGCTCAGCGAGCGGGAGCCGCAGGAGGAGCTCGCGCTGCCCGAGCAGGAGCTCAGCGAGCCGGAGGAGCCCAGCGAGCTAATGCCGGAGGAGCCCAGCGAGCTAATGCCGGAGGAGCCCTGTGAGCCGGAGCAGCTCAGCGAGCCACCCACTGAGAAGCCCGCACCGCTGCTGGCGGACCTCAACGAGCTGGAGGGACCGGCGTTGCCAGCAGAGGAGCTCAGCGAGCCTGGTGAGCCCGCGCTGCCACCGGAGGAGCTCGGAGGTCCGGAGGGATCCGCTGAGCCAGAGCTGGAGGTCGGCGTGCCGGAGGGGCCGCCACGTCCAGCAGCCCGGCCGGTACATCGGGAATCGTGGGTTGTGCTGAGGCGGGAGCAGCAACGCCGCCGCCACCGGACCCATGGCCGCCCGCCGGAACTGCAACGCCGTCGCCACCGGATCCGTGGCAGGCCGCCTGAAGCGTTCTGCTCCCATCACGGGGTTGGAGGTAGGCCGCCCGAACGGTTTTCCCACCACTGCCTGACCCATAGCGGGTTTTGCCTGCTTGCGGTCCACTGGGTCGGCCGCAAGAACTGTTGCTGCCACCATGGCAGTGGTTGGACTTTTGAACTGGGGTTTTCCGGCCCTCCGTCCTGTTTCCCCCCCGCCGCCCGCCCTGAGATGTTTGGGTTGTGGTTTTTGTTGTGTTTTGGGTCGTCGGGAGCCGACCCTTAGAGGGGGGGTACTGTCACGGACCCGGCTCTGGGGACTCGGGGTCCGTGGGCAGTGGGGACTGTGACTGTTATTGTTATTATTATTATTATTATTATTTGGTGTGTTGTCTGCACTGCCCCTATGCACATCTGTATGTAGGCAGGTATGTGTGTGTTTTGCCTTTCTGCTGTGGCCAAGTTACAGGCACCTTCAGCCCTGGGGGCGTGGTCTAACTTGAGGGCTGGCCACACCCGAAGTCCTGGCCGCACACCTGCTCCTCATCTGGGCTCGTCGGGGGAGCTATTTAGATGAGCGATGGAGCTTCCACCGACGCGGGATTATTGCGTTTGACTACATGTCAGTCTTCAAACAAGTCAAGTGTGAATGTATGCCTGCTGGGATAAGTGTTAACGGCTGCCTCTATTGTTTTCCCCTCAGGAGGAGTGTGGGACGAGAAGGAGCAGTAAGCACGGGGAGTGCAGGGACACTGGGGCAGAGAGCACTACACGGGGACTTTTGGGAAGAAGACACTCCACGGGAGTCTGGGAAACTGGGGATTTATTCAATTCAATTCAATCTTTATTGGCAGACTACATGTCCATAAAAACAAGACAAGAAACACACACACACAACTCCCCCCCCCCCCCCCCCCCCACACACACACACATACAACACAAGGTATACCATTAAATATATATATGTATATAAATAAGTATATAAAGCATTTGTAAAAATATAAAACCATAATATACATAAAACACAATTACTTAAAATAAATCAATAAATACACAAACACTTTAACCAGTGCTTTCTGAGACTGGATGAGTAACGGGAACCACTCACTGTCGGATCTGTAAGTGCTAAAATTATACTGTTACTCGAACCATCCAGTCGTTCTCTAAAACTGAACATTAACTTTCCTAAAAGTGCTTTAAAAGTCCAGACACCCACAGCTACAAACATCTGACTGGCACTACCACTTCTAGGTATCCTGCAAAGGATTCTCATCGCATCATTATATGCAACATGCAGCTTCTGCATGCTACATTGTTTGTAGGATGACCACAAGGGGGCAGTATATAGCGGTGTGCAATACGCTTTAAACAAAGCCACTTTAACTGGAAGTGAACAAAAGCTGAATTTGCGTGCAATAGTATTTGCCTGCACATAGAGCTTACATCGTTGTCTGTATATGTCATCATCATCATTCATTTGCTCAGTAATAAAGTGACCGAGGTATTTCACCTTTTTATGAACTTCAAGAGTTTTTTGTGCCAGTTTAAACAAAGGGAAATTTAGCTGTTTATCCTGCTTGGTTCTACATATCAAAACAGCACTTTTAGCAGCATTGTACTCAATGTCATATTGCACACCATATTCAGTACAGACATTAAGAAGATCCTGTAACCCAGCACTGCTTGGACTAAAAACAACCAGGTCATCTGCATACATGAGATGATTTATCAGTGTTTTACCTAATATACACCCAGTGTTACAGGCTCTCAGCTGTATGGACAAATCATCAACATATAAATTAAATAAAATTGGAGACAAAACCCCACCCTGTCTGACACCATTGCTGACACCAAAGGGGGCAGAAATACTGCTTCCCCATTTAACCTGCATGTTCTGATGAGCGTACCAGTAAGAGAGAATCCTCACGATGTATTGAGGAACTCCCCGTGTCTTCAATTTATCAAAAAGTTTTCTGTGGTTCACTCGATCAAAAGCCTTAGAGGCATCAATGAAACACATGAGGACAGATGAATTTTTAGCCCTATACAACCTGACTATTTCCTTGAGTGCATATATGCACATGTCAGTGCCGTGCTTTGGTTTAAAGCCAAACTGATTATCCAGAGAAGAGATGAACACACTAACTCTGTCAAACAGGATTCTTTCTAACACCTTAGATAAAATACTGGCTAGTGCAATCGGCCTGTAATTATCCAAACAGCTCACTTTTGCAGCTTTGTCCTTCATAACTGGTACCAGTAAAATACACAGCATTGAGTCTGGTAATATGCCATGAATCATAAACCCAGTGAAACAGAGTGCTAAAAGAGGAGCTAGCCTTAAACTAGCATGTTTTAAATGTTCTGCAGTGATGTGATCCAAACCAGAGGATTTATTATCAGACAACCTATGAATGGCTTCATATACTTCATGTGTCCTTACACTTATTGTGTCATTACTCATGTCAAGATTGTCCTCATATGGATCACTTTTTATACAGTTAAACAACGCACTGTAATGCTGTCTCCATAATGCTGCAATGTTATCTGCCCCAGAAACACCTTCAACAGTTGATGGTAGAGATGGTTTACAGTTATTAAGAGCTTTCACCTCTTTCCAAAAATCTGCCATATTATTACACAACATTTTCCTGGCCAAAGAATCTGCTCTCAGCATTTGCTCATTTTTAGTTATAAAGCGAACAGCGTACTTATATCTGGCATTCGCACATTTTTTCTGTTCAAATTCTGGGCCTTGTTTAGGTCTTCCAGCCATGGCCCAACATTTATAAGCTATGCGAGCTTCATCATGGTACATGGATACATGTTCTTTCCAGCCAGGTCTGATGTTAGGTTTCTTATGCTTATATTGTTTATCAAGCAGTGTACCACTTTCATGCAGAGCAGTCACTATATCATCATACATGGAGCAGAGTAAATGTTTATGCACAGCATTCTTACAGTTGACATCCTTGCACAAAATAGCTTCTTTCGGCAAAGAAATGTTGTTCAGATGTATATCGGTATTACTATGATAAGCTAAGAAATCATCTTCACTACAAGCTGACCAGTCTAATTTTACACTGGTAGCAATATTAGCAATATTGTTTCCAGTTGTTGCTGGCATTTGTTCCACATTCACAGTAAAACCAAAAGGTATATGATCTGACACAGTTACCTCATACCTAATAGTCATGTTTGCTAAAGCTGCATGTCCATCAGCTGTACAGATACAGTGGTCCAGCCATGATGTACTATGCCAGGCTTCACTTATGTATGTATAGCTATCTGCAGGCAGTAACACTTTGGTAGACAAGATAAGATTATTAACTTGACAAAAATGAGTTAAGTGGTCAGCAAACTGAGAACTGCTGTCTGTGAGATCAGCATTAAAATCACCCAAAACATATATGCTGTAAGTATCGTTGTCTTGAATAAATGCATTAATAAAAGCCAGCCTACTGAGGTATTCTTGCTCATTTTGACAAGATTCATAGGGAGTATAAATATTAAGAATGATAAAACTACTATTGTTCTGTGTATATTGTATACCAATACACCAGTCTACATCCAGTCTAATGGGCTTTATCACAGGGTCTATTTTTTTGTCCCAAAGCACAGCAACCCCTCCAGGTATTCTGCCTCTGACTATAGCTGTGCTGAGATCGGTTGTTGATTCCCCCACTCCCAAAAAACTTGCATTTAGACAGTTAAGTTTTCCCAGGTCCTGTTTGGACAACCATGTCTCCTGCAAGCATAAAATGTCACATTCTGCAAGCAGACTGTCCACAACAATCCGTCGAGCTTTGTCCCCTGCACTCTGTCCCAAACGTAGACCACGACAGTTGTAAGATAATACCCGAATAGACATCTTCATGTTGATACGTTGGTACCAAAAGGCGCAGTTATCTCCCCTGCTGGATCCACTGAGCTTGGCACCACCGTACCGGGCTTACGAGGTTCATATAAACGCCGGACCAGAGCCCCTTCAGGCCAGAGTTCAGGATTGTACATTTCACCCACATCATTACATTCAGCAGTAACCTTGAAAGAGCCGAACCTGCTACGTTTAGTAGCAATTTTTTATTGTTGTTTACTTCACCACCTTGTAAATAAACACTGTTGCACTGAAGAGTCCGGCGTTTGGGTCCTATTTCCCCATCTCCCCACGGTCTGCCAGCCAGACCGTGACATCTTCTCTGCACTTAATGTTCGTTAATAAAAAGCCCTTTGAAGTTGAAGTTTTAACATCAATTAAAAACCATTTCAATTATTTGGGAACTCTTTATTCGACATCAGGAAGTGACCCAGAAGAAAACTAATTTTGTGGACGCATTTTGTCTGGAGATGATGTTGATTTTCACATTTAAACCAAAGCTAATGAGCATTCAGCTTTTTCTTATTTTAAGAGGTTTGCACATAAATATCCACAAGCATCACAGTTTAACATTTATTTTACAAAGTGTTCCTGCTGAACTCTTCTCTCTTACAGTCAGCCCCACGCAAAACTGTAAACAAGAACTGACACCATCCTGTGTTAATGCAAAATAAGACCTCTGTCGAGTGCTAAAGCAGGATCTGAAATGACTCATCAGGACAGCTCTACAAAAGAAAAAGATGCTTACCGCGAACCTGGCCAGGATGTATGCTCCTGCTCCCACACCCACTCCGATTACAGTACGGAAGCTGACAGAACGATAAAGGTTATTAACACCTACAGCATACACATGTGCACACAGTGTTAATTGTTGCTGAACACTCTGGTTATTTATATATCTACAGCATTGTGCAAAATTCTTGAACCACCCTTTTCTTTATATTTTGACAAGAAAATGGAAATAGTTGCAAAGATATGAGGCAAAACAGTTTCAACAAGGTCACCACAGCAGGTAGCGCTGTGTGTCTCAAGGCCACTTAGCTCTGTTACACAAATCCAAAAAAATTGCTTGCGGTCACATCACAATAAATACGGTTAACTCACTTGAAAAACTGCAGGACAGCTGGGATCATCTCTGATATGGTCTCCATGGAGGGATACTGGTAACTACAACAGCACACACAAATGAGCTTAATGCAATTAAGCGGCTTAATATGAAAACAAATATGTGAAGAATGTTATGTTACCCAGGAAATACTCATTCTTATCTAAGATCTCCTCAACCTATTCATGGTAGCTGGGCAGCGCTGATCCATTAGATAAATTTCATAAGTAAATACGACGGCTAACACCTCTATCCACAAGGATTTAAGACCACAAAGAGAATGAGCTTCAATTTCGAGAAGCAGCGGCAGAAGCGAAGGGTCAGAGCTGAGAATCTGTCACAATACATGAAACAAAATCCTGCTGAGCCACTAAAATAATCTCACAAGGAAAGGGAGTGATAGAGAAGTACTCGTGGGGGAAGGAATAAGAAGTACGGGGAGAGAAAAGAAGGGATTTTGTTTAAACCTCTGACAAGAGCGCATTAGAGAACAGAGATGGTGCAGGGGGAGATGTGAGAGAGGAGAATGGTAAGGATTTTTAGAAGAGATTAGGTTCAGGCCTGTACGGAAGATTGTTTCCATTTCTCAGAAGTTTACTTTAAAAAAAAAATTGCAAGGTTACTGCAGGACACCTTATCAAACACGATGACTGTCTCACCCTGCAGGGTAGGCGGCGGCCCCCTCCTCTTGTCCTGGGGCGTCGATGTGAATCAGGGTGAAATTCTTGACAATCTCCTGCATCTCTTCGAATTTGAACAGAGGTGAGAAGCAGCTCTTACCTGCCAGGTAACAAAAACAGAGTAAACAAAGATAATGAGGAAAAAACGCAATCGGTAACAAGCAAGAGACTGTTTGACTTGGAGAGAGAGCTACTCACTGTCCAGACCCACATCGTGGAAGGTGAGGATGGCGGGCCTACGGGTGGTTCGCGTGCCGTGGAGGGTCACGTGCAGGACGCCATGCGGAGTCTCAACACTGTGCTCCTAGAGAAAGCAACACGAACAAACACAGACTTAACAACGTCAACCTGATGGTAACATCTGGCATGGAAAACAAAAATAATAACCTTTTCGGTGCATGAACTTTCTTTTATTTTTGGCTGCTTGCCACAGCCAATCGTCTGCCTCCCTCTCGCCCTGTCCCTAGCATCCTCCCCTGTCTCACCAACCCTGCACCAACTCATCTTCAACAAGTTCTTTCTCTTTTTCTTCATATTCAACAACCTTTGTCAAAGACATCCACCACTGCTACACTGCACATGTCCAAACCATGTCTTGCCTCTTATTTTGTCTCCAAAAACTGAGTATTCCTCTCTAGCTCTTTGCAAATTCTGTATGAATGTGGACCTTGTATACACTCAAGTTAATAAATTGCAAGTTCTATATCCATTCCTCCACTTCAGGTCATCCAATTTTTCTAGACTGCGATACTTGAGACAGGCTGACAGATAAGAGTGTCACAGGGGGATGTTTCTATCCCCCTATTCTATCTATGGCTACGTCCACACTAATGCGTTTTCGTACAAAAACATCGTTTTCTCTCCGTTTTGGCCTCCCGTCCACACTGAGACGGCAGAATGTGATGATTTTGTGGATAATTAAAGTCAGTCATATATCCACAAACACAACAAGCTGAAAGTCAGTGATGCTGCTCGGTTTGCAGTCCTGAATATCACGGCACAAGCAGGATCCACTGCACTGTTAATGTTAGCTATGTTATATTGCTGCCTCTGTTCGGTGGTGTCGAGCCAAACGGACTTTAACGTGTGTTTGAACGAGCTGACGGTTCACTCGTTAAGCTGAAAGAAAGATGCTTTAATCACAGCAGTCACACATGTGTCCACTGCACCATCTGGGAACTCTTCTTGTTTAGCACTCGTAATAACACAAACACTAAATCCTCCTGTTTGTAGCAGTGTATACACCTGAGACTGTCACCTGTCTGTCTGTCCTGCACTCTCTCTCTTTTTCTTTCTCTCTGATTGTGGAATAAAAGTATGAACATGTGTTTATAAGTCACACTTGTGTTTGAATCCTGCAGCTTATCACACATTTGATTTCCATGTGTGACAACTGCAAGTGTCCAGAGTGAGGACAGACTGAGGGACCCACTGCTGCACATCATCTGTGAGGCTTTGCACCCCTGATGATCCACCAGGACAAACTCAACAGTGTGTGAGGAAGAGGAGGAGGAAGAGCCAGCAGCAGCTGACAGATGGAGAGAATAGACAGACTGTTCCCTGTTTGTGAAGGACTGCTAGGAAAGTTTAACATAACTAATTGTCTGTCCTGAGTCAGTCTTATTAGGTAATGTTCAAATAATTGTATCATCCCAGTGTTTTCAGTGTGGGAGAAAGTACTCAGGGCCTTCAAGTTACACACTATGAAAGGCAGCAACAAGTTTAATGTTCAGAAACCTAAAGTCTGTATCAGCAGCAGAATGGAGCTAAAAATAAATGTTTGTTTCAGTTCTATGAAGCTTTGAGTATTTTGGATCAGTAGCACTGCTGTGTTTGTTGCATCATATTGCTGTAATTGTTTATATGCTTTATATATTCTGAGGTAAGTTGATCTATAGTGTTACATCATATTCTATAAAGATGTTATGTGTTTGTATACTTTCTGCCCAGTTTGACCCATTTAGCAGAAGTCAGCCTGTTTAAGGCTCTGATATCTATTCTGTATGACTTAAAGCAGTTATGACATGGTCTGATTTTCTCACCCAATAAAGGAATATTTCATATATCAGTCTACTCTTCATTTTATCAGAAACAGTTATCACAGCTCGTACATTTTCTTTTTATAAATATATGTAAGCAATGAGCCAAATTTAGTAATGCCAACATATTAAATGAACAATATTTGTCTCTTATTTATAATACATCTATATATGCACTGTCACAGATACTTGTCTTTGAGTGAAGATTTAAGGTGATAGGACATATAAATAAATGCAACTTGAATCTTTACTGAGGCTCAGTATTTGACACAGAGTTCATGTTCACTGCTGTAATAACTAATAATGATTAATATAATATTGGCCATATTATATTTACATTACCACATGAACAACATTAGCTAATTGTTATTTACTAGCTAATCTTGAAATGACTGTTCAGTACAGAAATGAAGCCCAACTATCATGTTTTACAGTCCTGTGGTCTCAGCCTCAGATACTTTTTAAATCACACAAAGCTCACGTAGAAACAAATGAACAAAATATATTCTACTTCATTTCTGTCAAACAAAGCTGCATGAAACGTTTCCAGCTGTTAGTATCATGGTTGCTAGACAACCTGGGCAGCGCGACGGAGGCTAGACCGTCCCATTTCACAAGCCTCGCACTTCCGGCCTTAGCGGTCTTTGAGTACGCGGCCCTTGAGCACTGTTGAGGCTGCGTACTTTAAGGCTGCAGACCCTGAATTGGGATACAGCCAATATCTCTTGTGTTTCTTTTTGTATTCATAAGTTTGTGAGATCAGCCACACCTGTGGCTCCTCAGCTCCTCCCCCTGCAGGGTCTGTTTACTGCAGCTCACCACTCATTCCCCTCTCCTGTGTTTGGATCTGATTTCTCCTGTGCTTTCACTCAACAGCTTGTTTTCAGTCCATTCACATGGATGCCAGCTTTCAGTCTTTCTGCAGCCTCACTCTGGTTTACCAGCAGACTCCACAGCCTTGTGCTTCATTTCTATCGACCCATCTCGATTACTGGAGTATTCTTCTAAAATCATTGCCAACCTGAGCTTGTGTTGCCTTTTTTCTATTTCTGTCCAGAAAGTTGGTTTGACCCTAACATGCTAATGTTAAAACGACTGTTTTTCTTCAACCCTGCCTTTAAGTTTTAAAGAGCATCATAAAGACTGGAGCTTGAGTCCTTGACAGCCTTTGGTCTTTAATTAGCAAATTATATACAAAGTGGATACAGATGTGTTTTCACATTTTCAACCATCACTGTACTAAGGTTTAATGTAGCAGAAATAAATCCATAAAAAAAGAAAAGGGAACAAATAGCCCTGAGTTTTGGGACACTGTGATCTGTGATGATTCACAAGATGCAGCTCATAGATTTATTCATGACTTTCTGTCCATGGGAATTCAATGCAATTTCATTTCAACTACCATCCTCTGACAACCTAAGCATACTACCTGATTCAGCAGCTTGTAGAACCATCTTTAGCAGCAATAACTCAATCACTTTTTTTGTGTGCGACTTTATCAGTCTGTCGCATCATTGTGGACACATTTTAGCTCAATTTTCTTCACAGCATTGCTTCACTTTATTGAGGTCTGCAGGCATTCATTTATGCACAGCTCTCTGAAGGTCACAGCATTTCAATCAGTCTGGACTCTAACTGGGCCACTTGATTGTAGACTTGCTGGTGTGTTTGGCGTCCCTGTTAAGGCCAAGCTTTAGGTGTCAGACAGACAGCCTCACATGTGACTCTAGAATACTTTGGTCTACAGAGGGGTTCACGGTCAACTCCGTGACTGCAAGGTGCCCAACTGCTGTGGCTGCAAAACAAGCCCAAACCGTCACCCCTCCACCACCTGTCAGTTGGTATGAGCTGTTCGTGCTGTTATGCTTTGTTTGGTTTTCTCCAGCCGTGGTCTCTCCACTTTGGTGTCATCTGTCTAAGTCTTGCGGTTTGTTCAGATGCAACTTTGCAAACTTAAACCATGCTGGCATGTTCTTTGTAGAGACAAGGAGCTTTCTCCTGGCAGTCCGTCCAAGCTAGCCAAGCTTGTTCAGTCTTTTTCTAATTGTGCTGTCATGAACTTTAACATTTAATATCCTAACATTTAGAGTCTGAGATGTAGCTCTTGTATTTTTTAGGGTAGCTCTGAGTGTTGCACATACAGAAACTGGGGGGAATTTGCTCCAATGTCCACTCCTAGAAAGACAGTGGCATTGTGTGTTAACACACGTATGAATGCTCCAGAGCAGCAAATCCCCAAACCTTCTGCTCACGCTTGCTGATGATGAGTTAATCAAGTGCACCTCGTAATTCCTATGGAAGCAGTAAGAGTGCACTTAATTTTTTTACATAATTGCAGAGAGTGCAGTGAAAATGTTCTTGTTACATGACTGTACGATGCAAAGTTAGTTCTCAACTGCTCAAAAAAATGGGCTGATTTTCAAACGTCAGTGGGACACAACAGGATGGGCACCATATTCATGGGAAAGGGGCACAATGAAGAAATAAAACACTCACAGAAACCTGTCTTGTTGCAAAAATCTGTAAAATACAGCTAAATCCATTATTAATAGTTTCCAAACCCTACTAACAACTCTTCTGTGCAGCGATTTTCATTCCGCTTCTATATTTTTCCTATCGACTACTGACTGGAAAAGAAGCCTCTGCAGAGTTACTAAATATACTTGAATAAAGTTGAATAAAATAACTGTGTATTTCATTTATAACTCAATAATAGTAATAATGCAATGCTTATTCAAACACATTAGCATGCATTTCACAGACAGTCTCACCTGTCCTTGGTCCAGGAGTATCCTAGCAGCCAGTTCAGCATCCTGTTAGAAAAAGAGCGACAGTCTCATTAGCAAAATGTGCACAAAGATTTCTTTTTACATTTGGAAGTAAGTGATGTCCTGCCTGTTTGGGTACTACGGGGACAAGATTTATTTAAAAGTAAATCAAGCTAAAAACTAAGAAGGACTCATTACCCACCAGCTGAACAAATCAGAATAAATTCTCACTTTGCTTCTTAAAAAAATCTTAATTAGGACTCCTTAAATTTATCTTTTTAGTGTGCATTACTGAAAATTGAGTCCAAAGGAGTGACATCTCAGCCTGCTGTTCTTTCATTTCTTTGTTCTTTCATGTCTAGAGAGGCTTTCCTTCCTAATTGACACCCACAAAGGCAGGATGGATAGCATTACGCGGCTGATACCCCAGCAGAGAGCCCCTTCAGAGGAGCAGGTGGTTGTGACATGCCTGGGTTTCAAACGGGTGGCTCACTTGCAGCTTTGGATCCGTTTACCCCCACTAATGAATTACTAGCATCACAAGCTCTTAGAAAATTAACAGTGTGGGAAGTTGAAGTGGAGATGGGCGTGGGCACAGATGGAAGTCATCGCTGAGGAGAAAAGAGGAAGTCCTAGAGGGTTGGTGACTGAAGAGAGGCTGCTGGCTCGATTAATTCAATTCAGTTTTATTTAGATAGCATCAAATAACAACAACAGTCAACTCAAGGCACTCTATATTGTAAGGTAAAGACCTAAAATAATAAAGAGAAAAACCCAATGATCAGGACAATCCTCTCTGTAACACTTGGTGTCGGTGGGAAGGAAAAGCTCCCTTTTAACAGGAATAAAGGTCTGGCAGAACCAGGCTCAGGGAGCGGGGTTATTATACTTTACAAAATGAAACTAAATACTAATACTAGATTTGAAAAAAACACTTTATAGTTAACTGAAATAAATGACTTGAAATAAATAAAACAAACCGAAATAACTGAACTTTGATAATAAAATAAGTCAAATAGGTAGAAATGTCATTAGTTTTAGTACCTGTTAGTTTAGTAAAAACGAGAGACATGTTTATTGTGACTGGTGTCTAAAAGGATATTGTGAGTGATCTTACTTTCAAAACTGATTTTTCTTAAATCTTAAAACTAAACATTTTCATACATTTAAAACTAAACTGAAATTAGAAAATCCACTCTAGAAACTAACTGAAAGTAAACTGAATTAAAAACAAAGTTAAAATGATATAAAAATACAAATGAATTGGAAAATACGAAACTATAATAATTATATCCATCTGCCGCAACTGTTTGGGGGTGAGGGGAGGAAAACAGGACAAAGACATGATGTGGAAGAGAGCCGGAGAAAATTTTAATCTAATGATTACATGCAGAGAGGTGTATAAACACACAGAGAGTGAAGAATTGCATCATGGGAAGTCCCCAGCAGCATAAGTAAGGGAGGATTCAGGGTCACCTGATCCAGCCACAGCTATATGCTTTAGCAAAAAGGAGAGTTTTAAGCCTAATCTTAAAAGTAGAAACAGTGTCTGTCTCCTGAATCTAAATTGTGATCTGGTTCCACAGAAGAGAGACCTGAGATCTGAAGGCTCTCCCTCCCATTCTCCTTTTAAATTCTCTAGGAACAACAAGTAGGCCTGCAGTCTGAGAGCAAAGTGCTCTAATGGGGTGATACGGTACTATGAGGTCGTTAGGATGAGATGGGGCCTGATTATTGAAAACCTTGACTGTCGATCAATTACTGTGGAGGTTGTGACCTAGGTGGAGTAGATACCAGTGAGTGATACATAATGGTCAACAAATTGAACCATTATGTGACCTTTTCCACAAAAAAGTTGATCCACATCTCACTGTTTTATTTTTTATTGTTTTATGTAAAGCACTTTGGTATGCCCAAGGCTTTTAAATGTGCTCTATAAATAAAGATTGTTGTTGTTGTTGTTGTTGTAGGGTGAAAAACACATTATTACAGGCTGTTACAGGTTGCTGCTTTTTATTTCCAGTTTAGTTTATATGTTCCATATCTTTAGAGCTTCTGTCTGCATCACCCCTCTTTATTCTGTCATTTTTGCTCAGAGGTCTCTGAGTTACATGGACAATACATTTTTTTGCTGCTGAAATCCAAAAGGAAAGAGGAAACTCAAATTAGACCAATCACAAGCACAAATGAACACCATGATGCAGATCATCAAGCTGAGAAGCACTCCAGTTCTCATATGTCATATATTTAGAGTTATAAAGAATAAGCAATAAGCCCACAGGCAGACTACGGCAGTAAAAGCTACTTGTTATCAAGATGTTTTGAAGTTGTTGCCCTGTGAAAGTCAAATACTCTATGCACAAACAGACTGCTATATTAAAATGATCAAAGTCATGATGGTGTAGTTCTCTTTGCATTGGTTAAAGACCCATTCCGTCTGTCTGGCAGCCCAGCTTTAGTAAGTATGAAGGCTGTACTGCCAGACTTTATGATTATCATTAATTAATCTG
The DNA here is from genome assembly GCF_963969265.1 of Rhamphochromis sp. 'chilingali'. Taxonomy (NCBI): domain Eukaryota; kingdom Metazoa; phylum Chordata; class Actinopteri; order Cichliformes; family Cichlidae; genus Rhamphochromis; species Rhamphochromis sp. 'chilingali'. The sequence goes on along the minus strand of NC_137929.1, from coordinate 40,655,814 downwards.
GCTTCAGTCGCGGATGCTGTGGGTCTTGCCTAAGAGTTAAATCATCTCAGCAGGAAGAGAAAACATAAGTTGAGGGCGAGCACTTCATTTAACTTTGTGACTGGTAGGACGCTGTGGGTGCATGAAGAACCGACAGGGCCAAGTGTGTCCGGTAGTCCACAGCAGAACCACGTCAACAACAGCTACTGTTTCATAAGTGCGGTCACACTCTCTGGGCTGATTTTGTCCTCTTTTACAAATTTTGATTTAATTCTTTGACCTCATTTATTTTCCCACTGAGGTCAAAAACTTGTATGTAGAAGACACAGGAGCTTTTTGTACTATCCTCCTGTAAACCCTGACTTCTTGATTGTTTCTAACTGTTCCCCACGAGCTCCTTGTGTGTATATAAAGAGTTTAGCACTGTTGCCTCACAGCAGGAAGGTCCTGGGTCTGAATACTGTGTGAAGTCATGTCCTCTTTGTGCTTGCCTGGGTTCTCTCCCGGGTTAATCCAGCTTCCTTCCACACTCCCACGATTAATCGGTGAGACTGATTTGTCATCTTTTAGCCCTGTGACAGCCTGGCAACCTCTCCAGGGTATGCCCCGCCTCTCTCCCTATGACGGCTGGTCATAGGTCACCATGTGTGGTGTATATAAAGTCCCGGATCTTGCTTGTCCATTACTGGTTTGTCTGTTCACTTCTAATTCTCTGTGAATTTCTTGTGTTTTTGGTCATGTTCTGATAAAACTGCTGTTTACCATTTTACCTGAAGCATATATCAAGATAGAAGAAGTATTAATTAATTATTAAAAACAATTAAAAATCAGGAAATTAGTTACTAAAAGAGATCAATGCTAGTCACAGCTTGGAAAATAGATTAAAAAAATCACTGGATCGAGTTAGAAACTGCAGAGTCCCTCACATTAATGGCTAGTTTAGAGTTAATTACCAGTTATCTTAACATGCACGTCTTTGGACCATGTGAGGAAGCCACACTGTGGAGTGCCCACATTGTCAACTAGAGAACGTGTAAACTCGACTGAGAAAGGCCAAAGCTGGGGTTCACACCAGGAGAACCACTGCAGAAAAATCTCTGTTGTTTTTGTTTCACTACTGTGTTTTGCTCTTTGTCCACAAGGGGGCTCTGCTCTGCAGCGCTGCATCTGCACGGCAACATCAGCCCAGCAGAGCAGAGGATCTGCTCCCGATCCTTCGGGGCTTTGACGTCAACCTGGCAGATATGAGCCAGTGCTGCAGCTGTGCGCACACACACACACACATCTATATAAGTACACACTGACGCACAAAGTCATGCACAAATGTGCTTGGAACACATGTTGTCACATGTAGGCTTTGTTCAGACTCAAAAACACTTTCATTCATGCACACATGCACAGCAAGGACACATAGTGACACACTTGCACATACACCAGCCCTCTTTTTCTTTCTCTTGGTTTGCTTGTGCTTTCATGTCATGCTCACTGTGTGTGTGTGTGTGTGTGCGGATGTTCTTTATTGATCAGATTACATTAAATCATAGTATATTGGAGATTTAGTCTTGTATAACATGCATGTATCTGTAAGAGCTCCATCTCAGACCTTGGTGGTGTCAGCCTGACCCGTGAGTAAAGGCTTATCCTCCGTGATGGCGATCTCCTGCATTTCTGTTGTCATGGTGTTGCCTCCTGCACGGAGAAAAAAAGGCACAATGAGTACTTCTTATTTTTAAAGTCAATCCTCCAGAAATACTGGATACTGTTATAGGGGCATGGAGCACACATAAAAGGGCCGATGCAGGCATTTATGCACACGCACAACAAGTGATTAAATACTGTATGTCGCTGTTGCCCTCTGCGACTCTGTTTGCGCTGTGGGACTGAAAGTTAATTAGTAATTAGTCCCAGTAGAGCAGAAATGGATTGTGGGACAGAGGGAGAAGGAGCTAAAAGACAAAAGGACAGATGGATAAGTCGAGGTACACTTAAAAAAAACACAAGTGTTCAGGATATTTTGTAAATATTCTTTATTCATTTGTTTATTAGTACAGAAAACAACAAAAACAATAAGATATATCAGCCAAGTTTTGGTTTTTTTACCAGTGTTAATGCGTACCACTGATGATATATATTATATCCATTATATCAAAATTATATTATTATATTAAAACACTTTGTTGTGTTGATATTTGTATAAAGTAACAATAAAATGAGAAAGTGCATCAACATTTCTTCCTAAGCACTTTACATAAGTTAATGCACCATTGTGCGATTGTGAGAAACGACAGCCAACAAACCAGCGGCTGATAACAATGTTGTCAAAGGGGAAAATGAAACTTGGTCAAGCGTGTCGCTTAATTTCAGGCACCTTCACACCTTTACAGCGACAGTGTTTGTTACTGCACGTTACTGTAGCTCCACCGCAGCAACTAGGAGCTAAAAGCTGCTCCCGCGGGCATCGCAAAGGTGGAAGGAGAAGCTAAGCTTATTTAATTTCCCCGCATTGATCTTTGCACTGGTCTGGGAATTCAATCAGAGGCCCTCCCAGTCACGACTCCAGACATCCCACTGCCACAGGATTTTTAAGGTGCTACTTTCATGGTTAAAGAAATGGCAAAATAACGGTTCACCTGCACGATTCATTCATTCAGATGTTAGTATGTCACCTGAGATTGATCTGGAGCAACTGAAGGGCTTTTGCATTTATTCTCATACACTTTAGTTATCTGCAAGACCTGTTAATAGACTGCATTTTGCAGCAGCACATACATAGGGACCTTTGACATGCAAATAACATCAAACGACGCTCAGATCGGTGCAGTGGGAGAAATTCCACACATTGACTTGCCGCTTGCAGCCATGTTCTATTTTACTTCCTTACATTATTGTGAGAATCTGACTTTTTAATCACAGCTTGCCCTGATTTATGGCACAAAACCAGCAGCAGCTGGAATACACACTGAAGGTCTGCAGCCTTGAACTGTTTGGGGTTTTCTTCCTCACTGGGACAAAGTAAACTGACAAACTGTCGCTCAGAAACCAAGTTAAGACATTTGATGTTGGATCATGTGGAGATGACAGCTGCACATACACACAGCGGGACATTTTTCAGAGTGGACAGCAGGTCTGTCAGCAAGAACTGCTTTGTATTACTACCATCCATGCTGTCATCTTACACTATTTTCTGTTATTTTGGAAAATTACCCACACTGAGAATCTCAAGTGCCACAGAGCAGCGATTTTTTTGTGGTTTGGCTTGCAGCATTTACCGAGGCTGAAAGGAAGTGAGCGCGCTCAGGTTGTTATTGTGCCTATCTGAAAGCATTGTGCTCAATCTGACATTTAAACGTGGAATAGGGGACCTTGTGACATCACTTTTTGTGCGAGCGAGCGTGCCCGTGCGTAATTCATGCTCCCATAAACCGATGACTGTATTCTGTCTGCAGATTATTAAAGGAAGCGGGTGGGTGGGGGTGGGGGAGATTGCAAGTTCATGTGTGTGTCCTTGTGTGCGTGTTCGCTCGCATGTGTGCACTCATCAGAAAATGAACTGCTGGCCCCGAGGGAGCTGTGTGTCTCTCTCTGCGTCGCGCACGGAAATGATTAGTCACCAAAGAGCCCCAACACACACACACACACACACACACACACACACACACACACACACACACACACACACACACACACACACACACAAACCCTCAGTTCCTCCATTGTTGACCATCCATCTCTCCTCCACTCCCTTTACATTCATCTGTGTATTAGTTTATTGCATTTATCAGCATCTTATTTTTTATCACCCCTGCCACTGTGCCTGTGTCTCTCTCTGCCTTTCCTTCACTCAGTATCAGTTTCGCACTGACAGCCACTCAGTGGAGGCATCCACTCATTTATTTTATGATTTTATTGCATCACTTCAGCCTCTGGAAGCACTCAGATTTGTCCTCCTCAGCATTTGTGTTTCGGAGAAAGCAGCATCTGTTTACCAGCCTCCTGGATGCTGGACTGGGATATAATAGTTTTGGCTGAAGAGGAAAAGGAAAAAAAAATGAACAAAAAATGTTAATCATCTAATGGCGAGAAAATCCTGCAGACAGATTAGAGTCAACTGATCTGTGAGCCAACAGATATCAGTCTACAAAATTGTATACAAATCCATTTTGGTGCCGTAACTACCTACAGTGTTGTTGTCGTTATCAATTATTCACTGAACGGAGGCTGTCTGTGGTTTGGGCAGGCACACATGTCTGCTTCGCCTCGTTGCTCCATATACCGTCCTGCCATGTGTGTCCTCGTGCTATATGTGACACTATACAGGCAGCTTGTATTTGGCACTCAATCAGTCTGTAGATAAAAAAACCAAGCCATTCTTCACTGCTCCTGAAATGCAATTCTGTAAAATCATGCAATGCACAATGTCTTACATACTTCCTATGCTTAGCAGACAACTGCATAAACAGCTCATAAAAGCTGGAGTCTTTTAATATTTGGTCATTTTGGCACCAAACTAGCCCACAATTACCTAAATAAATAAATTTGCTTTTTCTCAACTAATTCATTAAATCGTCATTTATTGACTGAAAAATCATTAACAACTAAGACAGATGCCCAGAATTTTATGGCTCCAGCTTCCTAATTATCTGCTGCTTTCCTTTTATTAACATGGAAATTTTGTCTGACAAGATAAGTGTCAGTTAATGAAGAACACAAATGGCTGATTAATCAATAAGAACATAATTTATCACAGAAGAATCGATCAATTTACAATTAAGGCAGTACTGAAGCAAACATACAATTCAGCAGGCAGATTATTAAGACAGAGCAATTAAAACATTTAAAGACAAGAACACCAACAGACTGCAGTGAGTGGATTAATCAGCCACATATGTTCAGTGAATTACACTTTGAGACAAAGAAAGTGGGTTAGTTTTAATTAGAGCTCAACTGATACTGGGATAATTTCCCGGTAAGTACTGGAGTTTGATCAATACAGAATTTTAAGACCAATATCGGTGCCGATAATTGTTCATTTGAAAATCTGAAAGGTCTTTATTTTGAATTTATCAGCTGTTAAAAATACAGATTCCAATTGATCGGGAAATAATAACACTGGCATTAATCAGTAAGGTCGATTATTCTTGTTATCAATATATAGGAAAATATCTTTAATATACACATTCAGTATGTGAGGAGTAATTTTAGAAAGAAAATAACGGGATCGTTGATCATTAAGTTTCTAGCAACGTATTTAAAAACAAGAAAACAGTGAGACACTGCTGGCTCTGCTCGACCAGAAGTTCAGGATGCTGCAGATAGTTCCAAAAGTATTGTAAAAAATACAGACAATAAGGGAGAAAAAGACAACCAACACACAGGTGATGTTCACATTTTTAAAAAGAATGTATTTTTGCGTGAATCGTGAAAATGATTAGGTCTTCATAGATCGATGTGAACACACTTTAGTCAACTTTAATGCAGGTCCAGGAATTTTTATGAACATCAGAAGAATGCTAATTTTGCTGCTATCTTACAAAAGCAAAAAATAATAGAGAAGTAGTAAAGACTAAGCTCCCCAACCCACCCCCATCTCTTAGATGTCCAGCGGGTATATCAAGCCTGTTTCTGGACTGTGGCTTTGCCAAAGACTTTGACTGCTTCACTGGGGATTTAATGCCTTTAGCATCTGGCACAATAACACATGCACTGATGCAAATACAGGATGTGAGCACTTGGACTAGATGCTACTTCATCTGGGGTATTTTCACTTCACTGCTATCAAATCCACACTGACTGAAATGACAGAGGAAATGGTGTTTGTGAGTCTTAAGCGTACTATGGTATTTATAAAAGAGGCACCATGAGGCTATTTTGAGAGGCTTATAAACAGAACTGGAATATTCTATGTAGAAACAACCTGATCCCAAATGCAACTACAGGATAGGACTCAAGTTAGTGAAGTGTGTTACCTAAAAAAGGGCAGAGTTAGGAATTTAAAATGACAATATAAACACATACACACAAGCCCAAAGTCTCTGTTTTGTAATTTTGTACATTATGACCTTAGCCTTAATCCTGTCCTGCTTGATATGTAGATTACTGTGCCACAGCTTGTCCCATGTTATTATCATTGGTCTGACATGTCCGGATATGCCTGCAAAGTATATTTGTTTTTGTGAGTCTTTAATTGTGTTAATAGGTCTCTTGTATTTTTAAGGGAAAGTATTGAGTTTCTCCATAAAAGAGATGACTAGAAGCTATGCAGAGTAGTTATTTTCCATGACACAAAGACAGATACCATATTTAGCACAAAGATGACTTCTGTATGCAACGATTGCTTTACTTTTATTGCCCTCCTGGATCAATAATCATTTAGTGAATCAAGCTGCTTTAGCTGTTTTGTTAAACCAATAATCCATAACTGAAAAATAGGAATGACGTTAAAGCCTTGATGTACGTCAAGAATGTAAAACTTATAATATCGACAGTAGAGTCGGGTTTGTTAACCACCACGTTCATATGATTTTCACTGGCCCAAAAAGCTTTTCATGAAATGCACAATTGTTGGAAAAAGTGTGTCTGCATGACAGCAAATACATTTCTCAGTGCATCAAAAAAATTAAAATTCTGATTATAATCATAGCTTTTTATTTTGCCTGAAATGAACCTGGCCCAGTTCTCAAAAACTGTATAAGACCAAGTCATTTTTCCCACTGATAGTTCTGCTGACTGATTGATTAGAGCCCTATATTATACTATAGGGCATTATCGGATTAGACCGATACAACACTTGGTACTTTTAAATTCCATATTCCGATATAGATACTGATATATTTTTTTCCAGACTTGGCTGAAGGGTGTTTCCGAAATTTCTTTTTTACCTTTTATATTTGCCTTTGTTATAAATCTTGATATTGATCGATCAGAAAATGGCTAATATCAACTGATACTGGCATGATAAATCAGACGAGCTCTAACACAGAGTTCCCAGCACTAAAACACTCGATTAATGATCTGCACACACACAGAAAATGACCCCATGTAATTCTGTGATTTACAGCAGCGTCATGCAAAGACATGGCAAAGAATATTGCTGTCTATTAATACAAGTCTGAAATGTTGATTAGCTAAAAAATGTGTCTCAGATTTCTTTATATGTGGAAGCCTTTGGCTCTTTTTTCTTTTGCTCTCCACTGCTCACTGCATTGGGCTGATAATTAATTCTCTGTTGGCTTGTCATTTCTGGAAATGTCTTTCATATTTCATGCAGTCGTTTTTCCATTGTTGATGCAAATATGTAGATTAGTACAGCTGTAAAAGAGTCATCAAGCTCAATGTCAAACGTTAATCAGTTGAATAATGAATCAAATAAGCACAGAACACATTTAGGACATCAGTGTGGTGACAGGTCTTCCATGCTTGCTATGACAAAAGAGTAAATTCAAAAGCTGGTAAGTACTGTTTTTTGTTTTGCTTTGGGTTTTTTATTTTTTTTTATTTTTGGGGAAGATTCCCAAACCAATGGCTGTTCACTTAGTTGGAGGTCTTTGTAATCAAAGACTGAGTTTTTTTCTTCTTCACTGGAGCAAAATCTCATCTTAACACTTTGGAGTGCAAGCTGTCATTTTATAAATATGCAAAGGCCTGACTGTTCACGCAGCAACAACAGCTACCACAGCATATAACAGAGACACTCTGATTACAACACACTTAGAGAGCCCTTCATTCTCCATTAAGCACGCCGCTGCTCTGCTCTATATCAGCAAGTAGTTGTCTGCTACTATATTTGTCCAAAATGATCAAAAACCTGGTATTTGGAGCCTTTAATTACGCACTGTGGGAGCAATTAAAGATAATATATTTATCACTGTAGGCATAAAGACCGCTGTGGCTGAATACTGCTGAAACATCACATAGTGCTCAGCAGCCAGTAGTAAACGAATCTAAATGATCTTCAGGAATACAAGCTGCCAAAAACAGCAGTCACATGACGACCTTGTGCATCAGTAAAAATGGACATTACGTCTCATGTAACTCACTTTTACATTTAATCTGATCTCACTTACACGCACACACTTTTTATATACAGCTTCCCGACGCTCTACTATCATCCATCTTTCTTTATCTGTGCCTCTCCGAGTCAGTGTGTTCATTGTGTTTTAGAGCGTGTGATAACTGCTAAACTGCACAGGAGGCAGCATCTGTCACCATAGAAAGAGAAAGATGGAGAGAAACAGACAGATTTGCATGAAGAGTAAGAAGTGAGGGAAGGTGGTAAGCTTGCCTTTCATTTGCCTCTACTCTGCTTCCACCCAGCAGCTATCAGAGAACAGCTGTTTGGTTGTTGCTCCGAACAGGTTCATTGTCTAATCAGGTTGTGTCACATAATTGCTTCAACTAAATGAATCCAATCTTGTTTTATACACATTCCTAATCATGCAGCGCGATGGCAGCTCACTTGTTTACCGTTAGCGGGCCCACTCAGTCCAGTGTGTCACGTTGGGTTTCTGTCAATCCTTGCTGTCATTCCTGCTCCCTTCCCCCCCCTTCTTTTCCTCATCCTGCTCTGTCACACCGACTCCATCTCTTCGTCCTTCAGCACAATGCAATGTCACCACGCGGTGACTTCAGATTGAGGCTGCCAGCAAAGGTTTATTGCAGCTACATAATACCGGTGAGGTTTTACTGAAAAGCCTTTGTGACCACTTTGGAAGAAGGTTACATAAACAACCAAAAAAAGAGACCTGAAGTAAAAAATTTGAGTTTCTGAATTTTGCAAGCAGAGATCAGAGATCAGTGGGTTTGTAATGGATCAGTACTGGTTTCTAAATTGGAGAGAGGTACAACAGCAAATGTCTACAGCCTTCTGTAAAACACGGTGGAGGCTTTGTCATTGCTCCGGGCTGCATTTCAGTCAATGGTGTTGAGATCTCGTCAAACTGGATGGAATTATGAACACAGAAAAGTACCATCAGATTTTAATGGAATACCATTTGCAAAGCATCTGATTGGCTTCAACATGACAATGATCCCAAACACCTTGCCACAGTACTAGAAAGCATACCTGGTTAGAAACACATCCAATGGAACACAATCAGTCATGGATTGGCCTTCCCAGAGCTCGGACCTCAACATCACTAAAGCAAAGTGGGATCATCTAAAGGGAGCCAGCAGCCAAATAAGAGCTTTAAATGGACTTGAATGTGGGCTAAAGGAATAACAATAACCTTCTTCCCCGGAGATAATGGTGATAAATATCCTGGCATGGTAAAAGTTTTCTGGAACAAACATTATCAGAGAAAATGCTGGCAAACTTACATTTTTTAAGTTTGGCATGCACCAACTCTAATATCTACAGCCCGTCCTCATCTTTTTCCACCTACTCAACTTTTGCATTAGTACCAAACAAACTGCCAGCACTTGAACAAAAAACAACATAATCATGCAAAGTACAAACCAGAGTACTTCAAGCGTCCTCTAGCTGTATGCACCTGATGCTGACATTGTTAGGCACTATGAAACTTCATCATATTCCTACTCCAGTGCAGCTGCATGTGCTACTAGCTTGTATGCACACTTTAGTGTCTACAAAGGCTGGCCTGCAAAAAACTTGTGAAACACCTCCACAATACATAAAACCTCCCAAGCCTGCTGATAGCGAGGCAAATAAAAACACCCCTTCTGACAATGATGTTCAAGAAATACTGCTAAGTTTACAGTACACTGTCTATATATCCACTGAACTGTTTTCTGTCAGCATCATTTTCAATCCCTACTGCTTTTCTTATTTCCTTTAGAAGACTACAAGGTGTAGTCTGGGTTATACTGACACCTTTACACACAGCTAGTTAGAAGTAAATCACGTCTTCTCAATGTTTTGACTTAAAGAAAACATTAAAATATCATGTGAAAAAGGTCAGCCAACAGCGATGCATATTTATAAATGGAGTTTGCGGCACTGCAAGAGTAAAAAGCTTTTGCCAACAGACTCAGCTGCCAGCAAAGTTAGAGACACAGAAGCTTGTACTCATGCCATCAGAACAAGCAATTTGGTGGATTTTTCTTATATCATAAACACAAAAGAGAATCCTATAGAGTAAAAGCATCCACATGAAAAAAGACAAATAAAAAACCAGATTTTTTTTGCTTTGATCAATCATCAGCCGTCAAATTTTGTTTGCTGAGCTGGCAAACCAAGTTGCTGACCAACAGGGAAAGTTTCCCTCGCTCCAGCTGCCCTCTTTCTTTCTTCTCTTAATTTAAACTCTCTTTCTCTCTTTCTCACAGCTCTATACTCTTCTCCATCACTCTCCATCCATCTTTGTCCACGTTGCTGACATTCACCTTCCTCTCGATTCCTGCCAATCATCGCTCCCCGTTCTGTGTCACTGCAGGTCTTTGTCTCATTTCTCCCATCCTCTTTCTGTCTCTTTCACCGCCCAACAGCAAGTGGGAAAGTTTAAAAAAAAGGCAAACGTTTCCACTGGCACACTCTTTTCTTTCATTTGCTCTCACTCTCCACCAGTGTTTGCAGTTCTGAACAAAAAGGGGCGACCAGACACTCAAATTCGCACACGCACCCAGACACATAAACACTGAAAGTAGGGCGCTGAGCATTAAAGTGGCCTATATCAGGAATGTAGGCTGAAGGTTGAAATTCTGAAAGGTTAAACCAGTGGCATCTGGCGCGGCCGCTTCAACGTGTGAAGGCGTCGCTATCGAGGAGATGAAAACATGAGAGGGTGATGAGTGGCAGGAGGTTGAGGGATTAATATTTGTCTCTTCACAGTTCGTGACATTTTTAAAAAAGACAGCTGTTTGGGGAAATATGACTCAGGAACAGCATTCTTCATGTGCTCAAACTCATGTAGGATTTTAAAACCATTTTTTTTAACTGGCAAAAATAATCTACCAGTCAAATGAATAACTCAAATAAAATTATAATTCAGTCACTGGGAGTTTGTTTTACCCTGTTTTACTGTAGGGTCAGTATGTGGAATGACATGAAAGCATAGATCCACCCTGCTTTGCTATAACAGTGTAGGTTTGTGGTGGTGTAATGGTACATGGGGATTATTTCCTTGGCCCCTTAGTACCAAATGAGCAGTGATTAAATGTCACAGCTGACTTGAGTGTTGTTTCTGACCAGCAGTATTGGGTGTAATGTGTTGCAAAGTTACAAAGTAACTCGTTACTGTAATCACATTAGACCTGTTCAGTAAGTTTTTTACTGTACTTAACTCAGTATCTTGATGCCCAATCATCCAGGTAAATATGGATGATTGAAATTCCAAAAGTTGATTCTGTTCATCTGAACGTAGCGTTTGGCCATTCCCCAACTCTCTGTGAATGGTACTTATGGCCATTGATCAGTGGTCTTTGATCAGTGGGTTTTGGTCAGTGGTTGTTGATCATTGGTCATGAGAATTTGCATAATTAAGATTAAGGAGCTGACCTCCCAGCCCATTGTTCCTTCAGTGGGCTGGTTTCAGTCATTATGCAAATGTACTGTTTATAAGGTTGGGGAAACCTGCAGTCAGCTGAGACTGAAGAAGTCACTTGGATGAGTGACAAAACGTTTCTCCCAAAAAACGCTACATCCAGATGAACAGAATCAACTTTTGGAGACTAAACTCAGTAATTACATAAAAGATACAAAATGTTGTTACTTGTGTTACCAAATGCAGATAGAAAGAAAAAAATTCAATATCTTCCTACGCACTTCAACTACAACCAGCTGATTTCAGTTTGTGTGCAGCAGAAGGAAATTGGTAGAGCGATATGGATCTTGAGGAGCAGTGATAGTGACAGAAGCAAGGGGTTGTGTTGGTGTGTGGGGATGTAGCCTCAGGTTTATATTGTTCAATGGTAATCACGTGACCATGCATTTCAGGTCATTTCACAGAGAAACGAGTAAGTAATGTAACAAGTTTTGTAACAAATTACTTTCTCCGGTGAGTAATCAAGTAACATACTGCTTTATTTTAAAAAAAAAAACCACACACATAAGGTGTAATACATTGCTTTCCTTGAGTAAAAACCCAGACACTGCTATGCCATATCACATCTTCCACAATAATCAATTTTTATATGACACAAAATTATCATCTCTTTCTATTGTTGGTATAGCAACACCATGCATTAATGTTCCCTGATGCATACAACAACAAGATAAGCCTGGGCATATAGCGAGAGCTGTATGTCAGCTACGGCAGCGGTCCCCAACCCCCGGGCCTCGGACCAGTACCGGTCCGTGAGTCGTTTGGTACCGGGCCGCGAGGGTTGAGGCTCAGGTGTGAAATGTATGGTTTTCAGGGTTTTTATCGGTTTTCAGCGTTATTTTGTTATCGTTTTTATTGTTAACTCGGTTTTCCTGGGTCTTTTCACGTGTGTTATGAATAAATCTTCTATTTTTCAGTAGCGGTACTAGTTTTATTTTGTTGTATTTTTTCGCGACACCTTAAAGGCCGGTCCATGAAAATATTGTCGGGCATAAACCGGTCCGTGGCGCAAAAAAAGTTGGAGACCGCTGAGCTACGGGTGACGTTTTAGCACCTATAGTAAAAAGGAAGCTGGCGGTTTGCAACACAAATATAACCAAACCACTCTGTCAGTCACTGGTTGTACTTCATACAACAGGAAGTGCAACGACTAATTTAATAGTCGACGCACGTTTGAAGCTTTGTGAGATCCCAAAAGACACAGGAATAAGTAGTAGGATTTAAGGGTGTAATAACGGGCTGAAACAGAAGGTGGCAGCACTGCATGTACAAGGATGCCAGCTGCCATTAAACACCACAGAAGAAGAAGAAGCAGTCTCTGGTATCGTAGCTGTGTTCAAATTCAGGGGCCTCATCCTCCGGAGGCCGCGTTTGTAGGCCGATTACGTTATAGCGATGCGACGAAGGTTGTCCAAATTTGAAGACTGCAGCCGACAAATGCGTTCTTCATTTCCCCTGATTTGAAGGACGGGTCGGGTGTATCCTTCGTGGCCCAACCTATCCCAGAATTCATAGCGCGGCCAAGTCAATTCCAGATTCCAACAATGGTGACAGCTACTTAGTTTTAATATTACTCTTATTTTTTTTTAAATTAGTTTTATTTGTTCCTGAGTAAATCAATTTGGCTGAGTTATAGTTTTCAAACAGCTAATAAACGCCACACAGAAAACTGATTAAACAGAAGTGTGAGATGGTCGAGAATTTACGCCAATATCCTGTTATATTCTAGATAGCAAGGAACAGATGGACGAGTTTATTAGACTTTACTGAGACAATCTGCAAATTTCATTAAAAGTTTAAAAAACTATCATCTTGTCTTTATTTTTAGTTAGCACATACTTGAAACACTTAAAGCTGTAAGGCAGGGGTCCCCAATCCCAGTCCACAAGGGCCGGTGTCCCTGCAGGTTTTAGATGTGTCCTTGATCCATCACAGCTGATTTAAATTGATAAATTACCTTCTCAATGTGTCTTGAAGTTCACCAGAGGCCTAGTAATGAACTAATCATGTGATTCAGGTGTGTTGACCCAGGGTGAGATCTAAAACCTTCAGGGACACCGGCCCTCGTGGACTGGGATTGGGACCCCTGCTGTAAGGTAATGATAGTTATATAAGAGCAGATGCATGCTGGTGCAATAAGCTGTACGTTTTACCTCAAATAGATGCATGATTCGATTAGTCGACTAATCGCATAAATAATTGGTGACTAGTTTGTGGCAGCCTTAGTCACGGCTGTCGCGCTGTAATACTGCTGCTGCTGAAGCCTCTTTTCAATAGTCTCTCTTCAAATTAACAAGTGTGTCACTAATAAGAACAGCTCATTGGAAAAGAAGGATGAAAATGCCCTTCATTTACTTGCACTAATAAGTGATGCTGCCTGCAAGTTGCAAGGCTAAATAAAGCTATATCACCCATCCATGTATCTCTCTTTAAGACCACAGTGTACCCATCATCTGATGGCTACAGGATACAAGCCATGTCACAAAGCTCAGATTGTCTCAAAATGGTTTCTTGAACATAGCAATGAGTTCACTGTACTCAAAAACCTTCCACAGTCAACTCAGTCGGTTCCCTGAAGTAACCGACTCAGGCAGTAAGCAGTAGGTCTCCTGGGAAGAAGGGAACTCATCCTTGGTTTAATTTTTCAGGTCAAAAAGCTACATCAATCTTTTATATACAGTCTGTGATGCATTTTCGATATAAAACATGTACAATGGCAGACTCTTCCTTACACAGAAAAAAGTCAAAGGGAGTAAAAGTAAACTATCTCACAAGAGATAAAAAGTTGAATGCAGTAAAGCACATTTTGCCCCATTTTTTTTGCAATTCCAAACTAAAGTCACTGGAGATTTGCAGTTTTCATGTGACATGCACAAAAAATGCAATCCCAGACATTTATCACCCTGCTAACACAAATCTGCACAGCGAAGAGACCCAGGTGCCGAGGACATAAACACTCTCAGGACCAAATCTGTCCTCTGTCCTGAAACAAATCACGTTAGTGTGCAGTACTTCACTGCTGTCACACCTGGGTACCACTTTTCCAGTTTTATGTATGCAGAGTGACACACTGCTCTACCTCGGGTGTGCCTGGATCCCTTTTTTCTTATATAATTCTGCACACTCGTCTATCAAAGGTAAACACATGGAGGGACCCGCTTTAGCAGTTTTTTTACCCTCCATTTAAAATATAAAGATCAAGTTTTGGGAGCCACTATGAAATATTTTTATGTAAATTTTTGCTTATAACATGAATACACATGTCAATGCCCCAAATCTGACAGCCTTACAGCAAAGAATTTTAGCTAATGCTGACATAACTGGGAAGGTTTGCTTTGGAAAGTTTTTACTTTTCTTGGCTTTATTGTCTTTATTATGCAACACAAAATAACAAATGAGTTGAAGTAATCTTAAACTGTCGTTTTTAATCAGTCGATTTAAGAATTTTGAAATGACGCAGAAATGAAAAACAGAAACGTGCTCCAGGGAGGTGAAGTTCCTGATTTATAATGACACTTAGATCCGGAGATCGAGTTTTGTTTTCTTAGTGATAGCCTAGAAAACCTGACGTGTGGAAATGATGGGAGGCGAGGGCTATTTTAGGGACTTTTTTTTCACTCTGAAACTTTCTTTCTATCCTCAAACATGCATGCAAGTAGGGCTGGGCCATATTATACCGTTCACGGTAATACCGGTATAATGTTAGGCAATGATAGGAAAATGAAATATCGCGATAGAATGGGAGTAAAACGCGCATGCGCAGTGCCTTTGTTTTCATACGCACATGGCCGATTGTTGAGTGAAACAGATGAACCAGAATTGGTTTGTAAAAATGGTGCAACTTCAGTGATGTGGAACTGGATTGGTGTTTGTCCGTCAGATACACAACAAAGCACATTTTTTTTGCAGAACATGCAAGCGGCCGTTGTTATTGTCGTATTTGTCGGACTAAGATGCTCTTAAATCTGGGAGTAATCTGGGTCCTAAACTCTGTATTCTTCAGGTCAAACAACACTGCAGCATCACTGAGAGTTAAAACCTGTCTAAATTCTTTCATCTTTAATAAAACGATCAGCATTGCTGCTTTACCAGGTGTAACTATGAAGTTTAACTTCCAGGCATCCATGAAAACAAAAGTTATTACATTTAACAGAGTTAGAAGTTAGCAGGAAGCTAGCGGAAGTTAGCTCGCTAGTTTCGCTAGTTACCTAAGCATGATATAGCACGTTCTGACTGAGAGATTTCTGAAAAAAAAATCAAACGTACACCTCTGCTATCACTTCCAACATAAATGAAGACGGGAAACTAAACAGCAGTGACGTTTGTAGGGTTACTGAAGTTGGGCTAGCTGGTATATAATGATGTGCTAGGTGATCGCTAGCGACACAGCTATGTTAGCATAACATAAACAGTGAAGCTGGAGGATGAACGCTAACTTTTTTCCACTTATAAAAGTTAAGGGGAAGGTTCCTCATGGTTAGAGACAAATGCAATCGCATGGCAGGATGCTGTAAACGGACCAAACTTCAGTCAGGAGAACAACTGAGATAATCCATCCACAATACCAGGTTAGTCATTAATATACTGCAACAACATGGGAATAGAGCAGCTGCCAGAGAATTCAACATTAATGAATCAATGGTACAGAAGTGGAGGAAGCAAGAAGAATGAGTTTAATAAAGTTTGCTTTATCTGACTGCTTTGTTTCGCTTAATGTGCCTTATAATCCCGTGCACCTTATGGTCCGAAACATACGTACTGCACACTGCAGTTTAATGTTGCAAAGCACCTCTTTTTAACTTCAGTGGATATTATACATGGTTATGCTCAGGATATGTCAGCCCATTTGTACTGGAAATGCCTTTTGGTTAAACTTTCAGCAAGGAATTTGCATTTGCACTGTTGCATTTTTATAAAGCTTTAATGTACATAAAAACCAGCTTCTTGTTTAAGTGAAAATAAATGGAAGGTTGTCTTTTTGCGCTAGTAATGTTGTGGAGTTGTATTTTGTCTCGCATCCATTATATCGTCAGTTATATCGTTATCGCAAATTTTCAAATATATATCGTGATAAATATTTTTGGCCATATCGCCCTGCTCTACATGCAAGTACAAAAAAAGAACAATTTCTTATTCAGTTAGTTTTAAAGCTGCATTAACCTAATACCTACATGGAAAAAATGCATGAGGATCCATTAGATCATCCTTTTACTACACACTGCAGACATTTCAGCATGATGTTATATGTGAACCTGAGGGGCTTCTAAGAGAGGTCTGAGTAACTGATTGGGAAATAATTCAATTTGTGCTTTGAAACCACAAGAATCAAAGTTCACTTTATCAATGAGGGAGAATTAGATTGTAGACATTCTGTGACTTCTGCTCATTTAAAGCAGGGCCACTTTCATGCAGTCAGTTAAACTATTTAGATGTTTTGTAGGGGGTCTGTTGCTAAGTCTGCTGGACCAGAAGCAGTTCAACAGCAGAAAAAAAGAGGAAAAAATGAGCGACGACTGTCTGCTGAGAAAGGAAGCCCAACAGCAGCCACCATGGAGACTCGGAGAGGAGCCAAAGCTCCCCTCGTCTCCTTGCTGAGCCAAGCCTTTGCTCGTTCTCATCCCATGTGAAAAGCCTGTTTTCTCTCGCTGTCTCTCAGCAGACCACTTTGGGCCCTTGTCTCTTCAAATTCTCGTTCGTCCATCACTCAGCGGCTCAGCTCAGTTTCTTCTTTTCATTTTCAGGACACCTATTATTCGCTCCATCATGATCTCACCTCCACGCAGACATCCAGTCTCTGTATATCTGTCCTGGGAGGTAATTAAACGCTCTGACAAAAGGATATTCACCACAGATCACATCCTCAGAGAGATCATTGTTAAAGTCGTATATGTTTCTTTGAATTTCGGTCATTATTATTAATAACTGGATGAATAGAAAACATAACAAATAATCACTGATTTGTTGTATTGTTATCAAATTCATAGGAAGAAAATGTTTTGGGACAAAATCTAGGCCAGACAGCCACTGCAGCAGTTACCTAAGCCTCCTTATGTACGCATGCAGCCTGCAATAATCTTTTATCCAACGGCAATCCTGTATTTGCTAGGTTAATGATAACAGGTAGCTAATCTAGCTTTCAGGTAATTGCTAACAATTAAACAGCTAACATTTATAACTGTTTAATACTTTTCCCTGACCTCTGACATTCCTTCTAAACTGTTGTTCAGCTCTAATAGAGAGCTTGCCTCATTCCAGTTTTTCATTTTTCTCTTAAGTGTGATCTGCTCACACTGTTTATGTGGATTCTGATGTCTTTCTACAAACTGCAACTATAACTAACAGCATATACAAAGAAAAATAAACTTTACTTGAAAGAAAAATATTATTTTTATAATAAAGAACTTTTCCCATAAACTGCAGTAAGTTAAATGTCTGTAAACAAAGTGCTCTGCCAATTTTATTCCCACCTTTACCTAAAATATTTCACCTTAACAAACAAAAGCAGGTGCAACATAATAAATGTCAGGGAAATAGCATTTTCCAATATGTTTATAACTTTATAAAAGCTTTGTCTTTTGATTAGATAATTCAGAACTGTTTTGTTCCTTTGCTCATACCGAGGCTCCCACTGGCTTGTAGCTGTGGACAGCTTTAGCTTTAGCCACTTTTCCTTTGTTAGTTTCTTTAAAATGTTCACGTTTAAACATCTGACTAGTTTTATTGCTACAAACGTTTCGGTTCCTCTGCAGTTTACTCTAGCAAACCTTGTGTTTCACTGACTTCCATGTTAACTGTGTGTGCCTGCTCCACTGTTTGGACCAGCTAATAACTGGTCATATGGGAGGCTGACTGGTGGGTCACCGGTCAAGGCCAAGAACACTGTAAGTCATCTGATTCTGGTCCCTGGCTGGTCAAACGGTGCATGTAGTTATCAACCAAGACAAATCACTGTATTACTCTAGAGGCCCTCAAAAACTGACTCCTGCAAACCCAGTCACGCAACTCTAAATGGTCCATCACATCAACACTGCTATTTGGGCTGAAAATAAAAAAGGTGTTCATTTATGTACAGTGGCTAAAATTTGAAAATGTCACCTTTCAAATATCAGTAATATTGTCAATACCATTTATCAGCAACTGCAAAAATGTTTTTGGCTAATTTATGGCCAAAATGAAGAACAACTTCAAAGGCGTCTAATGCACTGAACATAAGCAATAATGGCTTTATTGATGTGAGTGGAGACTACGCATTTCATCTTTTCTTTCTCTTCTGTGAAATTCAGAATTGCTTATCTTTTTGTTCACCCCTCAGAGAGCACTCGAAGTCCACTGAAAGGCTTTTAGTTTGCTCACTCAATAGTTGTGAGAAAGTATGAAAGTGAAAAATGAAGCAAACCAGTAATTAGCTTGAATAATGATGTGACTATAGAACAGACAGCATTTCATCTTCTGAAGGTCCGGTCTGTGAGTGTATTTCAGCAGCATTAAAAAAAAAAAAGACTGGGCAGAATCAATTGTTTTGATCCAGGAAGCAGACAAGCCCGTGACACACAGAGAACCATGCAATCAGGCACACACTCAAAATAATTGACCTTCAAGCTAGGGTAAATTGATATGTTGGACCAATTGGCTGAGAGCTGATGGAGATAAATAGCCTGGTGATGGTTAGCTGATTTCTGTAGCAGATACACACAGAGGAGCGTTTCGTAAGCTCAGACCCCTAAAGTGGCCTCCGACGTCTGTTCAAGGAGCCATTCAGTGCCTTGCTCAAACGCTGACTGAAGGATATTTACTCTACACACTTTTTAAACTCTGGATTCATGCTTCTTTTTTTAAACAGGGGAAGATAATCTTACCAAACGATCACATCACAATTGTTTTTCTTTTGGTAGAATAATCATCTAACTACAGTTCTCCCTGCAAAATTTAAACCACATTTGCCTCAATTTAAAAAAGAATGCATCACCTTATCTCAAGAATAAATGTCGAGCACACATCTCTAATCATGCTTTAAACTGATACGAATCTTTAATTTCTTTCTTCTGTTTACAAATCATTTTGCAGCCAAGGTTTGAACAGCCTCGATACTTGTTTATGAGATGTTGTATTTATTTTTCATCATTTAAAAGCTGCTAAAAAGCAAACTCGTAGCCATCTTGTATTATGTCCTTGGAATCATTCAGCTACCTCTCCAGTAAATCACTTATCCCCTGGGTTAATCCTCTCTGAGAGATATCTGGCAAAATGGTGGGCCACTCCAGCTACAACCACCACCAAGTGGAGGACTTCTTCATGTGTTGCTACGCCCACAGAGCTTGGATAGCAGAACAGGGACTACCATCGCCAACTGTCGTCCAAGACAATGGAACCTATCTACAGGATGTGACAATGACTAGATCTGAATGACATCATAGAGCACAACAACAGTGGCACAGCTAGCCTGCAGGTAAGAAAACATGATGGGACAGAGTTTGTTGATTAGCAGCAGCTGAGCCTTCAAAGTAAAAGGTAATCTGTATTATTCATTTGAAAATCTGACAATCTGCCTACTATGGAAGCATGTCAGATCACCAGTCTCTAATATATAATTTTTAAAAAAGGAATGTGGACATCAAACGTGACTTACATCAGTCGGCTTTGTTCAAAACAATGATCAGCCAAAAATGTCATTAAAACACTACTCCAGTACATTCAACATAATTTCGCTCAAAGACTCTGAACGTTTTTGGATTTATTCATTAAAATCCTGTCGTCTTATCATCCTTATCATCTCAGATATGGACTACACAACCTTTAACCAAGAGTAGAACTAGGGCTGCTCAATTAATCGAATTTTGATCTAAATTACGATCTGGGCTTTCAACGATCATTAAAAATGACTGAGCCGATTATTAGCACCTCCCTCGTGCTTTACTCTCACGCTGCTCCGTGTAACAAATCGAGCGCACCTCTCTGCGTTTCGAACACGCGTCACAACAATTAAGAGGACCCGAGGGAAGCTCGGAAAGCTAAGCAGGAGTTATTTGGAGAGGAGAGTGACTGCCGTTGGTTGAAAAGAGGTAAAAAAAACTTCAGTGGTGTGGAAACATTATGGGTTCGCGGAGTCAGACGTGGATCAAGTAGACACAGTGTGTAAACTTTGCTACGGTGTCGTAGCTGCACCACAGAGCAACACTGCAAAGTTCACTAAACTTAGATGTTTACATTTCTCATTTATTTTTTATATTGCAAACATTTGCACTGTTATCAGTATTTGCACACTATTTTATATTATTTTTGACAATCTTTAAAGTCATTATTCAATACATTGTTATTGTTAAATAAATAGCGTCAAATAATCGAGATTATTGAACCGTAATGGCTGCACAGAAAGATTATGAAATGACATCAGCCAGTCAGCATTATCATCTCAGATATGAACATTTAATGAGGGCATTACCATGTTTGTGGTTGACTATGAAGTTAAATGAAATATGACTAAGTTAATAATAGATTGGATGTGCGCCTGAGAAGCCAAATGTATGCCAAAAAGCTTCTCATCCCCGTTACCGTGTCTGTTTATCACAGAGCATATTGGAGAAAATTGACATGATGAGGAATGACTGATTTGGAGCTATTATTACAGCAGGTGTCAAATTTTCATTGATTAGCATCTCCTGTAAACGGTTACACTGGAATAAGTACAAATCAGTAAATGCTGCTACCATGCTAAATGATTCCCTTCTAAATACGATTTATGTTGTAGTGCTCGTTCCCTCACATGGAAACTGTGCATACCAAGAGGGTAGAGCGTTACCCCTGATGCCTGTTTGTGCCGTTCATTTTCTGCCCAGCTCAGCTCTTCCTCTGCCTGAGGAGCTATTGACAAACATCCCAGATTATGTAACACGCCTCTGACAGCACCAGACTGGGCGCACTTTTTGACATATTTAGGTTGAGGCTTAAAATTTTCACCACAGAGTTCAGCTGAGGGGGAAAAAAAACATACATCTGAGCACGCTCTACTCCCAACATCCAACTGAAGAAATATGAATGAGCTCAGGCAGGGCGCTTGTCTATAAATAGGGTGTTGTGAAGGCCTGTTTGGACTTGTGGGAACAGACAGGGCATTGTGCTGCCTGGCCTATCTGTATCAGGACTCTAACCATCAGGCTAAGGACTGAGCTGCCCTGATACAAACAAACACACATACTCTGGCCTAGATGCTTCTATATGCAGGCTGCTGTAATCTCACCCACCTACACATATAAAATCCATACACGCTGACCCAGATGCCGAGACTGTTACGTTCGTTTACACCTACACAGGATATAAAAAATACAAATCCATATTTCTACACATACTCATCTGCCCTAGACGCCAACATCGGCCAATAACAATTGATATTATAAACACAGTGCCACTCGCATTGTCCCAATTTAATCTCACTTGCCTGATGTTAAATTCCCAGAAGTTAAGCGTCGCTCTGTGTCGTTTCAGGCAGTTCGGTAAAAATACAACTAAGCTCATATTACTAATGCCTGTACTAGTGTGCACTACTGCCAAACAGCTATAGCAGGTGTCATATCGCAGTAACTGGCCCATCTGCAGTTGCACAGGCGATGTTAAAAACAGAACTGCTTTGATAGCCCCGTGTGATTTTAAAATTTAAGCAGACAATGAATCTCACAGTTTGTAGAAATTAATCTGAAATGGTGGTAGATGAAGATTTCGGCTTTCTGTAAAAACACATTTAAAAAGATTCAATAAAAAAAATCTCTGTTCTTTTTTATGTGCTTTTGGCTGTCATTATGCTGTTCAGGAAACTATGAAATGCTCTGCTGTTGGTCTTCCTTCTTCTTTAAGAGCTATAAACAGATAATTATCATAAAAATAAAAATAATCCCAGTACGCAGCCAAAAATACAGGTCTGAGTAAGGAAATCATTTCAGCTGCGCTCAGCGCACTTTGGTTACCATCCAAAATAAATAAATTGATTAATTAAAAAAATAAAAAAACTTTTTTAGCAGCCTGTGAGCAAAAACTTCAATATTTATTTTGTATTTTTGTCTTTCATGTAAGGCTAGCTGGGTTTTAACACACAGATGAATCTGTCAACACAGAAGAATCAATGTTTCTGCTGGTGCCAAAAGGCAGAAGCTGCACTCAGCTGGGCCATACTCTGTATATAAAGGCTAGGAAGGGTTTTCTTCTTGTAACACATTAATTTCTCCCTTTTAAAAAAGTAGCTCTGTCTTGTTATTACAAACTGTATTTTCTTCACTATGTTCAACATAATCTCAAATCTCAATCTGAAAGTAATCATTGTTGTTAAATAACAATCCAATCTTTTCTGTAATTATACAACTGGTCTCTAAAGGTGTGATGTCGTATCTATTAAGTATTTTACTAAGTGATCAACATACAGTAGTTCCACTAAGACTTCTCTTCATGATATTTTTGATCACATGGATGCATCCCAAGCTAAAAACACAACAATTTTTGACATTAAATTCTACTTTATTACTTTATGTAATTTGATTACATTACTTACATTACATTTTTCATGTAAATTTCTTATATAAGTACAATGTAAAACATTACCTTTAATGGAATCTCATGAAATGAAATTTAGTTCATTTGTATTTTCCTTAATAATTTTCATGAATAATCCTTTGAATCTATTTGAAGCTACTTCGGTTGAATTTGACTCAAAATATTGCTTCATGTTTATGAGGTCATTAAGAATTATTTTGTGATTGAAGATTTTACATTAATTATACCATTTGGGGCAGCACAGTGGCACGGTGGTTAGCACTGTTGCCGCACAGCAAGAAGGTCCTGAGTTCAATTCCACCATCAGGTCTTTCTGTGTGGAGTTTGCATGTTCTCCCCGTGGGTTCCCTCCGGGTACTCTGGCTTCCTCCCACCGTCCAAAGACATGCAGCTTGTGGGGATAGGTTAATTGAATAATCCAAATTGCCCATAGGTGTGAATGTGCGAGTGAATGGTTGTCTGTCCTTGTGTGTTGGCCCTGCGACAGACTGGCGACCTGTCCAGGGTGTACCCTGCCTCTCGCCCTATGACAGCTGGGATTGGCTCCAGCACCCCCCGCGACCCTGAAAAGGATAAGCGGTAGCGAATGGATGGATGGATGGATGGATATACCATTTGGCAGTTGTAAAATTAAATTCTCGAACAAGCTATCCCAGTTCTGCTAACCGTTCACTAGCTCCCTACACACTGAAAGTGCACCTGTATAATTTAATTCAGTATGTTATCCCCAGATTTTTTCCCATGCAGATGCTGCACCGTGTTGTTCATCAGATTGCCAATTTTCCCTTTAAAAACAACTCGAAACGCTTGAGAAACACATCACACATTGCTCAAAATACTGGTATTTGCCAGCTATCTGCTAACCCATGTGCCAGTCCTATATTTAGACTGCTTTTATAATTTACTCCTTATCTCCACTCGTGGATGAAATATCTACAATATATTCACCGACTAGCCAATACAATTGTTAGCATTTTCTTAAAAGCTGAGCAGCTTTTTCCTTCTTAGCAATTGTAGAACTTTTGACATTTGCAGTGTAAAGTGAGAACTGCCTTTGTGGCTTTTCTGTTATGGATATTGATTTCCTTCTCACTTATTTAAAAATGACCTACAATGTTTATGTTTTTGTTCGAGTGGCAAAGAGATTAAACGGGCTATAAGCCATCCAACTCTTTTTGGCAACACTGCTATAAACAAAGAGTGATCCACAAACTCCACAGTAAAATAAAACTCTTAGACTTAACAGGCAGTTACACCCACAGATGTAAACATCAGCTCCATATCAGCATTGAAACATCATCAAACACAAGAACACAGTCCATTGCTGCAATGACACCTAAATTTTAAGCATTAGTAACACAGCTACACTCTTACAGAAAGACTGTATTCACCCAACAGCTGGCATGTACTTTAGTGGAGATCATTTCAGTGTTGTCAACGACTCAACATAAGGATAAAGGCTATTTCTGAGCAGTGGAGATGACAAGAGCATTTACTTTCCTGATATTCTGGGACATGAATGCACCTCTGAAGCAATACTCAGAGTCCAATTACAGCTGTTTACTGCCCCACATTGCTGCACATACACACATTCATCTCCCTTCCAGCATTATCAGTGCTAGTTATTTGGAAACACGCATGAGTCCTCAGGGACAATTTAAGATGATGAAACATGTAGGGTATTTGGTGACGATTTCAGTGTCCCTCAGTTTAAATCATAACATGACTTCGAGTATCTTCAATACCTTTCTTTTTAAATCAAATTGATGAAAAACAAATCATTTTATATTTGTTTTAATGAAGTGGTGTCAAGTTTGAAAATAAGTTTCTGTCATTTTCAAGGGTGTGTCTGTATCCAATAAAAACATGCTCTGTGTGCTTTCACTGTAGTGTGAATAACTTTTTAAAAACTCCTTTGGCACGTTAGTAAGGAAGCTTTGATGGTAGACACGACTCCTGCCGTGTCTGGTTTAATAAAACAGAAAAGGTAAACAGGTGCAAGATGCTCCAGCATTTTCCCATTAGCATGTAAAATAGATCAGTTGGTTAAGAATATGAACTAAACTTTTTTTTCGCTAATACACCACCTTAATTTGTCTTTTCTTTTTTTTTACTGCTAGATTTTGGCAGTTAAACTGTCAAATATATCTCACATACTAGTTAGTTTGGCTTATATTGTTATACATTGTTCTTTTAAAATATTTCTTGTACTTGTCCTTTTTGACTTTATACAGTATGATGCATTACTGTAGATTAAGCAGAATGCCAATTATTTGAGCTCAACATGTGCAGCAGTATTATTGATTCATTTAATAGTGATGGGAAACATTTTTTTAGCAGAGTAATTACTTTAATTTTTAATACTTTATATACAATTTGAGAATAATTCAAAGTTTTATGTGTAAGTATGTATTTTATAATGCTGTATTGATACTAATGATAAATGTAATAATATTTTACAATTCTTCGACTAGGAAGTACTGCAGAGAGAGATGCCCACGAACAGTACAGCAAGAGGCACAAAGATGAAATCATGAAAAACAATCATAAAATAATGAAAGGCAGAACAAAATCATAAAATGGCATGCTGTCAACTGGCAGTTTGTATTGTTGACGTGTGTCAGATTTATTTTCCTTTTCTAAAAGGGGTGGTCACCGTTTGTGTTTGTCATTTTGTAAAAGTCACTGTGCAACAGGGCAGGGTAATGTGGCCAAAAATATTTATCACAATATATGTTTGAAAATTTGCAATAACAATTTAACTGATGATATAATTGACACAAGACAAAACACTTTACAACTCCACAACTTTATTAGTGCAAAAAACACATCAATGTATTTTCACTTGAAGAAGCAGCTGTTTTTATGTGCATTAAAGCTATATAAATATTTAACAGTGCAAATGCAAATTCCTTGCTGACAGTTTAACTAAAAAGGCATTTCTAGAGGAAATGGGCCGACATATCCTCAGCATAACCATGTACAATATCCACAAAAGTTAAAAAGAGCTTATACACACACAATACGGTAATATTATGTTGAAGCACAGTACGTATCACTCCGCGAGGCTCCTGCCTACGATAGTCGTAATGCTCCGACAATCCATCAAGCAGTGCAGCTTCGTAGCTTCCCAAAGTCCTATTAAAACTAGTGCTGACAGCGTTTACTTCGTTAAAATGACGTTAACGCGGTTATGGCGGTAACGCGGCAAATCTCCGTTAGCGAGTTAACAGAGATGTGGGGCTGGACGGCACTAATGCATTGACGCCGTGCAGGTTATTCGGCCCGCTTGCATGTTCTACCAAAAATTGTGTTTTGGTGTGTATCTGATGGATGAAAACCAAACCAGTTCCACACCACTGAAGTTGCAGCATTCTTACAAACCAATTCTGGTTCATCAATTTCATTCAACAATCTGCTTCCACCCTTCTCATTCTCCATGCTTTTTCCGCCATGTGCGTATGAAAACAAAGGCACTGCGCATGCGCGTTTTACTCATGTTCTATAGCGATATTTCATTTTCTTATTGTTGAACTACATTATACCGGTATTACCTTGAACGGTATGATATGGCCCAGCCCTACTGCACAACACTGCTAAAATTTCAAAATACACAAAATTCAGAAAAAACTCACCCTCAAAAACTACCAGCTCTATTTGTCCAACTGCTGATCCCTGTCTAATGCCTTCCATCTACAATAAACTTAAATAATAATAAACTAAAAACAGTAAACTAATAAAACATTGAGCATGTTTAAGCTGACTTCCCAGAAGGGCAAAAAGTCAAATTGTTATTGGTCACGAGCAGTTGTCCAAGCATTTCACTACATATCGTACTGTGTATGACTGTGTACGTGACAAATAAAATTTGAATTTGAATTTGAATTTGAATCCATGTAAACCCCACAGAATAACTAATCTATAATGACGTCAAGTTGTTCAGTAGCCAACAGGTTTGCTGGTGCAGGAACAATAGTCACCATGTGTAGTTTTTACAGTGGCGAGCATCTTGCAAGCTACAGAAGAGCAACACTGAGCAAAATAAAGTGTGTGCAACACAGACTGTCACTGTTCACCACAGTTTAATGATGTCAACAAGTTTATCTCCTTGGATTACTTGTGTGTCCAGAACACAAATACTCTTGTACCATCGGATCAAAGGGCAGCCGTTCCAGCTGAAGGGTTTATTTTTGGCCCTGACAGATGTGTTTGACACAGCTTCCAAAAAAAAAAAAATACTAAATGTCCGCTGTGAAAAGTCAACAGCCCCGCTCATTCATAGTAACACCATCCTGCTGCTTAACTGAGCTGATCACGAGGCATTTAACATAGTCTGCGAGAAATGTTACCAAATATATATAGAATATATAATGAGAATAGATGTTACTGGTGTCTCACAGTCACAGTGTCTGCAGCTCATCAGCTGTGGAACCTATATCAATATAAAAAGATGTACAGCGGAACAATTTGTTCTCATGTCCTCTATAAATAACCAGTGTTTTATAATGTTCTGACGCTGAACAGATTAGAGCACCAGAAACACTTTGAAGTCAATAAGCAAGTCTTCCAACACAGCACATCTGCTCTCAGACACACCAGCACGGATCTATAAGTCTATTCAACGTCAGACACATAAAGAAACATAATGAAATCATTTGAAGTAAGTAAGCTGCAGAATCAAAACAGCACTTCATTAGTGATGTTTTAGTGTTGATTTATTACCGGGTAGGTCAATGTTTAATGCTCCAGTCAGCTCACCACTCTCTCTCTCCCTATCTCTCTCTCTCTCTCTCTAAATATATATATATATATATATATATATATATATATATATATATATATATATATATATATATATATATATATATATGTGTGTGTGTGTGTGTGTGTGTGTGTGTGTGTGTGTGTGTGTATATATGTATATTCACATGCAGCTTGGACCCGCGCCTGTTTCATGAGCTTACAGTGTATGATTTGCAATTTAAATTTTAAGCCTAAACATGAATGACAAGTGCACAGCTGCTATCTTTAGTGCAGTAAAAATGCAGGAAATGCTTGTTTTATTCTTAGCACACTGAACTTCTAGAATATTATCAAAATACAAACACTGACTTGTTTTTTTAGCATGTTACAGATGTTTAGATATCACAATTGTTCTGTATTTTAAACTCTCCTCCTTCAAATACAACTATTTCATGCTCAAAGCCCTGAAAGGACGCGTCAGAATTTTGTTTTCTGCTGCTCTCACAAATGTGTCAGTTCTGACTGTAGGTGAATGGTCAATATGGGAAATGCAAACAGTATGAAATTCCATCAAAGTACAGTTTGGAGCTGCTGAGGCAGAGTGTTATCTGGGCACGCACACTGTTCAGCTTTCATCTGCTACACTTCTGATATATCATTTTGTGTCTGCCCTCCTCCACACCAGCACAACTGAGTGCTGTTGTTGTGGATGAGGCCACTCAGAGTGCTGACATGTGGCGTCATAACGCTTTTCATTAATAATGATAAAACTCTTCCACAAAATAATAAAAGACCCACAAAAAATAACAGATGAAATGCATTAAAGGCCTCGTTTTTAAAAAGACAAACACACATATACCACCCAACCCCCAAGAGGCATATACACACACACATATATATACACAAACACAAAGCATCAGCAGATAAGACCAAAACTCTGACATTTGGGTGAACTAACCGTTTAAAATACTCTAAAACAGAAAAAAGGAGGAAGTAACTTTTTTGCAACGCTGATTATCGTTATTGCCATCATTACCATCATTTCTCTTTTAGTTTTATTTGAATACACCGACACAAATTTGGACTTGGCTCCTGGTAACACCACACCCACCAGCAAAAGAGAAACAATACACTCCTGCCGTGTTTCTGGGCTATGTGCATCTCCGCGCACCCCGTACGTGCAGAGTCGGGGTGCGCTTGCGTAACGCAGCATGTCCACGTCTCAGAGCCTGAACAGTTCTGGAACGAACGTTCACTTTTTCTTCCCCCAGAAGATGAGGCTGTCTGTGTGCGCGCGCGTTATCAGCAGGGGGCTCCACTTCACTCAAAGAGAAGCGAGGCCGCGAGTCTCCAAATGCGGTATGACTCACAGAATCTGCGCGCGAGCCTGTTTGGGCGCGTGCGTGCGTTCGTGTAGCTCGCGGCAGAGTAAAGACAGAAAAGAACTGTCTCTGGAGCAGTGTGTAGACAGAACAGTGTGTGTGTGTGTGTGTGTGTGTGTGTGTGTGTGTGTGTGTGTGTGTGTGTGTGTGTGTGTGTGTGTGTGTGTGTGTGTGTCCTTGGTTTGGGCACGACACACTAAAGCAAAACATTTCCACTCGCGCTCGAAGATATTCCGTAAAAGGAATGCGAAACGCACATTTTCACTCAATTTCTCAATTTTACTCCTTTTTTCCTGATGTTTTACTCGCGCAATAACACGGCCCGTGAACACACACACTCACAAAAGACACACCTCCATTTGACATTGACACATATTACACACCCTCTCCAAAGAACCACAACACCCTCCTCGCGCCCCTCTTATCAGCAGATTACTACTCCACCAAAGCCCAAGTCCCCCTGTTCACACAGACAAGCCCAAAGCTTTCCATCTAAGAAAAAAAAGTATGAGCCCCGAAATTCCCACTGCTGCTGCCCAGTAAGGACACCTAACTGGAAAACACCACAAAGAAAGAGCGTTGATGCTTCTCTCTACTGAAAGGCGTAGACAAAAATAATAAGGTGGGGGGCGGGGTGGGGGTATGTATATGAACATGTCAATAGTGGCCTTAATTCTGTGTACGGGAGATTTGAGCCGTGCCACTGAGCAGTCATGTCTGGTTCAGTCATGACCGACAGAGGAGGCTGGGAGAGGGAGGGGGCAACAAAGACCCGCTGGCTATGCCACATGTGCGTGTCAATAACGCGCACTGCACTCCCTCTGTCACGGGCTCACTCTCACCAAACTACAACTACTGTTGGCGTTTATTAGCACTCGTCTTATTAAGTGAGCACATACCTGGCCCAGAGGCGTAACGTTTGTTGAGTTTTTGTTCGGTTGCCGTATTGTTGTTGAACGGTGCGGACTACATCCTTGCATCTCTGTGCATTTTTGGCACCGAGTCCACCAACACAAAACAATACCCTCTGAATCCCACCACCCTTTTTCTCTTCTTCTTTTTCTTCGTTTTTTTTTTTTGATTGTTTTTGTTGTTGTTGTTGCACTGCTGTTTAATGAACACTGACTAACCACAAAGGCTACTCCCAGACTTTCTCCAGGACGACACAAAGAGATTTTTTTAAATAATTAATTGCGGCAATAACTCATTTATTAATATAGAAGAAAATAATGCATATAAATAAACTCACCGTTTATTCAGCAAGTGGGGAATACAAAAAAAATCTTCGAGAAAAATTGTGGGACTTGTAGAAAATATATTTGTGTCTGTACGACAAGTCTCGTTCTCCGTTATTTTCTCCTCGCTCTCTTCCCAGCCTGTCCCTCCAAGCTTCCCGCTAATCTCCTGTTACTTCACTTTTCCTCCACCTCCTTTATTTTTCCGCTGCGCCTTCCTTCTCTGTGTGTCCACCGGCGTTGGGTTTTTTTTCTCCTTTTCTCCAGCAGGAGGAACATTCAGCACACGGGGAGAGAAAAAATACTCAGCGGTCACTCAAAAGGCAAGATGGAGCCATTGAGGTTTTAGGGGTGTTTTTAAAGTCATCTGCCGGTAAGTCAACAGCGGGTCTCGGTGAAGTGGGTTGTTTTCATTCAGACAAAGGGTAATGTATAGAAAGATGGTGACAGCTACGGTGTGGATGTGATAAAACCTGACGAGACGCCGAGAGAAAAAACAGCGGGCTTCTATTTTCTGGCTCACCCCTCTGCTTTGACGCCACAGTGGTACGGCCCACCCTCACCGGGCTTGTGGAATGGAGCCGAGCATTCCCGCCTGGGCTCGAGCCAGCAGGTAAATAAACACACCTGCCCACGCAGAGAAAAGAAAGATAAACTTAACGAAGACCAATAATGAGCCCCACTCCCCAACCAAAGACGGTCTGGTGGCATTTAGGGATGGGGTCAGGGAAGGAGGTTCTGGTCACTCTGTGTATTTGTGCCCCGGAGTATGCCACCCTCAAAGACTGGGCCATTTAAAAACATCCACGAAGCAGGGCTTTGACTTTTCACGAGTTTCCTTTGGTCAAAACAAAACTAACCACCAAAAACAGCTCAGTAATAACAAATTACTTACAGTAATTTTAAAAATGCAGATTTTACATGTAAGTGCCAGTGCATGGATGAGAAATTACCAAAGTGTAAGATCTTTAAATCACCCACTTTGCACAAATTATTGACAGTAATTTTTGTGAATTCTGTACTGATTCATAATAATAACAATAATAAAATTTATTAATAATTTAAAAAATTCAAGTAGAAAAATTAGATACCTTGCTCCATTTATTTGCCAACAACATCCCAGTAGTGATAGTAAGAGAGTGAAGCGTAGAGTAAAAACAACTCTGTGACAGGCCCCTGGGCACATTTTCTTTTTCTTTTTTTATTCTGCATATCTAAATAATCCAATAATATCAAGCATAATTCCGTCTTTTTATCAGCTCCATGAACAACAACCACAGTGAGAGGTTGGCGAATGTACAAATTTATATAGGTGTATGAATTCATGTGAACATCTTCAGACATATTACCACAAACCCAAAACAGATTTAATTGTCATGCTGAAGTAACGAAGAAAGCTGTAATGTCTAAAAGCACAGAACAAATGAGACAAGCTTATTAACCACAGATCCTCACAAACAAACCACTTATTTCTACAAATCCTCATTCAACAATCATCTCCAGTGGACCAGGTACATATATCACGCGCACACTGTTCGGTATGAATGCATATTTTCAACAAACACAAACTACGGGCATATCAGAACTTCATCTTGCACTCAGCAAAGTCATTGACAGCACTGCTCAAATCCAAACTCCTGGCAATATACTCACAATACTCTCTTCTCTTCATCCATTTTTAAGCACTTGAGACTTTTAAACACATGCCACTGTGCCCATGAACTAATCTATAAAACACTTTGTGAAAAACTAATTGATGCTTGCTCGATTTTCCAGGTAAAAAAATAAATCCTAGAAAGCTGATTCTGTTCCTGTGGATGTTGCGTGTCAGTGTGAGAAACATCTCCATCAGTTAGCCGAGACTGGACAAGTGATGAAACATTTCTCCCACTGGAAACGCGACGTCCAGATGAACAGAATCAGTTTCAATTGCGTTTTGGTCATCATCCACAAATGAGAGAGAGCATGGTCAGGAAGTACAACTTGCTTCTGCACCATCAAAGATTTTCAGAAAAGGTGCCGATTATGATCCGTGGAGTGTAAAATGACAGAGTAAATATTTGCATAGCTGGAATTCAGTTCTTGAGGAAATTGTATAACGTATGCTTTATAAATAAAAAGTTAGGCTCTGGTTTCACAAGGTAGAATTATGACGTAAACATATTAGTGGAACTCATACCGTCGGCCCACTTTACCATAACACATTTAATATTTGTTTAATGTGGAAGAGCCCTCCTGACATTCTACCTTCTATCCTGTTGGATCTCATGTCTTTGATAATCGACATCTAGCCTATATACGTCCAACAAATTGCAACTGAGGTGTGGATAGGTTGAAAAGGTTAGCATAGGTTATCAAAGCAGTTAGCAGTCCCACTTTGGCAAAAGCTTAAATAAATTTTGCATGACTGCACTGAACGTTAACTTTGTACTTAGACCCTGTTTGTTAACTTAAAGGCAGATTAACTGATTTGGTTATGTAGCTATGTGATGCAGTCTTTATATCCTTTCGGCAAACTAAAGTTGTATAGCGGTGTCTTGTTGATATGTAAATGTTTCTGTATATATACACATCTTTTAATGGCATTTAGCTACAATTTAGTCCAGTTGCATAGTTCTATGTTCTGCGCTAGAACTCATAGTGGGCTCTTTCACTCACGGAAGGAAAAATAAATATGACACATGCAGTTCCAGCTAAAACTGTACTGTAAGCTACACCCAACTACTGAGAACCAGAGCGTCGCTCATCGGCTCTGTGGTTGTGTAAGTCAGGTTAGAGTTTCCCCAAGTGGGACACATATAAAGACTTATATTGCCACTCAATTACATTATTTCCTCATGTGTTTCCTCACAGCGACAGTCAAAGTGAATGACTGAACTATTCCGGTGGGATTTCATACGGAATGTATGGTTCCATACTGTGGCCTTATTTTTCCACCTCTAAAATGTAAAGGAGTTCCTATAAATATTGTAGCTGTATGATTATTATCCTTCAAAGAAAATTATCCTAACTAAATGGTGCTGCATGAGGGCATTTTTAGACAAGTTGTCTAAATGCTGCATGTTGTAGTGGTATTATGATTTTTTTTCCCCACATCCATTCAAACATTGTGCTCTTTGGATAGATTTGGCATAAAACTTCATCAATATGTTCTGTGCATCATAGTTGGCGGTTTAAAAATCTCTTCACAGCTCTAAATGCACCCCCTTACATAATGATCCTCCAGCCTGTGCTTCTGCCATGCTGTTGTAAGCCAGATATTTGTTCCACCAGAACACACTGACGCCCATTTAAATAAGTTACAGTGTCGCTGTGAATTCAGTCCAAGTCGGGAAATACAATACGAATGCCCTCATACTTCACTGTGTAAAAAAAATCTGACTCATTCTATCATATGTTCAAACTCTCCGTTACAGAAGACAGATAGGCTCACTCTAGTGAGCTGACACAGCATTTGCTCCATTTAAAACTGAGATGGAAAGAACTCAAGACACGCACTGTCGCAACTGCTACAATTGCCTCACATATATATCCGTGGCCACTGCTTATCTTGACCCACCAGCTGTGCAGACAGGCTGGATTAAAGGGCTTTCAGGTGACATAACACACCCTGTGGTGGACTCACTAGAGGCCCAATGACGTCTGATAATATTTGTTGCTGCAAACATAACACGAATCAATGTCCTCAGTTTTGGATAAAATGATTTTCTCTGCATACAAACAGTAAACTAAGAGTCTATGCAGCGTAAATCGTTATTGTCTGCGTGTGTGTCTTTTTTGTGCCCCTTCCAAACTTTCAGAGTAGAGGGCTGCCCCTTGCTCTGCCTGATTCTGCTGCTGTACTCTTTATGTTAAAATAGAGTTCTTTCTTTCTCTTGTTGCCAAGTGCTTGCAGGTCTTTGCTGCTGAAAGTGATTATTGAGGCCTTGAGGCAACTATTGAGGAGGCCGACTATTGTTACAATCTGGTACAAAAGATGACAACAACTAAAAGTGAACTTAAATTAATGAATTTAAATTAATGGATGTTCATGTTAGACTTTTAACAAAAAAAAGTGTTTCTTTAACAACTCTATTCTACATTTCTAGAATTTTTTTCCAATTAAAAAAGTTTCTCAGTAGAAGAATAATAAACGCTGCAGTGGCTCAAACTCATGAGCTCATGCGTTGGAGTTCACAGCTTATCACAAGGTGTTAATTAACCTTGTATAGATATAACAGAATTCCTGAACTTATTATGCTGACAGAAAAGATTTATTTGTAAGAGTCCGACAAGTTCAGATCGTCATGCAACAAATGATAAAAGAACAACTTTTTTGATTTATTCTAAACTTACTACAGTATTTATGGTACTCTTATCATGTCACTATGCTTACATACAGCACATTCCACTGAAAACTAATAGTAATAGTTCCAGGTCTATAGATTAGAGAAGCAGATTAGTTTGAGTGGGAGGCAGATGGATGATTTATACCTGCATGCAGATTCAGATTACATCATACATGTGCATAGCTATGTAAAACTTGGCTGGCTGGCTGGCTGGATGGATATTGAATTTGTTTGCCTATCTCAGCCAACTACTCGGCTGGTGTTGGAGTTAATTGGACAGCCAGTATTAAACTGGTGCATGTTTTCTGTCTTCCAACTAAATGTATAGGAGTCAGCAGTCATTTCCAGATGTGTTTTTCAAAGCTGTCCCAGGTCAGCTTATTTGCACCACGGGCTGAAACAGCATGTGAGACGTTCTCTCCATCTTGTCCCGACCTCTGTGTGACCTGAAATGAACTCGAACTTTAAATCAGGCCAAATCTACTGTGTCTGCAATCACTAAAGCACAGCAGGAGCCAGTGATTGAGCAGCGTCGCTCCACCAAACAATAGTGAGTCACTGAGGTCATGGCAGGTTGATTGGCCCATGAAAAATTTTCTCCTTCTTGGCATCTATTACATTTACCGGTCCTGAGGATAAAATACGTGTGTGTGTATGTGTGTGGTCTGTGGGGATTTCTGGCACCCTTGGAGCCAGTCAACACTGTAACAAACAGATACCTTCTGGTGTAAACATGTCATTGCGGGGAACTTTGTTTTTGTACTACTGCCAGTAAAAAGGCTAGTGAGAGGACTGAATTATTCCAGTGTACAGCAACTCTCTACATTAAAAAAAGTTTGACGCACAGCGTGTTACACGACACAGAGAGAACAATCAGCCTGGAACTAGTTTTGTTTGTTTTCTGATAAAACACTGACTGCTGAGCTACAAGGACACGCCAGCAGCTACATGTTGAGCACAATCTGACACTGCATGCAGTATTGCATTCAAAAACATTTAAAATTAAGGATCATTTAATTTAACAATTAATTCTGAATTGTGAGTGGATTTCAGGCAATTTGAAAAATAGGTTATTTCTCATTTGGACTGTTGATGAAGCAGAAGGCACAGGCTTCCATTAAAATCATGTTCACCCACAGCTCCAATTAAATATTTGCCTGTGTGGTCTTATTCACTCTAGTGCTTTTAAAATAATGAGATTTGAGCTTTATCATGATTGAACTGCAGCCACAGTAGGTCTGGGTAGCCGGTCATGGGGAGGAAAGTATTTGTCACATGTTTGAGCATCAACACAAATCTAGCTTTGGTTGGGTCCGAGATTTTTTACACTTCTAGCAACTCGTTTGCCACTCAGTCGGTTCAGTCGTGTTCCCAAGTTCTGTTTTTAGAAGTATTCTGGTTCATGTCACACCAGCCAGACTACACTTGGAGTTTACAGCCAGGTGTAAATGTAATCTGTCCAGTGTGACCAAACACTGAAGAGGAAAAAAAAAGTCCTGGAATTTAAGAAAGGTCAGTGACTATTGGTGTTAACTGAAGCACAAGGCCAAGTACTATTAGCTTACCAGTGGAAAAAAACACAGCCCATGTAGCTGCGTCAGTGCAGTTGGGCCTGTTTTTTAAAAGTCATGGGGCGAACTACTTTCCAAATTAAAGCCAGATGAAATTTAAGATACTGAGAATGCACTTTAATTCCTGATGTACATACAAAGGCATGTGAACTGCGTAACAGCCTGGTGTAGTGTATAGTAAATAGAGTGCCACAGCAACTTTAATTCAATCAGGACCATTATATATATATGTGCAATTCATCTGTATTTTTATTTTTATTCCTATTTATTCTATTTATCCCCTTAGTATATTTTATTTATGTATGTCTGTGTATTTATATGTGTGTGTGTGTGTGTGTGTATATTTGGGGCGACCGTGGCTCAGGGGGTTGGGAATCGCATCTGTAACCGGAAGGTCGCCGGTTTGATCCCTGGGCTCTCTGTCCTGGTCGTTGTGTCCCTGGGCAAGACACTTTACCCTACTTGCCTACTGGTGTTGGCCAGAGGGGCCGATGGCGCGATATGGCAGCCTCGCTTCTGTCAGTCTGCCCCAGGGCAGCTGTGGCTACAACTGTAGCTTGCTTCCACCAGTGTGTGAATGTGAGAGTGAATGAATAGTGGTATTGTAAAGCGCTTTGGGTGCCTTGAAAAGCGCTATATAAATCCAATCCATTATTTTTTATATGTGTGTGTGTATATATATATATATATATATATATATATATAAGGGGTGCAACGATACACAAAATTCACGGTTCGGTTCGATACTTTGGTGTCACGGTTCGATATTTTTTCGATACAAAAAAAATGTTCATGCATTTTTAATTTGTCATTTATTAAAATTATAAATATATATTTTAACTCAAGAGTACAGTTTTTAAATTTAACCCTAACCCTTGTGCGTGTTTTTTATGGACTATTTTTGTCTTCAAAGCTAAAATTGTGCCTTTTGAAAAATGCTGGCTGCTGCACTGTCAAGACTTTTTGAAGTTTTACTACAGTTGGGCTAGTAGTTAGCGGGCCAGCAACCTCCAGGAAGCTGATGTGGCCTCCCACCTAATCGATTCCAACATCCATTGTCCTTTTAGCTGGAGTTTAGCCTCCTCCAGAAACAGAATTATGGAATTTTATCGGATTCTTTTTTCCCCTCTAACATCTAATCTATTGACTGCGGCATCCCTGCTTTCAGAGCCTGTTTTTCACAGTGA
Source organism: Rhamphochromis sp. 'chilingali' (assembly GCF_963969265.1). Classification (NCBI taxonomy): domain Eukaryota; kingdom Metazoa; phylum Chordata; class Actinopteri; order Cichliformes; family Cichlidae; genus Rhamphochromis; species Rhamphochromis sp. 'chilingali'. Next base: position 40,618,356 of record NC_137929.1, on the reverse strand, counting down.
CTAATAAAGATATGTGGGTATATGCATGTGTGGGTATACTGCCTTCTTTGAACTACAGCTGTTGCAATGATGATAATTATGATTGCAATGTTTCTCTTCTCCTCCTGAGATGGATGTTAAATTATAGATGGATGTGCTGTAGGTGCTTCCAAGTGATCATCGAAGAGAAAATATACCAGGCACTGAAGCATTTTCAAATATGGCGCTGTACTACTTGATGTGTATTTGAATAAGAATACTCTTCGTTAATGTAGTGGCTCATGTTGAAATTACTGCTGTATTCACATCAAGGTATGTGTCATTATTCCTGAAATGTAACATTTCTTCACATAATCGCTGCCAGTTTAAAATGAATGAGCTCATGTTCTGCGCCACGATCAGCCTGACGCTCGCCTTCATTACCATCATCACTTTTTCTGCATACTCTCGTCCACTGCTCCGTGTCCTTCCAGGTTAACAATTACAAACTCAAAGAAGATTAACTGACAGATTGGTCTCATTGCATTTACTTTTTAAAAATGTATCAGCAATATTGAGGCCTTTGATCCCTTTGAATTGACTTACAAAAAAACAGCTGATCAAACATCTGCATCGTTCCTTGTTAGTCCCACATTTTAACTGGCTATGGGCCTTTTGGCTCTCCTGTGGGGGATGCTAACCCAGAATTGGAGATTTAAACTTTCATCTCCGCCATTTCAGCTACTCTACAGCAGCTTCGTTTTCCTTTTGTTCTTCCTCTACCCTTGTTTTGTGGGGAAAAAATGATTCTTTGTGAATAAAGTTACTTTGATCAGTTGTCTCTTCCACTCTGAGATTTCAAGTACAACTACAAAATGTGCTGCAGCTTCAGTTGGTGGTCCTCATCGGCTCCTTTTAATCACTGCAATTGACCTTGTGACCCTGTCTTCTCCCTCTGCACACTCACACACATTCTCCCATATAGCCTCATAAATACATCCTCCCCTATTTTACCCTCCAAGGTCAGCCTCCTGCTGACTGTAGTCTCCCTGGTTAATGCTGATGGAAGGAGAAGAAAATAACAATGGACAAAAAATTGTCATTATTAATGACCCTGGAACAGCCAGGCTTTTTTTTATTATGCCTTGCACATGCCTTGAACAATGCAACGTTTTCCACAGAAAAAACACTTTTGCATTAGACAGAGAGCAGTTTTTTAAAAATTCTTTTTAGTTTTCATGTTTTTGCACTTAGTCTTAACACTTGTTCCTGTTATTTGTTGCCCAGTTATAGACGGTACATGTAAGATGGACACACACAGCTAATGCAACATTTCCCATTAGGATCTGAAGTTGTGTTATGACCAGAAGTTGCTCTATTTTCTATTATGCTGGAAATGGGGCTGCATTATGCTAGCAGCTGAGACCACAATTGCTAAAGGAAAGTCCTCACTTACGTATATATATATTACAAGTGAGAAGTATCAGAATCAGAATCAGAATACTTTATTCATCGTAGCTTAGTAAAGTCGTACTAAAACATTTGACAGATTTTCGAGCGCCGTGTACATTAAATCGTTTCGAGGTCAGTAAACACAACCAGAACTCATACATAAGGCACACGGGATTATAAGGGGCACTGTCGATTTTCAGAAAAATCAATGGATTGATTTTAAGTGTGATGTATTTTCCAAAAAAAAAAACACGGTAATAACGACGGCCCGCTAGCATACTCTACCAAAAATAGTGCTTTGTTGTGTATCTGACGGACGAAAGCGAAACCAGTTCCACACCACTGAAGTTGCAGCATTTTTACAAACCAGTTCTGGTTCATCCGATTCATTCAACGATCCACTTTCACCATTCTCATTCTCCGTCATGCAAAGGCACTGCGATTGTGCGTTTTACCCATATTCTATTGCGATATTTCATTTTCTTATCATTGCCCAACTTTATACCGGTATTACCGTGAACGGTATGATATGGCCCAGCCCTACATTTAAGTACCGTCGACATCTGAATCTTTCTGCTTACTCTATTCTCCATTATTCCCGATTGATTTACAGTTCAGCCAAGTGTAGCTTCCTCACTAGAATGACAAAAGAAAAATCTTTCTGACGGGAAGCCTTGTAAACAACATTTTAATTTTAAAGAGCAAGAAACACAAGCAATCAATCAAGCAACTTTTTTGTGATTCCTTTTCTTGAGCGCAGGAGGTGAAAATGAGAACATTTATAAACAAATCAGCTCAGCCGTGCATTTTTAGTGATAATTAGGATCATGTTAGTGTCACTGTCTCATTATGTTGTTTGAGAATACCGCACACTGCTTTCCTGCCTGTCTGACCTCCGCTAATGGAGCTTACACCAGAATCCTTCCCAAGTTATTATCTGTTTTTATTTATTTTATTTATTTTTTTGTAATCTTTTTCGTTCTGTCAAATGTTGTATGGATTTCTTGGGGAATATAAAGCTATTGTCAAATTAGGCCTTTACACTGGCAAGTTTTTATCTTCTGTCACAAATAATGTGCCTCAGCCTCGGGGTTGGTATGAATCTAACACACACACACACACACACACACTTATACAACAGAATGTGAGAATCTGCTATCAAGTCTTGATGAAGGGGAAGTGGATTTGTTTGATGCTAAAAGTCAAAAGAACATCAGAAGCGGCTCCACTGTTACATGCAGCACAGATGCCTCCTTCAGTCTCGTCTGACTGAGTGAAAAGGCTTTTCATTTTTGGAAAGGGGGCAAGTGCAAAAAGAAAGAAAAAAGACTAAGAAAAGATGAGACAAATAGAAGCTGCTGCATCTTGAGAATTACAGTAGTGTACTGTTACAGTCAGCAGTGGTGTTTATAGCTGCAGGAATGTATGCGTGTGTGTTACTGGGTGTGTGCATATGTGTGATTTGAGACAGCTGCAGAAAAGAAGGGGCGAAGAGGAGGGGGGTGCATTTTATTATCCTGGTGGCAGCGGTGGTGGAAAAAGGGGGTGTGTCCCCGCACGCCATTGGCCCAGTGGGTTGATTCCAGCGTGAGTGACATCACAACTCCGTGCCTGACCTACTTAAAGTGGCCATGACGTCACAGCTGTCTCTTTCAGTCTGTCTCTTTTTTTATCCATTGTCCCCTATACCCCGTCTGTTATACAACCCCTTTCTCTCAGCCTCTTACCATCTTGGCTCCTTCATTCACATCTTTCTGGTCCTTATTTATTACTTTTTTCCCAGCCTTTCTGTAATTATGCAGAGGCAAACACACGGGAGAAGAGTTCATCAGCAAAATGAGACACAGAGGAGAGATGAGAGTAGTCCTGTGTTGCCAATAACCCAATATCTGGAGATTAAAGCTATACTGATGAATTTTAATGTGTTGGAAAGCAGCGTTGGCCCCGATGACGTGACAAAACGAGGCGGCAAGATTCCACCATATGGACGGAAAGGCACTGTGGGACCTCAAAACCCTGTTTTGGAGTGATGGTTTTATATAACCGTGGGAGGGGGGGGGGATGCTGTGCTTGCGCAACGATTTTAGTGAGGTTGAATATTCTAATCCAGCACAGTAAAAGCAATAGATTTACAAAATATTTATATTTATTTATATATAGTTATATTCCAGGGACCAGAATGCACTGCATGTTTGCCCTAAACGTTGCATCTGCACATCTGCATTTCTCCAATGGGCCACATTTAGCATGTCAGATGTGTCTTAGCAGTTGGTTGACATCTGGATGACATGGTTGCCGGTTCCTTAAGCGAGGCTGGAAGTGGCAAAAGCAGCCCAGGTTAGGTCAAAAGGTTTTCACTACTGTACAGTTAATTACTGTCACAGTATGAGAGACTATTAATCTCACCCTATAAGTGACCAGGTTTGAATGACAGGATGGGCTCATTTATGACCCCATTATATTTTACACAATAGGATCATAACGTTTTCACAGGACTCCCACGGGGATGGATGTCCTAGCAAAGTCAGACCATGCAATTCTCAGAAACTGCAAAAAACGTGAGAGAGACTCATCGTGATTGTTAAGGACATAGAAAACTTAAAGTTCATGACAGCATAATTAGAAAAAGACTAAACAATTATATCTTACTTGGAAGTGTTGCCAGGAGAAAGACTCTTCTCTTATTCATTTTGTAAAAATGTATCTAAATACAAACACCTTATACCAGCTGTCAAACACAGTGGTGCAAGGGTGATAATTTGGACTTGCTTTGGAGTCAAAGGACCTGGGCACCTTGCAGGCACTGAATTGACCATGAACTCCTCTTTATACCAAAGTATTCTAGAATCAAACACACACACACTCACACACACACACATATGTGTGTGTATATAATGACAGACAGTAAACATAATTTACTCCAAGAACTCTGTGTGTTATTCATACAATTTTTGCTGGAACAAACAGACATAAGAAGCTACTAAGTAGCTGCAGGTACTTGCATTCAAAAGTTGTCTTCGATATACTATTGGTTTTAAGGTTAGAGGTTGTTTACTGTGTATATGAATATCTAAGTTAAATAACAATGAATCTGCTTAAAAGCTTCTTAAAAGTAAAAAGGATACTTTTTCAGTCAACTTTAGCCTAATTTAAACCAGGAATCCTTCATCATGTTAAAAGCAGTGAAACAAATTAGTTACAGCTTCTGCGTGTAGGCCTGTAAAGAGAATACAGTATAGAGACAAAGATATTGAAGTCCTTACACATTACACCTACATGAGCTGCTTGGCCACTGAAACCGATCCCATGGGTGCAGTTTTTTTGTTTTGTTTTCTTTGCTGATGTAAATGTCAAAGGAGGTTGGAGCTTTGAAGTTTTTAGTCAGCAGAGTGTTGTAGACGTTTACGTGTTTTGCACTTCAGCACTCTGCTATCCCAAAACCAGAAGAGGACAGGTATGTTGTCTATGTTCAAATGTAATAATAGGAAGCTGTAAAATAATGTTTGATGTTTTACTGCAGGAAGTTTCTTGCCCAGTCAAGAAATATCCCATAGCTCCAGACATCAGAGTGGTGTCGGTTATCTCATTTAACTCCGCAAGAAAGCAAAGAAGCATGTTTCGCAACAAGCTGAATTATTCCCTTCACTGAGGTTGAAAATGGAGAATGTGTGTTACAGTGTTTCAATACTGCGATGCTGCTAGTTTTACCTCAGCAAAGTAGGATGGTGTATTTTCCACTCGGTGCTCTCTGCCGCTAGCAGAAGCATCAGTGTGGTGTACATGTATAAATGTATTACAGTGGGAAACAGATTTATCGGCAGATTTTTGTGTTCCTGAACACAAGCAGATTATCTGCGAGGAGCAGGAAAGCTGGCGGCTGATTATGCCTGCAGGGTCGTATCTAATCTGAGGCTACAGTCAGATCAGTCAACAGTGAGAGGGTGAGAGGGAAGGAAGGATAGAGGGAAAAGAGAGGGAGAGTCTTTAATGATTTACAGACTGGACAGAAGGATGGAAGGAAAGCGATGAAGTGTGGTGGAAATAAAAAGGGTAAGGATTAGGGAGAGATGTAGGGCAAGAGCATAAAGACAGGGGGATAGTAGTAATTAGAGAAGCTTGCACACATCAGGAAAACACAAAGAGGGACACTCTGGGAAAGAAAAGAAATGGGAGGAGGAAAACAATCCAAGTTTTCCTGCTAAAATGGAGTCCAATAAGCTCAAAGCAACAGTTCCTCCTCTTCCTCTTCTCTCCCTCCGATTTGTCTCCAATGGGAACCTCCCTTTTCTCTCTCATTTATATTCACAGGAGCTAGGGGGCTAGTCACAGGGGGCAATCACCACACAATACTACTTTTCCAAACACACACAAACTCACATGAATACGCACAAATACACAGTTGGAATCTTCTTTGTAAAGCTAAATTTAGGGCAACCAAGTGCAGCCACAACAGACTGAAGGAAAAAAACAAAAACAAACTCAAAGTAGTATTCTTCTTTTTTTGGTTCAAAATATTAGAAAATAACAACAGATTAATTATTTAAGTTTGCAAAATGTCAGTAATAGTAAGAATCAATATCTTTGTTTCAGTTATTTTTTAATAAATCTCTCTGTCTTCGGGAGATGTCATTTCAAGGTCGTGCGGCTTCATAATGTCGCTTTGGAGAAAAAAACCTCTCAGTCATAAATAGTGCAGGCTCAGGTGGTGCCACTTCTCTGGTGTGATTAAATCATAGCAGACTCCAGAACCACGAGGCTAGAGCCGACTCACATTTAGTCTTGAACACATTTCACTGCCAGCAATCAGTTTCAATCAGCCTGAATGTGGCACTCACCTGCCTGCTCAAAGCTCTGTTTCCTAATATAAACTATCCCAGAAGGTAGTAGTGAGAAACTGTCATTTTCTCAAGGAAAAATGGACAGAATGTGTTGCCTCTGCCAACAAATGACACAAAAGTAGTAGTGACAGGCCTAAAACAACAACAACAACAACAACAAAACTGTCCATCTCTTAAGAAATCCAGCAAAGATCTGAGACAGAACCCAAGAAATGTATGTGGACCAATAGTTGATCCATCTACTGTTCACCGAGGCCTCGTCAGAAATGGTCTCGGTTGGCGGTGAAGAAGCCAGAATAAAGGGAAAAACACAAGACCTGAACTGAAAATCACAAGACATGAACTGAAAATCAGCGGCAGCCAATGGTAAAACTTGGTATCTTGTCAAAACTGATTGTATTCTGAACACAGAAAAGTACCATCAGATTTGATCCACCATAAAATATCATTGGTAAAGTATCTGATTGGCAGCAGTTTCATTTTTCAGCATGACAATGATCCCAAAATCATACCTGGATAGAAAAACACACAGTGAAACACCATCAGTCGTGGATTGGCCTCCCCAGAGCCCAGACCTCAACACTGTTGAGGCAGTGCGGGATCATCTAAAGGGAGCCAACATCCAAAGAGAAGCTTTGCATGTCTTTCAAGAAGCCTGGAGTACTATTCCTTAAGACTACTTAAAGAAATTACAAGAAACCTTGTCAAAGAGAAACCTTGTGCTAAAGAATAAAGGTGGACATACCAATAGCGACTTTCAAGCTCATTAGAATGATAAAAACAGTTTTTGCCTTAACCTTATGAGAACCAAGGAAAAATCTATCTTTCCACTGAACTTTTTTGGAGTTAAAAGAGGCCACCCAAACATGGGATAACAATGGAAAGCCCATAATGTTCTCTATTTAGTACATAATGACTTATAAGAATAGCTCAAATAAGTCAAAGGTATAGACGAAAAACAAATGTCCATCACAGAGGACACAAATGAATAGGCTGGTTCTCAGGAGGCTATACACTGCATTTCCAAATATTTGTATGCATGTTTCAATAAGCCAATGCACCTATTTCCTAATTATCCTACCAAGATATAAAGAGATTAAACATTTGCGCAGCACAATACATTTACTTTCAATCCATCTTACTAAGGCAGGAATTACTATTTCTCCATCCGGAGCAAAAGCAGAAACAAGGAAGGTAGCTCAATGTAATTTATTGCATCCATCTATCAGGGTTTTTTTTTTTATGAATTAATTAACCAAACAGGATTGCTGGCTGTGGGTTTCCCCAGCCAATGTTTGCGGAAAGGCAGGCTGCACCCTGGACAGGTCACCAATCCATCATAGGCTAACACAGAGAAACAGACAACCAGTCACACTCACATCCATACCAATTCCAATTAACCCCACATAGATGTGGGCCAAAGCAAGTCAGACTGAGTCAGCGGGAAATCTGAACATCCAAAATGTGGACTGGTTAAATTGTTGTTTCTCTCCTTAATCCCACTGAAGGCCAGAGCTTGTCTGCTACACTGTGGGTGGGACTGTTTCTTTAGACAGGTCTTTAGGCTGTTGCCAAAGACCTGGGACATTACGATAAATTTATGAGAACTTTTTATCCTGGTTGTTCACAATGATGATGAGCTTTTCGCAACCTATTACTATCTATAAATTTTAAGGCACATGTGGCAGCGTATCTGGCCTTATATAGCTACATCTTCTATGCCAGATGTGCTCAGTCACTATGCTCACAAGACTGAGCCTTGGAGGTGGAGAAATCTGCCCTTTAGAAGCAGCGTATTTAAAATAGGGACACCTTGACTTGAATTTAAACAAAACGAGAAGAAAAAAAAGATTAATTTACTTTAAGTATCTCTGAAGGACGGGGTGCGGGGGTGGGGGGTACGTTTGGTGTTTTTTCAGGGGAAGCAGGTCAAATATGGACACATTTTCTTAGTTTGAAAAGCCCAAACTGAAAGCAGAATGAGAATATTTTCAGGGCAGGAGGTTTTTACAGTGCAGAGCCTTGATGACCATTAGTGCATCAGTTATTACTGCATCTAATGGATGGGGAAATACGTGTAAATCAGACAATTAAAACAGTTTCCACTGTGCTACCGGTGCCTGTTTTACACACACAGACACACACACACACGTAAAGCTAGCTGTTTTGCTTGAAACCAAAGTGAAATACACCCACAGGCAGTGAACTTTCCTCTCCTGATGTTTAACTTGTATTTCATTCTGTTTTCCTGACACATTATCTATTCCCCGCTATCTATCTCTCTCTCACACACACACACACACACACACACACATTCAAAAAAAAAAAAAAGCTCACACATTATGAACAGCCTGGTGTGATTTTCTGAGACTCACACCGACTCAGATACTTTTATGCTCACACACGTACAGTCACACACATTCACACAAAGAGCTCCCAGTGACACAGAAATCTCCTTGGAGACTTACAGCTCCATCCCTGTACCTCCTTTCCTCCCCCTCCCCTCCCCACCTCTCCTTGCCTCACGACCTCTGTGCAGTCCTGCAATGCCGCTCGTGTTCATCTCTCTCCTCTGTCTTCTCTTTCCCCAACCTTCTCATCCTTCCCATCTCTCCCCACGACCTCTCGGTGGCTCAAATTATTTCTTTGGTTTTATCTCCCTTCCCTCGCTCACCGTCAGTCTTTTCCTTCTTCATGCCTGTGTCACTTTTATTTCCTTTTGAATTGTTGCAGATTCTCTTTTCCCATTGGAAAATATCTCTGTTAGGTTTTTACACCCAACCCAAACTGCCGCAGAGTTTCAGGATGACTTCCAGAGCCCCTTTAATCTGTAAATCTCACCCAAAAAACTCCAATGCTACTAGCTCAGCCAATGGTTACATACGATATTTGCATATGTGCATGACCATGCATGACTGCATAACACAAAACACAAGCATAAGCGATGCTAAAAGAAAGATGGATCGCTTGGCCACAGTTTAGTTGTGAAAGCTGGTTCAGGTTGTTCTAGGTGGGCTCAGCTGACACACCTGAAAGCACTACAGCCTTTCATGAACACTGTTTACACCTTTCCTGTTGTACGTGACACAAAGACCACTACAACAATGATTTATGGCTGTTTTTCTGGTGACTTGTCTGCAGTATTGTTCTCAGTACAGTCACAGGATAGAGTGACTTAATGGTTTAAAGCAGAGGTACATTTTTAATGAACTATCAGGCACTAAATGCTTCAGTAGAGTCAAATTGAGAACAAGGCTGCTACTCATTTAGCTGTTGCTTTGGTGTTGAGACTTCTTTCTGGATGGGCCGGAATCAAACCTGCGACCTAGTGCACATGGTTTACTAAGGTCAAGAAGCAGTACATATTGGAAAAAGAAAAAAATTGAATCTGCGATTGAGCTGCAATATTTTGCTGACTTTTCATGGCTAATTGACGCATTTGCTCAAACAGATTGCATGCAACTAACTTGATCCAATTCACTGCAAACCCATAGCAGGCTGAATTTATATTACTGCTGTTTTATCATCATCAGAGTTGCTTTGAAGACGGCAGTTGAAGTTAACGGTTGCAGATCTGTCTTTGAATCTCAAGTTCATCACCCACAGACGCCGTAATTATGGCTGTGTGATGGTGTCCAGTTTTTCCTGCAACTGTACCATTAACCATGTGCGCATTCAAATACAGTGGAACCCCGACTTACGAAATTAATTTGTTCCCAAGGGTCTTTCATAAGTCAAAAATTTTCGTAAGTTGAAGCACCCATCGCGCCTTTTGAGTGAACGATAGGCTATAGGCTAATTGCTAACTGCAACAACAATATGTCGTTCAAGTGGAACAGCGAAGTACAAATGCCAAGAGGTTGTCACATGATTTGGAAGGCATTGTGGGCATTGTGGGCTCAGCCAATCAGAGCCAGCGGATTTCATTACGCGGGCATTTTGCCGTAACACGGGCAGAAATATTGCTGTTAAGTGCCTTCGTAACTTGAATTTTTCGTTAAATGGGGTATTCGTAAGTCGGGGTTCCACTGTATTTGAACCGCATAAAAATGAGCTGATGTAAGAAAATCAGTCATAAACGGCACTGCAGAAAGATTTTAGGAACTCAAAGTGAAGTAAGTGTGTTTTCACAAAGTGCCACCCAAATGTGTGAAGGATAACGATCTAAACACGTGAAGTCTTTGCGGAGTATGTTCGTAAATGACAAAACCAGAAAGTGAGAACAACTGCGGCTGCTTGTGAAGAAGCTCTTCTGTGCTGCAGGCCCACCAAGTCTGCTGGGCTGGGAAATGTTCCCCAGATAATAGAGCTCACACCTCTGTAGAGTGTTAACAACCCACTGCAATGTCACCACTTTAATTTCATTCATGCTCACTTAGTTACAGTCATACAGTGTGGCGTGTGCCCAGACAGTATGCGGGCGAGGTCGTGCAGACGGACATCGTCACCTGAACTGCTTCATTTAACACAATTTCAGGTATTGTCGGGAACCTCGTGTGTTATTAGGCATACTCACCTTCACTGCGCCAGTTTGAAGTGCTTTCAAGGCATCTATAACATAACAGCATGTTAACGGTGCTCAAGTCATGCGAGTTCATGCTTTAACCTCGATTTTTAACTGATTTGAAGACACGGTGTGGTGCAAGCATGCGAACAGAGAGTGGGCATTCAAAAACGTGTTGATGATCAACTCATTGTCGCAGCTGCAACGGTGAGTGACGCAGCTTCCTTGAAAATGCTGTCATTTGTTGCAAGGAACACAAGGGCAACAGTGTTACCTGCTGTGTAATGGGACTGTTTGATATTCTCTTCAGTCGATTATCTAAACGGAGGCCCGGAAGTACAGTTTCAGAAAAACTTTAAGCCTCCGATATAAAAAAGTAATGTTTTCCATCTTCCATCCTGTGCAACAGTGTTTCAGGACCTTCCGAGCTCAAACCACTCTGCAATCACTCACTTTAACTGTTTAACTGTTAGACCACTATCACATTTTCCCGCCCCCTTCCCTCCTTCAGCTCTTCCTGTCATCTCTCCATCTGTTAGCGCCTCCTCCATCTGTCTCCACTCTTCTGTGACCTGTGCATCCATCCATCCATCATCTATACTATCATTATCAGTCTCACCCTGCTTGTCTGCCATAACCCCCCCCCCCCCCCCCCCCCCCCATTATTCACCCTTCACCCCAAGGCCCGCCGCTTATTGATTAGTTGTTCCTCCTCTTTATCCCTGCCGGCTTCACGTTCCTCCATTTATCACAGAGCTTTAAGTTCTCCAAGCTGCGTGACATATATTAACAAGGAAGCAGCATCGACGCGTATTCATTAAGCTCTGGGCAAACAGGCTCCATAGCTTCCTGCAGATTTTGGTGTCTGACATGAGATTCGGTTTCTGTTGCTTTTTCCTGTGTGCTTCATTAGGTCGGGGTGCTCAGTGATGAAAGTTAAAAAAGTCGTACCTACCTTGAGAACATCTGTGTGTTCTAAGGAGAGCTCGTTGTGACTTTCCTTTTCGAAGAGATCACCTTTCATAGCCAGTGAATAAATATTTTTGCTTCCTCCACTTCTGTACCATTCATTCATTAATGTTGAATTCTCTCGCAGCTGCTCTATTCCCATGTTGTTGCAGTATATTAATGACCTCGAGTTGATTATTTCAGTTGTTCTTCTGACTGAAGTTTGGTCTTTTTACAGCATCCTGACCTGCGATTGCATTTGTCCCTAACCATCGGGAACCGTCACGTTAATTTTTATTGAGTGGAAAAAAAGTTAGCATTCATCCTCCAGCTTCACCTGTTTGTTATGCTAACATAGCTGTGTCACTAGCAGTCACGTAGCACATCATTATATACCAGCTAGTCCAACTTAAGTAACCAAATGTCACTGCTGTTTAGTTCTGTCTTCATTTATGTTGGAAGTGATAGCTGTAATGTTGCCAACTCCTCAGTAAGAAAAATGCTATTGGCTGTCCTAAAAGTCGCTGGAACTCGCTAAATGATGTAATCGCCTAATTTGCATAATTGGTCATGCGCAGGTAATTGTAACAGACGTAGGAGAGAGAAATAACATTGTGGAAGAGACATGAAGTGAGTAAAAAACACCCAAAAGCATTTAAAATATGTTTAGAACTACATATATATATATATATATATATATATATATATATATATATATATATATATATATATATATATATATATATATATATATATATTTTTTTTTTTTTTTTTAGCAATTATTGTTTTTTTCAATGTCACAATTTGTGGACTTGGGACCGGTGTTCTGACAAAACGTCCTACCATAAGTGGTTTATGCACATTTCTGCTGTCACAGAGTAACTCCAGCACAAATGTAAGTAGGTATGACGGTTTGCCACTTAACTTTGCCCATCTGAGTATGCTTGTAGCCCACATTCATAAAGCCAGGACGGTTTGCCACTTCATTTTACCCGTTAAAGTATGCTTGTAGGTCACATTCTCAAAGGTAGCATGGTTTGGCACGTAATGTTACCCGTCAGAGTATGTTTCTAGCTCATATTCACAAAGGTAGGATGATTTGCCACTTAATTATAGCTGTTAAAGTATGCTTGTACGTCACATTTACAAAGGTAAGACGGTTTGGCACTTAATTTCATGTTGTGCGCATGTGTAGAAACAATGGGTAGGATGGATTCCCAGAACACCTGGCAAAAGTGACTCGAAATAGACACTTTTGCCAGTTACTTTGAGTCTGTGTGTCTTTTTAAGTAGTTTTAAACCTTACTACGGTACTTATAAACTGCTTACCTGTCATAGAAACCGATTTCTAAGTTTTCAATGATGGGAATGATGCCTTTTAGTGCCTTGATTTATTTTCCACCTAAACATGATATAGCATGTTTAGGTGGAAACAAGTGAGCTAACTTCCTGCTGACTTCTAACTCAGTTAAATTTAATACATTCTGCCTGGATATTAAACTTAATCGTTACACCTGGTAAAGCAGCAACGCTGATCATTTTATTAAAGATGAAAGAATTTAGACAGTTTTTAACTCAGTGATGCCGCAGTGATCGTTTGATTTTGGGACCTGAAGCGGACGGCGTTTTGGACCCAGATTACTCCGCGAGGCTCCTGACTACAGTAGCCATAATGCTCCAACAATCCATCAAGCGATGCGGCTTCGTAGATTACCAAAGTCGCACTAAAACATTTTTTGACAGATTTTTGAGCGCTGTGTACCACATAAAATCGTTTTGAGGTCAGTAAGCACAACCAGAATTCAAACATAAGGCGCACCGGATTGTAAGCTGTATATTTTTGAGAAAATTTAATTTTAAGTGCGCCGTATAGTGCGAAAAATACAGTATTCATACATTACTTTCACGTTCACACACTCACTCCAATGGATGCATCAGGAGCAACTCGGGCTTCTGCATCTTGCCCAAAAGACACTTTGGCATGCAGCCTGAAGAGTACAGGAGCCCGCGATCAATCTGCTTTCTTTCTAATTGGTAGACAAGCCGCTTGACCAGCTGAGTCACAAGTCTTGTGTGATGTGAAGGGTCAGTGTGCACAGCTGTTAACAAACCTTTGTAGGAATTTTAGAGCTAAAACTAACTACATGGACCTGGAGGTATATGAGAAAATACCAAATTAGTTATAAAAATCCTGCTCACTGAAGCCTCAACCTGTCAACTCAGCACACTGTTGCATAACGCACAGTTTCTCAGTTCAGTTCATTGATTTAGCCCCACCTGAATGCCACAGCGACTGTGTGCATCTGGACTGGATGAAAGGCTCACAGAGGCTCCACACTGGAAAACATGTTTATTCACTTTTACCAGTGCAGTCAGATGAAACAGGAAACAGAAGAGACGGACACAAACAAACATGGAGCATCACTGCATTACACAAGTCAAGGTCAGTAAAGGTCATCACACCTCCGCAGCACACAAGACTGTTTCAGGACCAGTGAGGATCTGTGTGGCCACAAACGAGCACATGCTTGTGGCATTATCCGACAAGCAGAAGTCCAAGATTTTCTGAGAACAAAAGAAGTACTCTTTGTGGCCTTTGTGTGGGCCACTTATTGGGACACACTGCCACCTGCTGGTTAGGAGGCAGCTGTGCAGCAGCTGGATCAGCAATACATTTTAAATGTTAAAACGTCTAGCAGGAGCCCACCAACATTAAAGACTACACACTAGTTCAAACCGCGGCACTTGAGCTAGCTAGCTAATAGCTGGTAAGGGACTCGATTTTTCAATCAGTTCTTTAATCCGTTGTGACAAATCGTTCAAACACATAAAACGTTACAGTTAAGCTCGGCTGAGTTTGCTGTTTATGCGAAAGAAGCAGAAACATGTTCATATTAAAAGTCAAATAAAAAAAAAAAGAGTATATTTACCTTCCCGACTTGAAAGAAAATTCTGAAACAAGTACTTCTCATATCTGTGAATTTGTACATGAGAGGAGTGATAGCTACCATATGATGTAAATAACTGTCCAGTCAGTTCAGCAGACATGACCACTGCGTACAAGTCTGGTGTGGAGAAATGTGAGTGTGTGTGTTTCACATTCAGGATTCATCTCCGTTAGCACTATCGTCTTCTCCTTCCTCCTGCTCACCTTCATCATCATCATCGTCCTCTCTCCCTCTGCTTTTCGTCTGCACACAGGGACACACACACAGGACAAAGGTTAACGTCAGTATTTGACACATGGATCAAGCAAATGAAGCCCAAACTCCACAGTAGTTGGGACGGTGTGTAAAATGTAAGTATAACTATCAAATGCAATGATTATGATCAATATATATCTACAACGTATGCAAGGCCTCTGCCGACAAAGACTTCATCTGTATACCTTTCAGCACTTATGAAGCTTTTCCACATCTCTAAAAGTGTTTCTGAGCCCATGCAGTGATTTCCATGACACAGTCATGTCTGTTTTTAATGCAGTGCTGCCTCAGGGCCCGAAGATCAATACTGGTCTTTGGCCTTATGCTCTGAATCTTTTGATGACGTTATGCTCTGTAGATCAGCGGTCCCCAACCTTTTTTGCGCCACGGACCGGTTTATGCCCGAAAATATTTTCACGGACCGGCCTTTAAGGTGTCGCGGATAAATACAACAAAATAAAACTAGTACCGGTACCGAAAAAAAAGAAGATTTATTCATAACACACGTGAAAAGACCCAGGAAAACCGAGTTAACGATTAAAACGATAACAAAATAACGCTGAAAACCGATAAAAACCCTGAAAACCATACATTTCACACCTGAGCCTCAACTCTCGTGGCCCGGTACCAAACGACTCACGGACCGGTACCGGTCCGAGGCCCGGGGGTTGGGGACCGCTGCTATAGATGATGAGAGATTCAAGTATTCACAATTTTATGTTGAGCAATTGTTCCAGTATCTATATGTGCAGGATTTTTGCACATTGGTAAACCTCAGCCCATAAAACCGGCTCTCCCAATCATGTGACTGACTCTTTACTGGGTAACCTAACGAGCTGCAAAATGCTCCTCCAGCTGTTTCTCTTGTTGCCCTCAGCCTAACTCTCCTTAGATGTGTTGCTGCAATTAAATGTAAAATGAGCTTCTATTTTTCACAAAACAGTAAAATGTCCAGCTTTAAACATCTGATATTTCCTTTGCTCTACTATGAAAGAAATATTGTTTTATGGTTTTTGGAAATAATTTTATTTATATTTTAACATCATCCCAACTTTTTTGGATTTATGGTTTTAAAAATAAATCATGTTAGGTTCTTTGCACTAAATTCGCCTGTTGAATAATAGCTGAAAACAAACTATGTGCATACAACAACTTGTTTAAAACAGCTGCTGATGTCCTCCTTTCCTTTTCCCCCTGTCCTCACCTCATCTTCATCCTCCAGCAGGTCCCCCTCCTCCTCTGAGTCATTCAGCTCCCGGCTCTCTTTGCCCCTCTTCAGACTGTCTTCCTTCTTGCTGGAGGTAGATGAGTGAAGAGGAGACACTTCACCTGGCTCAGGTTTGGAGCTTTTCATCTCTGAGTAGACGGTGGAAAAAAAAACACACAAAAACACTCAAATAAAAAGCTGATTTTTCTGTTTCTGCCAGTCTGCTCCATACCTGAAACGTTTATATAATTGATGGCGCTGGGTGCATGAAATGTATATTTAACATTTGCATAAGCACCTCCATGACTCATCTTTGTGCAGCGTGAGTCACAGAGAATATATTTGTGAAAAAAAATGACATCTTCTCTTTTGGAAGAAGTGGACTTTGCTTGAACTGGTATTAGCTAATGCCAACCAGACAAGTAAATAATCACGTACACGTGTCTGTTTGTAAATGCATTCTTGGTCTCACATTGGAGGTTTTTAGGCTGTTGACGTGATGCCTGGCTGCCCTAAAATCAAAGTAGGACCCACCTGATTTCTTGCTGTGGTCCTTCTCCATGTGGTCTAAGCTCTCCAACAGGTAGTCCACCTTGTGTTTGATCTGTGTAAGCTCCCTTTTTATGGTCTGTAGATCATCTGCCTTCACTGTAGGGGAAGTATGGGATAAGCCACTACTGAGATGACCTTTGGAAGTCACCAGTAAAGACGGCATGGATGACTCTGTGAGGAACCTACTTGTACGTGAAGTTCTCTGGCTGCTCTTGGAGGAGGAGGAGGAGAAGCTGGTCTTGGTTCGTCGGCTCCCGCCACTGCTCAGGCTCACCCTGGGACGTTTGGAGGGGATGACCGCGCGGGACAGAGGGGGAGGAGGAGGAGGCACCCGGGACTGGTAGGAGTACATTCTGAGAAGGAGAGCATCAAAGTGTTGAGCTTACTGGCTCTGCAAGCTGCTTTACAACCCCCCAGCTGGCCAAAAATGTGCTGAGCAGCAGGCAGATTATTCTTACATGTGTAAAGAATAAACTGCTTACCTGTCATAGTAATCTCTTTGGAAGTCGTAGTCCAAATCAAAAGATGAACTGTGAAAAGAGAGGGGACAGAAAGATTAGCCAGCAATGTGCTAAAGCTGCTGCACTGTGACTGAGAGCAAAGCAGCATGCACACACCTGTACATGTCTCCTGCAGATCGCTTCACTGTCTTCGATCTATGAGGCTTCGGTTCACCTGCCAGATTGATGTCTGTAGGAGGAGAAACATCGAGGTAAGGTAGGATGGACTAGAAATCCAGGAAAGAAAAACGCTATGGGAGAGAATGTGTGAAATTTCATCAAACACATCACACCACATCTCCATCTGGTATGTTATTTTTGTCAGACTAGTGCAGGTTTTACCTCTAACAGACTGTATCGGCAAATAAGTCCTCACATTTATTTTTATTTGCCTGAACAACAGAGAGGCTCCTCTGCTCTTGTTCAGAGTGGATATGAAGCAACTCTCCCCTTTCTTTACTTCATTTTACTTGATTGTAACACTAGAGGGCAGCAGCATGTGTTTAAACTGTGAAATGGGAAGGACGTCCCAGATTTTAATCTGTAGGTGAGCAAATAAACTGCACATTGTAACAGATACAAGTCAGGGAGTGAACATATTTACAGCCTATACTTTGTGCCTCCATACAATTTTCTAAATGCACTCGTGATTAGAAAAATAGGAGGTTGGAAAATGTATTCATTTGCTTTCCTGCCAAATTAGAAAGACTGATTTTGCTTTCAGTGCAGTAAATATAAAGCTACTGCCACAACTTTACCTATATCACATATACGCTGCACAGAAGGAGGCATACCTAGATCACAAAATATGGTAACAAAATATACTATCTAACACTTCCAAAAGTCTTTAATGTAGTGCAAATAGTATTATATTATTGGTTAACTTGCTTTATTCTTCAGTGACATTACCAAGCAATACCTTAACATGCTGTTTTTTTCCTCCATCTCACCTAGCACCTGTCCAACGATCATGCGGCCGTCCTCCCCGGCCACGGCGGCCCTGGCGTTCCTCTCGTTGGAGTACTGGACGAAGGCGTAGCCCTTGTGGACGGAGCAGCCGAAGATCTTGCCGTACTTGGAGAAGATCGCCTCCACATCGGCCTTGGTGACCAGCAGGGTGTTGAGGTTGCCGATGAAGACGCGGGAGTTGAGGGAGTGGGGGTCGGTCTTGTTGGTCACGTTGCTGCTGGCCATCAGGCTGGAGGAGGAGGATGATGACCAACTGGCAGGGAGACAGAAAGAGAAGGGTGAGTGCATGGGTGAAGATAGCAGTGGGGAAAGAAAAGCAGGTCAGCATGTGGAGGTCAGCAGTGTTTAGAGAAACAAGAAGGTGTGATATAGATTTGTCTTGTACTAAAGTTTAATGATAATCTCTGCTCAAAGGTCAGTGTGAGTGTTGAACCTTCAAGTTCTTTAACGGTATGACTTGAATCACACTGCCTTTGAGAATTCAGAATGATAGTCAGTGAATTGATTATTGATGAATTTCTTTTGATCTAATAGTTTATAAAACATCCAAAGATGAAAACCTGACTTCTAAAATGTTAAAACCAGCAGCCGTTCCAACTAATTTTTGGCATTTTGTGTATGAAAAGCTTCACATGCTTCGTCATTGTGAATACAGGTATTAATTCTCTTTAATCAAACTGAGTTCATTTATCTCTAATTACATAATAGCCTCATTATAATCATATGAGAATGCCACTGCAATTACTGTTACGCACAAGGAACTTTAAGTTGTGCTTCTTACCCCTTACACACTAACTGCAAGTTTGCACTATCAAGAGCATCTAAAAATAGATACTAGACAGAGTAGACAGTGTGATCGGGTCATGAAGCAGCCAGCACTCACTCCATTGTATCTGTACTCGGGTCGGTGGAGGTCTGCCTGTCTGTGTCTGTTGGAGAGAAGAGCATCGTGGAGAAGCTATGAAACATGGAGACTGTGGGGGGGATTTTTGCTACACCTCCAAAAGATAGGATTTTTCCTCATATTTGGCCAAAAAAGGGGATTAAAATGGAAAGAGGTGTTAAAATATTTTAAAAACCTGTGGGATAAATTGTTGTTATGACAAAAACAAGCATATTCACTCGTGAGCAAATCCAATAACCTTCATCCTCCACAGAGGGTGAAGAAGCTAAAATGATTTTCTTTGCATTACAGCAGCTGGACAAAGCTTATAAAATGTGTTGTACAGCTTAATAAACACAGCAACCTCTGAAGTGCCGACTGCATCAAAATTGGATCGTCGCACACCAGGAAGTTTGCATCATGTGCACTTCGCGAGTCTGCAGGTACGATCCCCTTCTTTCGGTGTATGCCAGTAACAATCCGCCATGTTGGCTGCCACATGTTAGAGTCCCCTCTGACGGCTCTGCTGACATGAAAGTTTTGCATCACGTCATGTTTCACTTGCATTGGTGCAGTTTTGGAAGCTTCTCCTGTTGCTGTTCTGCATAAACGCACAGTGTATGCATGCAGTCAGTGGCGTACCAGCGTTGATTTTAATTAGTACAGTCTTGCCACACTGTTGCTGGATTGCTGTCTCACCAGTGGCCAATACTGCAAAGTTGTGTAACACTGCAGGAGAGGGGGACAAGTCCCTGAATGCAGTGTCAAAGCGACACTACAGGAAAAGGGTGATTTCATAAGAAGTCTTTATTTTATTCTGGTCACAATTCTGTAGTAAACTTTAAACCCCAGCATGCGGGAAATGATCTTCTTTGCTCAGTCCCCAGAGTCATTCATCTCATTATCCACCACTTCAGCTACTGCAAAGTCACGCCTCAGCTGCCAAAACAACGGCGCCCAGCAGCCTCTCCCCGCTCTGGCTGGTGACTCCTAGCAGAGGATTACAGTTTACAGCATTCCGGCCACAGCTGAAAGCGCTGCTTGCCACTGCATGATTTTGGCCAGGATGCGTCTACTGTTTGGCGAGCTGACAGGACGTCTACAACATGGGGCGTGTTCAGGAGGTGCCGGGGACAACTGTGGCCTCTTTAGCTTATGTTTCTAAAGCTTTGTGGGGGGTTTAGGCAAGAATATCAAGGCACACGTGCACTCTAGTGTGATCTGAATGTCTGATGCTAAACACAACCAGTCAAGTTATATTTACACACAAGATGGAGAAAGGAACATTAAACCCTTGTATGTTATAGGCATGTGGATGGGAAGCTTGTGTTTGGACTGAAACAGGCAAATATCTTGCAAACACCAATTTTGCAATTTTCAAATCTTTGGGCACATGCCCATCAATTGGAGGACCTTGTTTGTCTTTTATGTGTAATGATATTTGGAGCCATTTGTGTTCACTTCCTTTAACTAGCATTCACTGCAGGCCTGTTACGTTTCCAGTTCTATTCAATTGCATGATAGTTTGTGGTCCCCTTGTGATTTAATTCTAAATTCAACATGTGGGGGCTCATTATTCAGGAACAACTGCTTATTATAGTCACTCATTAATGGCTCAACACACCTCTGTGGAACTTTTCTTATCCACTGCCTCATCTGGGCCTCATTTTACAACTCCATAAAAAACCTGTTCACTGTTCAGCTTCCCTCTGAGTGTTGGATTTGTGTTTGTGCTTCAACTGTGACAACACACTGCAGCTCTCAGGATTCATGCTTGAAGACAGACGAGACAAAATGACAAGAGCAGCTCTGCTAGAGGTTTTTTTAATACACATTCAGGGAGCAGAAAGTGGCGACGTGGTCGTCACCAGAGGTTCTTTTGATTTGTTTTCCAAATCAGATCAGAGATGATGGAGGTGAAAAGGTGAAATGGAACTTGTTAAAAAAATATCTGAATTAAAAAAAAAAGAAAAAAAGGGGCAGAAAAAAAAATCAGTGTTTAGTGATTACTGAATTAGTCACTCATTAAGGTTATTTCCCTTGCATGCTGCAGTAAAAAGCCACTTTAGGGACAGATAATTGCCTCTTATAGAGCAGGCAACTTTGTGTTTACGTAAGTAATGGAGCACTTTTTAATTTGTCAATTAACATGCACACTCACAACAAAAAGAACAGGGGAAAAAAAATCACTCCAAAGAAGGAGAAACAGTCCTCTTTTTGGTCTCTGTCGGTGCTTTTCCTTCATCTAAGCACTTTATGTGGGAAGATTTGAAGAGGTGTTATCCAGCAATCAGCTCCAACACAAACTGGGCCACTCACAATCAACAGCATGATGCATCTGATTATCACAAACTGGGAGGCGCATTTATGAGGCCATTAGGGCCAAACAGTTTGAAAATTAAGTGGCTGATTTCTCTTCTTTTACAGCACCCAAAGCCCCCCGAACTACTCTCTACTTTTAAACAAAAAAGAAAAAAAGGGGGTGGTGGGGGAGGTAGAAAATAGACTAATGCCAAAAAGGGGTGAAAGTGGAGTAATATATTAAAAAAAATGATGCAAAAGTTGAGGTGAAAAAACAAAAAAGTGTAGACCAACTTACGATTTGCTGCTGCTGAAAAAAGTGGCTTCAAAAACTAAACGGGGGAAACAAAAAAAAAGGTAGAAATTAGAAAAGAAGGTTTCTAGACTGTTCTGATGCTGTCATCACAACAAGCAGGGGAGAAAACGTCAGGGCAAAAAACATGAACGCTACAAAAGCGGCTCATCACTTATTTAGGATAAGTTGTGAGCTCTACATCACACTGCGGTGACAAGAGATCCGGGAATATGAGAAGTCAAGTTTTCCAAGGAATTTCTTCTTAAACCAAAATTTAAAAACACTAATGGAAAAATATGATTAGACATTTTAAAAATCACATCTACAATAAAGATACTTATTACAGCTCATGACTGTTTAACTATATGCACTTTAGGTAGTACAGACGTACTGGACTTCTGATGAGGTTTCCTCGATCTTAGATATTCCACGATCAGCTTTAAGTGGTGTTATTGCAAGATGGAAGCATTTTGAAGTAGTAGCGTGCCCGATGTTGTAAAGTTACAGACCGGGGTCGCCGATGCTTAAAGGTCACAAAACCCCTGCTCAGCAAATTACTGCAGAGCTGCAAATCTCCTCTTGCATTAACATCAGCACAAACACTGTGCACCAGGAGCTTCATGGCCTGGGTTACCATGACTGAGCAGCTCCTGTAGATGTACAGTACAGTTCTGTCCATTTAGTACAGCTAGAATAAAGATGAAGATTTTATTCTTAACAGATCTGGTAATATTGTGAAACCGGTGTTTATCAAATTGGAGTGCAAGTGCCCCTAGAGGTAATTATGAGTACTGCATTAAAAAAAATGTAGTACCTACCAAAGAGTGTTTTTACTTTATACCTTCTGGAAAAATCCTGAAATTTAAAAATAATTACATGATAGTGAGTTCAGTAGGACTTCAACTTTATTACATTTAACTTTTTTTCATTCTACAGAACGATAAACCTGGATTAGCTGTTATACTACCTTTAACACCAGGGATTCTGAAGGAGAAATTGACATTTTAAATCTGCATCTCTTCACTGAACTCTATCATTTATAACACAAAAAAAACAATTTTGCTATCTGAGCTTCTATGTTAATGTAAACTGACCCACAAAGGAATCAGTGGTCTGCGAAAAGGGCGGTGGGTGCTTTATTTTGGCCTCCTGCCTGCCCTCCATGTAGGGGTCAGAACACCCCTGCTTAAGGCCACTTCACTGCAGACCACACCCACTTGGGGACCGTGGAAGTTGGGTAGAGCAAGGTGGGTCAAAAAAAAAAAAAAAAAAAAAAAAAAAAAAAAAAAAAAAAAAAAAAAAAAAAAAAAGACTTCATTGACTTTCCACTGTAAAATGTTGCATAATTGATTATAAGTTTGTTTATTAGTATATAAATATTAATTCATAAAGCTTTAAATCCAATGAAAGGCTTAAAAAAACCCCACATAGGTCTATAAGCCTGCTTACAGCAGGCCCACTTGAGCACTTCAGGTCTAAGCAGCTGCACAGCTCAGAGTACATTGCCAAGATTGTTAAAACACAAAAAAATGAGTAATTATATCAAAATTACCAAATGCATAATTCTGTAGTGCCAGTGTTACAGCCCCCCCTCCCTCCCCCGTCCATGAACGTGCGATACATAAAAGCACTGTTGCTTTAATGTTCCTCCAAAAACGCCCCCGCTTCTCACAGAGGGAAAACATCTCGCCTGCAAAATAACAGGACTCCTGAGATCAGCTGCGGCAAACACACCGCCTCAGCACCGCCAAAATCACACAGAAAACGGAAAAATACGTCGTTAGGACTCGTTGTAAACGACCGCATAACAAGTTTCAAGTGGAGGCAAAACACAGGACCAGAATAAAATGCAAAATTTAAAAACATATTCCCAGAAAAACGGCGACACTTTTATTTTCTTTCTGGCAAAACTGTCCAGAAAATCCTTCCATATTTTATCTTCATAGAAATTAGAGCACACGCAAATAAATCATAGTTTTACACGGCATCCCTACAAAAATCAAGCCTTTAAAATGTCGTATTCGAAAAAATAAAAACAAATAATAATAATAATAAAAAGATATATAAGCCTATATGTTGTTGTGGAAGCTACTTAAAACTAGTTTCTGTGCAGTTTGTGCCATTTCAAAATGTACGTCACTACAGCCAACACAGTCTCAGGAATACCAGCCAGGAGGGGAAAAAACACATTAAAAATAAAAACAAAAAGTCCCAAAGACGGTTCAAAGTCAGGACAAAAACAAAAAAATGTAAAAAGGTAAAAAAAAAATCTCTCATTTAAAAATACTCACCAGGAGTTTAACACTAAAAATGAGAACAATTCAACGCTCTTTCTACTTGCACGGGTAAAGATCCGCTTACAGCGCTGCTGGCTCAACGTATCACCTTGAACCCAGTGGACACGAAATGGCGTCGACTCGCACTGGCGACAGGGGAAGGCCACGCCCGCTTCCGAATCCTAGTTCCTGATTGGATATCCTGAGCCCGTGTCTGTTTAATCTCTTCGCTGATAGGTTTCGTGCTCTTGCCACTGCCGTTGCCGCTCATTGATGACGACATTCATGTATGCTAATCAATTGACTACCCCACGGTACGTACGACACTGCTAGTTTGTGGCTCTAAAACATTGATGGCTGTGCTTTGTTTTAACCCGAAACCGAGGCACAACTGTAGTGTTTTACTGGTT
This sequence comes from Rhamphochromis sp. 'chilingali', assembly GCF_963969265.1. NCBI lineage: Eukaryota > Metazoa > Chordata > Actinopteri > Cichliformes > Cichlidae > Rhamphochromis > Rhamphochromis sp. 'chilingali'. The sequence continues at coordinate 40,594,060 of NC_137929.1, read as the reverse complement.
GAGAGCAGCAGGGGTTAAGTCCTAAAAACAGACACGCTTGCCAGTCTCTATTTTGAGTCTTTACTTTTATTTATTTTTTATTAAGGAGCTAATATGAAAAATTCAGTTAATGTTACATACACAATAGATTTGATCCAATTGATTGTTGAAGTTGTAGTTTATTTGAATTACTTCCATTAAGACAGAGATAGAAATGAATATATTTTTATGTATTTGATCAAAACCATTATTTTACCAAAACCATTTTATTCATTAACATTGAATAGCATGTGAAATCTCATGCGCTTGTCAATCTCTTACTGGTATAGTGCTCTAAATGTAAAGCTGCAGTATAACAACAATGCCATTAATAACAATCACACATTGCTTCTGCATATGTCAGCAGGGTCACCACTTCATTTTCTGAGAAAATGCACCTGTGAGGTAAACAAAAAGGAATTCATTTGTGACACATGACAATCATACTGGCCAACCTTGAGACCTCAGAAGTAGGGAGACATTCAAAAGGGCTGTTGGGGGGGGGGGTATACATATACATGTACATATATATATATACAAAAAATGGAATGAGCATATTATATAAAGTACCTTGGAGGTCAGCCATCTTCTTCCTGTTTCGAGGCAAAGTAACATCCAATCTTGACATGGACTCGGGTGTTCTCAGTACCTCCTCCAGCCTACCCTGCTCATCATTGTCCTGGAGGAGTATGAATGGATTAATAAAATAGTGCCCTCATACCCCCCAAATTGACTATAATATTTTTGTATAAATTAATTTAGTGTAATAACCTTTGATGGAGTTTGTTGATTTTTTCTTTTTCCTACAGGGGTGTTTGGACCCGAGCTTTCGGTCGCATTTTTCTGTCGCTCCCGCTCTCTTTCTCTCTGCAGTAGGATAGCCTGTTGCATGGTCCTGTACTCCAGGGAAAAGTTACTGATGGTTTTGCAGAAGTCCTCCGGTTTGGTGTCCCTCACCATGGCCCGGGAGTAGCCAAGGAACAGGAGAAAAGAGTGGAACCTAGAAAAAAGTAAAAACGGTGTAAGCAAAGACTTGTTGATTAAGGAGTCAGTCAGTCTGCCATACCCACTGGCAGATCCATGGCCTCCTGGAAACCACCAATTGCTAGAGAACTTTCAGATAAAATTTATCACAAAGAAGCTTAAGATGCTGCAATGAAAACTTCCTTGTGCTTTTCCTTGTATTGCTAGCAGACTGCTGTGGATGTGTACACTTTGTATGGAAAACTTCTGTACAAATAGTCCCCACGGCTCAGGAAGTAGCAGTGAAACTTGAAAAAGTGCTTGGCCTGTGTGAGTAAGGACTGAGATGGAAAATGTTTTGTTTGCTAACAAATATCATTTAAAATATGATTAGAGTACCTGTTGATAACCCTACGATGGACGGCTCTTAGGACTTTCAGCCTTTCCTCACACTCTTTCAGAATCTTCGGAAGCCTGTGACGGAGCGAACCGTCCGGGGCCAGGGCCTCATCACCTATCCCTTTCATCTTTTCCCCCTTTCCTCCTTTCCTCTTTTCGTCGGCTTTATTCAGCAGCTTCACCTGCTCCCATGATGCTTTGCACAGGCTCTCCAGCTGGGTAAAGTTAGACTGGACTTGGGAGTAGTCACACTGTAAAGAGAAGAGAAGGTTTTGTGCTTTCCACAGTTTGCTGGTTTAACTGACTCTATAAGTGATCTTCAGAATGAATCAGCTGTGTTGGACAAATGCAAATCCACAGATGCAGCCACACACCTTTCCACCTTTAGTAACCGCGGTGATGTCCGAGTAGAGGTCAGAGGATTCTGGATAGAGCTGCAGCAGTAACACGCAGACGTGGTGCAGCAGGGGCTGGCGAGTGTGTGTGTCCCTTACCTGAGACAGCTTCCCCAGGTAACTCAGCTCAAAACCACGGGCCTTGGGATAAAACAATGTGTTGTAAGAAATAATGGAAAGATGGATAAAGTCAAGCTTGCGTCGGAATGCACTCACCTTACATCCGTTGAGAAAGTTACCGATCGCTAGCACTGTCGCCAGGATGTACTTGAAGGTCTGGCTGGCTGCCAGTTGTTCCATGCCCAACTTCAGATGGAAGAGAGGCTCAGCAATTTCCTTTTTAAGAGGAGTATACATTTAGAGGGCGTTTTGGTGGTTCATATAGAATAGTTGAGCCATCACATCCATCTTTTATTTTTAGTCAGGTGATGTATTAGGAGAAGTCATCACAGTGGTGTTTTTGCCCTGCAGAACCTGTGTTAGTTTGTATAAGTGCAGTGTCCTTATACAGCAGCATCTCTTGTCCTGCACTTTCATTCAACTTTGCAAGACATTATTTGCGGTTCTCCAAACTGTGCACTAAAGTGTAGTTTATCATGTTTGATTACATTTTATGTGTTATTATCTGACATATTGTGTGTTGTTCAAAGTGTACCATGATACTGCATGAACACAAGCAATGAAAACTGCACATGGGTGGGAGTGGTGGCGTGCCATAGAAAAACAACGAGAGGAGCTTGCCTTGGCTGCTCCTTTTTAGGCAACTTTTATGCAAGCTTCTTCCATCTGCAACAAGCTTCTGTCTCTGTTCTTTGGTTATCACTGTTATGCATCCAGGAACACTGATAAAACCAGACTATTTATAGACTTACTGAAGTCTATGGGAATATCTTAAATGTTTGATGGAGTGCATAAAAATGTGACACCAAGGGGTCTTGGCAAAGCTTCATTATGTAATGATCTGTGAGTGGGAAATTATTGGATTTTTATTTACCCTCTCCAAGGAGTCGTAATCCAGAGCAAAGGCCCAAAGCTGAAGCCTGGTGCTCAAGTGTGGGATTTCCCCCAAAGTGAGGAGGCAAAGCTCAGCCGGTGCCAGAGAGGCATTAGGGTTCTGGGCCTTGGCCTCTTTGATCAGGCAGAGTTCCTCTTCAGTCGGGATCAGTGCCTGAAGACGCTGTTTTGGAATGAGCGTAGAACAGATTATCTTAGACCTAGTTTGTAACCCTTTTATTTTACCTGGGTATTGCTGGGTAGTTCATCAAACAAAAATGCTTTAGCTCGAAATCTGGGCGATTTACCCTTTACTGTACCTGAATGTCCTCTCTTTCTAACACACAGCTGTCCATGCTGTAGATAGCAGGGGGGAGGAGGCGCGGAGGGGGCAAGCTGCTCAGGGCAATAGTTATGATGTTGCTGCGCTTCACTCCCAACACCGATATTGATGGCTGCTTCTGTGTTGAGGGGGAATAAAAAAGGATTTAAGGCATTTTAATCTATATAATGCACATCAGTTTGTAGCTATTTGAAAACCAGAATTACATGGATGAATGAACAAAAGGATGTCTCTGTCATCAGTCTCACCTGCCGCCCTGAAACAATGTTCAGACTGCTGCTATTGGCTTTAGACTTAAACAAGTACTCCAGATGGTTTTTATCCAAATTCACCGGCTCGAGTCTGGCCCAAATGGTCTGAGTCCCAAAGCGTGTCATCCTGGGGAGCGGTGCCAGATTCTGCAGCTCCCTCCAGTGAAGCTTCAAAGTGCGAGACTTAACGGTACCATCTTTAGGTGAAGCTGAGGGCAAAGGTGAGGCGAGAGAAGGAGGAGGGGGAGGTGGGGGAGGAAGAGGAGGGGGCGCCGGAGGTGCTCGGAGACAAATTGATGATTTGATAGTTGTTAGGGTTCCCTCATCCTCTGTGCTGTCTTCCTCATCCCAGAGGTCGGAAAAATCCAAGGTGTTGAGACAGAGGCGTGCAGCTGGTGTTAGCAATGAACTCCAGGATTGGTCAAAATCCCAGGTCAGCTCTTTGGATTGTTCCAGCTCCTTCATTGTTCCTTCAAAGCTGCCTGTAACTCAAAAGTAAAAATCCAATACCATTACCGTGGCGACCTATACTTACTTTTTCCTGCTTAATAAAAGGCTACTCCAAAGTGAAAACTTCTTTTTTATATTAGAAAAAAAAGGAATAAGGTTCTTCCACACGTCTTGATCTTTCACATAAAGCAAAACTTAAATCCTTCCTTGTCTTCTCACCATGCATTCAACAACCACCTCACAAACACTCTGTATCCATCTGAATGTCTGTGGATGCTCTGCCTCACTTGTCCACCACAGAAGTGCATAACTCACACACCCAAGTCACAATTTTTCAACCACCTCTGGGTGTTCTCGCTGCACCGTAACCTGCAATTGCCTTAGGGTGTAGCGTTTGTCCCTCGCATCTAAAATGACAAGCCGTGTTTGATCCAAAAGTCCACCGGTATCTTGCCTGGGTGCCAGAAGCTCACAGCCTCAGACAAAGGAAAATTCTTACAATTTTTGACAGGTTGTATTTAGTCCTGTATCCAAATCTGATGAGAAAATCCAAAGAATGCCTGTCTGAATATCCAAATGATGTGCCTCTGTAGCCGTCCCTCGACATTCATCTTCCTCTGTTGTTCTCCAAGTGACAACGAGGGCGCTTTCATGAGGAAGCGAGAGAGACTCGTTCGTCTGTTGGTGTATCAATTTCGGCTTATTTGAGTTGCACCCTTTCCCTTAATTTTCTTATCGAGCCTGGATCTCCTGTTTGTATTGCTACTTGTGTATACAGAACCTCTCTATCTGCCTCTGAAGATCTGTGATATCCCCTCCTCTTTTGCCTCCCCTTCTCCCCTATGAGCACATAAAAGAGTGCAACTGACCAAATGTTGACCTGCTTTCATTTTACATGCAACTTTGTGGACAACAAATCAGCAAACAGTAACTGCACGACATTAGGCCAAAGCACACAATGACGCACCATTATTCCATGCATGCTTGTAAATCCTTTGCTTAAACCTTGTGCTAAAATGGAGAAAATATTCATGGGTACAACAGCATCTCATAACAGAAAATAAATCCTTAATGAAAACAAATTAATGACTTTAAAAAACAGAGTTCAGTGAGCATAACTGCAAAAACACTGCTGTAAGATTGCAAGTTATAATCGTTAATATCGTAGCATTTCAAAACACAAAATACACAGTTGTGTTCTAGGGAGTCGTTTGCATGGTCGACGTGCAGCTCTAATGCGGATCCCTCCCAAGGCCATTAAGCCTCTCCTAATTACACTTTATCTTGTTCAGTGGGCCTGCTGTCTACAAGCAGCAGTAGGGCTCAAGGGACATTTTGGCTAAAATGAGGTCTATTTGCAATGGTTAAGCTCATTTAGCATATACAGTACTGCAACAGTCTCAGACCACCCTTCATATTTACATTTTGGAAAAGGGGGAAATAGGTGGAACAAGTTCTTGAATTGAATTGAAATACATATAAAAATATATGGAAATACAGTATCTAAGGCAAAAACAGAGTTTGTACATTTCTAATGAGCATGAAAGTCAATATTTGGTACGACCACCTTTATTTTTCAACACTGCCTGAATTCTCTCTGGGAAATTTTTGGTAGTCTTCAGGAATAGTTCTTCAGGCTAAGACAAAGCTCTTCTTTGCATGCTGGCCCCCTTTAAATGACCCCGCACTGCTTCAGTGCTGTTGAGGTCCGGGCTCTGGGGAGGCCGATCCATGACTGACTTCCACTGTGTTTTTTTTCTATCTAGGCATGCTTTTACTGCATTGGCAGTATGTTTGGATCATTGTAATGCAGAACAAGGCAGCAAATGCATTTCAGGTGGAATTTAATGGTGGATAAAAACCTGGTGGTACTTTTACACATGAAAAATCGTTTTGACAGATCTCCAACACCACTGGCTGAAATTCAGCTCCAAACCATGACAGAGCCTCCTCCTTATATACTGATATCAACCAAATATTTTACACTTGAATTCATCACTCATCAGTGCAGTTCTTGTGTAGTTCTGCATACCTTAGCCTTTTCTCCATTTTTCCTTCCTTAAGAATGACTACTTTACAGCCACGTCTCCACTGAGACCATTTCTGTTAAGGGCTTTAAGAAAAAAATCTGTTAGTACCGATAGTGAGGTGTGTGTTCACTAAAACATGTTCATACTTGCAGTTAAAGGCTGAATTAGGTTGACTCTTACCCAGTTACCAGACATAATGTCAGCTGCCCTAACCTAACAATATTTTAGTTATCATGTGACATCTGTACAAAAACAGACAGATCCCCCTTGGGAATGGCATTTCCGGGTGAGTTCTTTTGATTAAAATGAGTGGGAACTTCCATGTCTCCCTCTGTATATTTGTGTTGTCGTGTTTGTATATGTGACTGTATGCATCTCTTTTCAACTGCTTCTCTGTCTGTCCCGGCACAACTGCTGACTGTAACCCTGTGCCAAGATAAAGATCAGGATAAAAACTACCCATAATCGTACCCAGTTTGATGTTTTTGAGAAGTGGGGGGTCAGGAATTAGAGCTTTAAATATTTCATTTACAAGGTCACTTAGAACTAGGACTTATCAATTTAGTTAGATAATAAAGATGCATATATCAGTGACCATGTCACAGTTTTCTAGAAAGAATGCAATGATAGCGTTTAGCTGTTTTACTGATCCAGATACAGTATTATTTATTATTATTATTATTATTATTATTATTATGTCCATAAATGCATTAACCCAAATGCAGAACAATAAAATCTAAACTATGTAAAAGTAGCTTTTTTCAGCAGCTATCATTTAAATGAACAAAATGTAGATGATGTTGAAGGGGCTCTGTGTTTTCTGTGTTGTCTTGAAAAATGTGCATGTGAGGATTGATGACTCATCCACTGCAAACCAAATCTACCTGCAGGTACAAATAAAGTATCCTGAACCTGAATCTAAGAGGAACTGGGCATGTGCTTTCAGCTTCATGCCAAAGATTCTCTAGAACAAGCTAAAAAAAGACCTTGAATTACATTCAAACCACTCAACACATGCCTTTGAATGTGCACCATCTTTCGCCAAGCAACTGAAGGTCTTATTTTTCTGAAGACAATTACATACCAGTGTGCCACACTTCTTTCTAGCACACATTCATTGCAACAATGCGGGACTTGTGACCAGTGATGGTACATTTTCTCCTTTCACTGGACCTGATGTATTGTCGGCTCACAAAACCAGGGTGTGACAACCCAGCCAGAGGTAGAGAACAATATGGATTAAAATATTCTGGCAGTTTAGTATCATATCTTATCATTGTTACAGAGTACAGTGGTCCCTCGTTTATTGCGCGAGTTACGTTCCAATGACAACCTGTGATAGGTGAAATCCGCAAAGTAGCCAACTTTTTTTTTTTTTTACAATTATTATAGATGTTTTAAGGCTGTAAAAACCCTCACTGCACACGTTATACACTTTTCTCAGACAGGCATGAACATTTTCACACTTTTCTCTCGTATTTAAACACTCTCAAAGTTCAAACCGTAGAAAAATAAGTCCAGTATTATGGAATGAAACCAAAGATCAAACCCTGTTTTCAGGTCCAGAACATGAGAATAGAGCAGCTGTGAGAGAATTCAACACTAATGAATCAGTCGTATGGAAGTGGAGAAAGCAAGAAGAATGACTTGAGTAAAGTTTGACTTTTCTGACTGTTTTGTTTTACTTAATGCACCTTATAATCCGGCGTGCCTTACAGTCCGAAAAATACGGTAACTTCTACCTTCCTTTAGCATGTCCAGAAGTCCAACTGCCTGTGCTATGGTTAGCATTGTCCTCTGCCTTTTGGATGCTACCATAGATGCCTTTGACCGTGCAAAACGTTTCGTCAACATTCTTGTGTTTGTTGGGGATAAAACGTACAGTACAGCACTTCAGAATCACACTGCTAGAGATCGAAGATTTATGTAAATTTGACAAGTTGAAAGCATTCTGTACAGTACGGGAGACACGGCACGAGATTGACTGACAATGGTGTGCAGCCAATCAGGACGCAGAACACAATGCGCTTTAAAAAAAAAGCATGCAAAAAAAATCTGCGAAACAGCGAGGCCGTGAAAAGTGAACCATGTTATAGCGAGGGACTGCTGTACGGACAAACAAGTATTTTTTAAAACAAAGATTTTTCTGTATTTTTTTTTCTGTTGTTTTTTTTTTGTTTGTTTGTTTTTTAAATATCTCCCATCCACATGAAAATGTCAGAAAACAACCTCATGTGCTGTCAAGGGCATGGCAGAGTAGCATGTGACAACAGCTCATTGTGTAGAGATGTCGGCCAATGAAAATCCTATAAATAGTAACACAGAGCACCATCTGACATCAGGAAAGGAGACACAGGTGCACACTTTTGCCCCTTTCCTTGCTCACCTGTAAATGGAGGAGTTAAAAATCTAAATTCTGGAAGGTGTTTTTATCAGAAGCTCAGTTTTCAGTGGTGTGAAATGGTTTTTACATGTAGATAAAAGCATCAACATACACACACAAAATTGCATCCATATTCACATGTCTGCATACCTGTGGACATGTCCTTGTTTCAAAAACAGAAATGTGCAATTTGACCAAAAATCCAGATTTAAGACCGTGAGCTTATAATTATTATTTTATTTAACCACCGTGGTCCTTTCTACTTCTTTCTGGCATCAAAACACCTGTTTCAAAATGATCACCTTGTTATCATATGATGCTGCAGGTAGAGCAGGTCATCTGCTAGCTGGAAGACTGATGGTTCAATCCCTGGCTGCTCCAGTCCACATGCCAAATATCCTTGGGCAAGATACTGAACCCTGAGTTGAGGAGTATGATTGTTAGATGGAAAGCACTTAGGCATACAAAAAAGTGCTTGTATGATGGGTGAATGAGGCATGTTGTATACAGTGCATTGAGTGCTCCAGTACTGTAGAAAAGTGCAATATAAAAAACCTTCATTTGAATCAGGTCATGTTTTAAGAGCACTGAATTATTGGATATATATAACATGAGCTCATATACTAACTCACAAAAAATGGGTGTTTTATTGGAGGAAAGAATGTGACTGGACAGTTAAGGTCCCTGAGTGAGGACAGAGTACCCATAGCAGAGCAGTGCCCAGAATCATGTCTGTGGAACCGTTAGGAGATTCAAGATTCAAAGTGTTTATTGTCATGTGTACAAAGAAAAGCATTTCTCTGTGCAATGAAATTCTTTCTCTGCTGTCCATACATAGATACCGGTTAATATGTACAAATAAAACTACCACAGATAAATACAAATAGTATGAATAAACACTGTAGCCTTAAAAATAAATCCCACTTTTGTTTGTTTGTTTGTTTGTTTGTTTGTTTGTTTGTTTGTTTGTTTCTTTCTTTCTTTCTTTCTTTCTTTCTTTCTTTCTTTCTTTCTAGTGTTTAAGAGTGGACTAAGTTCTCATGTAGGCCACTCTTTCTCACAGGTTCGAGTTAGTTGAAATTTTAAGACATCGAAAAAAGAATTTGTGACTTATGGATAGTAAAAACTATTTGTGAAACGTCATCAGATTTTTTGAAAAATCCAATAATACCTATCTTGTTATTTATATTTTAAGTGTAATTTAGTTTTTACTAAAAATTCAATTTTCAGGGGGGTTCTCAAGTTATACTTTGTAATATTTTGAAACCATTTTTTTTCAACAACTGGATTTACGTTTTGTCTCAGGAAACGTTCACACCTGTTTTTTAGTATTCCGTCCACAGATTCATCATTTTCAAATGTATGAGTGGTACAAAAAAGGCACGCAATGGTTAGCTTCAAAGGCATTTATTTTGAAAACACCGGACGGAAATCCCTGTTATGTGCCGTTGCTTCTCCGCGCTCCCGAACATTCGGTTTCCCAGTGAGCACGCGCTTCCCGGACCGTAGCTGCCCGTCATCGCTGGCGCTGACATCACACGGAGGATTTGCTACAATGTCAAATACTCACAAGCAGCGCGAGCTCATGGCTTCCCCGCGCCACAATGACAAACACCGCCGCGTCCTGCTGCTCATCCTCTAAATACTACACAACTACGACCACAACTACGACCACCGTCCATGGCTTTATTCCGCGATTTTGGACAGGATGCGTTTGAGGTGAGACGGGTCACTCAGTTCTTTTCTAAATTACTGCTTTTTACTTGTAATTCATTTAGTTTATTTCGTAATGTTTTTAATTGAAAATTGTAGCTGATGTTTGAATTCTTGTTTGTTAAAAAATTAAAACCTTTAAACGCAGACGGCGTGTTTCCCCGTATCTTTATGGGAAAAGTTCCCCGGCTCCCTAACGTTGATTGCTGTGCTATTACGTAATGGGAGTGCGGACACTGCTGAACGGATTTTACAGTGAGGTGCCGTGATGACACATCTCTGATAGCACAAGCTCGCGGATTGCGTAGTAAAGACCGCGTCATATTTGCACACCCCTGTAACACCAAGTTTGTAGCCAAATAACGCATTTATCCCCTCACTGATTCACTCAAAGCACAACACTTCACGGTTTTCCAGGCTGTTAGTTGACCCAGCTATGACTGATTTATTACTGTTTTAAAGAAAAAAAGTCATTTAATTACAGGTCCTCATTGAACAAATACATGCTAAAAACAGAAGAACATTTAAGTGATTTGTGCTTGTATTTTTAGCTGGAAAATATATAAATGTCTAATGTTGCTACTGATGTTGCTCATACTTTTATAATATCTGCAGTGCTGTGAAAATGCATGTACTCTCTTTCTGATTTTTTCCCCTTATTTGTCATGCTTACTTCTTTTAGATCATCAAACACATTTTAACATTACACAGCGATAACTGATTAAAATAAAAAAACGAGTTTTTTAAATGATGACTTTATTTATAAAAGTAAAAATAAAGCTATCCAACCCCTGTGTGCAAAACTAATTGCCCCGCTTTGTTAAATCATGTTCAGGTTCATTAGCTACTGCCAGACCTGGCGAATCAAGAAATCACTTCAATAGAAGATGTCTGACAAAATGAAGCAGGCTCAGATCTCAAAAAGCAACACATCATGTCCTGATCTAAAGAAACAGCTGATAAACAAAGTCATTGACATCTGTTAGTCTGGAAACAGTTACAAAGCCATTTTTAAGGTTTTGGGACTCGAGAACAGTGGAACACTGGTGAACCTTCCCAGGAGTGGCTTACCAAAATTACTCCAAGATCACCCGGACGACTCAACCAGGAAGTCACAAAAGACCGCAGAACAACATTAAAGAACCGCAGGCCTCACCTGCTTCAGTTAAGGTCAGAGTTCATGATTCAACAATAAGAAAGAGAATGGGTAAAAATCAGACTGCATGGGAGAGGTCAAGGAGAAAACCACTGCAGAGCAAAAAGAACACAAAGGCAGGTCTCACATTTACCAAAAATATTTTGCTGATCCTCAAGAGTTCCGAGAAAATATTCTGTGGACTGATGAGACAGAAGCTGAACAAAAAACTAACACAGCAATTCATGAAACAACATTATACCAACAGTCAGACATGGTGGTGGTAGTGTGATGGTCAGGGCTGCTTTGCTGCTTCAGGACGACTTGTTGCAACGGATACATTTTGTATTTATTCTGGTTCTCTTTGTCTAATATTAGAATTAGTTTGATGCTCTGAAACATGTAAGTGTGACAAATATGCAAAAAACAAACCCTAAGAAATCAGGAATATGGTAACTACTTTTAGTCACTCTGTTGTTTTCAGCACATTGCTAAGTATCAGCATCAGAAGAAGACACCGAGTATAAGGTGTTCACGGTTAAGTGATGACAAGCTTTGAACCTGACTGTGTGCTGTTTGTGCGTCTCAGCAAATCTATGTGAGTGCGTGAGCCAGGTCAGAGGTCATGTTGCGGAGGGAATCCGACTCCCACGGCCTCTTTACCTTCGGAGAGACGTCCGACAATGACTGTGAGGTGAGGCTGTTTATTTATACCTGCTACCGGCGTACCTCTTAGATCTGCATGTGGCTCTAAAGTAGGCTGCAGTTGACACAAAATGTAACCGAAGGAACCCACAGGTCCAGTTGCTGAACACGTAATAGCCCAACTTTTTGACTTAATTGTGTTATTTTTTTTCCTTTTAATAACTCTAGTGTTCAGCACTTGGCAGTCAAGCATTTTTAAGTGAGTAGGCAGATAATGTCAAAAGCCAGAAATCTCTCCTCTGAGCCGTTGACAGAGATATGAAAACTTTTGCCAATGATATCCAACAGCCAGGCTCATCCCAGGTCATGTGACAGTGATATTGCTGGACCTTATGTAAGTTTGTACAAGCTTCTTACTCCTTCCCTATATCTCTGTCATTATGCTGCTGTCTAAGGATAAAAGGGACCAGAAGCTTCATCAAGTCAGCAGATCACAGTTGTTTATCCTCCCTGTCTTTGTCTCTCTGTCTTAGATGGGGGTGAGCTGCAGAGAGGTAGATGTAGCGTGTCTGTGCGAGGCCGGTCCCTGTACACTTTATTCAGAAGCACACACGCCTACGCCGGTGAGTGCTCAGGCTTTCCACTTAAGTGTCTGTGGCCGTCGCTCAACCCGCTCAGATCTGAGAGTGTTTCTTCATCTGTAATCAGGCTCTAAATGCTGCCCGACGACCTCTCTGCATCTTTGTCGCTGCCCTGTTTTATTTTAAAGTACCTGTTCACAGATATCGACGAATCACGTGTTAGCTTTTCGTTTTTTTTTTTTTCGAGATGTGAATCTAATCAGTAGGTCTGTCTCTCTTCCTGCTTTCTGTTCTCAGGACACGCGGCTGTGTGAACGCTGTGGAAAAAACAAAGTGATGGTAACCAGGTACTCTGAGGGATACGGCACAGAGGTAATGTGTAGCATATGTGTGCGTGTCTTTATGACAGTGCTCTGTGTGCAGCTACTTAATGCTGTTGCAGAGCGCTGTGTGTGGAGTCCAGATATGTAACACGTTATAAGACTTTTTGATATTTGTGTTGATTTCCTGGCAGGCAGCTGGCATTTTTATAGGCTTTTAAGATTCCAGCTTGTGAGCAGTACATGAGTAATACCAGGGTTCACTTAGGCCAGATGATTGATGCTCATGCCACAGATAGACATTTTCAAAAAGGATTTTCAGTCTCTTAAATCTAGGGTTGGACCATTTATTGCTAACTGATATACAGCACTGTGCAAAAGTCTTGAGCCAGCCCTAACATCTCTATATTTTGTCATATTTTGAGGCAAATACTGAAACTTTTCTGACAAAGTTGTATTTTTACTCAGTTGTATATAGAATTTGTGTTCTATTTTTATCCTATTGTATATTTTATTCTGCTGTATATAGTATTTTATTTTATCCTATTCTATTAGAATAGAATTATCTATTTCTATCTTATCTTATCTTATCTTATCTTAACATGCACAAACTTACAGGTAAATAAATTTAGTTCGCGGATGACACCACAGTGGTTGGACTCATCTCAAGGGGGGATGAGTCGGACTACAGAGATGAGGTCAACAGACTGACTGAGTGGTGTTCAGTTAACAACCTCCAACTGAACACCACGAAAACTAAAGAACTTATCTTGGACTTCAGGAAGGTTAGAGCAGACCCGGCCCCACTCTACATCCACGGGAACTGTGTGGAGAGGGTACACTCCATGAGGTTTCTGGGCGTGCACATCTCTGATGACCTCTCCTGGACTGCAAATACCACGGCGGTGGTTAAAAAGGCCCAGCAGCGTCTCCACTTTCTGAGAGTGCTCAGGAGGAACAACCTGGAGGAGAGGCTGCTGGTGACATTTTACAGAGCCACCATAGAGAGCATCCTAACGTACGGCATAACATCATGGTATGCAGGGTGCTCAGCTGCGGACAGGAAAGTACTGCAGAGGGTCATCAACACAGCCCAGAAGATCACTGGCTGCTCTCTGCCAAGCCTGGAGGTCACTGCAAACTCTCGGTACCTCAGCAGAGCTGGCAATATCATCAAGGACCACTCTCACCCCAGCAACCAATCACCGTAGTAAATAAGCACAAAAACAACTGAACCTATTCCATACTGTCACTGTCATTATATTATGCTGCTATTCATACTGTCATTATATTAATGCTGCTATCCTGTATATATTGTACATACTATTATTTGAGTACTTACGATTGTTTTTTTGTACTTTTTATATTTTACATTTATATTTATTATTGAAACTTGCACCAAGGGAGTGGCACTCCAATTTCGTTGTACTCTGTACAATGACAATAAAGGCTATTCTATTCTATTCTAAATACAGCATATAAATCAAAAACAGAGCTTGAAAGTCAATATTTGGTACGACCTTTATTTTTCAACGCAGCTTGAAATCTCTTAGACAATCTTTCTTTAATTAATTTTTGAATAGTTCTCCAGGCTTCTTGAAGGACATTCAAAGTTCTTCTTTGTCCTAGATCAAAATCTCCAACACCATTGGCTGAAATGCAACACCAAGCCATGATGGAGCCTTCACCGTGCTTCATACACGCTCACTTATCATCATCATCATCATCATTTATTTATATAGCACTTTAAAAACACACCTGGTAGACCAAAGTGCTGTACAATACTAATATGCACATAGTAATAAAACCAGACATAGCAATAAAATGTTAAAAAACAAAACAAACAAAAAAACTTATGTTCCTCTCTCCTGCCTTCCTCAAAAACAAACAAACAAAAATTGGATTCCTCACTCCAGAGGACCTGTTGCTATTGTTTTTCAGTTTGGCTCTTGCTCTGGTTAGATTTTTAGGCCTGACACTTCTTCTGTCCTCTACTTGTCTAGCTTCCACAGATTTTTTTTAAAGGACATCCAGTGTTATGCCAGGTTTTTGGGTAATAGCTCTTTGGGAATACCCTTTTTGGTGTACAAATAGTTTATTTCCTCCATCTTGCACAGATTTCACAAATGAGTACAAGTTTTGTGTTTTGTGACAGGCTGCGAATACCAAAGTGTCAGCCACTGGACTGACAGAAAGAGGGGAAAAACCAAAGAAAAACTGTGGAAGAGCTCCAGAAAGGCTGGAGTACTGTTGCTCAAGACCACTTTAAAAAATAAAATAAAAATTCTGGCTCTTTAAAGCAAAAAATTTAAATTAGGAGGGACTCCAGATTTTTGCACAACAAAACTGGCTATAATTGGCTAATACGTATCAAAATGGAAATAAGCACCGCAAATATTTTAATCAGTGAGGTAGGTGATTTGATTTGTGATACAATTTTCCTGAATTGATGGTGATAATGCTAGCTACCCTTACATGAAACAATATCCAAGATAAGGGGAAACATGAGCAATTTACCAAACAAGTCAAATATAATGAAATCATTTAATAAAATGCCTTTATCTGTTTACTGTAGCCTGAACTTAAAACTAGCCTGAACTAGGTAGCTTGTTTAGCAGAGTGCAGCTGTTCTAACATGCTGTGCTGTCAGCGTTAATCTCGTTAAAATTACATTAACACCATAACCACATTAACGCTGCAAATCTCTGTTAGGGAGTTATCGTGGATCACCTTGTGTGTGGGGCTGCATGGTGCTAATGAGTGAACAAGCTAACTGCGTTGACGCCACGAAACCCCACGCAAAGTGGGGCCCCACGAAAGTGATTTTTTTAATGCTAAAAACGTTAGTTTGTCTATGCTGTTTATATTTAAAAAAGTTATCAATATTTGGTATTCTTAAAAAAAATCACAAAATATCGCTATATCTCTGTCATGCAGCTAGCTGCTATAGTTGTGTCTGCACCCACCTGCTCATTTGAGGCCACACCCTCAGTCAATGGAAACTGTAAGCCTTGCTATAATTTAAACCTATGAGTTATATTAAAAAATGGAAATGTAAGGCAGTCTTGAAAAGGGAGATTTTTTTTTTGGTAGCAGGCTGTAACAATTTATAGTTGTGTTGCAACATTAGCCATTTTAACATAGGGCGCTGTGGTGACTTGCTTTTGGATTCAGCCTCAAGTGGCCATTACAGGAACTGCATTTTTTGGCCAGAGATAAAAACACACAGCACATTATGTTAATAGCTCATTGTTTTTTGTTTTTTATTTAAATGCTAAACTTGTATTTTCAGTACAGTACAGTACATCTATCTATCTATCTATCTATCTATCTATCTATCTATCTATCTATCTATCTATCTATCTATCTATCTATCTATCTATCTATCTGTCTGTCTGTCTGTCTGTCTGTCTGTCTGTCTGTCTGTCTGTCTGTCTGTCTGTGACAGAAAGAGGTAAAAAGACTGGTACTGTTGGGATATAAATACTCTCTGACTTCATTACGTTATGGATAGAGGTGTGAGCTGATTCATGCTTAATAACAATGGTGGTAATATAAAAAGTGACGCATTAGCACACTCACACAGACAAATGCCATCATCAAGTGGTATTTGGTTTCACAAACTGTGTTGGTCTGTGATGAGTCACTGGGATTTATGTGTTTCTTTCTTTTTAAAAACTCAAAAAATTGAAAACACTTTTGTATTTGTCATATTTTATCCCAGCTTAATGGCTGCTAACACATTCCTCTGTGTTTCTGTTGGTTATTATATATTTTTTCTTGTCTTTTTCGCTCCATTGCAGGAGGAGTGTGTGTTATCTGACCCTCAGGGGGAGAGTGACGCAGATGCGGATATAGAGGATACAGACTGCAGGTCACCGACACGTTCATATTCACACAGTGTGCTGCGCTGTACCTTACTGTATCTGACCTTGTGCCTTTGACTCAATTTGTTCAGACTCCAGGAGCCTGGCTCTCTCCAGCGAATCAGCTCACGGAGACGGAAACGTCCTCGAGTAGCGCGACAAGACACCACAGAGAGCGAGGATGATGGCGGGCGAAGCCATAGATCCCATCGATGGAATCTGAGGCTTAGTCCTGACAGAGCACACAGCAGAACCATACTCGAGGTAAGAAGAAATAAAAAAAAACAAATCAAAATCAAGCAATCAAGATGTGATTGTGGTGCAGACCTTCAGCTTTAATTCAAGAGGTTTTTATTCAAAAATCCATTAATTTTATGCATTTAGTTGAATACTCCAAAAGAGTGTTTCACTCGGTTGACATCAGGTCACTGTAGAAAATTCTATTTCTTTGCCATGAAAAACTTTTGCAGCCTGCTTTGTATCATCCAATCAAGCTTGCAGCATTCGGTTGAATCTGAGCAGAGAGTATAACCCCCTCTGCACTTCAGAATTCGTTGTCCTCTTCTATCAGCAGTCACATCATCAATAAACACGACATGGACAGTGTATCCATGCCTCCACCGTGCTTGACATACTAACTTTTCCCCTTCTCGTCCATCATTGTGATAAAAGTCAGTCTTGATTGTTCTGTCCAAACATATGTACACTTGGCTCTTTCACATGTTTTCTGAGTCTTGAGCCTGTAACCAGTGGTTTGCACTTCATTGTAAACATCTGTTTCCATTAACAAAAGCATCTTTTGATTGGAGACCCAATGATACACCTACCTGCTTGAGAGTGTTCTCGACATGTTTAGATGTTGTGATGTTTTTTCTCTTAACCATTGAAATAATCCTGCCATCTTGCACTTTTAGTCATCTTCTGTGGTCCTTCAGGCCTTCTGCTATTGGTATCAATTATTCATTCATATTTGAAATTCACAAAAACTCAGATATTATGTTTGCTTTATTTGTCATGAAATAACGAGCTGCTTGTCAGTCAGTTGTCCAATTATACTTGAGCCTTTGAATCAGTGTTGCCAACTCCTCAGTAAGGAAAATCACTATTGGTTGTCCTAAAAGTCGCTAAATGACGTCATCGCCTAATTTGCATAATTGATGTTGTTGGAGAGAGAAATAACATCGTGGAAGTGACATAAAGTGAGTAAAAAACGTCCTAAATGCATTTAGAGTTTATTTATAACTACAAATTAAATTTATTTTAGCAATTATTGTTTTTTTTAATGTCACAATTCCAACCCTGCTCCTTTACCCGGGCTTGGACCGGTAAAAGTGACCCGAAATAGGCGCTCTGGTGGAGTTACTTTATGTGTGTGTTTATAAGTAGTTTTAAACCTTGTGATCCACAAAACAGCATAAGAGTAAAAGAGTAAAAGAAGAACTGACTGCGTTACAGCACCCGCTGCTTGTTGAGAGTAAAAGCGATACGCGCTTTCACGTCTTTTTTTAGCGACTTTCTTTAGAAAAAAAGTCGCTAAGGGGTCTGAAAACTCGCTAAATATAGCGACAAAGTCGCTAAGTTGGCAACACTGCTTTGAATATGGCTTAATCTTTATAGAAATGGTAAAGTAGCTAATACAGTACTTTTGTTAAACCCCTTGAATTAAAGTTGAAAGTCTTGAATATTGATTGTTTGATTTTAAATCTACTATGTGGTGTACAGAGAGAGAACATTGCCCCCTGAAAAGTGTCATTATCCAAATACTTTCTGACTCACTGAATGCACAGAATTTTCCAGGTTCATACTATTACTTCCCTGTTGCTTTAATTAGTTACTCTGCTCATTTAGGGTCTAAAAATGAAGTACAAACAGAGAAATTGAGGTCTATCTCAGTTCTCTCCTGCGTCTGCCTTTCAGGAGAGCATATCACAGGTCAGGCCACTGATCATTTGCAGGCCAAACGTGGAGAAGCAGAAGAGTCCTGATGAGGTGACCCGAGGCTCCAAACTGACGTCTCTGTGGCCGTCGTCCTTCTCTCTTCCTCTTATCCTCCTCCTGTCATTACCTCTCTCTGTTTCTCTCATTGTTTTTATCGTGTCTTTCCTCCTTCCGTGGGCCAGTGCTTGACCCCCGCCATGCCTGCTTCAGGATATTAGTTTCATTCCAGAAATGACAGAAAGTTCTACCGACTCATATAATGTAGTGGATAGCGTAATTTCTTTATAAACGAGTAGAAAGACTTGAAGATAATAATAGATTAGCAATACTGAATTTGTGTTCAATGTTTCTTTTCCTCCTTTCTTTAAATATCTTGACTTTAAGCGAAGGTCGTCCCTCGAAACCAAAAAGGCACTGAGAAACTTTCATAACGCGGCGCATTTTGATCGAGAATGTGCTCACAGTGAACACAACACAAACTCAGCTCCTGCCTCTGTCTCATAAAATCTCACCTTCCGTCTCACTTTTCCTCACCCCCTCGTTTGTAAAAATAGACCTCTCATCTCGCTCCTTATTCTAACAAGCCACTGGAGTGACACAGAGGGGGGGGGGGGGCAAGGTTTTATGGCTGTGCAGGTACTTTTAAAAAGGAAACTAGGAGGCTCGGTAGGAAAACCTGCGAAAGACAATGCTGCCGAACTATGCAATCCCTCTGTTTGTACCGCGGCATCTTAACTGCTGTTCGAGTACGTCTCCTATGTCCTTGGCACTGTCGACACCTTCGTGGCCCCCCGTCCCCTTTTCTTCCTCTGAGGAGTACAGTTTGTGAATGCAGGGACTCGATGGTTCCAAAGTAGAGCGTGACCCAATTTAAAAAGCATTACCAGGAGAGATCTGATACAGCTCCCATCGTGTATGATCTACAGCACATCTGTTATAACGAATAAATTACATGTATTAATTTACGCGCCGCAGACCTCAAAATAAAACGAGCTTTGGTGGCAGTGTGTTACAGGAGTTTGGACACTATTTCACAGTCTTACATTCATATTTAAGAATGCTTATGTAAATTATGATTTAAGAGGACTAAGCTTGACAATCAGTCATGCTGTTTATTTCAAGCTGGAATATCTAGAAAACGCCATCTTTTGGCTATGTTTGTACTGTACATTTCATTTTATGTTGTTTTGTATGTGTTTTGAAGTTAGGGTTGTTTTTTCTTCTTCCACACGTCACACTACTGATGCTTGCTTGCCTGTAGAAAAATGATCATTTTAGGTTAATATCAGGTTGCACTGTGTTAACTGGTTAGTTTTAGAGATTTTTCTCTCCTAGTTTGTTGTCATGTTGTAGTCTTACATCTTATTTCTATATGTGTTTATCTCTGTTTCATGGGGCCCAGAAATTCAATAAAACTAGATTGTATTTTGACAACAAAAGCCTTTCTTTCTTTCTTTTTTTCTCCACTACCACTTTAAAACCAAGCAGGTTGCAGAAATGAGGCTAAACTGCTGACTTATGTCTTCGTTATAGCTACTACCATTAGCACTCATACATCTTCAAATGTAAAATAGTAAAAACCAACACAATTGTATCTCATATCCCCGTATTGGGCGTTGTTTTTGGATTATTGTAGTAAATGCTGGTCCAGGTTCAACATGGCAAGTGACCAATTGCATTGTTATGATGTCATAGTTTTGCATCGTGGAAAAAGCCTGTCGATGGACTCTCAAGAAAAAATAGGATGGCAGTCAGGGTTAGGGTTTGGTGTGTGTTGTGATGGTGTTTCCACATTGCAAAACTATGACATCACAGCTATGTCACTGGTCACTTGCAGTGTTGAACCTGGACCAACAACAACACGAACACAGGGACATCATATCATGCTGTCTTTAACCGGGTGGCAGGAAATATAATAACACACCAGGTTACAAAAATCAAGAGGTGCACGAGTTAGCGAAAACGGCAGCTAATGACAACACTGACAAAGTCGATATCAGTTTAACGTCAACTTTGTGGTACAGTTCTGTTTGCCAGGCAGGACATGGTGGGTATAATGGGGTCCTTAGCCTCTGGGAACATCAGCGGTTTCTTTATTTTACTGTGTCCGGTGTAGTCAGGATATCCAGATAGTAGATAAGGGTTTTCCAGTTCTGGACTTTGTGCCTGCCATTGCTTATCATTGCAGTTAAGTTAATAAAATAAGTCAATAATAGTCTAAAATCTCCCTTTTCGAGACTGCCTTACATTTCCATTTTTAGACTATAGCAAATGGTTTGGAAACTGCATTTTGAAGGAACCAAAGCTGGTTTAAACAGGATTGTTGAGTAAAGCTCTGACTACAAACTGACTACACTGATCTTCTGGTACCAACAATTTTGCCCACACTTTCTGCATTTTCATGTCCAAAATTCAGTTTTAGGTGGTTACACATAGGATTATCTGTAAACCTCCAAAAGCCTCAGCAACACTTTAGGTCAACCGCTATGACTTTAACTTTTTATATATATATATATTTCACTTCACTCATTTCTGTCCCACTCTGTGATCTAGATTACACTTGCATTGATCTTATCTTGCAGGATCTTATCAATGCAAATATGTATATTTTCCCACCCATCCATGGTGATCCTGGAGCTCATCCCAGGTGACACTAAATGAGAGAGAGAGCTGTACAAGTTGCAGGTCAGTCACATGACATTTTTGCAAAATGTTGAGTTATTGTTTCTGATTTTTTTTTTTTTAGACCATGCAGAGTTACAGAATAGGCACTCTGACAAAAGATGACAGTGCTCGGTGCTTGAACTACTTGTGCCTCTCACTCTGTTGAGCCGAAAAAGAAGAATGCAACCCTCATGTCCCAGCAGTGTAGCTGCTCTTGACAAAAGGGCCTGAAGGGGGGAGGGGGGGTCCAATAACGAGGTTAGCGCTCTTCACTCCTCCTCCTCCTCTCACTGCTTGCATTGCCATGGTAACAATCAGAACTGCTGCAGAGGAAACAGACTTTTCATAAGTAAGATTGTGAGCAGCTGCCCAAAGCTAAACTGTAGGTAATAATGTAGGTACAGAAGTGTATCCGTATCTGCCGTGAATGTATATACAATGGCAAATATCTGTACAGGTTGTTCCTGAATGGCGACGTTTTTAGGGTGTATTAAAGCATTAAAAAAACATCTTACAGACAGTTGAATGCTTACAAGCACACATTCAGTGTGAAGAAATGTTTAAGCACTCAAGTGCTCTTTTGAGTGCAGTTGAAAAGGGGCCTTAATCACTTGCCTGCTTGTTTAAATCCTTCTGCGTGTGAATGCACAGTAGGCATGTGTTCGTGTGATGCCTCACATGTGAAGCCAAAGTCACCGTGTCCTCAGGTAGGAGTGTTTTTTTTAAGCGATCTGTTGCCCACCAGTTTCATTTCCAAAACACCTACTCACAGTCCCGAAACTTCAAAGCATGTCAGTAGATTTTTATTAGGAACCCACAGTGTGAACAAAACATCCATTGATCTTAGAGTATGTATGAAGCAGGGTTTTGATTTTAAAGATAAAAGATCTTCAACCAGTGATATTGAGCTTAACCCTCCTGCCTTCTTGGGACCTTTTTGTGCCACTGCTATGTGTTAAATGGCTGCCATTTCCACTGTGTTCAGTGGAATATAACCAAACTTGCCACAGAATAGTTTTTACCTGTCAATGTTAATATTCCAGTGTGAATTCCTTAAATCAGCCTAAAATGGCTGAGCAGCAGAAATCCCCACACCCATCACCCTGGGGACCATTTTCTGCCCATTGACTTCCATTATAAACGCTATTTTTCAACCCCAAATTATCATCATATGATTTTATTTTTTCTTCTTTTCTTGGATGTCAATGAAGACTCAGGGCCTTGAAGTTTTAATTTTTAAATTGCAAAAAAAATGCAAAAAAAATAATGGCAGGTCAAAATGTATGTTGGTGCCAATCTTTGGTCCATCTAAAGGCCTACTTATAATGACAATCACATATTACTTCAACTGGTTTTTTGTGGAAATATTTAGTTTCGTTTTTTGGTTTTTGGGGCTTATAACACAGGGCGCTCATGTAATAACACTGGGATTTGAAGGGTTAAAACAACGAAAATATAATTAAAACTTTACATGAATATTTCAGGGAGAAGTAGTTTTACAAGGTTGGCTAATTTAAAGTGGAATAAAATATGGATATATGGTCTTTTTATGGCGTGGCTGAGAATGGTCCCTAGGGTGATGGGTGTGAGTTTTTTAAAGGATGGCAGGAGGGTTAAACACATTTAAACAAAACAGAGACAAAAACAGCAGCTAGCATGAACGAGATCAACACTGCTGTACAGACAAAGATCGGATCAAAATGTTTTGTCAAATGAGAATAAATGCACCTAGCCGTTTTTGCTGCAGTTTCCTTATCAGATTAAAATGGTACACTTTATGGACTTATACATTACACGTACAGGAGCTTCTTGGTTGTGGAAACCCATGCCATGAAGTTCTCCGTGGACAGTTTTTATGCAGGCAGAACTCTGCCTGGGAGGGATGTGAGATGGGCAAATGAACTGAATCATTTCTTCAACAGATTTGACTCAGCCATGAGGCGGTCTGCAACATCGGCTGCAGACTCACCCACCCCCACTGCTGCTGTTCCACCTCAGACACTTCACACCTCCTCTATTCACCCTGCTCACTCCCCCCCACCCCCAACAACAGCATCCAATACACACTCAACACAAGGCTCCAGCCTGTCTCTCTCAACCACCCAGGTTAGGAGGGAACTGAGGAGGATTAATGGCAAGAAGGCAGCGGGTCCAGATGGCATCAGCTCGAGGGTCGTCAGGTCCTGCGCGGACCAACTGTGTGGGGTGATGGAGCACCTCTTCAACCTGAGCCTGAGGTTGGGAAGAGTCCCACAGCTCTGGAAAACCTCCTGTGTTGTACCAGTGCCAAAGACTTCACGCCCCAAGGACCTCAACAGCTACAGGCCGGTGGCTCTGACATCCCACCTGATGAAGACCCTGGAGCGGTTGGTCCTGGCTCAGCTTCGGCGCCTAATAAGCTCATCACTGGACCCACTTCAGTTTGCCTACCAGCCTGGCATTGGAGCGGATGATGCCGTCATTCACCTCCTACATCGTTCCCTCGCTCACCTGGAGACCGCTGGAAGCACTGTGAGAATCATGTTCTTTGATTTCTCCAGTGCCTTCAACACCATTCTTCCCTCGGTTCTAAAGGACAAGCTGGTGAACTCTGGAGTGGACCATCACCTCACTACCTGGATCCTGGACTACCTCACCGACCGACCACAGTATGTGAGGACTCAGGGCTGTGTGTCGGACAGGGTCGTCTGCAGTACGGGGGCCCCACAGGGAACGGTTCTGGCTCCGTTCCTCTTCACCATCTACACTGCAGACTTCTCCCACAATTCCACCCAGTGCTTCCTGCAGAAGTTCTCTGATGACTCTGCAATAGTCGG
This sequence comes from Rhamphochromis sp. 'chilingali', assembly GCF_963969265.1. Taxonomy (NCBI): domain Eukaryota; kingdom Metazoa; phylum Chordata; class Actinopteri; order Cichliformes; family Cichlidae; genus Rhamphochromis; species Rhamphochromis sp. 'chilingali'. The sequence continues at coordinate 40,570,157 of NC_137929.1, read as the reverse complement.
CCTCATCACTGATGGAGACGACAAGGAGTACAGAGGTCTGACCCAAGACTTTGTGGACTGGTGCCAGCTGAACTACCTCCAGATCAACGCCAGTAAAACCAAGGAACTGGTGGTAGACTTCCGCAGGCACAAGCATTCTCCACTGCAACCACTGAACATCCAAGGTATGGACATTGAGGCTGTGGACAGCTACAGGTACCTTGGTGTTCATCTGAACAATAAACTGGACTGGACTCATAACTCAGACGCCCTCTACAGGAAAGGGCAGAGCAGGCTGTACCTGCTGCGGAGACTCAGGTCGTTTGGAGTGGAGGGCCCACTCCTGAAGAAATTCTATGACTCTGTTGTGGCTTCTGCTATCTTTTATGGCGTGGTCTGCTGGGGCGGCAGCATCTCTGCTGGGGACAGGAAGAGACTGAACAGGGTGATCCGAAGGGCCAGCTCTGTTCTAGGATGCCCTCTGGACCCAGTGGAGGTGGTGAGTGACAGGAGAACGGCGGCTAAGCTGTCATCCCTGATGGACAACATCTCCCACCCCATGCAGCAGACTGTGACAGCACTGAGCAGCTCCTTCAGTGGGAGACTGCAGCATCCACGGTGTGGGACGGAGAGATTTCGCAGGTCTTTCCTCCCCACTGCTGTCAGACTCCATAATAAAGACTTTAACTGATCAAGCACACACATCCATACATATGCAATAATACTAAGTGCAAAAATCCTTTCTGTCATCGTTGTATTTTTACTCAGTTGTATATAGTATTTGTATTTGTATTCTATTTTTATCTTATTGTATATTTATTTTATTTTATTCTACTGTATATAGTATTTTATTTTATTCTATTCTGTACAGTTGTGTACTGTATTTATTCTTATTGTATTCTAATTTTTGCCTCATAACTTTTGCACTGTCCACTTCCTGCTGTGACAAAACAAATTTCCCACGTGTGGGACTAATAAAGGTTATCTTATCTTATCTTATCTTATGCCAGAGGAGGGTTGGAGGTCTGCAGTGACTGAGTCAGCCAAGTGTTTGTGACTTTGCACACTAAACTTGTGGATGAGTTGCTGTGGAGCCCAAACACTTCTACTTTGCAATAATTCACTTAAAGCTGATGGTGGAATATTTAGTAGGGCAGAAATTTCATGAACTGTCTTCCTGCATCAGCAGCATCCTATCACAGTATCATATTGGAGTTCAAGGGGCTCTTTAGAATTCCCCATTCTTTCACAAATAATTAAAGGCAGTAGAGACAGACTGGGGGCCTGATTTTGCACACCTTTGGCAATGGGACTGAAAATATCTGAAATGAAAGACAAAGAGGTGTGGTTCTAAACTTTTGTATGAATGGTATGAATAAAATTAGTCCTAAAACAAAATATACCCCACTACATCCCAAACCTTACCACAGTATTCTCTTCAGTGTCAACCTGATTAAAAAAAGGAAATAAAAAGGTACTTGTGATTAGGTTTGCATACCTCTGAGATTTATGCTCCACTAAATTATAACTAGACGTTTAGAACCTGCTCAAGTCTGAAGACCATTTAGTAATAAGGCAAAGAAGATTTTAAAATATCTTTATAAAATTCTAGCAGCTAATATATTGACAGATCTTCTAAAACTGGGACTTCCTGTCTAATTGCCTCTGATTTGACAAATGTTTTCAACTGACTTGAAGAAGCTTGTTTCCAGCTTAGAGATTTCTTCGGTTTCATTGGTTAGTCAAAACTAAACACTACCTAGCACTGTGACAGGACAAATTCACAAATAGCTGGCGCAAGCCAATCCAGTTACATTTCTAAAAATGTGGTAATGCAAGGAGAGAGCATGTGTATGAATGCTATTTTCCAAGTCAAGGTTACACAGTGTGACCCAGCTGTTTGCTTTCTCTGTTAGCACAAAAGCCTTCAAGTCAACAGGTGTTGTTTGTTTTTATGCCCTCTTGGCCTCCTCCTCCCTCTTGCGCCTTGACCCACATTCCTCTATACTTGGATGTGGAGGAGCAATGTGATCTCACTGATGACCCTCTAGGCATTTAAAATTTATCCCCAAGTCATATGCCTCAGAATGAATAAGCCTGCCAAGGCTTCCCGAGATGTCGAGGTTGATAGACTCAGATGGGCAGAGATTCAGCTGCCTCCAAGTCATTGCCTTGTTTATTACTTGCTTTTGCTTCTTCCAGTTTGCCTTTTAGAACTGTTGAACACAATCCCTACACTAATAGACTGCAAAGTCCTTCATTTAAGACCACAACAATAAACTGCACATCCTTTGGAGATATATCAGATATAAGGAATAAAATGAGGACAAAATTGGAAAAAAAATGTGACAATATTTGACAATATGGTAAATAAAAACATAACTGTGCCATTTTCAGACTTTTGTTGGGTGTCTGCCTGAAGCCTCATGATGTCTAGAATTTCCACCACCTAGTGATATATTACACTGTATACAGGAGCTTATTTGGTTATATGAGGAATCATGCACTCTCACGCCACTCAACGCCACATGCAAGAGGGGAGAGAGAGGCAGGAGATGAACAAATAGACAACACAGCTCTTGTCTGCAGATGAGGTAAGGTCTGAGCTGTTTCACAGTGCGAAGTCCAGCTCAAGAAGTAAGTGATCTGCAGTCTCTTTGATTCCTGAGGTGCAAATCTGAAAGATTAAAGTAGCTGTGAAGATTATAGGTCTACTGGACACTCTGGCAGTTGCTAATTCCTGCCTTGAGAAGCAGTAGGATGTATGGAAGAGAGTGATGGAGAAGAGAAGGAGACGATTGTGGGACAGGATAAGATGCTGGATTAAAGCAGAGGTGTGTAATAAAGAAGAAGAAGAAGAAGAAGAAGGGGTGGAAGAGAATGGTGAGGATGCTGACAGCAAGGAAGATGATGTGAATGAGGAAGAAAATGAAGCAGGAGGAAATCAAGATGAAGAAGTGCAGGCAAAACCGGAGGTGAGGGATGCAGAGGAAACTGAAGATGACAAAGGAGAAAGTGGTTCAGAAACAGAAGGTTCTGATTTCACAGTTTCTGAAGATAAATATTTTAACAAACACAGAAATGAAGATATCTCTGAAACTCAGACTACTCTGGAGTGGAATGGAGAATTCAACGGTGAAATATTGACAGATGAAGAAGAAACTGTCACAGAATCTTGGGAAGCTTGGGAAGAGGAAGCTTCTACAGATGATAAGGAAACAGAACCTTCAGTGGATGAAGATGGGGATTTTAGTGATGAAGATGACATAAAGACATATTTCAAAGATGATTACCCCATACATGTTTTTCTCACCTTGAATGAATTCAGGAGTTCATCCGTTCTCACCGACCTTACTTTGAGGACAGAGGATGGGATGCGTTTCTGTGTGCACTCCCCAGTGCTGGCTGCTGTCAGTTCACTTACCTGTGATAATCTAAAAAGAAGCAAAGCAGGAAACAAAAGAGCTGATGAAAGAAAAGACGATGACACATGTGTTAGAGTTCACCCGTGGTCAATCTCTCTTGGTCCTGAGGTAGAGCATGTTGGGTTAGAGGCGATTGTGGAGTTTGCCTACACTGGACAAATACCATTCTTAAACAAGGATAATCTGGACAAGATAAAGGCTGCTGCTCAAACACTGGGTGCACCAAGGGTTCTCGATCTCTGCACTGAGGAAGAAGAGAAGTCCACAAAAACTGGAGGGGATAAGAAAAGGGAAAGTATTTGTACTGCACAACAAATGACGATCAGCCTTCAGTCCATCCAACAGCTGTGGATGGACAGAGTGGGATGTGATGTGACTCTGGAAGCTTGTGGTGGATTGCTTCATGGTGAGTAAGGCAAGGCAAGGCAAGGCAAGTTTATTTGTATAGCACAATTCAACAACAAGGTGATTCAAAGTGCTTTACAGAGACATTAGAAACAAGAACAAATAAAAAGCATGATTTAAAATTGAATAAAACAAGCAAATAAACTAACTAACTAGTTAACAAACAAACAAACAAACAAACAACAGTATATAAAATCAAAACAGATAAAATCAGAACAGTAGATAAAATCAGTAGTTAAATGTAAGTTTTGAAATTTAAGCTTAAAGTGTGGATTTGGTGCTTTATTCAAATGCAGCTGAGAACAGGTGAGTCTTCAACCTGGATTTAAATAAACTGAGTGTTTCAGCTGATCTGAGGCTTTCTGGGAGTTTGTTCCAGATATAAGGAGCATAAAAGCTGAATGCAGCTTCTCCGTGTCTGGTTCTGACTCTGGGAACTGATAAAAGACCGGATCCAGATGACCTGAGGGATCTGGAAGGTTCATACTGGGTCAGCAGGTCATTGATGTATTTTGGTCCTAAACCATTCAGAGCTTTATAGACCAGCATCAGAACTTTAAAGTCTATCCTCTGACGGACAGGCAGCCAGTGTAAAGACCTCAGAGCTGGACTGATGTGGTCCACTTTTTTGGTCTTAGTGAGGACTCGAGCAGCAGAGTTCTGAATGAGCTGTAGTTGTCTGACTGATTTTTTAGGTAGACCTGTAAAGATGCTGTTACAGTAATCAAGCCTACTAAAGATGAATGCATGGACTAGTTTTTCCAGGTCCTGTTGAGACATCAGATCTTTTATCCTTGATATATTCTTGAGGTGATAGTAAGCTGACTTTGTTATTGTCTTAATGTGTTTTTCTAAGTTTAGGTCTGCATCCATCACTACACCCAAATTTCTCGCCTGGTTTGTGGTTTTTAGATGTATAGATTGAAGTTCTCTGGTGACCTGTAATCGTTTTTCTTTGGCGCCAAAGACTATTACTTCAGTTTTGTTTTTGTTTAGCTGGAGAAAATTGTGGCACAACCAGTCATTGATTTCCTCAATGCATTTACCAAGAGCCTGTACAGGGCCTCGGTCTCCTGGTGACATTGTGATATATATTTGTGTGTCATCTGCATAGCTGTGATAGTTTATTTTGTTGTTGTTTATAATCTGTGCCAGTGGGAGCATGTAGATGTTAAACAGAAGGGGTCCCAAGATGGAACCTTGGGGAACTCCACATGTGATACTTGTCTGCTCAGATGTGAAGTTACCTATTGATACAAAGTATTTCCTGTTTTCTACGTATGTTTTGAACCAGTTTAGTACAGTTCCTGAAAGACCTGTCCAGTTCTCCAGTCGTTTGAGTAATATGTTGTGGTCAACTGTATCAAATGCTGCACTGAGATCCAGTAAAACTAGGACTGACATTTTTCCACTGTCTGTATTCAGACATATGTCATTAAACACTTTGGTCAGAGCGGTTTCAGTGCTGTGGTTCTGTCTAAAACCTGACTGGAAGGCATCGTAGCAATTATTCTGTTTTAAGAAGTAATTGAGCTGTTGAGAAACTGCTTTTTCAATGATCTTACTTAAAAACGGGAGATTTGAGATCGGCCTGTAGTTGTTCATTTGTGTCTTGTCAAGATTGTCCTTTTTCAGTATAGGTTTGATTACAGCAGTTTTTAGTGATTCTGGAAACACACCTGATAATAAAGAAAAGTTGACGATCTGCAACAGGTCTGACTCTAAAGTCTTTGAGACCTTTTTGAAAAAACTTGTTGGCAGGACATCTAAACAGCAGGAGGAGGAGTTCAGTTGACCTAAGATGTCCTCCAGGTCTTTGCTGTTAATAGGTTGAAACTGTTTCATGGTGTTTAAACAGTTTTTTGGTGGACACAGTACATATCCTGGATCTGCTGTTGATGTACCAATTGCTTGTCTAATTTTTTGGATTTTTTCAGTGAAGAATTTGGCAAAGTCATTGCAGGCCATGGTCGAATGAAGTTCAGCTGCCACTGACTCAGGAGGGTTTGTTAGCCTGTCAACTGTAGAAAATAAGACCCGAGCATTATGGCTGTTTTTAGTGATGATGTCAGAGAAGTAGACCATTTAATGCTGTCTGGATGCCCACTTTAACTTTTACCTATTTGCTCAAGTAAATTTCTGTGTTGTGATACATTTTCTTTCATCCACAAGTAGGTCCTCAATCAAATTTAACATCACTTCATTCATTGCAAAAGTGACTATATTCAATATTAGATAAATGTGTATTGAGAATTTTACCATCAAATATACATTTTCTTAAGATGCATCTATAGTTCTGCCAAATAAGTTTTCAGGTTGTTCATATTTCTGTTTTTTTGCAAGGCGACTACTGGGTGGTCCAGATTTCCATATTGTGGAACATTTGACCATCAAATAAATCTGGATTTACATTCTGCACAAAGTGTGTAGTAAACATACGTTGGGCCTTTATAGGCTTCATCTTTAATGAAGTACATTATAAAACAAGCATGTGACCTGGATATGTTAGAGATATTTACTCATTGATGTCTTTCATCTAGTCCACAGAGTTATCTTGGCTGTAAGCAGTGATTACTTCCGTGGCATGTTCACCTCAGGGATGAAGGAGTCCCATCAGCCTTTTGTGACCCTTCCCTTCCTTTTGGCATCAGAATTAGAAGTTCTAATTGGCTGCTCTTACAGTGGCGCTCTACCTATGAGCTGGCAGTGCATCTTTGAGATCACCAGCACTGCTCTCCAGCTTCAGTACCAACCTGCACTTTCCTTGTGCTACAATTTCCTGTGTCAAGAAATTAATCCTCAAACTTGTCTGGATGTGGTATCTTTTGCTGAGGCCTATGAAATGCCACAGCTTCTTGAATTTGCTGATGATTTTGTCCTCCGGCATTTCCAGATGGTGGCATGCACCTCAAAGTTTACGGACCTGTCAGCTAAAAAGCTCTTGATGTACCTAAACAGTAACTCACTTTATGTTCCATCTGAACTTGTTATATTCAAAGCCGTGGCAGCTTGGATCCAAGCAAAGCCCAGGATAAGGCTCAGACTAGCTCATGAACTTATGAAAACTGTCCAGTTTCCCTTGATGACATTCAAGGAATTCAAGGAAGTGCGATCTCAGACCATGTGGTGTAATCCCAACATGGCAGAGCTGTATAAGGAAATCTTTGAAGATTTCTGCTCCAGTGAGAGTGCACAGCATCAGTTCCGCATCTATATGCCAAAAGAGAGTCTCGTTCTGATTGGAGGTGACCAGATTTCGGAAGACCTGAGCAGCCGCAGCATCAGCAGAGAACTTTGGTTTGGGAATTCCCTCAGGAATCACATAGGGGTAAAAAAGGCATTGGAGTGGAGAAAGCTGGGAGAGATGCCTGAGCCAGCAAGATTCGGGCATGAGGTGGCTGTCCTAAAAGGACGATTGTATGTGTTGGGAGGCAAGAAGTATTATGGCATTGGTGACACCCTTAATAATGTTTACAGGTAAGAGCGGTTCATTGTCAACCCTCCAAAAGCAATAATAACATATACTTAACTGTTTCTTATATGTGCATAATTTCACCACTTGTAGATATGACCCTTGTGAAAACAGCTGGGAGTTTCTGGCTGAAATGCAAGAAAAAAGATGCTCATTTTCAGTGGTTGTACTTAATGAAAAGATATATGCCATCGGCGGACACAGTGAGACCGATCCTATAGATAGTGTTGAAAGATACTGCCCATCTACAAATTCTTGGAGGTAGGTTGGGGAGAGCATTCATTGTTCATTACCATGTCATTACATTTCTCCTAAATAAGCTGTTTAAAATTATTCAAAACTTTTCAAAATATTGTAGTTTGCTGTCACAAATCACTCATCTTTTCTTTTTCAGTTTCACCTCACCCTTGGATCTGCCTCTGAGCGGTCATGTAGCAAAAGTTACCCAAGGACAGATCTTCATAACAGGAGGGGAAAATAATGATTACCTTTGTGTTGCATCCCTCTTTCTGTACCATCCAGAAACAGGAAGCACCTACCTGGCAAACATGGCTTCACCTCGAGCTCATCACTGTATGGAGATCTTGGGTGAATATCTTTACGTGGCAGGTGGAGTAACCACTGATGATACCATGACTATTGTTGATCAGCTATCTTGTGAAGTGTACAGTCCAGTGGCTAACTGCTGGACTGCCTTTGCATCTCTGCCAGTGTCGCATGTTGGAGCAGGAAGTGCCATTTTGGAGGGAAGGTTTTATGTGCTGGGTGGATACAGTCAGGAGGACTACACCGACACTAAGGTGGTGCACCGCTATGATCCTGCCAGACAGAAATGGGAGAACATGGGAAAGATGCCCGGGCCAAACAATGATATCCGTGCATGTCTGCTGTGTTTGCCAATGCATTTGCGACTATAAGACATGGTAATAAATCTCATTATTATTTATAATCACAAGAGGAGAATATCTCATTATAAAGTATATGAATTAAGGAGAGATACTTTGAGCTGAACCGCGTAAAGGAAATGAACTGGAACTGTTAATAATTTAAATTAAACAATATGTTTTTCAGTTTTCTGAAAGTTTTTGTCAAAATATCTATCTGAATTTTCTTATTTTCATATAGTGTGTGTGTGTGTGTGTCAGATATTTAGTGTTCACTTTGGCATCCGATTTTCTTTGGTTATATAACACAAGGTTTAAATTTGATATGAATTAAACTGAGCTGTGTGTGAGTTCCACAGCGGAATGCAATAACAAGGTACGATCACATGAGGGAGCTCTCTGCCTCCCCTCTTGTCTTTACCAAACTTTGTGGTGGGATGCTGGTGAAAACAGCTGTCACTGTAAAAACTGTACACAAAAAGGTTGTTTTGCATTTATTATTCTGAAGAAGTTTCTCAATTTATATTTGCATTAAATTCTACTTGAAAATAAACAACAATGAACTGAGTCCTTTAATAATATAAGTGCACATATTCAGGTAAGTGCTGAGGTAATATTAGGTCAGATCATTAGAAGTTTACACAGAGATAAAGAGATTTGATGACTAATGCTGCTTTAACATTTTAAGACAATGCATAAACCATGAAAGAGTAAAACAAACAAACAAACAAAAAACAGGTTTTGTGGCTGTTTAGGTTATTATACACCGCTGTATTGACCCCACAATTCTACGTGCACCCAATCAACTGCAACCAGCAGAGCTACTGCATTGCTGCTGCTGCCAGTGCCGTCTGCTGAAGGGCTGTCATATGTTGAAATTTGACTGACATTATTCTTCACAAGAATAGCACCTGCTGTGTGAGTGTGAGAGTAGTAGAGTAGTTGGAACTACTGCAACTGAGCAGAGACCATTCACTGGTGCTGTGAAGATTCCTGCAACAGAATAAAGGAAATATATTGTTTTCTTTCTGTCCAGCCAGCCTGGCTGTAGCTCAGACTGTAGAGCATCATGCAGGGTCATCTGCTAATTGGAGGGTTGGTGGTTTGATCATGCCAAATATAAAAAGCAGTGGTTGGGTGAATGTGGCATGTTGCATAAAGCGCTTTAAATGCTCCAGGGGAGTAGAAAAGAAAAGTACTGTATTATGCAAAATATAGCATTCGGAAAGCGATAAATGGGTCCAGCATTGAATGTGTTTATCCAATGAAAAAATCTGTTCAATTGGTCGCCACATTCATGTTGTGAAGCAGCTGAGTTGTGGATTTCAAACCCCAGACTGTGATTCAAATACAAATACTTCTCTTTTGCCTTCATCCACTCACTGATGTCCGTGTCGCCTTTCTGTCCACATCCTGGCTCAACAAACAAGAATCACAACAACAATCACCTGAAGAACTACGAGGTTTTTTTTAGTCCCGTCTTAGTTTGTTTCTTATTACTTAAAATAGATAAAGCTGAAACCCTAGAATTTCATGGCACTAAATTAGTAACGTACGGTTATGGTGTAACCTGGGTTCTCTAGCATATCGAGACTATCTCTCCACACAGTGTCTCGATATGCTAGAGAACTCAAAATTTTAAGATGATAACCAAAACTTTTGAAATCATAACTCAAAATTACACTTACCTCTGCTTGCTTTGCACAGAAGCAAACTTCCACACATCTCCCACAAAAATCAATTCTTCTAAACTAATATTCATATTTACTAATTAATTATAATACGTTAGTAACACTTACACTAATGTGTATGCTGTGCTTGTTGTCATGAAAAGGTTGTCTGATTAAATATAAAATGATCTGCTTTGTGTTGCTTGACATTTTCATTGCTTGACAAGTTCATAAAAGAAATATCAAAGAACTACAGCAATGTTGGAAGCAACATTTTCTACAATAAACTTTTTAAGGACTTTGGACCAGTTTGATTAATATATTATGCCTTTTACTAGTGGTTTTTTTTTTCTCCATAAATGATTTAGAGAAAAAAAGAAATTCTGTTTACCACAAGCAGTCCTTTATAGTTCACCAGTTCACCTTCATGACACTGACTATCACAGCTACACTTCAGGGGCCATCTTGCTGAAGAATCGGCATTTCCAGATGAGCGCCTGGGAATTTGGAGGACTGGATATCACCGGCAAATCTATTGGTTCAACATCATCCTGTGGAGAGCTGGTTTTTCTGGTTTAGCCATGTGAAAAATGTTTCAGTGTTTCCTTTTTGTCATGGATTTGCCCCTCTTCTTTCTTCTTATCAACTATTATTATTTTGTACGATACTAAATCAGCATCTGCTTTCGATGAGAAATCTGTTTGGTTGTACAGGTCGAATTTGGTTAACTTTGGTCAAATTTAAATCTAAAAGGGCCAGGTTCAACTCTCTTTTTTAAAGCAATTTTGAACATTTTTTGTGTATTTAACTTAGATCGTCCTACTGTTTCTTCCCATATCGCAGGTTGGCATGAAAGGATAACCAAAAGGTTTCAGCATTTTACATTTTAGCAACATTTTACATTCATGGATTCATTGTGAGTACAGGAGGTTTAATTGTTTTTTTTATAAAAACATTAGGAATCATCACATATTGGAGTCAAAACGTTTTAATAGTAATCATATAGTAAGTTGAAACACAAATGGAAAAACCAAAGCTTTCAAGCTGAGTCAAAGCCCAAGCCCAGGCAATAACACAGCACTATAGGCGGCAGCAATTCAATTTTATTTGTACTATATAACTTCAAATCACAACAGCATTAACCTTAAGGCAACTAAGCATTATATCTTTCCCTAGTAGTGGAAGTTTATACCAAACAAAAATATAATTCACTGTCTTGCATTCAGCTGTTACATAAACATTTAGAATCTCACAGAAGGAATGATCTTAGACTCTCAGATAGTTTGATCTGTTTGGACTCAGATAGGGATGGTTTGGAAAGCACATGGTCATTTCCTGGAAAGATTTGAATAGCTAAGCCTGTAAGAATATGAAACCAGATCATTTATCATTCAAAATGTCACTGTCATGTGGTGCCAATGAAAATTCTTCAGATCTAAAAGTTTAGGTTGTAATGCTTTCATCAACTCTGTATCACTTAATTTTTGCTTATTCTAACTTGACAGCCCCCCATCAGAGAGAGAGAGAAACTATCATATTTACACTACCAGTCAAGTTTGGGCACTGTCACTATCTGCAGAAGCAGACTGTGTGGAGTGAGGAGGTGGACCAAAGTGAGGACACGTGAAAATTAAACTTGATTTTAACAAAGGGCGAGCTGTTTATTGAAGGCTGGTAAAACAGTACAAAAACAAAAGGCAAAGGCACAACTAAGCTATAACCTAAACTAGGTGAGCTAAACATAAAGAACCTAGAACATGACAACCTGATGTGGAAAACCTGAAACACGAATGCTGCACCAAGTGAGAGTTAACAGTTATTAAGAATTAGCTATTACGATTAGCCTGTGGTCAAAGTAGTCATTCATTTCAAAATGATAAACTCCATCTATTTTCTTACCACTTACATATATATTATTCTTATTCACACACACAGGCCTAGATGCTGATACTAGATACTGGCAACCTTCTGGTACCACTGGTTGCAATTATGACTCGTAAGTTGTTCATGAAGGTTGATGGCAGTCACTTTAAAACTGATTGAAAAACACCAGTCAGTGAACCCCTAATAATTGCAAGCTGCTAGGGAAAAAGACTGCCTGTTGAAATTGTTGCTTGAGGCTACTGGCAGCTGCAAGGGAAATTTGGTCACAAAGAGATATGAGGTGCTGTACTAAAAACGTTCTTGCAATTACTTTGATCAGTAGCAGATTATCTGTATTTCTTATAGTTTTATATCAAAGATGCTGACTTATCTGCAAACACTCTCCAACTGCTCTTTGTATGATAGTGAAACCATGAAAGCTCCAACACATACCTCAATTAGGGAACACTTGCCTTCAAAGTAAAATTTGTGCCTTTTGAAATGTGTTGGTTTAACCAATAAGGTGTATTTTTCACTTAAACAAATGGTCACTGCTTCTGGTTTTCATTGCACTTCAAGTCTTACTACTGCTCTGCAAGCTAAACAATACATGCAAACAACTCAACATCTTCCATCCAAACCATGGTTGACTGGGATAAACTGGTTTTAACCAAAATAGTCATAAGGAACAGCCTTAGTGCAGCATCCTCTTTGCAACTGTCAGCAACCTCCAGCAACCACTCACCAACTGGTTGGAGAATACATATTTTTTCCAAGCAACTTATGGTTATCAAAAGGTTTGCTGACTGGTCTGTAGGCCTGAGTGACTGAGGCCTTAGATATCCACATTTGAATATTTTACTTCTATTATTGCAGTAATTTCAGTGTTTAAACAGACTGCCTAGTTGAGGAGTGTATCATTTCAATAAAACAGTTACTGTCTGAGGTGCTGGGGCAGGTGCATCAGACAAGCTCGGATGTCTGTAACAGCTCCAGGCAATTTGCCCATGGTCTCCCATCTCTGCATGATGGGATCAAAGCGGTGGACCAGTGCAGACTCACTGTAGTCATCTTGGCAATACCCTCCCAGTACATAGATCTTCTCCTCCATAACAATGGAGGCTGCACCAACATGGGGCATGGGCAGTGACGCAAAAGTAGTCCAGCAATCAGCCACAGTATCATATACCTCACAAACTAGTTGATCAGTGTAAAACTTCCTTAGGTTACAGACTCCACCGGCAACATATAGATGACTCTGTAGGACTTCCATGCAATGCTGGGCTCTATCATAGGTCATGTCTGCCAGGTAGATGGTTCCCCTCTCTGGGTGGTACAGACATGTGGAAACAAGGCACTCATATTTGCAGTTGAAACCTCCAGATATGAAAATCTCTCCATTAATGATAGCAGCAGCATGCCCACTCAGAGCCAGGTCCAGCGGTTGGACAAAGCTGTGAAACAAGAGAAGCCAGGCAGTCATGTCCAGATGGACAGTTGTAAGGAAAATATATATTTTTTTATCTGCCTTGAATCCAATATACCACAAAATGGCATTACTTGACATATATGTAACTTTAACAAAACAATTTTATCAGAAATGAGCATCATGTGAAATATAAACAAAAAGTGATTCAGCTGCATTTTCCATGAACCTTCCAGTTTACATTTCTGTGATGACAGCATGACTTTGGACGAGGTGAAGGCAGCAACTCGGATGAATCCTCATTAAAGTCTGAATGTTTAGATTTCATTCTTTAACTCACAAATGCTATAACTGAATGCTGTAATGATGTAATAGACAATATTTATGTTGTTTTGCTTTCTTTAACTTGCATTTCTGTTTAAGATGCACCACCATACCTGTGTAACTTTTCACCTGGTGAAACCAGAACAGCAAAATACGAATTTCTTTAAAACATGAGACATTTCTGGGATTACAGTAGTGTGAAAAACCCATTTTTTGGTGAATACTATAATTCAAGGGCAAGACTGACATCTGCTGTGGAAATCATGGTACTGCATTTGAATTTAAGGGTAAAGCATGAAAAACTTCTATCCATTATAACTATTATAAAACTTGACTCTTTTCATATTGCCTCAGTATTTTAACTTTGTTGGCTGATTGGTATGTCCACAATTTAAAAACAGATATATTATTCAAGCCCAGCTAAAATATCCATCATCCATTATTCAAGATTCTGTTTCATTTTAAATAACTAATTTTACCTCCAGGAGTCAGTGTCTGGGTTGTACATCTCAACACTGTCTACGTTGGTGTTGATGTCTTTATCTCCACCAATGGCATAAAGGTGCGATTCACGTACCACGACTGAGAGGTTACTTCTGCACTCCTGCATGTCTGCCAGCCTCTTCCAGCAATCATTCACTGGGTCATAACTAGCATGAGTGCGATAAAAAAAATAAAATGTGATATATGTAACAATCTGTTTTTGCGAATGTAAGAAGATGTATATTCATGGACTAACAGTTTTTATTTACCTGTAGGCAGTTTTCATAATGTCATCCTTTGCATAAAAGAAGCACCCTCCAATCACATACAGCTTCCCATCCATTACGGCAACTCCATGCCTAAACTTTGGTTTATCTGGAATCTCAGTCAATCTCCTCCATTCAATGTCCTTCACCAACCCTGTGCCACTGCGTAGGGAGTTTGCAAACCACACTTCCCTGCTCGGTATGCGCTGACCAACATCTGGATTCAGTTGGTCTCCTCCAACCAGAACTAGAGTATCTTTTGGTCGCCTGATCCGCCAGTGATCCTGGGACTTTGGAAGGCTGAAACCAAATTCTTTAAGTGCTGAACCATAAAGTTCCACCTCTTTGTTGCCAAAGCACTCCATGCGTAGATTAATGGCTCTAACCTCTCTGAACTCTCGAAAGGTCATGAGGGGGAAGCGAACTCCAGTCATGAGTAAGCCTGCATGGGCCAATCTTTCTTCGGGATCAGCCTCAATCCATGAGATTACGGCTCGAAATACAGCCAACTCTGAAGGTACACAAAGGTCATCGCAGCGAAGGAAGCTTAAAAGCTTTTCTGCTTGTAGGTCCTGAAACTTTGTTGTGCCTGATACTTCCATAAAGTTCCTCAACACAAAGTCATTGGCCTCCTCAAGAAGTTCTGATATTTCATATGCTTCAGCAAAAGATGCCACATCCAGGCAGGAGCTTGCCTGGATCTCTTTTTTCATAAAGTTGAGGCAAATTGATAGAGCAGATTGGAATTGAAGCTGAAGCGCCATGCAGGTAATCTCAAAAACAGAGTCCCAGCTAAGTAGAAGGATCCCACTGTATGAGTAGCCAATAAGAGCCTCTAATTCAGATGTAGACAGGAAAGGAAGGGCAACACAACTCTGATGGGATTCCCTCATTCCACATGTGAACATGCCACGGAAGTAATCACTGCTTACTGCCAAAACAATTCTGTGGACTGAAGAGAGACAAAAGAAAAGCTTAAACTTTGACCACTATGATGCATTCATTAGGATATCAAAAGCAGTTGTACTAACCATGGAAAAAAGTTCCATCCACGTCCAAAATGACATCACACCCCACTCTATCTGCCCGCAACTGTTCAATGGACCGAAGAGTAGTTTTTATTTGTTCTAGAGCAGAGATGGTTTGTGCTTCTTTCTTGAAACATTCACTGTTCTCCTTTCTTTCCTTGTTTTTGCAGATGTCCACAAGTCTTGGAATTGCAAGAACTTGAGCTGCAGCTTTGATCCGGGCCATATTATCATTGTTCAAAGATGACACAAGCCCAGTGTAGGCAAACTCAACAACAGCCTGAAGCCCAATATGGTCAACCTCTGAACTCAATTGCATTGACCACCTCTGGACTCCATCTTTGTCCTCACTATTGTCAGATTTCTCCTCACTTTTATCCTGTAGTCTTTCCAGAAAGAAGCCACTGACAGCAGCCAAGATAAGGGAGTGCACTTGGAAGCTTTTCTGATTTTCAGTTGTCAATGTCAGGTCTGTAAGAAGAGATGAATCCAAGAATTCTTTCAGAGCTACAAACACCTCTTTAGGGTAGGTTTTGTTGTGGCATGCCTGGACTTTATTCTCTTCAGCTCCCAAGCTTTCAGCGCTTATGTGCTCCGCAATTCCCTCCTGACTAGTACCGTTCATTCCATCTCGAGTCTCTTTTTTGTCACTCCTACTTGTCAAGCCCATTCTCGAATCATTGTAAGCAACAATTCTTCGTAGCTCCCGGTTGTCCTGTTCTATACCTTCACCACCTTCTTCAACAACTCTTTTCCTTCTCTCCTTCTCTCTCCTCCACCATTCTTCCCACTCCATTGGCAAGTAACGCCTTGTAAACTCCATGTCATTGGTTATTTTCTTTTTGAGCAATAGCTACTTTTGTCTTTTCAGTTACTTATGCCATCCAGCAAAAAAAAAAAAAATACTGTTCTAATGATTTTTGCTACTTCCTATTTAAATCCCCCCTGTCGTTCTCTGTCTTGGTCTCAAGTTCACTTTCTGCATAAACAAGCAGCTATTTATAGCTACTGGGTCACATAGGTTTAATTTCAAGTGAGGCTTCACATGGTTTGTACTGATTCAGAATAAGGAGAATAGAGTTTTTTTCTGCTACAAACATTTCACATTAAACAGGTATTAAACTGAATGACAGCAATTGGCCTTAAATATAGTTAGGTTCTATTAGTGATTATTAAAGAGAAAATATTTTACAGTTCTCCAGTTACTTGCAGTAATGGAACTTTTTTTCTTAGAAATAGGGATTGATACACAATGAGGAGGAAGGATTTGATGGCATAATCTCTGGGAGATCTAATTGCAGTGGGAAAATTGTACAATACTGCACAGACCTGAATTAACATCACGTAATTGACAGGGGGATGCATAGGGTACTAATAATAAGTAACATTAAAACAGATGCGCACTATTGACTTATTCGATTTGTTATCATAATCTCTTTAGTAGACAGTAGTAAGAGATACTAGTCTTAGATTTCCACAACATTGCTGGTGCAGCATAATTCTCTAAATGCTATGTATTAAAATTTTGAGTCTTAAGTAAAACTGCTTAAATTTGCAATGTTTTGTAATTCAAAACATTAAAATAGATACAATGTGAATCTGGTGGTTTTAAGGTTGGTTGATGGTTACCACTCGTATATTAAATGAATAAATACCCTTGCAAAAAGGTATCATAAAGAATTATATAAAAGATCTGGCATCTTAAAAGTGCCATATCTAGAGTTAGAGTTAGGCTTTGGGTGTAAGCTTTGGGCTGTGATGATTGTACAAAACAAAACTCAACTCTAATCTTAACCCTGGACAGACACAGATGTCAAGTGGTATAAACATCCAACCAGTCTATGGCTGAAAACTAAATGTACTTTCATGAACAAATGTCACCAATCTATGCGGTACATAGTTTTTTATATCTAAGACACACCAATATCAGTGGTCAATAATCAATAGTAACTTTATTGTCCCCAATGGGAAATTGATTTGCAGTATCAAACAACACATACACAAGAAAAAAAACATTTTAAATAGTTAATATTTTACATGGGGATAAGCAAAAACAAAGAGGAGCTAAAACGTGGTCATGCTGTTATCATAGTTTCTATATCTCTTAAATTACTTTTACCCAACCCCTTGTTTCTCCTACAACCCTATTCCCATTCCACGTGCAGATAAAAAGCAGGTCAAAGATAAAGTCACGTTTTCTGTTTGTAATCTGGTGAGTGTGATAAATGTATATTCCATTTCCAATGCTTTATTTAACTCATAAAAGTCCTGAATAACAAACTGGCAATAAGGAAAAAGGTTAAAGTTTATTCCATCATCATAAGATTATATGATGTTTTTCATCACTTTATTTCTAATAATTAACCCAGACCCTTTTATAAATAGGTTCTTTACACCGTGGTCATCAGTGAAACACACAAATCGGAGAAATACCATCTAACCTGGAAAATGGAGAGATTAACAGTAATTATTCTTATTTGTTTACTTGCTGGTTTATCTGAATGTGAGGAAACGGGTGATCAGAATGAAATCAATCAGAACCTGATCACTGAGCTCTCATATGAAGATACTAAGGCCGAGAACAATAACGACGTGTCAGCTGACCCAGGGTCTGAAACAACAGCCCCTCGGACAGTAAGCAAAACAACTGACCATCTATGTGAACCCAACATCTATATGGTGCTGAAGGAACTGGGGGCTCTAGAAGAACGACAGAAAGCTACTGTGAGGGCTCTTGAAGAAACAAACAGAAAGCTGGAAGCCAGTGAGAAGAAGGTGGCTGCACTTAACAGCACACTGACTGAGCTCAGGACAATGTATGAAGGTAATATTTGGTAAAAATTAACTGAATGAATGAATAAAAGTAATGAACTTTACAGTCATTGTGCCATGTAACTTTTCATGAAGTCTATTTTACAAAATAGTCTTTTATTACTCATTTTTGATGATTGTTGTTACAAAAGCATTTTAGTTATAATACTAAATTTAATTTATTGCAGGCGAAAAATTAAGCATTAGGGAGGTTCACATGTTTGGTGCCTACAGACAGATTTCTTCTATTTTAGCTTCTCTTCATTTGATGTCTGTAAAACCCAGAATCAAATTTGAAATCCTGTCACAAGGAACTCACGGCACAATATTGTCCGAACAGAGTACTTAGTCTCAGGCTGCAGACTAACTTATGGTTCTGAGTTTGTGAGTAGAATGGGAGGCAGCGCGTTCAGCTCTCAGGCCTGTCTCTTATTCAACCAGCTTCTAATTTGTGTTTCAGGTGTCAGGTATAGTACACTGTCTACTTCTCTCTTCTAGATTAGGTTTAATACTTTCCTTTTTTATAAAGCTTAGTGCTCAGGCTGCTGGAGGATCTCCAATTCTTTTCCACTCCCCTTGTTTAATTCCCCACATGTTTATATGCCCTAACGCATTAAACTTTTTCTTCTCTTTTTGTCTCATCTCTCTCTGATATTATTGAATTCATACTTAGTTGAGGTGAAAGGTGACTGTTTTCTGCTGAATAAATACTGGCTAAATACTAAAGCTCAGAATTAATCGAACCAAGGCTCAAACCAGATCTGGTGAAATACAGATGTTATTATTATTCTAGTAAAGTTTCAGTTCTTGTGAGCTTCACTGCTGTTGTACTAACAACAAAAAGAAAAGGTGTCACTGTGTGTTTAAACAATTCTAGCTCTATAACATTTAAGAATGGTGGCAACATTATAGTATAATAATAAAAATATTAAATAATTTGAAAACTGATTATTCTTGTTATTGTTACTTTTATTTATTTATTCATTTGGAGGAAACAAGCTAAAATATATTTTCTGGTGTTTTTAGGACAACGTCAGGTTGCATTTTCTGCTGCTTTACCCACAGAAGCCACTATTGGGCCAGCAAATTTTCTTTACCCTCTGGTGTACAGACATGTTCTGTACAACGTCGGAGGACACTACAGTCCTGTAACAGGTTAGAAACCAGTGTGGCTGTGTGTGTGTGTGTGTGCACGCACGTGCCTTCCCCCTGTTCTGCTGCTGAGAATTTTATAATCTCTAAAAAGTATTTCTGTTCAGTTTGTTCTATTCAGCAGGAGCATTATTGGATTAATTGCTGTTACTTTCTGGTTGTTTTTCGATGCAGGGTATTTTACAGCACCAGTTCAAGGAGTCTATTATTTCACCTTTTCTTCTTTCTGGTGGGGAGGAAACACTGGAACCAGTGGTGGCAGTCTGTACCACAATGGAAACCAGATTGTATCATGGTATGGTCACAGTCGGGCTCATCCCATCAGTGGCTCAAACAGTGCAGTCTTAATGCTACAAGTTGGAGACAAGGTCAATGTTCGTCTTTGGGATAACCGACAGATCAGTGATAATGGAAATAAGTACTGCACATTCACTGGATTTTTGCTTTTTCCAATGTGAAGTGGCATCAGACAAAAATGTGACGTGTCATTTTTTGTACACTTTATTTTCTCTTCTGAAAATGTTGTATTTGTTTTTTTGTGTGGTTGACAAAGATGTACTCCATCTAATAAAGATGTTTTAATAACCATGAACCCCCCCTCCCCAGTCTTATAAATACAGTATTTTTTTATGTTCTTAATCCTTACCTATTTCTAAGTAATTATGTAATTATTGTGGGAAATGCAAAAAAAACCCCACAATTGTCTATGCTATGGTATCTATGCGAATTAAAACTTAGTCTTTTATTTAAAATAAACGGTTCTATTCAGGAACATTTGTAATAAAAAAAAGAACAAAAGAAGAGGGAGTTATTTTTCACATCACAAGAACTACGTACTGTAGAAACTTAATGGCTGCTGGGAGCAAATGAGGCAAAGTTATGACTCACAACCGTTCTTAAAAATCTCTCAAATACTCAGTTAGCTGAGATGAAATCTTATTCACTTTAAATAACTACTACATCTGTATTACCGGGATACATTGCTTAAGACAAAATCTAAATAACAAGATCTAACATTGACTCAGAGTAGAAACATTTACACTATAGTACATTTCTTTGACCCCACAGTGTTGATGCATGACTTCCCTCAGTCCTTCTCACTTGAAGGTAATGAGGTATTCTGGGTAGGCCTGGTCATCATGGAAGATCACAAACATGCTGGGCTGCTGCTGGTTGTCCACCAGACTGTCGTAGCAGTCAGTGGGATCTGAGCCTCGAGGAGGAGGTGAAATCATGCTGCTCTTACCGACCGTGTAACGGCCAGTCAGGACACGAACAACATACATCCTCTTTAAGCCTGATTTGTCAGCTGGGGAAAATCCGTTAGCTGAATATGCTGCATTGACAGCAAAGTAAACTCCTTTTCCATACTTTGCAGCTGTAATGAAATCACACAAAAAACCCAACAAAAATTAGGATACATTTTAGGAGCATGTCCTTTCTTGCTGAGGGATTTAAATGACATATTATAAAAGATGCCTTACCATGTTTTCCTGCGTGACCCCTGTCAAATCGGTCCCGTTCAATGCATTGGCATGACTCTGCTGTCGTGCCATGGTAGAGAGTCTTCTCACCTAGCTCTGCTTGTCCATTCTTGGCAAATATACGCTGCTTACACACACTGTAGGCGTTCCACAGGTAGAGGTTTTGCACACGCTCAATCTGAGGTCAGAAAACAAATTAGTCAACTGCCTCATGTTTTATGTTAAAATATCTTAGCAAGCATGATTTCTTGTAAGAATACTCACTTTGCAAATGTTGAATTTGGCTGTTTTCAGGAAACCCTGGGCTATTTCCCAGTATTCCTGTGAGGTAGGCTGCAGTTCTACCTTCATGAACAATTCTTCCTGCATAGGATCCCATTTAACTGGCATCTCCAATGCTAAAGTAAAAACCAAACAAATGAACCATATGGTTAAGGCAAGATACTTTCCTGAAATAAGTAGTGAGGCAAAGTTTCTACATCACAAAAGGGAATGGTCTTAACACAGGTGACTATGGTTAAAATAAAACAAAACAAAACAAAAAAAGAGAACCTAGAAAATGTGACAAACCTCCAGACTCAATCCTTTTTAGCTTGTATGTCATTCCTGTCACCCCATTTGTGGCTTCTTGTGTCTTCAGGTTTACAGTCACTCTTGAGCCATCTGGTGCATCTATGTCAAGAAAGATTTTGTCCCGCGTATGAGCATACTCCAACATGTAGTTGTCACGCAGACTCACCTCCTGCCAGGCTCCATTTATGCCCTTCAAAGACCACTGCACATTTAGAGCTGTTATTGCTTCTTCTTTATCTTGAAAGTCTTTAAAAAGTGCTTCTTGGGTTGCTCTGCCTATGAGTTCAGTGACACTCAAAACGTCCTCTTTTAGGCCTTCCAGCACATAGACGTCTTTTCCTGACCCCGTCTGAGCTCTTGCTTCTGGTCTGACCGTATTTCCAGCGTTCTGTTGATGTTTCTTGTGCTCCAGGCTTATTCCAAAGACTCTGATTTTTGCCTGCACAGCCTCGAGCTCCATGGGCTCAAGCGCTGAAAATTCCTGCACGTCTACTTCCCTCTTTATCAGGTGCTTCTGCAGGATCCTCTCCAGCTCACTTTGGATGGTCTTGGTGATGTATGGATCACAGCTTATTACACGTATCATAGCTTGCTGAGGTTTAGAGGAGGCAAAGGTTTTTTCTTGTGGTCCCATTGAAGAGAAGAAATTTGATTGTTTCTTTTGCCACTTCTTGAGCTTTTGTTTGGCTTTTTCTAGAAAATGAAAAAAAAGCAGCAAATAAATGGGCAGTGGAAAATACCCAGTGAGTATCAGCTTCTGCTCTAGGGTCACTATTACTCATTTTGTGACTGCAGTTCAGGATCAAATAAGGTAGATAGACTGCTGTGAAGTTGCTTTAAATTTTCAATATTCCTAAAGCACAGGTTACTAATGCTAATGCTTTCTTTTGCTAATGTGTGCAAGCTAGCAGGCTACAATATTGCTGTTTAATACCAGAAACATCTATGGATTGTGGAAACTTTGTCTACAGTCCTGTCTACAAGGTTTCATCACCACCAGCTTAAATCTCTGATCTGGGCCTTCATCCCTGTCATGGTGGCTTCTTTTGGCGAATTTGTTGACAAAACGTGAGAATTGCTGTGTGGTAGCTGTAGAGCTATTTCAAGATATCAGTGGGTGAAATTCTAGTATTTCTTATCCTGGTACTTAACATTAATTACTTCATAAGCATACTTATTACTTAACCTCTGAGCTAAATATGGTCATTCTTGGCTCTTAAACCCAACATGGACAGTGCCAAAACACTAACATTGAGGCTGAGTCTGGAACCCAGTCAGTACTGTCAAAGTAACTAAGTCCAACTTTTATATATAACCTATGACATTAGCTCGCTATGAATCAAAGGAATGTTACTTGAGTTATTCTCACATCTGAAAGAAAAATTGCATTTAAACTTGAATACTTATTACATGAATTTCTTTAGAAAGTTTCTGAGATGTACTAGATTCATGAAAACTGCTGACAGCTGTAATTGTCAGTTAATTTTTGTAACTGGCAATTGTCAAAGATTTCTAATGCTCATTGAATAGTTTTTAATTTTTCATTGGAGTCCTGGTTTAACAAAGAAATCTTCATTAATGTTCAAGGGGAGTGCAGAAGGAAACTTTCCAAAATCTTAAATTACAACAAACCTCTCAGACTGATGCGGCAAGGAGTTATTTGTCCAAAGCGATTCTCCAGCTCTTTTCTGCAAACACAAAGCGGGTGATTTAAACGATGAAATATGATTGGGAAAACAATGCTTATGGTATAATGTACTCTCATGTTGTGAAGATGTTTTGTTTCAAACCTGAAAGCCTGGAAGACTGGTTGTTCCATGATGACAATGCGAATGAGTGAGAGAGAACTTGGTTTCATCTTTGCAATAGCTGCAGCTATCCCATCCAGCATGGCTTTACAAGCTTTATCATAGGACATACCCCCCACTCCTGATAGGATATAAGACAGTTATTGAGAAAATAATGTGCATTATACAATGTTACAATAATTGATTATATGCTCTACATTTTTTCAGTGGGCACTAATTTGCTGCTAATAAGATGCAGAAATAAACACTTCCACTTGCAGACTCATATACATATATCAGCATACACACAGGTATGGAGTACTAACCCGTATTGATGGCTGGGAAGGACACAGAGTTGTAGCCTTTGTTCTCACAGTGCACCAGTATCTTTTTGCAGTACTTGCGAATCAACTGAGGATCGCAGTTAAAGCCAACGTGGATGATTTCCTTGCATCCCAGCATTCCAGGCCCTGTGGTGACCATCCACTCTGATGGAATTCCTTCCCAAAGAAAGAAAGAAAGAAAAAAGAAAGATTAATCAATCAAAAACACAAATCTATAAAGATGTTTAGTGTTTAGTGTTATTCCTAAGACTTACTTTGAGCTAACTCTGCTTGGACTGATGGCCCTGCTGCTGTCACAATGGCTTTGGAGACACCTGCAGACACAGTTAGGTATAAACCTAGAGTCATTTTCAGTTTAAGCAAAATATAAACAAAACTCTTGTGGTCCTGTTTTCACATTTTTTGCTCAGTAATAAATACAACATTTAGATTATACCAGAAGAGTGAGAGAAATCAGTCGTATTGACAATGACATCGGTGCCCCCATTTAAGATGTCTCCACGGAGCATCTGAACCTTGACCGCACCCAACATGGCTGTGACCTCATGATCAGACAGAGAGACATGGCGGTAAAAGGACTCTAAATAAGAAAGAGTCATGGTTAAATATGATACAGTAAATAGTCACAATTTTCACAAATTGTTATAAAGCAATAAACAACTTTCTGCCTCCAGATAAAATATTGTAAAAAACTAAAAAATAATAAAAATATCTATTTATACATAAGTGTGTTACACTTATGTGGTGTTTTCCTGCCTCTTTGGAATCAGATAATTAATGTGGTCTTAAGGATGAATTCATTTAATTTCTAAAGAAGAAATTTACGCATGTTTTTAATTATTTTAAAATTCAAAATGAAAACCTCCCAACCTTGATCTGGGTTAATATCATTTGTGAATCCTCTGAGATGCAGATTTCCCTGCACAGACTGGAAGGCCTGCAGATAAAAACAAAGTGATGCTCTTTTAGTAGTCAGTTGTATTTCTTCTTGGTAGTGAAAGGTTGTCCACTGACCAACACATTTAGTAGCTAAACATTTTTATTTTTATTTTTTAAACAAAGGACTGTAATTAAATGGCCTTTACCTTGCTTGAATCTTTGTCACTGGGATGAATCACAACACGCACCAGGAAAGGTGGACTGTTGATTCTGTTCTTTTCAAATTCACCAACCTCCTCCAGAAGAACCCTGGATGCCACGCTGTGAGGAAATTGTAGGACAGCACCCGTCCCGAGCACAGGAAAGGCAACTGAACTAAAACCTCTGATCTGACAGGATGCCAGAATTTTTCTGATTCCCTGTCTCAGCACCTGGAAGATTAATTTATCATTAGGGTTGTAAATCTGAGTCACAAAAACCTATAACAGCACACAGAATTCCCTCTTAGTTCACCTGGACTGCTGTTCCATTTTGATTGTTGTCCCAGGAAATTAGGTTGAGGAAGACCACTGCTTTGCATTGCAGAGGAGGTAAGTTCTCCACCAACACTATTTCACCAGGCAGTGTCACACCTCCTGCTTCCTGATGAAACTTTGCAATCATCTGAGGCCCAATCACTTTTAACAGCCCACTTCCAACACGAGAAGAAACAGGATCATGGGCAACCATAGGAGATACGAGGACATCAACCTTAAATCAAAAGCAAATTTTATTCAGTTTTAAAGATCTTGATCATCATGTCAATTAATTTAAAAATCTAATAAATCAGCCAATAACTTCTTCCTTTCATACACGAAACAAATACAAATTTCCATGACATTGGTTAATGTGTAGTTATTTGTGAGCCCTTAATAAAATAATATGAAAATGCAGTTACTAATAATCTTGCTTTATTCTGCCTCACAACTCTACGTGGATCAGCTGGTTATATTTGTGATGCTCCACAAACATTTAGGCAACAGGGACATTACTGAGCGCCTTCTGTGGCTCAACTTTGCAACATTAATACTTGTAATGTGTAACCCTGTTTCTCTCATCTCTTGTTTACTTTTCAAATTTTCATGTCATATTTTTAGTCTTTATTAATACTGAGACCAGCATTTTAGCAAATGGCTAATATTAGCTGATATATGTAGGTGTAAATAAACCCCTAGTACTACTGCAGAACTGTATATTCAACCTTTATATAGAAATATTCAATTGTGCTCACTAGTATTTTACCTGTTGGTTCTCTAGTGTTCCCTGAACGATCTCCACTTGGACGCAGCACCCAGTAGAGCCAGCAGTGGCTTGTCCCGCTGTATTTGGGCCAGATGCATTTGGCTGGAGTTCGGTACTTGTCCCTCGAAGAATTCTGTCACACGCATCCCGCATGGCCCTCACCACCTCTTCTTTCTTATCTATTAGGATGATTTTGCTCAGACTTCGACCTCCCTGACTGCCAAACTCTTTAACAGCAGTTGCAATAGCCTCAGCGCACACAGTAAGTGGAACACAGAACAAACCCGAGCTGATACAGGGCATGGCTATGGATGTAAACTTCTTCATTTCTGCTAAATTCAGAGCAGAGCTGACAGTCTTTTCCAGTAGCATTCTCTCTTTGCCACCACATTTTCCATTAACAGGCCCAACTGCATGCAGCAGTTTCTTGCATTTCAGGTTTCCACCGGTGGTTATTGCCACATCACCTGTAGGGATTTTTCCAATTTGCTTCACCATGGCTCTGCACTCTATCTGCACCTGAGGGCCACCTGCTTTACTCAGTGCTGCAGCCACACCACCACCATGTTCCAGATCTTCATTAGCAGCATTCACCAGAGCATCAGCCCATTGTGTGGTGATGTCACCCTGACAGACCAACACCTGGAGCCCATCGCAAAGGTTGTATTTGGTAACTCCTGAATTTTTTCTACTAACATGATTCTGTTCTTCAAGCTGTATGAGACACTTGTAGGATTGACCAACACTTACGAGAGTATTTCGTCCAGCGAGACCTTCAAAAAACCTTACTGCCCCTGGCATGCTAATGCTGACTCTGTCCCTAACAAGGGACTGAAGAAGTGGACCCAGCTTATTCCTAAACTCAGTCACTTTTCCAGATGGGCCTTCCAGTAGCACCACTGGTCTAGAGGAAGATGTTAAAGGACGTAAGGTAACCTCTGAAGAGTCACACTTAAACAGCTGCAACAGGTCTGGTAAGAGTTCTAGCAACTCTGGGAAAGGGAGAGCGACATGTCCTTCTACACTTGCCTGGTCCAAAATAAACTGTGTGACAATGTCGCTCAGCTCTTCAACCTCTTTGCTGTGGCCCACTAAGTACACAATGCTGTCTGAGGTAAACACAACTTGAGCCCTACACTGCCCTTGATTCATCTTATTTGTCTTGGAATTAAGTTTTTCCCGAAGCTCCAGTGGCACAATGGAGCAGTTCGGAACTTCAAACCTGACATCCTTGAATTTTTCTTGCAGGTTTTTTTCCGCATCATCAAGTTTACCAGCTGACAGTGCAAAGAAAAGTAGCTCTGTGTCTCTTAACTCTATTTCCACCTTGTCACCGACACCTAAAAAATCACCTAGCACCCTTGGCCCTCCATACACCTTTCTGAGGAAGCTGAAAAAATGTGGGCTCTTGTCAGAAACTGTGCGGTCTAACACCAATTTCTCCTTATCGGATACTAGCTGTCCAGCCTTAAGAATCTCCTCCACAGTACCTGCCAAAGTCAGCTGACCTTCGTCACCCTGTGTGGCTTTCACCTCTGGAAAATGTTCTCCCAAACTTTGCTCAATCTCTCTCCAGAGGAGACGGAGTTTGGCCTCACCCAGTCGACGAATACTGTTTTGCTTCTCACTCTCACCTGATGCTGATCCAAGTTTACCTCTTATGCCCTTGACTTCCAATAACTTGGCGTTCACCTTAGACTGTCTCCCAACCACCACTGTCAACCCAAGCTCGCTGTACACCTTCACCTCATCTGTTGTCTTTGGAGAGTTCAAGGACTGGAGCAAAGCTTTGACATTGCGAGCATCCACCTCATAGTGGGACAGGTAGCCATCAAAAACCTTGTCTACCTCAGCTTTCCAGTTAACATCTGCAGCACATGGTTGATCTCTTCTGACTAAAACCTTATCTGGGAAAAGCTGAGCACTGCAGCCCACAGAGAAAAGCTCTGTCTCCAGTTCTTTTCCAGCCTTTGGACATTCACTTAAGTAACGGAGGAGATAGCTATCAATAGTTGGTTCGTATTCTTCACCACTGAGTGTCAGGCTTGATGCAGGAGATGACTGCTGATTCTGCAGAAAGATATGCCAAATAATGGTTGTTAATAATAAAAAGATATATTTCCACATTTTACCTTCATTAAGAGTTTTAATTTGTTTAAGTCTTAAAGATTAATATTATTTGAGGTTTTCAAGACTGGAAAAATACACTAAACCATCTTCTGTTCTTTCACAATGGTTGTTGGGGTGATATGTAATTCCAATCCATTACAATAGTGTCACTTTATGTTTCTTTTATGTTTTATTTTCAGAGTTTATTGAGCTTTTTTTTCTAGCAACTCTGCTGTTTACCCCTTGTGGAATCTCATTCCTTTGTGTGTATATATATATGTGTATATATATTTATGTGGTCTTTGTTTCTGTGACTCTGTCGTCATAAGTCATCTTTTCACACTTGCTTCTGAGTGTCTTTGCGCCATTCTTGCAATAAGATAAATAACATGCTAATGTTGCTTATCTATGCTTAACCTCTGCATCATTTTGTTTTTACTCATTTGGCAAGTTTTATACAGCTGGGTTGTCTTTTTTAATCAACAAACAAACTTTTTCAGTGTCTAACCAACAAAAAGAGTTGATCACTTTCTTTTTTCCTTTGTTTTCAGTTATATAGTGTTGCATTTACAGAGCAATAACACATTACAGAGCTGACCTGTGAAGAGCTTACATCCAGTTTGGGGCTAACTGGCTGGCCTGGAGACGAGGAGGATGTGGGAGAAGAGATGGGAGGTCCTGGGCTGTCTCTCAAAGTCAGAACCAGAGTACAATCTGGAAAGTTGAACTCATGCCGAGATTTTTGCAGGACTCTTTGTTGAGCTGAAACAGAAAAGAAGACATTGTCTTTAAAGCCCAGCTTTTATTTATTTATTTATTACCGCTACATTTTGATTGCATATGAAATGTGTGTTAACATGAGATACCCAGTCAGCGGCATGCTAACAGACTCACTCTTTCCGCTACAGGTGAATCTATGTGTATAAATGTGATTAGCACAGACAGGTGGTGACATTTGCTTTTGTTACTGCACATAAACCTTTCAGGTTCAAGGATTTTCACTTGACTTGAGTACAGTAAAGAGCAGGGTGCCACTGCATGCCTCTATTTCACTACCTTTATAACAGGAATGATATTTCATATACACAATGGAGAAAACATGATGCTTCAAAATAAATTTAGTTATTCTGCAGTGTAGAGCTAAAAAACAAGAAGTTTCAGCTTCTCAGTCATGAGGGTTTCAAGGATCTGTTTTTGGACCCCCGGCATCAGCATCAGTTGGATAAGTCTCCAGATCACGTGGTGTGCCGTTTCCTTACTTTCCCCTGGACTGGGCTAAAAACACCACAGCACTTTACAGGAAGGGCCAGAGTCGTCTCTATTTTTTGAGGCGACTGAGGTCCTTCAACATATGCCAGAAAATGCTGAGGATTTTCTATGAGTCTGTTGTGGCCAGTGCGATCCTCTATGCTGTTGCATGCTGGGGGAGCAGGCTGAGGGTCGCAGATGCCAACAGACTTAATAAACTAATCCGTAAGGCCAGCAATGTTGTAACACCTCCCACCCACTCCATGACATGCTGGTCAGTCACAGGAGCACGTTCAGTGAGAGACTGAGATTACCGAAAAGCATCACTGAACGACACAGGAAATCATTCCTGCCTGTGGCCATCTCCCTGTACAACGCATCCACTTAACACACTGTTTACTGCTACAACTACACATGTTTCTTTTCCAACTATTTATTTATGAGTGACGTATGTATGTGTATATATGTATATATTGTACTATTCTTAGTTAGCGTATTGTCTGTCTTGTCTTAATGTTGGTTTATAATGGAGCACTGTAACAAAAAATAATTTCCCCCAGGGATCAATAAAGTATTCTGATTCTGAAGCTTGTCACGTGGTTGTTGTAGGGCCCGTACCACATCTGCTTTACTTTTAATTAGAATGCCAGCTCGTTTGTTTGCTTGTTTTTCAGTAGGCTAATGTTCTTTCTTGGAGTTTTAGTTGTAATCTAATATCTTTGCGCAGAGTTTTGGATGTTTTTTCTTTCAATATAACAAGCGACGATTACGTCTTACTGGTTTGTGACACTTGCCCTAAACAAAAAGAGTGAAAGTGAAACTATGCTCTCTTGTTTTTCTAAATGGCCACAGTGACGCAGTGACAGATACTTTAAAACATGTACTTTAAAAAATAAATACACAGTAAAAATACTCTGTCGTATTCAAACTGTTCACATTCATTAAAACATACAAAAAATGATGGACAATAATCGATTAATATAAACTGTTTTCATGCTTACTTTCGCTTTCCATACTTTCATTTTCATGCCATCAAAATAGTTTTCACATTAAGAGATCAAAAAAGACTCTTATTCAAATCAGTTCACTTGACTTACCATCTCGCTCCTTAAACGCGACGCTGTAAACTTTGTCGTTCACGTCCGTCACCGAGCCGCACTCACCGCCGCCCGATTTGCGACGAATATGGAAATAGTTTTCTATCCTCTTCCTTTGCTCTGCGCTCAGTTTGGAACACTCGAAGAAAACGGGATACTTGTAAATGTCCCCCATAATGTGAACTGGAAAGACTAAACAAACTCACACCTGGAGCGAAAGCTTCCAGCAGTCAGAGGCTCAACAGCCCAGCCCATACTGTCAAAGCTTCTTAGACGTCACCAGCCGTGAACGGCATCGTTTCCTCCTTCCTCACTGGAGAACTGTATTATTTAAAGAAATTAAATCCAACAATAGCCTCAAATATCGCTCTGGGAAATACTGAAATAAAGGGTAATTACTCTATTAAGTATGTAGTATGAGGAAAACTTTCCTCCACTTTTGTGCTTCAGCATACGATGTTTTGTCTTTCTTTCTTTCTTTTTTACACAGATGAAGTTCCGTTTCTGACCAAATTTATAAAAGAAAATTGCATTTAGTGTTTTTGCTAAACTGTGACGTCTTTATTATTCTCTCTCTCTCTCTCTGTGTGTGTGTGTGTGTGTGCATAAAACTAAAGACATGGCAAACAAAAAGTTTTTTAAAACTTTTTTTTTAACTATTATTTTTCTGTCCTGATCAAACTCAGGCTCTGCAGTGAGTTAAAGCCTTAAGGAAGCCTTCATCTTCACAGCCATTGTGAAAGAGGTGAGGTACTGAGTTAACACAGAGAGACAAAAAAAAATGCCTGTAGATCTGATCTGCTAACCTATCAGAATCAGGAGAAACAGACTTCCCTGCTTGCTTGCTCATCTGAGTGACTGTCATAATTTAGTGTGCTCTGAGTCAAACACAATAATTCTCACCGGTTACCTTTATTTGAATAAATATAGGATGCTTACTGTAAAGCCTGAATAAATAATAGGTTGTGGTGCGATAACTCAAGGGTTGTGCAGTAAATGACTTTGGTAATGTAAAATTTTAGGGAAAGTGGCTGCATTGGTTAACTGTTCAAAAATTTAAAACAAAACAAAGTTTTTTCCTGAGGACTTTTGTTGACAACCCAAAAATGTATATCTGTGAAGCAACGGTGGAAACATCTCTTTATCATATTAAGGATGGTGTTCTTTTAGGTTGAGAGATGCACAAAATGTAGAGTCTGACACAGAAGAAATATAATAATCCTGAAGTGCTATCAGGTGTTCAGAGATGTGTTCACAGTTGTGTGGGAGAGGTGAGTGACAATGGAAAAAAAATACACTTCAAATGTCCTTTGATGTCCTTTGTTAAACTATCAGACTGGTGAAAATATATTTCTTTCTAATAACCTATGACAATCCATCTTCTTCTGTTTATGATTGGATAAACAGAAGAAGATGGATGGATGAGAAGCATAAATTGAGAATCCACAGGCAGACTTAATAAAAACAAAACACATCATGGCAAATGTAATCCAAGAAACAGGCTAGGAGCACACAAGGGAAGTCACTGCAGAGAGCAAATGTTACTGGTGCCATGGGGATATCTGGGCCTTCATCAAGTGGCACACAGGTTAGGGAGCACTGTGTAGCCAATTTGACCAAAATTGTGGATTATTACATCGTCACACACCCGTAACTTAGATTAATAAGAAAAACAACTCAAGCTCTTGACTGTGTTACAGGATACATTGGTTAATTTTTTGAAACAATGAATAACTTCAAGGTGTCCCAGGGATTTAGTGTCTGTGAACTGAAAACACACTAGGATTTTAACATAAAATCCACATTATTTGGAGAGCAAGCAAGCAGACTCAGTGAAGAGAAAGCTCTGCAACAGTGGGTTCAGGAAGCAGTGCCACAGGAGGCTGACTGCACTTCACTCATTCCCTCATTATTCAACATATTTACTTTAGAATCACATTAAATTAACATCATTCCACGTTAAAACATTTGCAAATGAAATAAAACAAATTAACATAAAATTACCTACCCCTAACTTAGAGAATTAAAAAATAACTGCTGAATTCATTGGTCGTAACCCAAAATGCACACTTAACACTCACACTCAGCTTTCCCATAACATTTGCAATCAATATATGATTATTCCTGAACATGACATTGTTGACAGGCTGCCTCTAGTGCTGTGCTCATCAAACCACATGAGAACACAGACTATTCTCTTAACTCATGTACTTCATACTGTCTGGTGAGCACTGCAACAAACTCTACAACACATTTTCAAAGTTGCAGATTACTTATATAGCTAAAATGCACTCAACATTCTGATGTTGGTCTCCAGTTTAGCATGTCCATATTGGTTTGGGGCAGTATCAGTCACAAGGCAGGGAACGCATGCAAGCATTAGTTTGCTCTAGCTCTCCAGAGCTGAATGTCATGGCTCTGGGTCTTTGACACACTGTTTTGTTTTTGGACTTTTGAATCTTTTTAGTTTGGGATTTATGATGGGATTTCTTTGTATTTCTACAGTATCTTGTATTATTTCTCGGTCATTCCTAGTTTAGTCAACAATGTTTCTCATTTTGTTTCTTTTCATGCCCAGGCTGTCTTGGTCATATCTTGGTATGTCCTCCCTACCGGCCCCTGAACGCAGTCAGTTTTTGTTTCCATGTTAGTTTCCCTTTCTGTTCATGTGTCAGTTTGTATTACGTATTATGTTTGTATTTTGTACTCCCCAGATAACAGGGAACCATCTTTTAGTGGAAACTTACTGAAACACTGTTGTTTAGACTAGAATCGGGTGACCAGTAATAAAATTGTCAAGTGTCCGTCAATATTTTGAGGTCCGCTGCAACGTATCATGCAGGACGCATCTCCCCTCTAGAAGTAATTGTGTAAGAGAGTAAAGTGTGAAATAGTCTACTGAGCAGTGTGTTGTCTCCCATCGGATGCCTCTGAGGAATCAAAAGAATTCAGTGAAGTGTTGATATTTAACAATTTGCGGCTTGTCCGGGATTAGCAAGACAGATTGGGTGGTTTGGAGTTCGACCAGCGAAGCGAACAGCGACCCGGGTCATCTTAAAAAGCTAAGCACCACCTTTAATCTAAAGTGTGCATATTGGAGCTTATCTAAACTGCCTGTTCGCTAAGTTGTTCGAGTACTCAGGTCAATTTGCTGCAGTAGACAAAGAGGCGGTGTGTGATCCGTCCCAGTGCGTTAGAGCAACTAAATTGGGGACGTATTAAGTAAATAAGCCGAGTAAACTAATTGGCTGTTGTGGATAGCGACTGAAAAGAGTAAGCAGAATTAACCTAGGGTGTGGTTGCCCCAATCGCTCGCGGACGCAAGGGTGAGCCGTGTGGGACAGGACTATGGTGACACATTGATATTTAACACTATTCATGTGTTTATGTTATTTTTCCATTGAGTTATTTTCCATCCTGCTTCCTTTAACCTTCCTTTGTTTTGTCCTGTGTGTCTCTAACAAACAGCCATTTGTGTTTGTTTTATTTTCTGTGTCAAGTTAGTGTGTTTTAGTCCAATGTCCTCCTGCTTTCTGATTTATTTTGGTAATCTTTGTACTGTGCACTCAGTGTTCATTTTCACTTTCCACAGACTTGTTTCCCTGATGAGTTTCAGCTGTGTTCCCCGGTGTTTCCTATTTTCTTAATTACCCCTCTATGTATATATTGTCTATGTTTCTCTCTGTCGTTTGTCAGTGTCTGTTCATGTACTTCACCTGTGTCCTCTTGTGTCAATGTTGTCTAGTTTTGGTAGTTTCTCTTTTTATTTTGTAATTTTCCTTGGTTTTGTACTTTTGACACAAGCCTCAATAAACAGCTCACCTTTTGTTAAATGCACCCTACCTTCACCCATCTTGCACGAGCACATTTGTATATATGTAAACATGCTGTGCTTGATCTCTGTATCGTGGTACTTCCTCTGTATCTTGGCTCTGGTACCGGTTCCTTGTTGTCCATATGTTCCTCTGACTCTGTATCCTCCATCTTCTGTTGCAGGTTCCTTCTGTATTTACAGAGATGATGATGAAACTGAAGACACTAACACTTTTGCTGGTTCATGAGGTGGTTACACTGCACTTTCCTGCCTCACTTCTGCTGCTTCTGTTGCTTCGCTCACTGGCTGAAACTTGTGAGCTACAGCTCTTGGATTACTGTGTGATCTTTGCTGAGGCCTGTAGTGTTTCACATCACTGCCTTTAATGGACCTTTATTTTTGAAATACCCAGCACCAAAAAAAGTCTGTTTTTTGGCAAGCATCTCATAGAATAGCTAGTCAGTACAGTAGCATCTTATGACCAGCAGGAAATGAAGCGATGCTAAGGAGAGGAGGGAGGAAAAAAGGATGACTTTACCCCCAACAGTTTGGATTTGAGCAATGCTGTCAATCAGTTTGCTAAGCACAATGTCTGAAAGTTGACGTTCTGAAGGGTGGATAGTTCATGTTTTATGAAAACTTGTGATTATGCACACATGCTGCAATATATGTGTGTAATATATGTAGAAGCTGGTCCTTTGGAAATGATTGTTGAATGAAGAATTCTATAATAACTGTCGCTGTTTGGTGCAATAACCCCATCCAGTCAGTTAATCTATAAATGACTGGTTGCTTCTTTTGTTTCAGACATCACAGCTGTCTTTATGTCACTTTAGATAAATGCGTCCATTCTTCCGATCTGACTGTGGTTCTTGTGCATGGTGCTGATCATAGCTAGAAATATGCGAGCTATTATTTTTGCAGTTACACCGTCTTCAGGTCTGGTAAAATTCAAACTCCTGATGTGTACCTGTTTTACTAAAGGATAATTTTTTTAAAAAAAAATTTAGAACTTCTTAGTGTTCTGGGCATTTAGTATAAATCTCTAAACTGACAATCAACATTTTCACCAGCAAATCAACACTGTTTACAGAGTCAGCAAGTAGATTAAGTGAAGCTACAGCTTTAGTGCCCAATTATCTTATGATGAATATCCAGAGGTGGAAAGAGTACTAAAATATTTTACTCAAGTACAAGTAAAATTACCTAGTAGCTCATTTAAAATTTACTCAGAGTAAAAGTTACATAGTTACTTTTTTGTCAGCAGGAGGACAGCCTCTTCTGAGTAGTGCAAAACAGACAATGGGATAAATCTCAAAGTAGTTGTTTTTTAATTAAAAGAAAATCTTTACAAATTAAAGTGCAGTGGCGGTTAAACTGCAAGTCTATACATCAAAATGGATAATGGTCACCAAACCAACCAACCAAACTGTCAAAACCATTTAATTCTTTTACATGTGAATGTGTTCTAAACTGTCAAATAAGAGAACAAGTACTGAATTGAGCTGTACGGCAGCTGCTATAAAAATGTGTTCTAATTTTTTAAACTTGACCCTGCTCTGTTAATTTTGAGGAGCAATTCAATTCAATTCAATTCAATAAAACTTTATTAATCCTGAAGGTTGACCCCGAAGGAAATTGGGTTAAGGCTGCCGACCTTTGCCAGAGCCATCTTACCCTCCGACCATACATACATTACACAAACATTGCATGGGGAAGACAGGTCAGAGAGATATAACGATGGAAAATGCACAACATGAGGAAAGATAAGGAGAAAAAAATAACTCCCCCCAGACTGAGCTCCAACAGGGAGATTTAATTTGAGAACAGAGAAAAAACACCTCTGCACATAGCACATGTTATTCTTTTGCCTGCAGTGTGAACATATGTGGGTCAAGTAAGAAAGTAGCCACTTCTGTCTTCTGTCTAATTTAACAAATTTTTTTTAAATAAATTATTATTATTAACAAACAGGAAAAGTAAACACATTTTCTTTTGGCAATTTACCAATCAAGTAAAAAAATTTTTAAGTTGCGTGGACAACAACGTGCCCAATAACAGCTTATGTCTTAACTTAATGTGATTAACTTGAGCACAGCCTTTTTTGCTAAAATAAAAGTACAAGTTTCATTTAACTTACCTCTACATGCTTGCGCAGGTT
Source organism: Rhamphochromis sp. 'chilingali' (assembly GCF_963969265.1). Taxonomy (NCBI): domain Eukaryota; kingdom Metazoa; phylum Chordata; class Actinopteri; order Cichliformes; family Cichlidae; genus Rhamphochromis; species Rhamphochromis sp. 'chilingali'. Next base: position 40,534,192 of record NC_137929.1, on the reverse strand, counting down.
TGATGTGGAATTTGTAAAAGCTGCTAACTCGGTCTCTCTGGGCAAACACAGCTTACACTGCATAATAAAGCTGTTGCCTTTCTTGCACTTGAAGCCAAAATGGTCCCTTAAATACGGCCAGGGGGTCACATCGGTTTCTTCGAGTTCAGGGTCAGCAGAATTCGATGGGGTTTCTTTTTTCGCTGGATCCGTACCACCGATGTCAGACTCCATCTTTATCGTGACCCAACGCTAATTTGTTCTACTACCCATCATTCCCTGCAGTATTTCCGAAGCGCAATGTTGGGTTTTTTTTTTTTGTTTGTTCTTTTAATTTACTCAGTAACGGGTGTGATTGAAAATGTAGTGAAGTACAATACTTTTTAAAAAATATACTTAAGTAAAAGTAAAATTACCGACTTGAAAAATGACTTTAAAAAGTACAAATACACAAAAAAACTACTCAATTACAGTAACACAAGTAAATGTAATTCGTTATTTTCCACCTTTGTGAATATCTAAATACACTGCATTTAAATACTTGCTAGCCTGCTTGATCATTTTCATTTAGATTTTTAGGCTGTCTTTAAATTCAGTCCTCTGTAGGTTCATATTTCTTGAACAATATACATCTTGTCTTCCAGATTAGATTAAAATTGTTCTGCTTTTTCAACATAAATGTACAAATGACTGTTCAAATGCAATATGATGAATCTTCTCAGTGATGCCAGTGGTGCTCCATTTGGAGAAACTGAGAAAAATCTTTGTACAAACTTACCACCATACTGGAGCAAAGATTTTGTCTTCTTACAAGCATCAAAAGTCAATTTTGCTAATCTCTTTAAAATAGTCATACCACATATCTTGTTGCTTTGTTCTAATCAGTTCATCAATTTCTCTCAAAGAGAAATTACTCTCATTTGACCACCTTCAGGTGTCTTTGAACAGGCTGATCCACACACTCATCAGCGAGCCAAATTCTTTGCCTGACTGGTTGAGTCAGTGTGAAGATATCTGCAGCAGTTCTGACTAGAGATGGACCGATCCGATATTACGTATCTGTATCAGTCCGATACTGACCTAAATTACTGGATCGGATATCGGAGAGAAATAAAAAATGTAATCCGATCCATTAAATATCAAAAAAGCTTGTGTAGCGAGTTGATGGGAACAGCTGTTTCAAGTCCAAACGTGTCTTAAAAACCTTAGCGAGCCCTCCTCCACAACCAGAAACTCTCTGAACATTAAAAAAGGTACAGCCAGCTGGTAATAGGTCATTAAAGTGCTTAACTCACTCTGTTTATGTGAACTTGGCCATTTGCTTTTGCTGTTGCGTGTGCGGATGATTATCAGCTTTATTTAGCTTTTAGCTACCTGGATATTCTCCCTGTCAATCATCACTTGACTGTCTCAGTGACGTTAAACTGTGGATGGCAAATAACTGTTTAAATTTTAATGATAATAAAACGGAAGAAATTTTATTTAGCCCACATTGCTCTATTGTTTCTCCAGATGCTGACATTGGTGTTTTGACCTCCCATCTGAAAAGTTCAATCGTAAATCTTGGTGTGAATTTTGATTCTGCACTTACCTTTGATGGTCATGTAAATGGGGTGGATAAATCGTCTTTTTATCACCTCAGACACCTATCGAAGGTCAAGTCTTTACTTTCCAAACGTAATTTGGAAACTGTTATTCATGCCTTTATTACCTCACGTTTGGACTATTGCAATTCCCTTTTAATTGGGGTTGGGTTAGGCACCCTGTCATGCTTGCAATTAATGCAAAATGCGGCAGCACTTTTTTTAACTCGTAGAAGGAAATTTGACCGTATCACTCCGGTTCTGGCTTCACTACATTGGCTTCCTATTGTTTTTAGGATCCGTTTTAAAGTCCTTTATTGGTTTTAAAAATTTTAAATGGTTTGGCCCCTGTTTATTTATCTGATTTGTTGAAGCCTCATGTTCCTACTCACTCTCTCCGTTTAGCTGATCACTTGCTGTTGTCAGTCCCTAAGTCGCGGCTGAAACTCAGAGGAGATCGAGCTTTCTCAATTGCAGCTCCGATGCTTTGGAACAACCTTCCCCTTCATATTAGACAAGTGTCTTCAGTGCAGCTCTCTAAGTCCGGATTGAAAACCCGTTTTATTCCCTGGCTTTTAAGTCCCTCCTATTATTTTATACTATGCTTTGCTTTTCTTTGTTTTTGTGTTGTTCAGCACTTTGGTCTGTCTGGCGCTATATAATAAACGATGATGATGATGATGATGATGATGAAACTGACATTATCTGTGTGGAGTTTCTAAAAAAGAACATCAATCACACCTACTGGCTCACTGGATTGTAAGGATACATCTTTCCTCTCTCCTGAAATTTACAATCAACAGATCGATTTCACACTCTCTTTTTAACATGTTTTATTCCTCATTATTTTATAGATTAACATATTCAGGCAGTATTTAAAATGAGATACAAACACCAAAGACATATCAAATGAAGTCAGGACATTTGAATAATGTTTGGAAGTTTCTGTTTCTTACAATTTTATAAAATATTTCAATCACATTTGTAAGGCTTCATTTGGCTGTACAACAACTACTGTCACCAGTAGATGTCCCCCAAGAGTGTAATAACTGAAGCTTCAATCAATTTTTCACACAGTGGTTCAACAAGGTTCAGAGCTTCACAAAGCCTTGTTTTACCAGACTCAGTCTGAACTACTCACAGCAGAAAAACTGCAATTTGAAAGAGAACAAGAAGAAGAAAGAGCCTGCTCATCACTCATGCACACAGTCTGGTGCAATCAGCTGGTTCCAGTGAGCTGATGAAGACAATAAGCAGCAGGTGTGAGGTACCACTGTGCACTGTACAAGGATGAGGAACTTTACCTTGGGATTTTACCTTAATGCAACATATACTAACTAATATTAAACTTCATAATATTATACATTATAGCATTTACATAAAACCGTTTCCATGTAGAAATGGAAGTCCTTATGAAATTGGATCTTTTAAGCTACTTAATCTGTAATCAATTTGATATTTAGCTTTTCTTTCATGTCGAGTAAATCACAATTACAGCTTCTCAACTGTAATTATGGTTTTACCTCAATTATTACTGAATCAATACAGTAATTTGGGGTTTGAGCAGCTAGTGCCAAGATGAATTATTAAAAACGACATTGAAGTAAAAGAAGTGAAAAAGTTAACATTTTTGAAGTCTAAAATTATATTTTTAAAAACAAACAAAGAAAAGACTACCAGCAATATTTTATAAAAATATAAAAATATGATTCAATCCATTTTTACTTACCAAGCAAAAATTACAACAACAGTCACCTCAAGCAGCTTTAGATATTGTGAGGTACAAAATACAAACCATACTAACTCCCACCAAAACTACTTGAATCCACATTTCCCAGAATGCTTTTGAAGAAACTTTTTAAAAATCAACACACACCCAACCCCAAAGTAAATAAATGCAAACCCTTTTGATCAAGAATCAGAGAGGATTTTACTTCTTAGAACAGATGAAATTAAACATTTTATTATCAGCTTGTTTGGACCACTTATGTGGGCGTTCTCTATTCATGGCTCCAGACATGTCACAGCCATCAGTCGTTCCATCAGAGTCCCAGTTTTTATATTTAACTACCTCATCAGTGACCCAGAACCAGAAATCTAGAGTGCAGGTGTAGCGCAGTCCCAGCCATACGTAGGTAGAGTTGGCCTGCTTGACTTTCTCCTGGATCCAGTTCTGTTCATTGGAGTTAGTAATGGACACCAGGTCATTGTAGTTCTCTCTGCAGTAATACAGGGCCTCCTCCCAGGTCTTGTTTTCTTTGATCAGGATCAAATTATCTGTTAAAAATAAATAACTTCAATGAGTATTGGTATTAAAAAAGGAGACAGAGCAAGGAGTGCTGTGGCTATTTTACAGTCACTACTTCTTTTTATATTATGAAAAACAAAAAATAAGTAGAAAAAATACTTCATATTGATAGTATTTTTAGCATTGTAAAAATATACTCATTGTAAAACTCACCATCATAACAGAAGAAGGGTTTTTCTTTGTCACATTCATCAGAGCTCCATTTTCCTGATCTGTTTAACAGAGTCATAGCACATGTCTTCTTGCTTTGTTCATCATTGAATAACTCCATATCCCAGTATCTGAAAGAGAAATCACTCCCATCTGACCACCTCCAGCTGTCTCTGAACAGACCGACCCATGCGCTAAACTTGAAGTCCTCTTTCTTAAACAGAGCCTTCATTTCTTCTCCATCTACCTGATCGAGTCCACTGGCCAAGTCAGTGTGATTTGATCTGCAGTAGCTCTGAGCCTGTGTCCAGTTCATAAATGTTTCAATCAAATGGAATGTTTTATTGTCTTTCTTCATTCCTGTGAAACCAACAGAATAAAACACAATGACATCCTTCAATTATTTGTCTCCTGAAACTTTTTTCTGAAATGACAATTATGTGATTACTTATTAATATCATGATACTATAATAACGTTTAGTAGTATTCACATCTCCTCACCATCATAGCAGATGAACCACATAGTAATGTCACATGAAACATCTACCAGCTTTTTATCTCCATTATCGTATCTTTTCCTCCCACAGTTCCCAGGCGGTTCTTTAACAGTATCAGTTCTTCCACTCTGATTCCAGCTGCTGTCATTTTGAATGTATTCCACTCCTGGCAGAGACCAACGCCACATCCTGTTTCCACCTGTGTTGTTGTTCAGTCCAATCCAGGCTTCTCCTTGATTCTGTGTGGAGTTACGGAGTCTGCTCATGTCTGTCATGTCAAACACTTTGGCCAGGTCTGTATATTTCTTTCTGCAGTAGCTCTGTGCTTCAGACCAGCTCTTGTTTTCTGCAATAAAGTGGTACTCATACAGGCAGCATGTAAAGAGGCAACCCTGACCTGAAATACATAAATATGATAAAATAAAAATCTGATTAGCAAATTACACTTTTCAGGTTAAAACTGTCATATAAATGAGAATGACTGCAATGATTTGTCAAACATTTTGGTCGAATCATTTTAAATATCTTTGAGCTTCTTCACTAAAATGATACTTATACAGCTGACATGTCAACAAGAAACTGACCCCCAAAAACTGAAAGAAATGTGTTGATGCAAGAAACTAATTTAGATGATGGAGAAAAGGTTTGCCAGATAAACATGAATCTATATTCACTGAATACATTGGTAGAAATATTGCAAATGTTTAATGAACCAACATTAATCTTTGTTCATTTTGAATTTGAAACAGTACATCGGGTGAAACAATCCACTTACCCATCAGCATAAGCAGATACAGACTCCACTGCATCTTTGATCTGACAGATGAAAGTGATGTTTTATTACTCAAGGAAACAAAGATTTAAACAGAACTTCTTTGATGCAAACTTTATGTCAGGAAAGAAAAGATGGATCAATATATCATGGTAGGAAATATGAAATATATATGACAAGAAGCCTGATAAGGAAAAATAGTGTGAACCATTATGAATCATGACATCACTGTTTCAGCTGCAGTTACTCAGACATCTAATCATTTTTAATCCGAACCTCTCAAACTGACAGTATTTAATTGACGAAACAAGTCTTTTCAGGTTCAACAACGTTTAATATACACACGCTTTGGATGTTATCAGCCTCATGAAGCAGGTGTTTATAACAATAGTAACCACTTTACAGTTACTCAGGTACTTGGTATAGGTTATCAACTAAATGAAGATTATTACATAAAAAACATAAAGTTCTTATAATATATAATGTTAAGATGGATCCATCCTCTTAACCACTTATCCTGCTCTGACGTGCAGGCCAGCCTGTAGATTATTACAGCTGTTTGAGTGAGAGGCTGGTTATGTTTATTTCCAAGTATTTCTGATTACGCTACACTTTTATATAAAAAAGTCTCCATTTTCCAAACTTCAGTAATTTTAATAAATGTGTGTGTTGATACAAATTAGGCTGCGTTTTTAACTCTACTTCTGCTTTTCGTTGTAAACAAATTCTGTGCTGTGAGTAGGAAACAAATATCATGCTCGGTGAAAAGGTGACTTTCATTGTGCAAATTATATAGATTTTATAAGTTCTGAATCAATCAGATAGAAGTTTGACAACCATAAACTCAAACTCATGAATGCTGTGCTGTTTGAGCCACAGGGTTCATAAAGAGTGTCAGGAGTCCAAATGTTTTCATTAAACCAGATGAAATTGAGCTGATAAATAAAATAAATAATTAATAAACTCCGCAGCATCTTTTATATCAGACATATTTGAGCTGACATAGAGCCAGTTTGGTAACTCTTATGTGCTGCATGAACAGTGTATGTCAGGCTGAAATATGCAAACCACAATCAAAAGGATCAATGCAGAAACATATTCATACAAACTCCAAATCATGAATTTATTATAATACAAAGTGAACTGAAATACTTTAAACTCTCTCCACACATTACATTAAACAAGTCGCCCAGTGTAATGTAGAGGAATAAAGAAAGGAGGAGGACAGAGGGAAAGATGAATGAAGAGTTGCAGCTAAATGCTTGTAAATTAGTGCCCAATGCCAGGTCATTGAAAAACACAAGTTCATATGCATTTAGTAATTTACTTGTATGTGCTTTATATTGTGTGTTATATTTCATTGACTGTGAAGTTTTTAATACTTACACATGATGGTTAAATATAAAGATAATCCTTTGAAAAGTTTTGTTGGGTTAAAGAAGTGCATGTTGTGGTTCAGCCTGACATTGATCTTTTGGGCTAATCATGAGTGAACCTTTACCCACAATCAGTCCCAAATTTTAGCTTTTGTAGTCTGGATAATTTTTATACTAGACGAGTGTAGTGGAAAAATTTCAGTGCTCGACTGTACTGAAACGTTACTAATGTTAAATATTTTTCTTTTTATATTTGGTCGAAAAATATAAATTGATTAATTCAAATATTTGCGTCATATAGAAAACTGAAAAACAGAAATATTGAGTAATGACATCATCTACATTCGACCTGTGCTTATGTACAAAGATAAAATGACAAAAAAACAAAATAAACAAAATTAAACTTACATCTGGTTAGTTCTCTCCTTGATGTCTCTCCTCAGTGTGTTCATGAAAACTGCTGTTGAGTAAATGTTATGGGCTACACTAAAACAGAGATCTTATTTCCCAAAGGTCAACATTTGAATATTAAAATTTTTCACCAGAAGGATCCAGTGTATATATCAGATATGAAACGGGGATGTGATGCTGTTGAAAACATAAATATAACACTGCACTGTTGTCTGTCGAACGAGCAAGAGCAGGAAGGAGAAAGAAAATGTAAATATATCTTTTCCATTTATAGTTGATAATAAATGCAACTCGTCACAGTGAGACTAGAGTTGTACATAAAAATGCTTCAGGTTTACCTCATCATACAAATGTCAGTGACTCTGTTATTATAGTTCTGATTTGTATAATTAGTTTTATAAATGATTATTTCATTTTTACTTTTTGCTTTGAATTCAGTTTAATTTTAGTTTGTTTCCAGAGTGGATTTTCTTGTTTTGTATGGACGGCATGCAGAGGCAAAATGAGTGCATGTACTTTCACTGCCTTTCAGACAAGTTGTAATAATTTTTTTTCCAAACAATACTAAACTATATTTTATTTTAGCATTCCTAATCAAATAAAATGTTTCACTGTATTTGACTTATTTTTTTCAAACTCCAGTTTTTATTTTTATTCTACTTAACTATATATTGTTTTCACATCTAGGTTTAAATTTTACTCTTAGTTCAGTATAATAAGTTTGGTTCCATCAACCTTACAGTTAAACTTGTTTCAGCAAAGTTCCAAAAAGTCCTCTTAGATTTTTATTCAGCTCTAACAAATGAGTATAAATCATAAACTACAAACTGTCTGAACACACATTGTTGGCTGTACAGCATCAACAATCTGTAGACGTCTTCTTACTTCTGTATAAGCCAGTAAAAAAAAAGAAGGTGTATATAACAATAATCTAACTCTGGGTTTGACTCAGAGGTTGTTCCAGCTGTTTGTGTGAGAGGCTGGTTACATTTATTTCCACACATTTGTGATTATCCTACACTTTCATATGCATAAAAGGTCTCTGGTTTCAAAAGTTGAGTAATGTTAATAAATTTGTGTATTGATGCAAATTAGGCTGAGTTTCTAACTCTACTTCTTGTTAGGATGCCTGGGTCATTGACCCCGGGGTTTTTGAGTTTATTATATTATTTATACTTTCTAGTCTTTGGTTTCTTTGAGTTCTGTCTTATGGTTTATCTCTGTCTTCTCTAGTTGTTCTGTCTCCCCTGTCACCTGTATCCCCTTGTCTAGTTCGCGTCTCTGTGTAACCTTAGTTCCTATATCCCCGTGTCCAGTCAGTGTCTGTGTCTGCCCTGGTCCCACGTCTCTGTTCCCTCTGTACTGCCTGCATGTGAGTCTGTGTCTTTGTTCAGTCTGTGTTATGTGTTTCCTGTTTTACTTTGAAGCAGTGGCGTCGTTAGGCCTATTTTAGGGGTGCTGAAGCCTCCCTAAAATATTCTTAAGCCCCCCTAAATAATTTGGTGGGTTTTTTTTTTTTTTTTTTTTTTTAACTTATTCGATTTTTTTTTTACAGAACTTGCAGACAAATTCAATATAAAGATGCAGGAATATGAGTTTAAAGAAATAATAATATAAACCTGTCGCTATTCACACAAATATGATCATAACTCGGTTGGTCCCTTTCGCTTTACATTGTTAAGGTAGCGTCAGTGCTTCGTTATCCAATCCCTTCCAGTTGTTCACAGGGGACATCCACATGACTGAAAATCCAGTCCTCGTTTTCACTGCTACTTTACACTCCGCTCGTATACACCTGCAGAAACACTAGCGTGCATGTGGCAGACGGCAAGAAATCATGGATATACGCACGTTTTTCAAGAAAGTAAGTCTTCATCACTGGCTGGTAGTAACAATTAGTTAGCTCCAGCTAACAGCAGAGAGTCCCATGTAAATAATGAACCAGGTGCTCCCCATTTTGTAAATAAAAACCTGGCTAGCGCACTAAGTTAAATTGTTAGCATAATGTTAATTTCTGTCACTCGTTTTAGCTCTGAAAAATCCAGCTGAGCTCATTCAGGTATGGTTATCATCAGTGGAAATAATAATAATCACTCCATCCCCATTAACCTGTAGGAGTCAGGGCAGAGGAGCACAGAGAGGCAGAGGGGAGAGACGTCTGCTGGAGAGGTGAGTCAAAGGATGGAGTCATTTGTGATGCAGACAGTCTGATTAGAATTTTATGGGACTCAATATGGATATGAAATATGAAACATTTCAGTCACGGTACAACATATAAGACCCGTTTAACTTGAGCTTTTATTTAGGAGAGTCAAGGTTAGAAAGTGGAGAGAGCAAAGAGAGAGAGATATATATAAGTCAAATTAGCCTGACTCACATATTTTTGAGGGTTCTATTTTAATATTACTTCAATTCAAGTAATTTAGTAATATTTTTCAGGGCTTTAAATTGCAACCATTTTAGTCACATGCGTGCTCAAAATATAATGTTTGTAACTTCAAAATATTTGGGAGCAACAAATTACTGTGGAGCGGGAGCAGAAGTCATGATATTAGCAATTTACATTACAATTCAGTATGTTTTAATGTATCTTGAAGGGTGAGGCAGAAGGAGTGGCTGAGGGAGAAAAAGGTCAACAGGCAAGTTCAAGTCAGAGAGAGCAAGGAGAGACAGAGGAGCTGCAGCAAATAGATCGAGAGGCAGAGGAAGATCAAGTTATTACAGAGAGAGGAGAGCAAACAGGCCAAGAGAGGGAAAATGATGAAGCAGCTGCAGCAACTCATTCTACTACAGGGTTTGATTTAGGTGACAAAGACACAGGGCCCAGACAGGTGAAGCTGAAGAGCTATCCACATGATACTTTTGGTACACAGAAGCGAGCATTTAACCACAGCTGGTTTGAAAAGCACAACTGGTTAGAATATTCAGTCAACCAGAATGCAGCTTTCTGCTTCCCATGTAGAGTGTTTGGCAAAAACATCAAACATGATAGTTTGGTCAGTAACGGTTGCAAGAACTGGAAGAAAGCTTTAGTCATCTTTGGCAAGCATGAGATGGCACAAACACATAAGGACAGTGTTGTTACATGGAAAAGCTACCAGGGAACTAGCAAACAGGTAAACGTTGCACAGATGATAGCAACTGCAAATGTGAGTGAGATAGTCGAAAGAAGAGAGTATCTCAGACGAATTGTTGCAGTCACCTCTATGTTAGGGAGACAGGGACTCCCTTTTCGTGGTCATGATGAAGGTGAAGACAGCCCAAACAGAGGGAATTTTCTTGCGTGCATGGAGCTTTTGAAGGAGTTTGATCCTTTTCTTCAAAAACATAATCCCCCATCAAATGCACAGTATATCTCACCAACATCCCAGAATGACATGATTGACTGTTGTGCCCAGGAAGTTACTAGTGTCATTGTATCTGAAATGACAAAGTCTAAAGTCTATTCCATCATGGTGGATGAGGCAAGGGATAAAAAGGCAGAGCAGTTAGCTGTTTGTGTCAGGTACGTGTCAGAGGGGGCAGTGAAGGAGCGTTTCCTTGCACTTGCAGAGATAAAATCATTTGATGCCCAGTCCATTGCAAATGAGATTCAGCAGCAGATCCAAAACTATGGTCTTGCAGAGCTTAAGTGTGTAGCACAAACATATGATGGTGCAGCCATTATGAGTGGCTCCACCGGAGGTGTACAAGCACATTTTAGAAGGCTCCATCCTGAGGCTATATATGTGCATTGTTATGCTCATCAACTCAACCTGGTTTTGTGCAATACTTGCAAGGCTGTCCCAGAGGCTGTGGAGCTTTTCAGCTTGTTGGAGTGTGTGTATTCTTTCTTCAGCACCTCCCTAGTCAATCATCATAAGTTCATGGAGACTCAGGCAAAGCTTGGATTGACAAAAACTGAGCTTGTGCAACTTTCAAACACTCGCTGGGCATGTCAGTTGTGATCAATCAGTGCAGTTCTTGAGACATTGCCTGCCATTTTGGAGTGCCTATCTGCAATTGGATCCCCCATAGCTGTTGGTCTCAGAGCAAAGCTCTACAAGTTCTCAGCAGTCTATGCACTACTGATGTTTTAGTCTATTCTGTCGGTAACCAAAGGACTCCACAAATTCCTGCAGAAAGAGACTTTAGACCTGGCAGAAGCTTTTATCTGCAAACAAGCTGTGTGTGACACACTTAAGGGCAAACACTCAGATGCATTTGCTACAGAGCTGTATGAGAAAACCAAGGCCCTGTGTAACACCCACAGTATCCCTGAACCAGGTGCCAAGACAAGGCACAAACAGAGGAAAATGGAGGATTTTGTCCTGGAGGCAACTGTGGGTTCACGCACTGAATTGAACAACTCAGACACATTGAAAAGAGAGTTACTTTTCCCTTGTGTGGATCGGATGGTTGGCGAGCTTGATCAAAGATTTTGCAGTGTAGATGCAGGGCTGCTAAAAGGCGTCCAGGCATGCAGTCCTAAATCTGAGAACTTCTTGAGTGAACCACACTTGAATGAACTTGCAAAGCACTACAGACTTGACCTGAAAAAAGAGGAGGTTCTGGTGGCCAGAAACTTTCTTACCCGGAAAACAGAGGCTGGATGTCCACCCAAAAATATGTTGTCTGTGTACAACCTCCTTGATTCAGACATGTTTCCCTCTCTGAAGGCAACCATCCAAGTTGCCCTAACAGTGCCTGTCAGCAGCTGCTCGTGTGAACGGTCCTTTAGTGCACTGCGTCGGCTGCACTCCTGGCTGCGTCAAACAATGGGTCAGAAAAGACTTCACAGTCTTGCAGTCATGTCTATTGAAAAAGACACGCTTCAGCATCTGAGTCACAACAGAGTGATTGACCGATTTGCCACTCTTAAAAACAGACGTCATTCTTTGATGCTTCCACCCACCAAGTAACTGGTGATTGCAGCCAGAAAAATGTACTTTTTTATTTTCAGTTTTTTTCTTGTTATTGATGCAGCAAACACATTTCCTCTGTTTTTTTGTTGTACTGTATTATAAAGCAGACTGAAATAAAACAATAGATCTATTGGTGGCCTAGGATGTTTAATCTGTCCAAAAAAGTAGGAAAACAATTTCTCAGTCTTTGTTTTCTGTTTGTGAAATTTTGTGCTCATTCACTACGTTCGTTCATGTCGTGTGCATCTCTTGGGGGCTAAGCCCCCCCTGTCCTTAAAACCTAGTGACACCCCTGCTTTGAAGGTCTCTGTCTTATCTCGGTGTGTTCAGTTTACGCTTCTTTGGTCTCGTCAGTTCTGATTTGTCCCAGCTGTGTTTCCCTCCTGTTACTCATTCCCTGATTGCTCCCTCTGTGTATTTAAGCCCTGTGTTTCTTTGTGTCCGTGTCGCGATCTACCGTTTATTTTGCTGTGTGTTTGCCAGTCCACCGGTGATAGTTTATTTTGAGTTTTTTCCTGTTATGTTATGTTTGCGTTCAGCATTAAAGCTGTTTTGGTTTAAGTTTGTCTCTGGAGTCTGCATCTTGGGTCCTATCCCTGTCCGCACACAGCCGTCACCTAACACTTCTGCTTTTAGTTGCAAAGAAATTCTTTGCTGTGAGTGGGAAACAAATATCATGCTCAGTGAAAAGGAGACTTTCATTGTGCATGTGGACTTTAATATGATACTGTCAGGCAAGTTATTATTATTAGTTCAACTTGTTTCCTGAAAGAAAAAAAAAAAACTTCAGGTAAAGCCTGCTTCTATTAAACTGTTAATAGATTAGAATCTAGACTCCATTCTCGCTCTCACCTCCCTGCTTCACCTCCTGGAACTCTGAATTCCAGCAGGATCATTCCGATACTCACCCGGAGCTCTGCAGCCACTCCTCCCCATCTCATGCACCTGTAAACAATGTTTCTCACTACCACCTTTTTCTTATCCCTGTTTATTCGTCAGGTCCCTTATTCCACTCGGCCCCCATGCTCTAGCTCTGATTTCCTTTTTTTGCCAAGTTCATGTCTTTGCCTACCTAGCTCATGTTATTATTTATAGTGTTATTCTCAGGTCCTTGTATATAGTCTTTTTCTTAGTCCCAGCACCTATGTCACACACTTGTATATAGCCCCTCATTCATGTTCATAGTTTTTGTGCTCATACTCCTGTATCAACCGTGTATATAGCCCCCTGCCCATGTTTATTAATATTTGTCTCTCACGTTTAAATCATGTCTTTGTAAATAAAGTTCATGTCACTCCAAGCCTCTGTTTTGAATCTGCTTCTTTTTGGGTCATCTTTGTGTGCTGGCTTCACCAGCTGTGAAGGTCATCTAGATCTTCATCTCGCTGGTGTCGTCCAGCAGTATGGTCAGTGTGACTGTCTCTGCAGTAGGTCTGAGACTGTGTCCACTTCATAAATGTTTCAGTCAAATACAGTGTTTTATTGTCTTTATTTCTGAGGCAAAAATAAAACTGCCATCAGCACTTGACAAAAAAAGGAAATAAATACCCAAACAATTTAGCGTCAATAGTGTGTGTGTGTGGTTGTGGTTCTCTCTCTCATCCTCCAATTCAGGACTTGTCCTTCTCCTTCTGACTGCAGGTGTTTCTCGTCATATTTGCAGGCATATCGAGAGGAAGAGAGCAAATGGAGCTGTTGGGACATTTGAGGCAGTGGGCTGTGTGGATGCGAGAGGAGGAACACTCGTCATCATGTTACTCCCAGTGGGGAGGATGTCCAGACAGACTCAAGCTGAATAACAACCCACAATGAAATAGATCAACAAAGAAAAATTTATTTAGAGCATAAAGAGAAAAGAAAATGGAAATACATCTTTCCTATTTATCATTTTTACTGAATGCAACACTCAGCACTTAGACAAAAGTTGTACACGAAAATGCTTCAAGTTAACATCACCACCTGATCTTTTGTGATGACGTGATGAAACCTGCTTCCGGGCCCAAACTACCCTGCTTTTAATTAGGCTGTTGTGTTTTTAACATGTTTTAATGCTTTGTATCTTATTCTATTTAATCTCAACAAGCCCCTAAAACAGTCAGTGATCACTGTCGGTCTCTCTCGGTTTTTATTACCACTAATCATTTTAAAGCTTAGTTTTTACAATGTAACTACAGCCCAGCCCATGCAGCAGTATATGAATGACTAACCTGGTATTGCGGACGGACCATCTGAGTCGTTCTCCTGGCTGAAGTTTGGTCCTAACCATCAGGAACCCTCACGTTAACTTTTATTGAGTGGAAAAAGGTTAGCGTTCAGCCTCCATCTTCACTGTGTTTATATTATGCTAACATAGCTGTGTCGCTAGCGATCATGTAGCACATCATTATATACCAGCTAGCCCAACTTCAGTAACTTCACTGGCGTTCAGAAACGTCACTGCTGTTTTCTGTCTTCATTATGTCAGAAATTATAGCAGAGCCGTTCGTTTTAGTTCTTTTCAGAAACCCCACAGTCAGAACTTGGTATATCATGTTATATCATCCCAGTATCTGAAAGAGAAATCACTCCCATTTGACCACCCCCAGCTGTCTCTGACAGACCAGACAACACTGACAACAACACTGACCTGAAAAACAGAAATATGACATACATAAAAGCCTGATTAAAGAAATTAAACAGTACAGGTTAAAACTGTCAGACATGAGAAGACTCAGTGAATCCAAGAGGAGAAACTAATCATCTCATAAACATGATTAGGACAAGGACATTATTATTCCTTGATATGAATTCATCCATTCATTCTCTGCCACCTATCCTTTCGAGGGTCGCGGGAGGGCTGGAGCCTATTCCAGCTGTCTTAGGATGAGAGACATGTTGCCAGTCTGTCGCAACACATTAACAACACATTGACACTCACACCTGTGGGAAGTTTAGAGATTCCAATTAACCTACCCACGCAAACACGGTAAGAACATGCAAACTCCACACAGAAAGACCCTGGCCTGATGGTGGAATTGAACTCAAGGCCTTCCTGCTGTGAGGCAACAGAGCTAACCACCGTGTTGCCCTAGACACAATCATTCATTTTTATTATTTCAGCAGCTCATGAACAAGCTGATAAACATTTTATGCTAGTTCCTCTTTTCAATAAGAGTTGCGTAACATAAATCTAATATTTTTTTTCTGAGTACAAAGAGAAAAACTATCTCAAATATTCTCTACACATCACCTCTGTACCACAAACATGAAATTATATTACAAGTTTTAAAATTACATGAGACATTTTTTTTCTATTTGATGTCTTCATGAAGACAGCTCTCAAGTAAATATTGATATACACTAAAAGGGAGCTCTCTTTGTAGTCTATCGGATTTGAATATCAAAGTACAAGAGTGTGACTTTCCCCTGAATGAATGATCCACTGATGAAGGGATTTGTATGTTCCAGTTATGAAAGGCGTCATTATGAGTAAACAGGAAAAAGGGGCAGAAAACACTATGCTGCTAGCTGTTCACCAAGCCAGAACATATAAACATTCATCCATTATCTTAAACTGGGTGTGAGGCACAGTTAATCCGATACCAATATCATAAATTTGGACATCTGCCGATACTGATATGAATCCGCTATAGTCGATCCATTTAATAATCAATAAAACTGTTTTTCTTTTTTCTTTTTTTTTCCTAAATGACATCAGAAACAGCAGTATGCGACATTACGTGATGGCAGAGCTTCAGTTCATCCTTTGTCATTTTTTTTTTTTTAATAAATAGGACAGGGGGAATGAGTGAGAGAAAGAGGGGGAGAGAAAGAAAGAAAGCCAAAGGGGAGAAGAGACGGTGAGAAGGGGGGGGAAGAGAGAGAAAAAAAAAAAAGAACTCCTGGGTCACCTGTATGGAGAAAAAACAAACAAACAAACAAACAAAAAAAACAAACAGAGGAGACAGCAAACAACAAAGAGCAACATAATAATAGAGAAAACAAAGCACCATCACAATAAACTAGCTAGTCATAGCTATCAATATTTACTAAATAATAAACGATATTGTGCAGCACGCAAGATAGACAGCGCACAGTGTGCTTTGAGGCAGCAGCCAAGAAAGCTTTAGTCCGCGTCTGTGAATACCCATGTGTGCATACCTGTGTGGATCAGCATGCTTGCATTCCAGAGGTTTCTCCATGTAATGATCTGCTAGGGAGTGTGGGGGGGCCACAGCCCCGTCCTCCAGGGTGTGAAGCGGGTATGGAGGAGATCAAAACTCCAGACATCCAGAGGCCCCCAGAACACAAGAGACCATGGAAGACCAACAGAGGGGCAGCTGCGCCACTGTCCCAGTAAGAGCTGAGGAGAGTCCCAGATGAGGGCTCGCCCAGCAGCCGCGGAGCAGAAGTCAGGGGGAGTTGCAGTGACGCGCCCGTGAGCTCCGCCGGCAGCCAGCTGTGCCTGAGTGACCGAGCCCCAGGCCGAGAGGCCGGGGGCACCCCACCTCCAAAGGGGCCCGAGCGAGCCCCAGGCCCCAGGCCCCGACAAGCGGCCGCCAAGGAGTGAGCCGGTGTGTACCCGGACGCCCACCCCCAGACACAAAGAACCACCAACACACCGACACCTGAGGGAGTCCGCCACCGGCAGGGGAAGTGGTGGTGGGTGGAGATAGGCCTCCAAACCTTGGAGGGCCTGAGGTGTCCCCAGAGAGGTGGCGTCTGATACCCAACCTGACATATAGACACAGACATACAGGCACACACAGACACAAACATCCATTCCCACCCTCATGCTCTCATATGCACTCACTCCACACTCAACCAACGTGGAGACAGACATAAAGAGACGCTGTACACACGATCACACTCCCCAAGCGTACTCTACAAACCGGGTCTAGGTACCCTTGCTGTTTTTCAATGTCTTGCTGCTTTTTAAAAAACAAAACACTGAGGCTATTCTATTATTCTTGTATGCGAAAATTGCACTGCACCCAAAAACATTTCACAGTTCAGCGATACTGATCTTTTTATTTAAAATTTTGGAAAGAACTCTTAATCTAAGTATACTGCTCCAACTGCTAAGGTTACGCCATGTCGCACGTTTTATGAGGTGCTTTTGGGATATTTAATGGATCGGATTACTTTTTTGTTTTTCTCTCAAATATCTGATCCAGTAATTTAATTCAGGATCAGACCGATACCGATACTTTATATCTGATCAGTTTATCCCTATCATTAATTAACTCATTCACTGCCAGCCATTTTCAAATCAGGTAACTCCCCACTGCCAGGGTTTTTGAGCATTTTTACTCATTTTTGAAGAGCCACAGAAAACTGTGTGTTATGATCATATAAACGCTGAACCTACCAAAATGAAGAACAGACTTTCTTCTTTCATCCAAAAAAAAAGCTTGTTTCTACCATTTTCCATTCTTTAGTAATCATCTGTAGAAGAGAGGTGGGTTCCACCAAAAATGCCTGTTTTGACCAAAAAAAGGGAGAAAACGAGCTTTTTGTGAAAAATACATTTCAAGCAGAAAAGTGCCTTTGACACTAATATTTCTTGCTTTGTGACACCTCTAACATATAAAATAGTTTTTCACTTCTATAAAACAGAAATAACACTGAGAAAGGTTATGTTTTATCAAAACAATTTATTTACAAATATATGAAAAAATAAAATTCACTGACAAGCTGCCCGAGGTTGTATTCTAGCCCCTCCCATTGAAAAACGTAATTGACGTCTATAGACGTCAATGGCAGTGAATGAGTTAATAAACTGGACAATAAATAAATAAGTTAATAAATACATAAATAATTTATTACATGTTTTAAATTAAACCAATGGACAAAAAGTCATTACTGAAATATTTATTTAATTAATTTCAATTTAAACGAATGAATGAAACATTCAATTAATTATTTACTAGCATATTTAATGAATTCATTTTGTCACCCCTGGCCCTCCATAATTTATGCTTAGTGAAATGATGCAGGACTGTTGGATGACTAGGATAAAGTCTCTGCTTTCAACATTTTAGTCATTTGAATACATTTGTGTATCGAGGCACGCTAGACTGAGTATCTAACTCTACTTCTGCTTTTGCTCATAAACAAATTCTGTGCTGTGGAAACAAATATCATGCTCTGTGAAATTCTAACTATGTTTGTGTAAGGCACACAGACTGTCAGGCGGTGTCATGGAGACTGAGATCTCTCTGGCCAGAAGTGAAGTGAAAGGCTCAACCTCCAGTGTTACATGTGATTTATAGAGCCTAAATCACTCTGTTCTTTGTGTGCTTTTGCTGGTGACTTTATTCTTTCTTGAAAAAATGAATGAAAATATAAATTTGATCAATATGTTTGATCAATATGTTAGCAGAGACAGAGATATTGTAGAATGTGTGGAATAATTGGGAGACTCTCCCAGTAAACATTGGCTTGGCATTATTTTCCATATCAATTATTGCATCCTTTTGTGTTTTGTGTAAGATATATGTCACAGCCATTTGGCAGTCCACTCAAGTCCAGCTGCCAACTGACTTGAGTGGACCTGACTAGTGGCAGTAGCTGTTTGGTAATGATTTGAGCCATTCTCTATGAAGGGGAGATAAAGGAGGCGGGCTGAAATTGGAGGCTGTCAGGGGGTTAGCCTGCTTCAAAGGAAAAATAAACCTAGTGTGTATGAGGGGGTTTTTTGTGAGTGAATGAGATCACACAGGACACACTGATCTCTGACTCTCTGACATTTAAGCTATAGGATTCAGTAAGAATGTGATCGTGTATTAAGTAGAGTATGATTGACAAACAATTTTGATGAAAAAGTATTCTGTGTCGCTGGTTTAAAAGGCATTTTGCTAAAATTAATTTTCTTTGAGTCAGGAGAGTTTTCTCTACGCGTGACTCTCCAGTTTACTTCAGAACCAGCAACACACTCAGAGAAAAACTGGTTCATCCTAAAGACAAAACGCCAAAACACAAACTTAACAATTTAGTGTACGCTGTACAGTGTAGCGAGGAATGCCCAGACCTCTACATTGGAGAGACCAAACAGCTACTTCATAAACACATGGCACAGCATAAAAGAGCCACCTCCACGGGTCCATCTGCATCTAAAGGTCAAAGGTCACTCTTTCGAAGATGCCAATGTTCACATTTTGGACAGAGAGGACAGATGGTTTGAAAGAGGAGTGAAAGAAGCCATCTATGTCCACTGTGAGCGACCATCTTTGAACAGAGGCGGGGGTTTACGACACCAATTGTCTGCCATCTATAATCCAGTTTTGAGATCCCTTCCCAGATGCCTTAACGCCCACTCACATCCTGGGCCATGTGATCTCAGGAAATCACATGATAGGGTGGGGCCAGGTTTCACAATTAGCTCACCCGAAACCTTGGCTGAGTGTGACCCACACCCATTTATAATCTTAAAGCTGTTCTGCTTCACTGCATGTAGGAAGTGTCAGTCTTCTTACTCCTTCTTTCTTCTGGTCTACCCAAAGGTCTTCTCTAAATAAGTAAAATTCACTTCGTCGCCAATAGTTTTCAGATATGCTGTGCAGTCTAACAGAACATTTCCCACGTTATTACATCACACTCAGCACTCACAGTTGATACAAGTCTACAGATCTATTTTGGTTTTCTGATCATTTCATTTGCAGCCTGGTCATCATCAGAGCAGACTTTTTTCAGTCTAGCAGCAGGGGCGACTGTGGCTCAGGGGGTTGGGAAGCTCATCTGTAACCGCAAGGTTGCCCGTTCAGGGTTTTAATAGTTTTGCAATTTTCATTAGTTTTTATTTTTCTTTAGTTTTGACTTCAGATTTTCAATTTTATATCAGTTTTAATTAGTTTTTACCATTTGTTTGCTAGTTTAGTTTAGTTTTTAGTTTTTGAAAATCCTTAGTTTCAGTTTAGTTTTGATTAGTTTCAGTTATAGTTTTAGTCGTTTTTGCAATAATTAAGTGTAACAAAATCCCAGTTTCATCATACCAGTCATGCTCTTCTGCTTATCCTTGGGTATGTTGCTATTCCAGCTACCATACCCTGCACCCTGCACAGGTCGCCTGTCTGTCGCAGGGCTAACATGCAGAGACAGACAACTCACATTCCCACCTATGGGTTCTTTAAAAAAAATAAAATAAAATTAGGGCAGATGAACAACCATTGATACCAGGCAACTATAAACGATATATCTTGACTATTAACTCTTGCAGCACCGGGTGTTCATAATTTTGGTTCAAGTGAATTGCTAAACTTTTTGAAGGCAACTGACTCACACAGTTGTGTAGATATCCCAGTCTCAATAAAAATATTCACCAATGCTTCCTCTCGCTTGTGATGTTCCTGCGAATTGACCAACCAGCAGCCATCAGGTCGCTGCTGGAAGCACTGCATTAATGTTTTTTGTGGAGTTGTCTCAGGATGCATCACGCTGCCTTGCCTGGGGTTAGCTTCTGTTTCTGGGGATGAGGGTTGGGCGTGCTCCCTTACCTTCACAAGGTAAGCTAGGTTAGCCTTCTTGTGTGAGCTTTTCCAGTGCACTTTAAGGTTTGTGGAATTTTTTTCCCTTTAGAAATGTTCCGCATATTTTGTCTCATTCCACTACAAGACACTTGCTTTATCTAAAACACAATCATTTTCAAAGTAATCCCAACTTGGACTCTGGCGATTTCTCCCGACTTTTGCTGACAGGATTCTGCGCGAGGACAGAGCAGCAACACAGACGACTCGACTAACGTACCTGCTGGCATAATGAGACACAGCAAGAAAAATACCTGGAAACTACACTTCATTTTCACCATAGATTATTGTATGACACACACACATCAACGAAAACTAAACACATTTTCGCTATAAATTCAGTTAATTTTAGATAGTTTTGTGAACACTCATTACAGTTTTAGTTAGTTTTCCTTTTTTTGCAAAGTCTTGTTTTCATTTTTATTTCCGTTAACAAAAATGTTTTTTCACTTCTAGTTTTCGTTATTTCGTTAGTTTTTGTTAACGATAATAACCTTGTCCTGGTTCGATCCCTCGGCTCTCTGTCCTGGTCGTTGTATACTTGTGACGGGGTGCTCCATCCATGGCCTACCCTAACCCTAACCCATGAAAAATGAGTGGTCAGCAAAATATTTATTTTAATTTGAAAGGGAATTATCAAAATGTTTTTTGTTATTATTTGAAATGTGCAAAAAAAAAAAAGGTTTGAATAAAAAATTACTTGCTTTTCAATACAGTTGTGTGGGTTTGAAATTGATCATGATCTGCTGCTTACTGGCTGCAAAAAAAATATCTGGCCCAGATAAATTCCTCGGTTTGAAAATCTGTCCCAACTAACCTTTTAGTTGAATAGCCATGCCATAAGGGGTAAATAGTCATCAAAGGCACTATTTATTGCCAACTACAGGCTAACATATAATGCAAATGCAGCTATACATCAATCAGCAGTATACTGGATTCTGTGACTTTATCAAAAACTGTGTGGCAGACAGGATGTGGAACCAAATGCAGGACTCGGGAAACTGATATAAACTTAAGCATCTTTAATGATGAACTTCTACAAGATACAAAACCACCACAGATCAGGCACAGACAATTCAAAACAATAACTCTTCCAAAACAACCACAAAGGAGGAGAAACACAGTTATGCGAGAGCACGAAACAAAGGACAAGGAGAGACTGAGACAATAATACACAGCAGACAATGAGGGGAGAGGAAACAGGTCAGGACAGCTGAAACTAATGACAGAGGATGAGACAGGGGAAGTAGAACTAAACACAAAACACGAGTCACAACAGGATATCAAAATAAAACAGGAAATAACAAACGCTGAGACCAAGACTCAAAGATATGAAGTTGACAGAGACAGAAGACAAACATGAGACTGAAGAACAGAATGGAGCACAAAAGGAGATCAACAAACCTAAAACCACGAGGACGTCATAAAACACAGAAAGAATCTGAAGATCTTTGGAACAGAAGCTCAGAATTAAAGACATCAAATAATCTCAAAGACATTTGTATCATTTATAAAGAAAATAAAAAGGAAATAACAGGAAGTTAAATATCAACAACCCAGAAAAAACAACCATAATCCAAAGTTCAGCAAAAACACAAACGTAGAGAAAATCTAAAGACAGTCAAAGACTCGGGGACCATGACAGACCTTTCCACCTAATGATGTGTCTTCATGTCCACATCACTTCCTGTTTTTTTTAATTTATATTTTCCTTTTAATTTAGCAGTATTTACATTTCAGAGTATTTCAATAATCACTCTACTTATCATCTACTTTATCGTTTTAGTATTTTTATCTACATTTAATCCATCTGAAACAAACTATTCTGTCTTTAAATGTCCGCTAGGTTTCATTGATCCACAGGGAAAACTTAAATTTACAAAAACTACACAACTTGGAGACATTGTGTTCATAAAACGACTGAGTAAATATCTTTGCACATAAAAAAACACAACAATATGTTTCTTTTACCGGGTTATAAAGCTGAGTACATTCTTGATTTTAACTGGACATAGATTAAATGCAGGGATTACTTTGGCAACCCAGTAGCTGTAAGATTCAGGTTAACCCAGCAGTAAGTGAGTTTAAGTCTAAATCTTACTGTTTGGAACAAATGAAATTATACGTCTCATTATTCCTGCGACTGAACCACTCATGCTGTCCTCCTCTGTCCACGCCTGCAGACATGTCACACCCTTCAGTCTTCCCCTCTGTGGCCCACTTCTTATAGCAGACTACGTAGTCACTGACCCACAACCATAATCCCAGAGTGCATCTGTAGCTCAGTCCGATCCAAACGTAGGGACTGTCAGCATCCTTGGCTGTTTCCTGGACCCATCCCTGCACCTCAGGGTTGGTGATAGAAACCAGCCCCTTGTAGTTGTTTTCACAGTAATTCAAGGCCTCCTTCCAGGTCTTGTTTTTTTTGATCAGGATCAATTTATCTGCTATAAAAACAAAATGTACAACAGACAGTAATGACTACACAAACACATCATAATGAATCTTCTCAGTAATGACAGCGGTATTTCATTTTGGAAAACAGAGAAAACGTTTGTACAAACTCACCATCATAACAGAAGAAGGGTTTTTCTTTGCCACATTCATCAGAGCTCCATTTTCCTGATCTGTTTAACAGAGTCATAGCACATGTCTTGTTGCTTTGTTCATCATTGAATAACTGCATATCCCAGTATCTGAAAGAGAAATCACTCCCATCTGACCACCTCCAGCTGTCTCTGAACAGACCGACCCATGCGCTAAACTTGAAGTCCTCTTTCTTAATCAGGGCCTTCATTTCTTCTCCATCTACCTGATCGAGTCCACTGGCCAAGTCAGTGTGATGTGATCTGCAGTAGCTCTGAGCCTCTGTCCAGTTCATAAATGTTTCAATCAAATGGAATGTTTTATTGTCTTTCTTCATTCCTGTGAAACCAACAGAATAAAACACAATGACATCCTTCAATTATTTGTCTCCTGAAACTTTTTTCTGAAATGACAATTATGTGATTACTTAATATCATGATACTATAATAACGTTTAGTAGTATTCACATCTCCTCACCATCGTAGCAGATGAACCACATAGTAATGTCACATGAAACATCTGCCAGGTTTTTATCTCCATTATTGTATCTTTTCCTCCCGCAGTTCCCAGGCGGTTCTTTATCAGTATCAGTTCTTCCATTCAGATTCCAGCTGCTGTCATTATGAATGTATTCCACTCCTGGCAGAGACCAACGCCACGTCCTGTTTCCACCTGTGTTGTTGTTCAGTCCAATCCAGGCTTCTCCTTGATTCTGTGTGGAGTTACGGAGTCTGCTCATGTCTGTCATGTCAAACACTTTGGCCAGGTCTGTATATTTCTCTCTGCAGTATCTCTGTGCTTCAGACCAGCTCTTGTTTTCTTTAATAAAGTGGTACTCATACAGGCGGCATGTAAAGAAGCAACACTGACCTGAAATAATACAAAAATTAGATGATAGAAAAATCTTGGTCAGATAAACAATGATCTATATTCAGTGAATATTCTGGTAAAATATTGCAAATGTTTAATAAATCAACATTAATCTGTGTTCATTTTAAATTAAAAACTGTATATTTGGTGAAACAATCCACTTACCCATCAGAATAAGCAGATACAGACTCCACTGCATCTTTGATCTGACAGATGAAAGTGATGTTTTATTGCTCATGAAACAAAGATTTAAACAGAACTTCTTTGATGCACACTTTATGTCAGGAAAGAAAAGATGGATCAAGACAAGATGGTAGGAAATATGAAATAAATGTGAACCATTATAAACCAGAATAGATAATAATACAGCAGCTCATGAACAGGCTGATTAAACCATTTATGTTACTCATCTTGAAATCTTGTCACGGTGTGTAGATGAGATCGACCCAAAAGCAGACATGGTGGAGACAGAACTAACTTCCCAAAAAATAAAGCGAGCCTTTACTGTGGCTGATGGCATGAGAAAAACTCTAGAGACACACTGTAACTGGGAAAACTAAGGGGACTAAGAACACTGTGTAAACTAAAGGACTATGGCACTCTGTGAAAGAACTATGAAAGTGCTATGAAACACAGTGAAACAATGAGGGAAAACTATGAAATCTGTGGTGAGGCTAACAGACGATCTGACAAAGAACAGTAAGAGACAAAGGACTTAAATAAAAATGAGGTGATCAGGGGAGGTAGAGAAACACAAGAGGATTCAGCTGACTAGGATGAACATAATGCTGTACAGGAACTGTAAACCAAAACATAAAGACATGAAAACTGGACTTTCAAAATAAACAGGAAAACATGACAAGACGCAGGCGTGACACGAACTTGACAACATTAACCAGGCAGTCAAAAGACATGACCAATAACACTCAATAAACAACAACTTTAACACAGGAGAAGACGACACAAAGAAATTAAGAAACAAAGTACTAACAGCAACCTAGAAATTGAGCTAAACTGAAACTAGAACACAAATGAATAAAAAATGACCCAATACCATTTTTTTTCTTTTTTGAATACACAAATGTACATTACATCAAGGTTTTAAACTTACATGTGATAAATTCTTCCCTATTCGGTGTGTTTATGAGGACAGCTCTCAAGTAAATATTAAAATACACTCAAAGAGAGCTCTCTTTGTCCAGGTCAGGATTTGAATATTAAATTTTAAAAAGTGCATCTGTTTCCTCTGACAGACTGACTCACAGATGGGGGGATTTAAAAGGTGTCATTTACATGATGAGGAAACAGGAAAAAAGGTGCAGAAACCGCTGCACTGCTAACAGTCCAAGAAGCAAAAACATATAAACACGTCTTCCTTATTTATGCTGCTTAATAACTTCATCCATTATCTTAATCTGGGAGTGAGGCACAGGGAGAGCATGAACATTACATAAAATGAGTAGATAACATCCATCCTCTTAAACACTTCTCCAACTCAGACTTGCAGGCCAGCCTGGAGGATATTCCAGCTGCGTGTCTGTGTGAGGCTGATTACACTTATTTTGTTATTATTATTCATATATTGTTTAAAAAATGTAATGTTAAGGTGGGATATTGGACTATCAAATCAAAATGATCAATTAAAGTAGTCTTGTTTACACTGCACTTTTATATACATAAAAAACCTGAGTAATTTTAAATAATGTGTACATTGATGGAAATTAGACAGAGTTTGTAACTTCAATTTGCTTTTATAATACATTTTGTGCTGGAAATGGGAGATGAAGATCATGCTCTGCATGTGTAAGGCAAACAGACTTTAGTATTTTATCAGGTTACTCTAAATGACTTCATGAATATTAGCTCTGCTTCTGTTTTCCTTAAACAAACACCAGATATAATCTGCTTCTGTTAAACTGTTTCACATAAGCATAAACTAAGAGTGGTGAGGTGATGTAACATTACAGTTAAACGTTTGAAATGTTTTGTTTAGTTTTTTTTAGTTTTGGGTTTTTTGTTGTTTTTTTACATTGAACTGCAATTCCAGTATTAGATATTTTGTTCAGCACTGTAACACATGGAGGGGCGGGTTGCTACATTTCAAGATATAAAACATTCTAAGTATTCCATTCGTCTTATCAAATCTGAATACCTCATATAAAAAAGTCTGCAAGTTCTGCAAAGAGCAGACAAGAAAAAACAGAGAAAACTGAGCTGAAGTGACCCACACCGCCGAGAAAATACACCAGCGACACAGGTATAACACAGATGTGATGACAAACATCACAGGACGAGCATGTCAGGCACAAAGACAGGTGCCTGACATGGTCTCAACTGTCAAGATCTTCAGCTCACAACTCTTCACCAGCATTCCCAGAGTGCGATGACTTATTACCCCAAGTGGAGGAGTTTAAGTATTTTGTTGATGAGTGAGGGCAGAGAGTGATCTATGAACAGATTGGTGCTGTGGCTGCAGTGATGTGGACACTGTACCAAAACATCGAGGTGAAAAGAGAGCTGGATTAGGTGGCTGGGGAGAGGCAAGTCTGCTCTTCTCTGCTTAGGCTGCTGGCCCCAGATAAACCAAAGATTATGACTCCAAACTTTCCTAACTACTTAAAAATAATAATTTGACGCCTGGCAGAGACCAGTGGCTTGTCATGTTTCTATCTGTTTGTCGTGAAGTCCAGTCCAGGCTTCAACTTTATGCTGTGTGGAGTGTCATGTCTTCCATGTCAAACGTTTTGGCAAGGTCTGCAAATGTTCGTTTTCTCTGTTTTCATTTCATTTTTATTATTGTAGGGTCTTAACCTTACAATATAAAGGGCTGTGAGGAAATTGTTGTGATATATAAAAAAAAGATTTGTATTGAATTGACTTCTTGTCTTTAATAAAGTGGTACAGGTGAGACATGAAGAAGAAACACTGACCTAATGTTGCTGATAGGAGAAAGAATCTGATAAATCATACAATCAAACTGATCAGAACTGAGCGGCTTGAGCCACAGGGTTCATAAATAGTGTCAGTAGTCTAAATGGTTTCATGAAACCAGCTGAAATAAAGCTGATGAATAGAGAAAATCCCTTTGCCAGTTAGAATTAAAAGAAAGAAACTCTACAGCATCTTTTATGTCAGATATATTTGAGCTGACATATAGACAGCAATATTCTTAATCTTAAAGCAGTAATATAAAAATAACTGAAATACTTTAAACTGACTCCACACTTTACAGTACACAAGTCACCCGGCGTAATGTAGAGGAATAAAAAGGGAGGACAGAGGGAAAGAATAAAGATGTGCAGCTAAATGCTTGTAAATTAGTGCCAAATGCCAGGTCATTCAAAAACACAAGTTCATGTCCACTTAATACACTTGTATGCGTCTTATATTGTGTGATATATTTCAGTGACTTTTAAGTTTTTCAAGAAGAAATTTTGTTTGGTTAAAGCAGTGCAGACTCATTTTGTGATTTGGTCTGATCCTGTGTTTTTGTGCTAATCATGAGTGAAACTTTATCCACAATCAGTCCCAAATTTTAGCTCTTGTCTTCTGGACAGCTTCCATACTAGATGAGTGTCGTGGACAAATTTAAGTACTCTGCTGCACTAAAAAATTACTCATGTAAAATATTTTAGTTTTTATATTTGGTCGCAAAATTTAAAAACCAGAAAAATAGAAACACTGTCAGAAATACTCAGTAACGACATCATCTACACTCGACCTGTGCATATGCACATAGATTAAATGACTTAAAAAACTTTAAACTTACATCTGGTTAGTTCTCTCCTTGATGTCTTTCCTCAGTGTGTTCGTAAAGACTGCTGTCAAAAGAAGATTGTATGTGACACTAACACAGAGATCTTGTTTGCCAAAGGTCAACATTTGAATATTAACATATTCCACCAGAATGATCCAGTCTATATTTCTAGGATGAAATGGGGATTTTATGTAATGCTGTGGAAACAGAAATATAACACTGCACTGTTGAACATTGAATGAGCAAGAGCAGGAACAGGAAAAAAAAAGTAAAACTATAAATAAATCTTTCCCATTTATGGTTGCAAAATGTTCCAGGTTAATTTCATCATACAATATTCAGTGACTGTTAGTTTTCTGTTAATTGCTGAGACACGGGGACACAATGAAGGTAAGAGTAAATATTAAACATGACTGAACTGAAAACTGAAAACAAAACAGATAAAACTAACTCTCCCTTAGAGCACAGAAATCATAGATTCAACAATGAAATATAGCAATGATCCACAATGAAATGCAGAGACATCAAGGACAGGTCACATAAATTCCCCAATTTCATCAAATACATCAGGTTTAGAAAGTTCTCTGCTTTACGGTTTCCACAGGGTTCAATGCTAGGACCAACTCTGTTTACATTATACATGCTTCCCTTAGGCAGCATCATTAGAAATATCCTGTCTCAGAGTGACGCTGAAAAACCTTCCTAAAAAAATGTCCTAAAAACTCACTGAAAAGCCTTCAGCTAATCCAAAATGCTGCAGCAAGAGTCCTGACAGGGACTAGAAAGAGAGAGCAGATTTCTCCTGTTTTGGCTTCCCTTCATTGGCTCCCTGTTAAATCCAGAATTGAATTCAAAATCCTGCTCCTCACATACAAGGTCTTAAATAATCAGGCCCCATCTTATCTTAATGACCTTGTAGTACCATATCACCCTGTTAGAGCACTTCACGTTCTGCTTTTAAGATTAGGCTTAAAACTTTCCTTTTAGGTAAAGCATATAGTTAGGGCTGGACCAGGTGACCCTGAATCCTCCCTTAGTTATGCTGCAATAGACGTAGGCTGCCAGGGATTCCCATGATGCATTGAGTTTTTTCTTTCCAGTCACCTTTCTCACTCACTATGTGTTAATGGATGATCTGATATCGTCGTGTTGGTGTTGTTCCCAGATCATCATGAAAATGTTGTTCCAGGTTCAACATTGCAAGTGACCAATCACATTGTTTGGTCAGGGGGGACGACCGGCACTCTGAGTTGTGAGTAGTGTGCTGTTCAGAAGAGCAGTGCCACTGTGTGACTGCACGTAACAGTGCCTGGCACACGGGAGCACTGACTATGTGTCAGTACCACAGGCAATGAATCTGGAAGCTTAAATTAAGAAGAAAGAACAAAAGTTAGAACTGGAATATCATGTTCATGGAAGAGCCAGACAGGAGTATAGAACAGGCTTACTCTCTCCCTATTAAAACAAACTTAACCATCCTTGATAACTGTAATACCTTAGATTGTGTATATTTGCAGTATTAACTTAAATTTTTTTGTGATCACCCAAACACACATTGATTAAACTATCAGACCAGTCAAATTAGGTGTGATAAAGCACGGAGACATGGAGAACATTCAAGTTGATTTGCCTTTAGGAATGAACTTAAGAAAACATATAATGTAGATAATTAAGATCAAATGAAGCACATAGAATAGTAACGTAATGTAACACCCGTCCCACGTTCTAATGAGAGGGGCCCTGGGTTCCTGTTGTTACTTTTCTACTGATTTTTAATGCTTATGGTATAAAATATGCAATAAAACTACACTATATGGAAATAAATCACACACAAGCAGGTCAATTATAAAGTTAACTCCACTTTAGTGAATGATTAATTAACAACACAAAAGAAAATAAGTAAAATAGATAAAGTTTGTTAAACAATGGTAAGGTATCTACTTCAACAGAAACAAAATAATCAAATAATATTGTGGGCCCACACGCACTCTCACCAACACACACACACCTCAAGTGCTACAGTCTGTCTGCTAGCAAACCCCTCGTTGCAGGCCTGAGTCATGGCTCGGGTGCGTTGGGACCTAAAACAATATGGTCGCTTCACTTGTTGCCAAGCAGTAAAATAAAAAGCACATGCAAATAACAGTACTCCCACCTCCAGGCAGTTCAAGGGGATAGCGGGGAAACTGGATCAAAGCTACCAGCTGGCCGCGGCAGCAGCACTCACAGTCACCTTCTCCACGTGCTCCCACGTGAACACATAACTCCAGCACACCAGCAGAAGGGACATCTCTGACACGCCAGCAGGACGTCTGTCTCCTCCTACTGAATCACACAACCCCGCTAAATGCCAATTCACATGCGATAACATTCAATCTTAGCATTAGCTTAATAAATAAAAACAGAGCAGAACAAGAGCTTAGTGAATATGCTAGGCTACGCTAGCGGCTATGTTAGCAGCTGTGCAGTGGTACTCATACAGGCGGCATGTAAAGAAGCAACACTGACCTAAAATAATACAAAAATTAGATGATAGAAAAATCTTGGTCAGATAAACAATGATCTGTATTCAGTATATATTCTGGAAAAAATACTGCAAAAGTTTAATGAATCAGCATTGATCTGTGTTCATTTTAAATCTTAAACAGTATATTTGGTAAAACAATCCACTTACCCATCAGAATAAGCAGATACAGACTCCATCTTTGATCTGACAGATGAAAGTGATATTTTATTGCGCAAGGAAACAAAGATTTGAACAGAACTTCTTCGATTCACTTTATGCCAAGAAAGAAAGACAAGATGGTAGGGAATATGAAATATATGTGAACCATTATAAACCAGAATCGACGTTAATGTTTTTTTTAATAATTCAGCAGCTCATGAACAAGCTGATTGAACCATTAATGTTACTTATCTTGAAATCTCTTGGTACTTTGATTAATATTAGTAATAATTATGTATAATATGTTTTTTTTTTCTTTTTTGAATACACAAATGTGCATTACACATCACCTCTGTACCACAAATATGTAATAATATTAAATGTTTTAAACTTACATGTGATAAATTATTCTCTATTCGATGTGTTCATGAGGACAGCTCTCAAGTAAATATTAAAATACACTCAAAGAGAGCTCTCTTTGTCCAGGTCAGGATTTGAATATTAAATTTTAAAAAGTGCATCTGTTTCCTCTGACAGACTGACTCACAGATGGGGGAGGAATTTTATACAAGACTCATAAAAGGTGTCATTTACATGATGAGGAAACAGGAAAAAAGGTGCAGAAACCGCTGCACTGCTAACAGTCCAAGAAGCAAAAACATATAAACACGTCTTCCTTATTTATGCTGCTTAATAACTTCATCCATTATCTTAATCTGGGAGTGAGGCACAGGGAGAGCATGAACATTACATAAAATGAGTAGATAACATCCATCCTCTTAAAAACTTATCCAACTCAGACTTGCAGGCCAGCCTGGAGGATATTCCAGCTGCGTGTCTGTGTGAGGCTGCTTGCATTTATTTTATTATTATTCATATATTGTTTAACAAAACATGTAATGTTAAAGGGGGATATTGGACTCCATCCATTCGCTTCCGCTTATCCTTTTCAGGGTTGCGGGGGGCGCTGGAACCTATCCCAGCTGTCATAGGGCGAGAGGCGGGGTACACCCTGGACAGGTCGCCAGTCTGTTGCAGGGCTAACACACAGGGACAGACAACCATTCACACTCACATTCATTCATTCGCACCTAGTGACAATTTGGATTTTCCAACTAACCTATCCCCGCAAGCTGCATGTCTTTGGACAGTGGGAGGAAGCCGGAGTACCCGGAGGGAACCCACGCAAACACGGGGAGAACATGCAAACTCCACACAGAAAGACCCCGGCCTGATGTTGGAATTGAACTCAGGACCTTCTTGCTGTGCGGCAACAGTGCTAACCACCGTGCCACCGTGCTGCCCGGATATTGGACTATCAAATCAAAATGATAAATTAAAAGTATTTCTTTGCACTTTTATATACATAAAAACTTGAGTAATTTTAAATAATTTGTACATTGATGGAAATTAGATTGAGTTTCTAACTCTAATTCTGCTTTCAGTTGTAATAAATTCTGTGCTGGAAATGGGAGATGAAGATCATGCTCTGAATGTGCAAGGCTTTAATGTGTGACTGTCAGCTCTCTACTTTCAGCACTCTCATTTCAAACTTGAGTATTTTATCAGGTTACTCTAAATGACTTCATGAATGTTAGCTCTGCTTCTGTTTTCCTTAAACAAACACCAGGTGTAATCTGCTTCTGTTAAACTGTTTCACATAAGCATAAACTAAGAGCGGTGAGGTGATGTAACATTACAGTTAAACGTTTGAAATTTTTTGTTATATTTTGTTTAGTTTCTTTTTCCTTTTTTCTTTTTTTTTTTACATTGAGCTGCACTTTAAGTATTAGGTATTTTTTCTGCACTGTAACACTTGAAATGTAGAGACATCAAGGACAGATAAACAGTCTAAAATAAATCAATAAACATGAAAAGAAGACCAAACCCATGAAAATGTCCATGAAAATGCATTTTTATAAAGTAATCTAAATTATGGAGACAACAGGATGCAGCTTGCCAGCATCAGTATTCAGATATGCTGCACTCTGTCTCTCACCCCACATCATGTGGGATCAGCTGCAGCTTCAGTACTAAGTCCTCAATCTCACCTATGGTGGTTTTAAGCTTTGCCATCTAATTGTACAAAGAAACTTTCAAGATCCTAACCTTCCTTGAAGTCAGGTATTTTTGGTTCACCTACATGAAGGTTTTCTGCTCTCTGTACCAGAGCAGTTTGTACAACATGCAGCTGAGGCTGTGCATGGAGTGGTTGAGATGGAGAAGCGATTCTATGAGGTAGCTGCAAAGCTGATAGCTGAGTCTCAGTCTCTTGCTTTGGGAAAGCTGCTGTTGTAGAAACGTCCCTCTGGACAGAAGGCTGATGAAGTTCAGAATATACATCATGTTGCAACTTTGGTTTACTATCGCTAGTGTTAAGGTTCAAATATTGAGGAAGGAGAGTACAAACAACCATGGTCCAGAACTTGGTCAAACAATTGACTTTAATGAAATACACGCGTGGGGGGACCAGCTCAGTTCGCCGACAGGGCTGATCTCCGACTTAATCAAAGCATAAACAGATATTTTATACCATCAGGGCTTGAATTTAATGACGCCCCCTCAACGTCAGATCCATGTCATACATGGGTCAGATTAAAACCACAATGACTTTTAACACAGTTACAAAGAACATTGTCTCCGTCTCCACGCCAGGTGCTTCCTTTCCCTTCTGACTTCCACTTCTCGTCTAGAACACCAGACACACATCCTGCAAGAAACTATTCCTCTTTTTGCAGGGAACCACCCCCCACACTGAAAAAAAATTGGAGTGACATTTACTTAAAAAAAGCTAGGCAACTTTTTCCACACAGAAAGTGCTTGTAATCTTTACTCGGGCTATTTCTAAGTAATTAATAATTATAATATATAATAATAAGTAATAATTGTGGAGGTGGGGGTGTGCTACCACAGAAACCAAAAAAGCTCGGGCCAGCAGCATGTGTCCAAATTTCAATCAAAATCGTTCGATTTCATCATAAACAATCTGAAAACAAAGCTTTAAGTGTAAAATAACAAACTTGTCCTTTAAATAAGAGTGATACATTCTCAGTGTGTATGACCTCATCTTTTCCATTAGATTATGTAATTAAAATAATTAAAAATTTTACCTTATTCAGTGAGTCCAACATTGGTTTTATTTTGGTCCCTGCAGTCCCGCCCTTCCTTCGAAATATCTCCAGGAGTTTGGTGGTGTACCCGTCCAATCTGGACAAAAACGTTCGCTCCAGATGAATTGTGGTTATTCGCTTAAACTCCTCTTTGATCTGAAATGAGAGATAAAACACAAAATCATGTCAAAGATGACTCATGAGATCTCACATACACTTAGTTGCTGCATGAACAAGAACTGGATTTACCTGATTTTCACAGAACAGAGAAGGCCACCTCTCTAAGAGGTCTTGGATTGCGGGGCAATCCTTGACAACCTCTTTTCTTCTCATAGCGAAAGACTTCTCCATTTTCTCATTAATTGCCCTCTCATTGTTCTTCTTCTTCATTTCCTTCAGCAAATCTAGTCTCTCCATCTCTAAGGTTTCCTCAGTCTCACCGAATGGCAGTGCTTGCAGATAGTTGACTTCAGCTTTTTTTGCCCTTTTAAAGCCTTTAAGTGAACCCTCTTCACTGGAGCATCGTCTCTTCAGTGTGTTCACCTCGAGCTCTGGAATGGCTAATTGGCGACCTCTTAACTTTGCCCTGTAGTTGCCCATTTTATACTTTATCCTCTGTTGCCAACCATATAAGGCCATTAAAAGACCCTGGCTCTTTGAGGCATGGGTATTTTGCTACCAAGGCTTCAGCAACAGCTAAAATCTGGACACCAGTTGGATATGCTGTGAAGCCAAATATAGTCTCTGCAAGCTTCTCAAGAATGCTACTAGTTACGCTTGGGTTGTTCAAAAGTGTGCCATCATTTTCATAAGCTTGCTTTCCTGCTTCCAGTGCAAGGTCTATATCATAAGAGAAGTCTGGTTTTTCAAACTTAAATGGCCATGGCTTAGACCTGTAGGATGGTCCACTCTCATCTGGGGAGGACAACAGGATTGTGTCGCATACAGATGAGGAGGAGCTTGCTTCTTTAGATAGTGGAACTGGAGATTCGACTTCTGACATGTCCACAGTAGTGAGACTCAAAATTACTGGTTCAGTTTTTACTACTTTGAGGTTAGCTTTATCTTGTACTTCCTCAATCGAGGTCAAAGTGAAGAACTGACTGTCGAAATCCATGTCCTGGTACATAACAGTGAATGGTCCTGTAATATCAAATGTCTCTCGAAGAACATCATTGAGGTCCTGAAGTGTGCTTGGGATGCCTGCAGGTAAAAGTAATTTGTGGACATCAACCTCCCCAAAAATGATCCGCAGTTTCGCTGAGGGTGCCATATCAACAGGAAGAAGCTGCAACAACAGAAGAGAAATACACAGACATTTATTCACAAGCTTCTCTCCTCACATTTCAAAAGGATAGGCAAATGTGGTGCTTTAAAGTTGTCAGGCGTCTTCCTGCAAGGGTGTATGAAGTAAAGGATAAAAATGTTTAAGCTCTCTTTGCTCAAGTAACTGCACACTCCCTGTGTTCTCCAGCTCATAACTCCTCAGGTGTTCATTGTACCATGTATTTTGTTGTCTCACGAAAAAAGTCAGTTTGTTACAAATCACCATTATTTGTAACACTTCAGAAAAGTCAGGCAGTCCTGCAGTGGAACCACAACACAACAACATTCCCACTGCATAGTTGGTGCCTAAACTGCACACATTATTGGCAACATGCACAGCTGTAACAGCAGGGAATCTGCATTTCACCAGGTCTTTTAGATCATCCTTAAACACATCTAAAGAGATCTCTGTTATTTTTGTGACTGCAAGTGATGGTTTGACAGAATGTGATTGATGATATCCAACCATGAGCTGGTGCTTATTTGCAAGGGACAGCAAAATATTCCTGAAACAACTAGTGTGTCTTACCACCTTCTTGAAAAAGCTGTGTTTGGCCTCGAATCTCATTGTCCAGAGGGCAGCTAGGGGGCCAAATTCCCGAATGAGCTGAGGATAGTGCTCAAGGAAATGGTACTTGGGAATGAGCTTATGTTGGGGGAAAACATCAAGGAATCTGCTTCGGTGTTCTGAAATGATGCTGTCAAGATAGCAAATGCTTTCTTCAGTATGGGCTCGAGACATGACAAGGTCCACAATGTCTTTCAGTGTCATCAGCATCTGCCATACAGGCTCTTGTTGGGGTACTTTTAAACCTATAATCAGAGGCAAAAGACGTAATAAGCACCAATTTTCATGTGCGTTGCTCCCTACTGATTTTCGAGTCGAAAAGTTAGCAGGAATGAGATGAGGGCGATTTGTTTTATCACTCCACTTGTATGGGAAATTGGAAATGGCATCATTCATTTCCATGAGAGAAAAACATTTTTTCTTGATCAAGTTATCAAATGCCAAAGCCAGTTCCACTGGAACAATGCCCTCCAGCAGATCATGTAAAACATCTGGAAGGTAACCAGATGTAACATGAAAATGCTCAAGTTTTTCTGACAATGCACACTGTTTTTTTACACCATAACAATGAGGGTGATCTGGACTAGACACAGCTGCTTGTACATGCAGTGTATGTTGATCTTTGGTTCTTTGATGAAAAGACCCAGATCTCACTTCATTGGACTGAAACTTGGATCGCTCCCCAACACAAAACCGGCAGATGTATGACCCTGCAAAGCTTTCGACAAATCCTGCCACAGAGTGCGCCCCCAAATTATCTGCCACCACACTGACCACAGTCCCTTTAATGGCTTTCCCTAACGCTGGAACAAAAAGACCATCTTTCTCCAAGCTTTGGATATCTGTTAACAGTGGCTCTAAAACTCGCTGGAATCCAAACTGCTTGGTGTCTTCAGCCTTACACAGAATTGCAAGGTAGATTGATGTCAATGTGGAACGTGACTGCACCGGAATGTTTCCCAACACCCAATAGACAGCTGTGACTTTGTGCTTTTTTCGAGATGTCCCAAGAGGATTACATACCTCAAAGTCATCAACGTACAGGATGAGACTCACTCTGTTCTCCTCTACAGAGAAAAACTTGTTGTTTTGATAGTGAGATCCATCACGAAATGTCTGGTACTTAAAGTCATTTTCAGGTTTTTTTTCACCTTCAAATGTGTTTTCTTGAAAAGACTTACTTAGGACCTGCACCAAGGAGGGCAATATTGGGACATACTGGAAGGTTTTGCCCTTTTTTTTTTTAATATCAAGTATGTGTTCTCCAACAACTGAAAAATGCTTCTTCATAAACTCTCTTCTCTTGTAATAAGTTGTGAAAGGGCCACCTGTCCCCAAGGCAGTACTTATAGGGTGTGTCTCACAAAGATTTTTCACTAAATCTGAGATAATGGCTGGATCCAGATCACAATTATGGCTTTTCAAGGTGGACACCACCACATCTCTTAAAAGTGGACCAGATGCAGAGGTGGATATAAACTGAAGCTCATCTACTATTTCATCAATGCATTTGTTTGGAACATTGAACATGCTTTCTAACTTTAAAAATAGATGGCCAAATTTCTCTTTCATATCTTGAAACAACTCCTGTGGTTCCCCATCCCAAAGCTCTAAGCTCGCTTCCACACAGGTCTCATCCTGAGCAAACATGGGTTCATTAGGTTTGCTTTTTAATACTTCAGTTTTAAAATCCTCAAGGGTGTGTGACTGGTGTTTTCTGTGTCTATGTGTAGCAAAGGTGGAATAAATATTTGTACTGAAGTTGCAGTTTTTGAAAACACATGCAACTACTTCAAACTTCCTTAAGTGGTTGTTAAGATGCTCAAAAAACTGCTTCTCTGAATTAAAAAAAACAGAGCCGCAAAGTAGACAAGTAAATGAAAGAGGTCCACTTTGTGTGACCATCTTCACATGGTGTCGAGACAAATGGGTCTTAAGGGCATTAAATGTTTTAAACGAGCAAGGGCAATCAGTGTGAAGACAAGGGACTGACTGGCTGCGACCACCATTTCCATGCTTTAGTCTGTAGTGTTTTAACAATCCCAACCTCTTCTCTGACTCAAAGCTACATATCTTACACATCCATCTCATGTTGTGGCACCTTAAACAGACAAATTGACCATCTCAAAATTAAACCAAACTGCCACACAAAGCAATTATGTGACAAGTTAAACCTAATTGTTACTAATTTGATTGAGTTCAAATTAGCAGTCAGAAGGTCCTATGTTCTGTAAAAAAAAAAAAAAGAAAAAAAAAGAAAAAAGGTTATCTATAGGCTTTTCAACTAATTTCTACTAACTCAAGGATGCACACTGATATTAATTTTTTTTTTTTTTTTACATATGTTAGCTCAGTGGCAAATTTAAAACAGGTCAATATGAAGACTTGAGTGAAATCGTTTTTTGTTTGCTTTGTTTTTTTTTTTTTCAAAATACACCTCATGGCAGCGGTGCAGCAATTATTTTAAACTGGACCGTGGTCGTTTTATTCACAAAGACGTTAGTTAAGGCAGCAGGCGTGTGTTGTTTAGGTGGCCATCTAAGCTGTAAAGTGCTGTGGGAAATTCTGGACATACCTCCTGCCAGGAAAGTTAGTCAGCAAGTCTAGCAGGAAAATACACTATTTGCTAGCGCAGCTTCTTTCAGTGCGGAGAAACTGACTTAAGTAGGTGAGCCAACAGGAACGTACAAAGTTTGTTCTGCTTAAAAATTACATTCATGGTTCCACTTCTTCCCGTTTCCGTCAAGTCTGCCAACCGTCGAAATGTGGACCATGGTATGTCTGAAGAAAGACCGCTCAAATGTGGGGAGGGGCTTTGACGTCATGCTCCGAATGCAGAGAAGGTGGCCATATTCACTGATGTCACTCCATTACATTTTACTTGGAAATATCAACTAATTAAGCCAATGAATTGGTTTAGTGAATATTACTTGGATCGAATGATTCAATTTACATACAAAACTGAGGACACATAATTACAAACAATCCTCAAGTAATGCACTACAAGAAAAACTGCTATTTTAGAGTAATAGCACTGAATTTGTATTTTTTTTGTAAAATTTATATAGCTAATTGAAATAATAACTACAGGGCCAAAATAACATTATTTTCAGTGCACCCTCATAATGCTTAATTGACGGAATCGACTTCAATTTAAAGCGCGTGTAAAAAAAAATGCACAGAAGTCAATCATTGTTCTACAATAATTAAATAGATTCAACATCTTTCTTCAACAGAATTGCAAAGGAAAAAGTACTGTAGCTTTCTAGATTATAAATTTGACTTAATAGTTATACAGTAATGGACTTCTATACATTTTACATCAGATGACAACTTTGGTTGTAAGATTCAGATAATTATTTATTAAAAGCTAGACATGACAATTAGAAAGAAAAGTATGTCTTTGTGCCCCCTTTTCCCTGTTCATGCCCTATCGGCCCCCCTGGCTAAACTGTGCTAGATCCGCCCCTGCACAGTTACCAGCCGTCAGCTGCGTAGAAAAGGATCCTGGTGTAGAAAGTAATATTAAATAAATTCTAACAGCAGCTTATCAAGGTTAAACGTGCTGCTGTTGTTCAGCTGCTGGTTTCCTCTTTCTGGCGCAAAGTGGGCCAAAAACAAAGAAGAGAGATGGACTCATGACAGAAAAGCCGATCAGCTGATCATTAAGCAGTTTCATGGAGAGGGAGGGAGAGAGAGGCAGTCGCTCCATATATCGGTTGTTAAGCTTATCGTGGGAATGCTTTACAAACATTCAGAGATGAACTTACACACTTGCTTTACTTCTCTCTGGGATAACTTCCTCCAAGATGAAATGCCGGTTTGGAAACGAGGCTCCAAATGCTCAACCAGACCGCTGACAGGTCTGGCATGCCACAGCCGCTCTATCACCAGACCATACTGCTAAGCTCATGAGCTGGGTTACGCTATGACGCAAGTTTTGTGAGGCGCTTTTGTGATATTTAATGGATTAGATTACATTTTTTATTTCTCTCCGATATCCGATCCAGTAATTTAGGTCAGTATCAGACCGATACCAATACTAAAATCGGATTGGTCCATCTCTAATTATCGCTCAGCTGTTTAATGTTTTTATTAACAGTATTGTTTCTGTTCTTTTGGATCATCACATAAA
The DNA here is from genome assembly GCF_963969265.1 of Rhamphochromis sp. 'chilingali'. Lineage (NCBI taxonomy): Eukaryota > Metazoa > Chordata > Actinopteri > Cichliformes > Cichlidae > Rhamphochromis > Rhamphochromis sp. 'chilingali'. The sequence continues at coordinate 40,494,691 of NC_137929.1, read as the reverse complement.
TTCTCAAATTTCATCAAAGAGATCAGGTTCAGAAAGTTCTTTACTCACAACCCCAACTGTTATTTGCTTAGGTCGTACCGCTGGTTCAAAATCATCCTCATCAGCCATCTGGCTCAGCTGTTTTCCACCTTCTCCTTCTTCCATGTCAGCAAGGGAGCTTATCCTTGTCTCACAGATTTTTCTACATCCTACTCCTTTCTTTTAGCCTGTTTTCATCTTTAATTCACAGACATAATTAATCCCACTTCTGGCACCATTGTTACGCAGAGAGGTGTGGTGTGGAAAACAGCAGACATCACTCTGAACAGACAACAACATTAGTTTATTGGACAATCTTTCACACATCAACTTCCAAAACTGCAACCCACTAATCTCTCCCACATCCCACAGTCCACCTTTACACACTCTCAAGCAAAGCCTTCTCAATTCAAACTGGCCTATGAGACAAAGAACATGAGTTTTCACAAATAATCATAACATTATAAATCACATGTCATATATGCACATACACAATTTAAAGGTAATTTCACACTTCTCGAATTACTTTAAATTTCTGCAAATGGTTGAACAACCAAACTCCTACTCTTTCCAGCTCACATCCTATAAAAGATCTGGTTTGACCTGGTTACTTACACCAAACATTTCACTTCTATCTTCATGCACAGGTTTCTTTAGCACTCATTTTACATTTTAAAAAGCCCACCATAGGTGAGTTGGGGAAGGACTTAAATATTTGTGTTTCCTAACATGGTCTGTAGTAGAAACCTGTAAAATCACATTAGCATCGTGTATTATTTGCTGTGGATAAAGTGTAACAGTCACATCTGTACACGCATTAGAAATGTAATACATGTTTACTCTGGTGTGAACCTGTAAAGCCACTAGATGGTACTGTTTGGCTGTCATAGTCTATGTGAATACTCTCGAATTTGTTTTGGTTTCTGAACTACACTACAGTGAAATAACAATTAAATACATTGATTTAAATGATGACTTTCTTTTTAATAGCTCATATTTGTCTTTAGAGAGGTCTGTGGTTGACGCTGCTATTTGTTGCTTTTTCAACTCCTTTGTTGTTGCTGTAGATGTGGTGGCTTTAAATCTTGGAGCTTCACTGCTGAAATATTCAACTCTCACCCCAGGTGAAAGCTTGCCATGAATGAACCACAAGTGGAAGGTTTCTATTGGTGGAAAACGTCATAAAACACTAGAAAAGATGTTGTCATGAACTCTGTTTCAGTTCACTCTGTGTGTCTGTTGGAGAGTTTTGTGTTGGCTAATTTTAAATGTTATTTGAAAACACAGTGCAATTGGTTTCCTAATGATTTAAAATAAATATTAATATGCTAATCTGTGTAGAAATAGGTGCTCAGAGGACTACTGTAAGTAGTGTAGACTGTTACACCTGCAACTCAGTTTATTTGTCCTCACAGACGCAAATGATCAGTTTACAACATGTCGCTTCAAATACATAATTATGAAAAAAAGAGTAGTTTTAAGTCTTTTCTGCCATGAATTGTCCTGAATTCTCAGTGAGATTGATTTATATCATATGGTAAATATTAAAGATTAAAAATATTAAAATACTTTATTTATATTTATTCAATTGCTATTTCTATACTCAAAAAATAACAGCAAATATAATAAACAAAACATCTAACAATAAAAGTGTAAAAACTGAATAATGCAGCAATTGTGAAGTAAGTAAGTCTAATATCACTGAATCAGACAGTCAAGAAGAAACTAAGGAAACCAAATTTAATGAAGAACATGAAAAGTCTAAAAAATACGAAACTACACAATCAAACAATTTCACCTCAGAGTGAAATCTTTAAGTTATGATTAAATCTTATTCTAAAGAACAAATAAAATTATATTTCTCATTGTCTCTCTGACTGACCCACTCATACTGTCCTCCACTCTGCATGCCCACAGCCCTGCCACACTCCTCAGTCTTTCCCTCTCTGCTCCACTTCTCATAGCAGACCAGCTTGTCATTGACCCAGAACCACAGATCCAGAGTGCAGGAGTAGCGCAGGCCGAGCCAGACAAAAGGACTCGAGGCATTCTTGGCTCTCACCTCCACCCATCTCTGTTGGTAAGGGTTAGTGATGGAGACCAGTCCCCTGTGAGACTCTCTGCAGTAATCCAAGGCCTCCTTCCAGGTCTTGTTTTCTTTGATCAGGATCAGCTTATCTGCCATAAAAACAAAATAACAGGTTCAATTGAATCTATTGAACTGTACAATTGAGAAATTCTATTAACTGTTTATTTTGTTCTAAAAAAAAAAAAAACTATGGAAAGTTTGTGTGTTTCTCTACCCTCAGTAGAACGAAGTGTGATAATAGTAACAATCCTCACTCAGGTCAACAAGATCCTCAAATATTCAACTTCTTTACAGACAAGAGAGACTTTAAAAAAAAAGTGGTTCAACAGTTGCTGTAAGTTATCCCACAGATAATTAAAGTGATTTGGCTGCATTCATAAACTCATAAATTCATTCATGTCTTAGAAATTCATTTGTAAAAGAAAATCATACATCATCCATAAATAGGTTGTATAAACATATACAACATGTTCAGCTGGATCTTGTCAGTGATTCCAGTGATCCTCCTTTTAGAGAAAACCAGTCAGACACATGTTGATAAAAACTCACCATCATAACAGAAGAAGGGTTTTTCTTTGTCACATTCATCAGAGCTCCAGTTTCCTGATCTGTTTAACAGAGTCATAGCACATGTCTTGTTGCTTTGTTTATCATTGAATAACTCCATATCCCAGTATCTGAAAGAGAAATCACTCCCATCTGACCACCTCCAGCTGTCTCTGAACAGACCAACCCATGCTCTAAAAGGAGTTGCCTTCGATTTCATAAGGGCCTCAATTTCTTCTCCATCTACCTGATCGAGTCCACTGGCCAAGTCAGTGTAATTATATCTGCAGTAGCTCTGAGCCTCTGTCCAGTTCTTATACTCCTCAATCAAATATGTTTTATTGTCTTTCTTCATTCCTGTGAAACCAACATAAAAAACACACAAAGACATCCCCCAATAATTTATCTTTAGAAACCCTCCACCTTTTTAATCACATGTGATAACATCACATTTCATACTTTTTATTTATTTTCACATCTCCTCACCATCATAGCAGATGAACCACATAGTACTGTCACATGAAACATCTACCAGCTTGTCTCTTTTCCTCCCACAGTTTCCAGGCCCAGGTTCAGTTTCTTGTCTTCCATTCAGATTCCAGCTGCTGTCATTATGAATGTATTCCACTCCTGGCAGAGAGCAATGCCACGTCCTGTTTCCACCTGTGTTGTTGTTCAGTCCAATCCAGGCTTCTCCTTGATTCTGTGCAGAGTTACGGAGTCTGCTCATGTCTGTCATGTCAAACACTTTGGCCAGGTCTGTATATTTCTCTCTGCAGTATGTCTGTGCTTCATGCCAGCTCTTGTTTTCTTTAATAAAGTGGTACTCATACAGGCGGCATGTAAAGAGGCAACCCTGACCTAAAATACAGAAATATGATAAACATAATATATGTTCTGTTAGAAGAAAGCATTCAATGAGCAAACTCAAACTCGACAGCACTGGTAAAATTATCTACTTACCCATCAGAATATGCAGAAATAATATCCAGTGCATCTTAGCCCTGTCAGATGAAAATGAAAATAAAGATTCCAACAGATTTTGTGTGCTGGACTAATGCATGTATGTCACAATTCTTCTCTGTTCATGGAGATATTTAGAACATGTTAGGAACATGCAAATTAGGTTTGTTCTTCCTACAAAATGCACAGACTGTCACTACAGCACAAACTAGATGAGTGAGACATTCAGCTGACAGTAATGACTCCATCTGTGAAAGGAGAGGTTTTTAACATTAAGAACTTACATGGTTTTCCCGTTGACTCTGCTCGCTCTTGTCTCGCCCTTCTTTTCTTGCTCCTGTATTATGCTGTAATGTAAGCCTTGATTACTTCATTAAAATCAGAATTTAATATTTAATATTAAAATAAATTAAATGTAATATTAAACTTGTGACATTATAGAAATGAGCTGCAGATCCATAATTACATGCATTGGTGCCAAGAATAAAGATATAATAGTGTTAACAGGGTTACCAATGCTTTTGCAGTGACACCTGCTTTCATTGTCTGTCTCTGGTTCTCATGCTGCCTAAAGACTCAAAAATCCTTCTTTTATGGGGAAATAAAATATTTGCATTACTTCTATGTTACATAATTTATTCTTCTACATGATCCCAGGGGTGTTCTAAAAAATAAAAGGATGCCCTATTCAAATATCCTGTAGTATTCAAATCATGAAAACCATCTACACAACAGCATGCCAACAAAACTGTGTCCATTAATTTGTCCAGTTCAAAACTTAATCTAATATTTTATTTTGAAGTTCATTCATTTATCAGACCAGGGTTCATTTTCCCAGTCCTCAGCTGTCCCAACATTAGCTTTGCTGATGTGAGTAGAAGCTGATCTACTTCATGAGACAACATGCTGTGCACAGTCCAGCACAAATCTAAAAGATAACCTCAGCTTTTTATATGCTGCAAACAAGGAATGTCAGTCTGCAGCAATGCTGCTCATCTTTATGTTCTTCAAGGAAATCAGAGAAAACCTTAGAAAATCAGAGAGTGAAAAACTCTGACGATAAACTCTGTGTGTTTCTGTAACACTGAGAAAAATGTGTTTTAAAAAAATAATGAACTAACACTCGGTTATTAGTCTCTGTTACTGTCATGGTGCATGCTCAATCATCCAGGTAAGTAAGTTGGAGTCTCTGTTACTGTTAGATATCATTTCCCCAAGAAAAGTACATTTCTGCATTGTGGACATCTTTGAAACACTGTAAAGTCAGCTCATGAAGTATCTGAAGTTTTCGGGTGCTGGCATGTCACTCACGATGTTACGGTTAGCCAAAAATCATTTTTACCCACCTTTGATTTCCTGTAATGATGAAAATTATAATAAATGTGCCATAAATACAGCTTTAAACTGCACCTCTGCATTCCATCATGAGCATGTAATGGCGTTAAGATTTTATACTTACATGTGGTTAATTCTTCTCTTCTTCTTTCACTTTGATATGTCTTCTGGATGCACTCATGAGGACTGTCACAAATATTGCTTCTTATACTAACACAGAGACGTCTTTTTGCTCAGGTCAGAATTTGAATATTAAAATACAGACGTTTCAAATATCTCTTACTCCCATGGTGATGCACAGATGGAGAGATTTTCTGTAAAGGTTATGTTACACTCATTTACATGATGCAGTGGAAATAGGAAAAAAGAAGAGGACTACCCAGAGAAAAAACCATGAAGTGTAATTCTGAAATATGCAGGTTGAGTTGAGTGTTGTGTTTCTCACAATCTGTAGTTGACCTTTTTTTTTGTTACTTGTATGAAAATGTGATAATCATTTAGATAGCTTGCAGGTAAATTATATAATGCAATGGGGGGAAAAAACAAAAATGCACCACCGAGTTACCGAGAGCAGAATGTGTCATTTTCATGCACTTGTAATAACTGTTAACTGTTTTTATGTCAACACTTTGGCCATGCTGATTCCTGCAGTATCTCATTTTATTCTCTTGAGTATAGTATATAATTAAATAGGTATTCATATTCAAATTTGTTCAGTGTTTATGTTGGCAGAAGGAAAAAACTGACTTTTAAAGTCACAAGATTTCACTTTAAGATGCTACCATATATATGTACTATTTGAAAGACTGCAGTCTGGTGGTGGAACTGAACTCAGGTTCTTCTCGCTGTGCGGCAACAGCGCTAACCACCATGCCACCACTGAATATCAACAATCAGCAAATAAAAAGTGTATCAAAAGTGAATGGTATGTGGTATGAAATATGCAAACCATAGTCCAAATGAAGACAGCATTATTGAAAGTCGTCCATTTAATCTTGATTATGGTGTGTATGCTGTGAGCATGAGAACTTCTTCAAAGAACTTCTGTATTATCAACTCAATATTTTTTCCCTTGTTTAAAAATAAATAAATGAATGAAAAAAAAAAGCCTCACTTCTAAAAATAAAATCTCTTATTTCCATAATGACACAACATTAGGTCATTTACCTAATGCAATGGTTTAAAATAGGACACAAGAAAAAGAAACACTTTCATTAGATCTGTATCTTTCTCTGGTATCTGGGCTTCATGCCAGGTTTGTTGTCTTGTATTAAAGGTCTTATTTAAGGTTTGTAGTAGATAAAAGTATAGATTTTTGTTTTTAAAAGTATGCAAATAAAGTGTAACTTTCCAGAATAATGACAGTCATCTAGTTTTTCTTTAGATTACATTAATTACACAAGAAGAAATAAGGTTTGCTATTCTTCTTCTTCTTCTATTGTATTCTTGCAGTGAATTATTCTCGAGGTCAAAGTCAGTATGACAAATGCTTTGGTAGGAGGAGGGCAAACAGAAGCAGACTGTGTCATGTGTTTGTTTATTGAAAGCAGAAGTGAAGTTGCTAGTCACTCTGCCTAGTTTACATCAATACATCAGCCATTAACTGAGAAATGAAAAGTATGTGGATGCTGAAAGCGACTTTGGTCCACCAGTCAAACATTAAAGATAAAGTATGCAATTTTCTGAGGTAACTTAATACACAGTTCATTGCAGATATTTGGGTATGATCTATTTAAGTCCCACTGCTCCCTTCTACCAGATTTGGCTCATCACTTCAATGCAGTTTTTTATTTGTGCTTTTTTTTTAATCTAAGGCCAAATAACAACAACAGTGACCTCAAGACACTTCATATTGTGAGGTAAGACCCTACAGAAACACACAGAGAACTCCAAGAAAAAACAGCTAACAGTTGTATGGCTCTACAAAGGGTTGTGGGAGTTTATACTTAGAAAGTTGTTTACCTCTGAGGTTTTCATCTTGGCTTATCTATAAGGCTGGTCCATCCACAGCTTGCTGCAGAGGGTTATATCCTATCCCACTTCCAATAGATCTCTGCTGGGGAGAAGTCCAAGGATACTGGCTTTCCCCGAAATGCACAGGGTAAGAAACTAAGAAGGTGTGTAGAGAATTCGGTGATATTGTTTACTTTGTTTATGGTTGTTATTAATTCTCTTTTATGTTACAATCCTCCTTTTTACCTATCTAACTTAAGTCTTGTATTCTAACACTCACAGGATTTTCAGCAGTTAATTATTTGTATTAATAAACCAAGGGGGAGAAAATACTGGTTACCTAGTGTGTTGTTAACATCCTCCCATTGCTCATAATTATCTATAGTGCAGCACTTGTTAAAGCTTGTAATGTGAATTATTTTGATTCGGCACCATCTGCTGCTAAATTTCTGAATGACTTGTGATAGAGCTAGCAGTTTTTCTAGAGCACAGTGATAAAAGGATAATACACTGCTATTATCATGTTATTACTGTAATAATGTAGGAATTAAGCACTAACAATCATGTTAAACCTGCTAAACCTGAGAGACTTGCGTAGTGTTATTATTTGTATCTATCTATCTAGATTCTAGATCAGGAGTGCGGGCCACATACAGCCCACTTTGATCTTAAGCGACGAGTAAAACTCAATTTTCCATCAGTGTAAAGAAGTCACATATTTAACTGTTTTTCTACATGTTAAAGAAAAAGTTGCTGTGACAAAGAAAGAAATCTGTCTGCAGGACTCTTTGGACTCAAATTGTGATAAATAAATTACAAAACAACTTCTAGTAACTCTTTTTACAGACTGTCCAGTTTAAAAAACCCCAAAAAGATTTCTAGTAGGAAGTGAAAAACATAAACTTTTCTGTTTTGCACAAAGTTACAGAGGTTTTATTAGAGACATATATGTCTCTAATAAAACCTCTGTAACTTTGTGTTTAAAATAGAAAAAAAAACACTCTGTAACTAAGTGTTTTGCAATTTGGCGTAATTATTCAAAATTTCTTTGGTACTGTAAAGCAGAAATTAATAGGCAAGCAAATAAGGCAGAAAATAGATATTTTTGTTGGGAAACTAGTCTGGAAGCATAATGAGAGATAGAGCTGTGAAGGAAGGATTTTATCGTGGTAGAAGCGAGACAGGCAGTATGTGGGCAGTCATAACAATGTTTGTCAACCGTGAAGTGTAGTTGCCTTCTTTTGCTGCTGGTTCAGTGAATTTTGGTTGAAAATCTGGAGTTTCAGAATCTGTGAGATGGTCACTGAAATGGTTTTATTAGCTTTTAGCAGAGATTGTGAAGTTTCTGTGGATACCACACATGTCAATATTTAAATAACAGATCTGGCAGTACATCACTCTCATCCCTGGTACATTGAGGTTTAAACAAAAAAAAAAAATAGTTTACAGTCAGCGTGCACATTTCAGCAGCATACAGTAAACTCATTTTAATTAAATCATGCACAACTTTTGTTGGCCACGTAAAATGACTTGAGTTTGACACGTGTTTTAAATAGATGCATAGAAAGATTTCGATTTTTTTCTGAGAAAACCCCCCCCATTAAAGATACCAATTTACTTTCATTTCACAAGCTCATTTAGTAACTGTTTTACGTTTGTATTGATGATATAAACAAAAATAAAATATAATTACCTACAAGTTCAATAAATATGCTCTAGCATTTTTGGGGCGCAAAATCAATGTTTTTACACCTGTAATTGTCAGCGTCAATTTAAAACTTCATGTAAATATCTGCTGACTTTATAATTAGGCACTGTTACGAAATTAGTTTCACCCCGGTTCTTTTTTATTCCTCGAGGCATCCAGAGACGGCACCGGACTCAGTAGTCATTTCACAAAACCTTTATTCATCTTCATTTAAGCATGCATCTTCTAGAAGGGGAGATGTGCAAGGCCTCTGCAGATCTTCCCTCCTTTGTTTGTTACAGTCAGCTTTATAGAAGCGACCCCATCATAAAACCCCCATGGTGTGCTGCAAACTCTGTGTCTGTGTGTGTATGCACGAGCATGTGAGTGAGTGTGCATGTAGGTGTGGGTGCGTCGTAACAGTCAAAGCACTGTGTATGTGTGTCTCTGTATACGTGACTTCCTGGGGGTCATAAAAGTAATCTCCTCACCCAAGCTACACCAAATTCCTCTACACAACATACAAAACAGAGTTAATATAGTACAAACACTGAGAGCCCCACTCTGCATCCACTGGGCCATTGGCCTCTTATCGTCTTACATTTACAGATAAGCATGTGGAGAGTCTCCTGCAAACCTGCTTCTAAGTTATAACAATTATGAGTTTTTATTGAAGGTACAAGCATCAGCATCAGCAATCCCCAACTGTAGCTTCCCGTCTCCTTTTATGGCAGGCAGACCCCCAGTGTCCATAAATTCCTTTCTCTCTAAACAATTACACACACTCTCAGGCTACAACTAAGCCAAACTAAAGCACACAGACAAATCCTTCCTTATTCCTCTGATCTAAACAAATTTAACACATCATATTATAATAATTATTTTCTTGTACTCACAGCACTAATTCTGGGAGAAACCCATGCAGCACAGTTATTGTACAAAATACAAATTCCAGGTGAAAGGGGACCAGCTGAGTTATATTCAAATCTGGGGACCCTTTAATGCAATGATGCCAAACAGTGCACCATTGTGCCAACTTTATTGGCTTAGTTTTAAAAAAATCTATTTACAAATTGTTTGTTCATTGAATTTAACTAAGCCTACAGCGAAATAGTATTATTTATGTATTATATACCTATAAATATAGATATATTAACATATTGATGTTATTATAAAATGTGAAAAAACAACAACTGAAATTTTGATCCATAGATTAACCAGTAATTTAAGCTGTTAATAATGTTCTGCCATTTAGTTAATTAGTTAACAATGTCAGGTTTGTGCACATCATAAATAGCCTTAGCACATTGTTTAAAGAAGGTGACCTCAGCCAGAGGTCATGTTAGGATGTTGCCCCCACATATTGCACATTTAATGGCCGGTGTTGCTGTTTGTCTTCAGTTTTTCAAGTGAGATGGAAACTGATGTTGACTCACTGCATCTTTGAAATGTTTAGCTACCATTAGCATAATACAGTGAGGCATCTCGTATTTAATGTGCCAGAAAAAAAGACTTGGTACATCCTAGTATTTGAAATGCAGCATGCCAAAATACCAGGAATTTCTTCTGTATCAGTTGCATTTTGCAGCCAGCACCCACACAGGATTGTGATAAATGTACTGTTTAATTATAGTTAACCTATTAAAGAGTTCTTCACATCATGACGAGGGAGCTCTTGGGAACCAAAGCAAACTATAAGATAAATATTACGTATTGGTCCATTGTAAGAAGGAAAAAACATGGATCTTTTAGTATACAAGACACCTTTGAACATGCACCTACACAAAGGGCGGGGATATTGTTTTAATTTATGGTTAAAAGTAAAAGAAAAAAATGGTTAATTAGCAATAAAACTTTAAGCATTAACTTCTTTTTTTCTGGTTCAAAGTGTTACATTTAAATCTGCTTTAGTTATTCCCAGTACCTTCTACAGAACATAGGTGTTCAATTAGACTGTTGCATTGCTCAAATTTTTGCTGTAAGAATCAATAATCTCATGATTCAGATGAAGCAGACATATATATCATAGATAAGCATATGTCAAAGGGAAAAAAAGAATTTTAAAATATTTATTTTATTTTTTAATTAATCAAAATTTGTTTTAAACTACATCACAGTTATCAGGGAGATCAATCCCCCCTGATCAAAGAGGCTGAAAACTCCTACAGTTATCGCTGTATTTAACAGTATCAATGGTCTGATATGGTTATCACCATGGTTATCACTCTGTAACTTATTGTTATTAAAAATCTGTTATTCATTGTGTGAAGTCAAAGAGACACAATGTTGTCAATGAAGGATGCCTTTAAAAATCTTTAACACTATTAAAGCTGATAATGTGACTAAGTGACATTTAAATTATTATATAGCATTTCATACTAATAGCTTTGCTGCAATGCACTTTACTCTACATACTGGTCTTTTACAGTATGTCTACTTACAAGTTTTTTGCGTAATTTTTATCTACTTATAGTTAATCTGTTGGTGATGCATCTCCATGTTATTATAACCCGTCTGCAGATTAATCCAGACTTTAGTAATGTTGCTTAGTGCCAAAAATAATAACAAATGCCCCCAGTGTTTATTCCACATAATGTTGCACATGCTGCATATAGCTGTAAGGTGAGGCAGACTGAGTATTGATAGAAGTAATGTAAAAGGTTAACTGTACTTACTGCAGCCTATTTTTATAGTTACTGATATTCAATATTACAATGGGTGTAAAATTAGAGGGTGACTTGCTTTTTGGGAAAATGTCAAGTAGCGATTTGAGGAACAGCAGATTTTATAACAGAATATTAATCCTTTACAGTATTATATTCCTGCTGTTGCTTGTCAGCATTTAAATAGTACAACTCAGAGGTTTTAAACTTTTACCTTTGGAAAATATCAACAGAATAACTCATCTTAGAAGAGTTTATACATAATTTAATATTCTACAAAACACATCACAGATTAAGCAAACAAATATAAATGTAAAAGATATTGACAAATATAGTGAATACAATGTAAAGTCTAAATGTATTACTAATTTACATTTACTTAAATTATCACTTTCAAATCAACAATTTGTGTCTCAGTTTTCAAACATGGTTACATTATCGTGTGTTAACAACAAAGTTGGTGGTTATGTAGTACAAGTTTAACCATAAAGAGCAAAAAGTTTCCCTACCCATCAGTGGTGGACTGTAAAAGAATCCACTAAGTCTAATATTCTTCTCTGTTTAATTTACATTAGCACTGGATGCTACTTTCTCTTGTTACTCACTAAAATTGTCAGCAGTTGTTTTATACTTCATACTACATTTTTCACAAATGACTTAGTAACTAGCTTGCTAAAACAAGACAGTTTTGTTTCAAATATATGTTCAGTTAAACATTATCAAGATCTTGGATTCATTTCTTTGTTACCAGAAGACCTTTAATTTACCTTGATGTTCCAAGCCTTTGGGACTCTCCTGATAGGATGGACATAATTTTTCCAAAAGATGTCACCTCCTTTAGCAGTTTGATAAAAGTGGTGGCTTCCAAAATGTTCTTGCTTGGGTTGAGATACGGTGATATTCACTTGTATAAGGGGAGAGTACTTACAATGACCTTCTCAGAATCATTCATGTAACATGTGTCTATCTTAATTTTAATTTGTCTCCTTATTATTCACCAGATTTGTTAAACCCTAATTTGGCAAATATTGCACTCTCTCTGTCTTGTTTTTTTTTTTTTTTTTAATTATTGTTCACTTCTAAGGCTTGAATTTTTTAGTTTTGTGACTCCTAAAAATAAAAATAGTCCTCCATGACTGACTCACAATAAAATACAATTTACTGGCAGTAGAAAGTAAGGACATTTTGCTGGTTTCCTCGTATGAGCACTGCAGGGCAATGAAGGCCACAGGTGAGAGTATCCAGCCAGGCCATGTAAAGAGCACTGGGGCAGTCACTGTGTGGCACAGGAAGACTCCTACGTGGGGAAGAAAAAAAATCATTAAATAACAATTACATAAGCAGGGACAGTAAAACAAGAACAAAGTCTGCTACATGATGGGTAGCAGGATAGTAATAGATTTATATTTTCAGTGCAGTATTAGTTAAATCCTAACGCATGATGATTTTAGTAAATTGTGTACATATAAATATGGGGACTATGAGGGAAATGGGAGATCCTAACTAACTTTGATTTCTATTAAATATGTATTGCGATATAAACCGTGTACTCACACAAGCACAAGGGCAGTATGTTGTGAATTCCTGCGGATGATTTCATTAAGCCGTATTTTTCTCTCAGACTGTAAATAAAGGAAATACAAGTAGGAAACTGACTTAGTGTCACATAATGTGGGGATATTACACAATCATGAGGCATAGATATATTTAAAGTGTTTTGCTCTGGACCTTTTGGAAGTCAATGATACACTCACACACACACACACACACACACACACACACACGCGCACGCACGCACGCACACGCACACACACACACACACACACACACACACACACACACACACACACACACACACACACACACACACACACACACACACACACACACACCTTTTGTTTGAAGGCCTCAAACTCTTTATCAGATATTTTCCATGGTTCTCTCTGTCTTAGCTCCTGATCTGTGACGCCTGTCTGCTGTTCATCATGCAGCCTGAAGGGGGCGACACTGTCCACAAACCTAGTCATGCTGCAAAGCAAAACACAACTGCTATGAAGAAAAAAACACATTCACATAGGTGTGCCTTGTGGTGGTAATTGCAACTTTTTTCTGACATACTTCTTGGCTTGAGGGCGCTTCTCACTGTCTGTCATGACAATAACGTCACTGAAATGTAGACGAAAGCGCTTCAGCAGAGCCATCATTCTGAAACACACAACAGTCCACAAGTTCTCAAGTTCCAGAAATCATAAAGCACCCTTTCCTAGTATGTCCATAAACACCAAAGGGTCTGAAAGAATTACATCCAAACAAAGACATATCAAACTGCATGAAAACCTACATTTAATTTTTTTTTTTTGAAAAAACAATAAATAAATAAATAAATAATTCCAAATTTGTTGTCTATTGTAAAATCTTCAAACTGAACATTTTCAGTTCTTAGAGGTAAAGAGTAATTCTGAATTCATCTTGATAACCACAAATTTTGCCAATGCAAAAGCCAACACTTTCCCCCCGGGCGAAACAGAGTAAACCTACTCATTACGGCCTTCGTCCATGTTTAGTTCATCTCCGACGATGAAAACCCTGATCTTACAGTTACGCCAATGCTTTCTCCTGGTGATCAGGTAAGGTACCAGTAAAGTCAGTCCTGAAAATAGAAGAAGAACATGACAGCAGCTAAGAAAACCAGGCCAACTCAAATTTATTTATTTTTTTGTTTATTTATTAGAAGAATAAACCGAAGAGGCTCCTCTAACTTTTTTTCCCGTTGTTTGTTTGTTTATTTATTGCTACACTGCCGGGCAGGACGGGGGGGGGGGGGGGAAAGAAAGAAAAGCACTTCTGTGGGCTCACCTCCATCATCTGCTATCCAGTAGACATCGATAGACTTTTTCCCCTGGGTGTTCTGAAACACTGTTTTGATTTGATCACTGTTGCTGTTGTCGGACACGTCATCAGCTGCAAACACAAGAGAAAGCGTGTGTTATGTGTGGGCAGTGATTACTGACTTAATAATTAGAAAGTTATAATGCAATCTAAGGTGTGCCAGTGCAATCATGATTTCTTGTTCACTGTCCTCATCCTCTCATACATTATCCTAAGCACCATTGCAGTGCATATCAATTTAGGAAGGGAACAATCCATTAGAGGTACTTTAGTCAAATTAAATCAATTTAAAACTTTAATCTTGAACTTTAAGAAATGTAATCATAAATAGACCACTCACTTTATTAGATTTTGAAATTACAGAGTGGAAATCTTATTTAAATCCGATATCCTTTTCAGTTCTAAGAAAAATCCCTTCCCGTACTTTAGTTGCAATCACAGTAGTTATGATTTACAGATTCTGACTTGAAATTTAATGTGACTTGGCACAGTAATCTAATATGTACCTATGCACACAAGTAGCTCTTACCCGAGTCCCTGTCTGGAGACTGATGGTCATAATTTTCAGCAGATTCATCAAGCTCAAAGCCCTGGTTTACTAAAAAAAAGAAGAGAAAAACATGTTGTCAACCACTGCCACAAATGTATCATGTTGCTGTTAAGCACTTAGAGAATGTTCTACTTATTTATACTCATCAGACCTTCACAATCAAACTGGTCAGAGATGTCCAGCCCGTCCATCATCCTCAAGATACACAAACAGAAGTTGGCGTCAAATGTATCACTGAAGAAAAGCAAGAGAAGATGAGTAAGTTGAGAAGACTTTGTTCTTTTGCAACTATTCTTTAGGCTATTTTATGAATACTATATTTTTACTGCCTTACAAAGACAGTAAAAATACACACATAATATAAAATAAATAGAATAGCAATACTAATTAAAAATCCACAAGAAAATACATGATTTTTTCATATCTATTAAATGCACCATTAAAGGACCATCTTACTATATGGTGTTAATGTAATCTTCAATGCTTTCAGGTGAACTCTCCCTCCAGTTTGACTTGAAGCCAAGGACCAGAGTGTTGGGCTTCAGCTTGCCAAGACCAGAAGCCTTTGAACAAAAAGCATAAAAGCCATCCTACAGGTAAGTATACAAACTAGTTCTAATGGCAGAAACATGCTAATAGTAATATTAATAATTTGTTGGTAACTTTCGGGGCATTTAAAGTCACATTACACCACAACAATATTAACTAGATACCTGCATTAAGTATCGAGCTCCAGTTCTGAGGCTCTCAGCTGTAAATGGAGTATAAAACGAACGCACTTTCCTCTTGTTCATCCATTTAACTAGCTGATCTGTAGCATCTTGTGGTCGTGTCTGCCTCTCAGGCTCCTGGAAAAGGAACTCAGGAACTCACATATCCAATTACAACAAAGGATAACTATAAAAAGTGTTTGGTGTGGCTATTTTGCCACAATGATGCTAATAATTTATTTTGTTTTCTTGTAGAAAAAGCTGAGCGGATGTCTCACCATGATAATATCGCCACAGATCATAAGACTTATATGTTTTGTGAATGAGCCAACAAAATCCACCAGTGCAGGTCGCTGGTTTGGAGGTCCAGTGAGGACTAGACACTGTGGTCTAAAAAAAAGACATTAGGGATCAAAGAGGAAGCTCCTGGATGAAATCCAGTAAATATAAATTCGAAACTAAAATCTATTTATACTGTTAGAAAAGAGCACTAACGAGTACACTTATAGACTTTAGCACTCGTGCATGTTTCATGAAAAGCTTTGACTTGTTAAACTGAAATTTTAGATCACTCACCTAAAATTCTTGACGTGATCCTCCACACCAGTAAGTGAGACAGAGTATGACAAAGCCATGTTGTATGTGCCTGCCTGGACTGACGAACCCCAATTTACCTCTGTTGATTTCAAAAGACACTTACATGAGAAATGCAAAAAACAAAAAAAGAAGTGTAAAGTACACGTTGATGCATTCTGTTCTATTTATGAATCTGAGGCATGTTATTCTAACCAAAGTACTGCTCAGTTCCAACTTACGCTCAAAAACATATGGTTTTTGACTCACTTGGTTTATTGTAGTTGATGTATCCAAACAAAAAGAAGATTATACAGAAGGTGATTAGAGCAGCCCACCAGGTAAACAGGAACATCAGAACCACAGATATCACTGCGCCAAACAGAGCTGTCCATTTACTGTAGTAGTGAAATGAGGGCCTCCAACCTACAGGAGGAGTCGGTGAGAAAAGGATTATGAAGTGGCACAGGGCAGACTTTGTAATGCTACATGGCCAGAACTCTGATCCCAATGTCCACCCATTATGGCCTACATTTACATTATGTATGATTTCTTGTGTTTGTTTTTTAGGCATTACCAGCAACCTGCTGTTAAATGTTATAGAGCTTTGAATTGTACGTAGTTAATTTTGTCAAAATAGAAACACATTGACTCTCTTGCCAAAACTTTAACTAGAGAACTGTCATGCACTTAATCTCACAGCGGGTTAGATCTATGTGTGCCTCTGTGTACGGAGATTTCTCCAATATAACTTGGTATGATAGATACAATTTTGGTAGAATTGATTTGAGTGTTACATAAAACCTTGTCTTACCATCACTGGTTGTAGGAGCAATATGAGTTTTCACTGAAGTCAGATGGATGACCTCTTTTCCACACTAAGCTGCATATAAACAATTTGTTTTTTCTTCCGACCTCATAATGGGGGTCTGTTTAATTTTGGGGCCAAGCAGCAATAAACTGGTGAGTGGTGGTTGTGTATGTGGGCATTTGTGCACATGCTAAACTGTGGAAAATCTGGCTGTCACATGCTTTTATAGAGTAGCAAACTCTCTTATTAGTGTGACTGAACAAAATGTACTAAACCTTAGAAAATACCAAAACTAATGGTTTAATGTGAACGTGTTTAATATTGAGTATAGCTTAATTACTGAATATGTTACTCACCCGGGGAGTTGGTGATTGAAGCATGAAAGCAGCTAAAGTTTATAAGGCTGTAGGAACACAGGAAGAAGTTGGAGATCAGAGCTGCAATGGTGTTCAGCTCCGCTGTAATGACACAGATGAGAGAGTATTTAAAACCACACTACAAATTTAGAGCTGATAAGACATTTTATATGGGAATCACAACATTAGTAAGAGGTGAAAATGTGTTAGCCATGTTGATCACACCCACCAATGAGAATGAAGGCCACAGCAATGATGTAGCATAGCACATAAGCCCGGAGCGGCTCATCATTTTTCCCATAACCCTTTGCAAAGAACCCAATGTATGGGTATAAGTTGTCTTTGCACAGGCACTGATAGAGAGAACATAAAACATAAACAAAAAAGTGAGACTTTACTATGTTTATACAAACTTTCATTAATCAAACATTTGAGCTATAAGATGATAGCTGACTTTTTAACTGTCCTCCATGTTTTTGCTCCTTTAAAATGTGAATACACTTGAGCGATGATTTTAAAGCTATATGAGATCATGCTGTTTGCTTGTTCCGCTTTAGTTTACCTTATTAATCGTTTTCTTTATACTGCAGGTGACTTTAAAAATCATTAATTATAACTAAATCATTAGCAGATTCAAAATGTGCCCATTATTGTGTCAAAAAGAGAGCTGTTTTGTTTGTAAAGTCCAGGTAAACTGGTCTCTAATACAGCAATATTAGGTACATTGAAATTATAATAATGGATTCATCTTTTGTTCATCAATAAAAGTGCAAATGAATGCATAATGAATGCAATAAGAAAAAAAGTTAATGGATTTCTCACCTGAAAGACTTTAGGGGCAGAGACAAGAAATCCAAGCGCAGAGGACAAGCTGGCTGCAAATACCCCAGCAGTGATGAGGTAGTAGAAACCAGAAACCTGGCCCAAGACCTGGTTTGAGTCACCATTAAGTATAAGACAAACCAGAATAAAGTTTTAAATACAATGAATATAGCAGGAATATTGACAAAGAGTTAAAGATTTAACCAAAAATGTGCTTTTGTTTGGTTTAGTATCTTTCTTCCCAATAACAAAAAGGAGAAAAAAATGTGGCTAACTGAATGAACTAGTACCTTTGAATTGTTGGCCAGACCATATTCGCAATTCTTCTGCTGTATACAATCTGTGAAGTTCCAGCCCATTTTACATCCAAGCCCCACACAACCATCAGTGAGATTTCCAGTCAGGATATCAGTCATATTTCCAGAAGCGTCTCTCACTACACATGACGCTAGAGGAAAAGTACAGATTTTAATGTAATTTTCATGGATAACCATGAATATTGATTTACTCCCAAAAAGGCTGTATTGATCTCAGTTTGTGCTACTACCGGAAACCTGTTTCAGATAACAAGTCCCCAGCTTTATAACTTATAGAGTGCCAGGTTAAACACCTTCAGCCTCTGTCTTGTATTAATTAAATTATTTATACCTATTTAGATCAAATACATATGTACTGGGTAACTTACCGACTGTGACAGAGATCATTAAATAGCTGATAGTAGTCCAAAAAATAGCCATGAGGGTGCCTTTGGGGATAGCAGTAGCAGGGTCCTGAGATAGGAAATACAATTAATATAAAACATTATGAAACGATGCATTCATATATTTCCTTTAAGGAGCATTTCTCTTTTATGTCCCTCATACTTTAAGGTCTCCAGAGATGTTGGCACCAGACAGGATGCCAATAGCAGAGGGAAAGAAAATGGCAAACATCTGGAAAAAGTTGGCTTCATTTCCTCTCCAGTTTGGTGTCAGGTTTTCTAAGAAGATCTCAGCTGGAAAACATGCCAGGTACAATATTAGGAAGTTATGAAAGAAGGAAAGAAAGATGGAAGAAACAAACAAATCAATTATTCGATGTGGTTTTTAAGACTATAGATTGTTGAGAGAAACCTAAACTTACTGCGGTATCCAAAGATACCCTGTGCCTGCTTTTCTATATTGGGAGGAATAAATGTGCCCACAAAGTAGTTGGATAATGAAACCAGAAGAACTAAGAAGAACAAAATCTGGGTCTGAGAGAAAAAGACAAATAAAGAAATCAAAAAGGAAGAGAAGTTGTTAAGAGACAAAACTTTGTCCAAGTACAACTGTCATGTTGAATATCAAAATGTGCTCACCTTAGACTCCCACTCCATTCCAGCCAATGAAATCAGCAGAAGAACCGTAACAGTGATCACGCCCACAATACGGACATCGTTGATTGAATCAACCATGACAACACCAAACTCCTACATCAATTAACCAAATTTAGGTTCTGTTGCATAGCATTTTAGTATGAAATATTATTTACATTATATATAATATGTCATCTTCTATTACAAAAACAAATCTACCATCCATTTAATACCACAAAGCACTTTCAATACATTTTACCTGCATTAGATCACAGGCCACCTCTGCAAAACCAACAGTATTGAGTGCACAAGCCAAAGCATTGGCAAAGGAAAAAACCACCCCAATTGGTCCTCCAATTTCTGGACCCAGAGTGCGGGAGATCATGAAATATGCCCCACCTGCAAATTATTTCAGACAAACAAGATTGTTAGAACATATCCTAAATACAAGGCTAGATCCTACATACAAATTTGAAAAATTACAATTCTGAGCTCAGCTGCAGATTTCCAGTCTTAAAAGGCCCAACCATTTTTTAAAGGTGTCCCAAGTATTCTCATATTTTCAGATTCAAACTGTATATAAGGTTTATTTGTGTGACTTCCTACTTTGAACAGTGACTAACCTGAGATCACCCTCCCATTAGTGGCAATGGCAGAGATGGAGAGGGCAGTTACTGAGGTCACCGTCACAGATATCAGGATAATAAGCCAGGTCAACACTAACATAAGAAGAATAAAGTTAGGACTCATTAAAATCACACAATCATAAATTTTCAGTTATGAACAAATCAGGTTTACATCCTTCATCCAGAAAGGAACTTGTTTCTAGAACTTTCCTTTGCCCATGCATAAGAATTTACCTTACATGCAAATCCATATCTGAGTGTATATATTTTAGAATATGTACTTTAATACTCAGCGATATAATAGACCCTCTATGCTGCCTTTAAAATTCAGCAATTTAAAAATTACTTTACTTACATTTATTCATCCCAGTGAATAAATGTAGTAACTGTGTGCTAAAAAAAACAAGCAGACTCACACATAGTCAGCACTTTAAAAAACAGCTCACTTTTCAAACAAGGAAACTAGCATTTCTCCCAATCCCATATTTTCATTTCCTGGTGAAGTTACTATACTTGACTTCATTTGTCAATATTTAGATATCATTTTTTTCCCTTCTTTTCAAACTTTCACGCTTTCCTATGATAAAGCTCTACGAACAATGTGCTCATGTTGATATGATTAAGAAACTAACTAAATCAACATGACCCAGAGATAAGACTATATGAACAGGCGTGGGGAAGTTTTACAAGAAAATGAAAGCAAAAGCAAAAGAACTGAACAAATGGAGGAGCAAATGAACTGATTACTCACAAATGCCTGCCTGAGAAGTGATCCAGGACAGGCGGAGGAACAGGATTACTCCCCAAATATTAAGCATACAACGAACCTGTGACCAAAATGAAAGTAATATGTTTTTAATTAACAGATCTTAAGAGTGATCAAGATCAATTATTTTGTGTATTTTTAAACTTTCTATCGCAGCGGTCCCCAACCTTTTTTGCGCCACGGACCGGTTTATGCCCGACAATACTTTTACGGACCAGCCTCTAAGGTGTCGCGGATAAATACAACAAAATAAAACTAGTACCGGTACCGAAAAAAAGAAGATTTATTCATAACACACGTGAAAAGACCCAGGAAAACCGAGTTAACGATAAAAACGATAACAAAATAACGCTGAAAACCGATAAAAACCCTGAAAACCATACATTTCAGACCTGAGCCTCAATTCTCGCGGCCCGGTACCAAACGACACACGGACCGGTACCGGTCCGAGGCCCGGGGGTTGGGGACCGCTGTTCTATAGGACCAGTGGATGCAAAGACCCAGAAGTTTTACTTACCATAACTCCAACAACCCAGCCAAATCTAGCAGGAGCTTTCTCCTCAGAACCTTGAGCCTCTTCACTTCCAGCATCTGTGGCCGAAATCTCACAAGCTCCTGGATCTGTGTTGGTGTTTCCTCCCTCCACTTCCTGAAAATAGTATAGAAAATAGTACATTGTGTATCAACCAGAAGTTGAGGGCAGAGGCCCTGGTATTCTGATTCCTATTAAGGCTGGCTCATGGGACATGGAACATTGCCTCCTAAATGGGTAAAGAGTCTGAGGTAGCGTGTGAGGTTGAGAGATACTGGCTAGACATATTCAGACTCACCTCAATGTACATCTTGGACTCTGGTGCCACTCTGGTGGAGTGGGGCTGAACTCTGTTCCAATCTGTAGTTGCCTCAGTAATATACGGCAGGCAGGGGTAGGTACACCCTGGTGCGCTGCTTGTAAGTTGGGGCTTTCCCCAGTGGACAGTGGGAGTTGTTTCTCCATAGCTCCTGGCTGTCATTTGTGCTTATGTGGTGAAGGACAGTCTCAGCATTCACTGGTGAGATGCGGAAGGGTGTTCTACTCCATTGTTCTACTGGGAGGCTTGTACGCTTACATTGTTAATGAAAGGGGGACCTGAAGTGCCATGATTGGGAAGAACAGATTGCCTGATCTGACTCCAAGTGATGTTGTGTTGCTGTTATTGTTATGTCACCCATAAGGGTGTTCATGCATGCACATGTCATTAGGACACCCTACGTTGCAGGGTTGATGATTGATTTTTTAACTGTATTATCACATCGCTTGTGATTATACGCTGAACAGTTCAGAAAGCCCAGTTTTTACTGAGCAGAATGTTGGATGGTGCCCCACCTCGGGCATCTATTGTTCCACTGGAATAATGAACACGATGTTAAAGCATAAGGATGTAGAAAACTGCACATGACACCAGGGCACCCTTGGACGCAGGGTTGCCGACCCAGCAGGTCATCTGATAATTGGAAAGGTTGATGTTCAATCCCTGGCTGCAGGACTGGTAAACACTATAGCAATTCTTTACTAACTTGCCTCAGAGGCAGGGCTTAGTCCAAAGCCCTGTTGAACGTGCATGTCCAGTTTTGTTAAAAGTTTCGCTTATTTCTCATTAATAATCGTCACAAAATAAATAAATAAATAAGGTTTTGCATTAACAACTTTACCGTAAAATGATATCCCTTGCCTACTGTGTTTTTCAGACCTGTGAGAATCATTTCACTGTTTGTAGAGGCCAAACATTTCATTTCCTAGTGGGGTTAATTCCCCCAGGTGGTGTTACTGTCAATACGTGATTCTTAAAAGACAGCAGCAATGAGAAAATGCTCCCAGAAGTGGAAAACTCACATCGAATGCTTTGCGGAGAACCTCCAGGGAAGGTCTGCTCCTTGCCTGCTGGTGTGGCAGCGTGCTGGCATAGTGCTCCAGCTGTGGCAGCAGGTCTATGGTGCTATAGAAGGAAGATCTCCGCAGCTCTATTCTTGAGTCCCGCTGCTCTGATGTACTGTTAGAGGGAAAAACATGAGAACTGAGAAACTATAGCAAAGATTAGTAAATGCGGAAAACATATCTATGATGGTAGGCTTTAGTTCCTTTAATGGACATTAGATTCTAATAATTCCTTCCTTCCTGAAAATCGTTTTTTTTTTTATTATTATTATTATAATTTTGCAAGTTCCATTTTTTTCAAACAGCAGAATGGAATGATGAGGAAATTATGCTGGGGTGGAAAATAAAAATAGACACAAGTTGATAACACAAACCTTGAACCCTCCTCTGAGATAATGATCGCTGGAGGAATTTGGTGGCTAGCACCTTCTCTTCTGTTGTTGGTCTCAAAATGGTGTGAAGAGTACCTGGGTGGCCCTTCTTCACCAACTGAGAACTGGACATGGTGGCGAGTACCTTGACCCACTATGGGACTTTTGGATATGAACTGCCCCATTAAAAGACCAATTAAATCCTTTGGAACAATATGGAGAGCAGTTAGAAGTGCTGATTCATATTTGTTAACAAGATTTGTGTGTGATTTTCTGTTTTCTATTTTTCAACAGACACTCAAAATATGAGTTTATAATTGATAATATTCTTTTGTACCAAATATTATCAACATTTATATTTGAATCATTTGATTTTATCTTTAGCTTTGTGTTCAATAAAGAAAATTGAAAAACTAAATTAACCTTTTCAGCTTAGCACTTTGTACCAATTGTCTTATTCTAGGCATATATGGCATGCAGGGTAGAATAAAGTATTAATTCTCTGTCGTTTTGGTAGAAAAAGCAACACATGCTATAGTCATTTTATTTATCACTGAACCAACATCTTAATGAAAATACTGAAAACTGAGAAATTAAAGTTATCTTATTGTGAATATAAAAAGCTTGTAAGAAAAATTCAGCAGGATTAGATGTAATTTTGTGCAGTGGGTGAGTACGGATAATGATTCACCCTTACAAAAGAAGCTCATTTGAGTAATTACTCTCATAATAGTTCAGTTATCGATGCAACATCAGTGTGTGCTAATGTCTTATTTCTAAAGGACATGAACCTGGATAAGAAATAACCTTCACCAAAGCAGAATATTCTTAACTCATGTTAGTATTTTGTCATTATTATTGGAATTCATTTCCCATATAAATATATTCTCAAATGTGGTTGAAATACTATACTAGCTACAATATATTACAATGAAGTACTGGTAAAAGTATCATGTAAATTACATATGTGCAGAAATCATTTCGACTGATGTGTCAAAGGAGAAAATAGTTGTTTTCAATGATGTTTAGTTTAGTATTAAAACTCACAAAAGTACACATTAGTATAAATATTACATGTTGTTAAACCTTTGACATAATAACTTTTACATCCAAAAAATTTTAGCTCCTTTTATAGAAAATGTTAAACCAAAAGCAGTACTTACAGTGCCTTTCTTTGCTTGTTGAATGAAGAGGGAAAATCAGCCTTTGTTCATTTCACAGTGAAATAATTGGAATTTATACTGTCAGTGAGGTAGGTGACATCCCCTCCCATTTACCTCATCCCCCTCCTTTCAGGCAAAAACTCACACACATACACTAATTTTCTTGCCTACACACACACACACACACACACACACACACACACACACACACACACACACACACACACACACACACACACACACACACAATAAATGTTTATCTGAGTTGTGTTATCTGAAACACAAATAAGTTATTATATTGGGCTTTGGATAAAAATTAACAGATTGTTGTTATTATAATAATATTTGTTTTTCCAATACCTTAACCTCTACTGTTATCCATTTTCAATATCAGGTTCTAGTACCTGTGCTCTTAGAAAACACTTGGCTATACAGCATAAGAAACCTGAGTTTCAGGCAGAAGCAGAGTGTGGAGTAACAGGAGAGTAATTGAGTTCTGCTGAAGCAACTAAAGATGAAAATATTTTTAAAATGGAAATATGTGTCATAGAATACTTTTTGAATGATCTTCTGGCTTTTATCTGATCAGAAGTAGAGAAAAAAAGAGAGAATTTTAAAAAAGCAAAAACATTAGGTAACAAAGTACCCTACCAATGATATTTTCTACAGGAAATACATTTTTTTTATTTCCAATAAAAATCTTTATCTCCAAAAACAAAGAGCTGAAAACCTGATTTTAATTTTGTTTGCAAAAAAGTTATAAATAACTGTTATTTAAAATAATAACTGTAGAACTAACATAACAAAGTTAATACGTTTCAAGATGAGTAACACAGCTGATCTGTGACTCAGCCTACATGCTTTTCATCAGCTATCAGTGTCAATAATGCACAGGAAGGAACTTTCACAATGACTGCACTAAAAACGTTTTCAGGAACTCTTCTTCTCTCTCGTTCTGTTGTGTAACAACTTTTCAACATGGATGTTAAAAACTGAATTAAACACATAATGAAACAAATATTATTGTTTTTTGGGTTAATAGATTTTCCTGATGTTACTTTGAACACAATTTAAAAAACGTACGCTGGACATAGTGAGAGAGTGTTTTATTTATACTCATTAATGCTTTGTCAGACTTTAGACACAGCAGTAATGGCTGTGTTATTGTTGTTATTTAAGGTATTTGGACAATACTGTCTTCTCAGTCTTCGTTTTCACCTTCAGTCCCTTCATGTAATACTTCAAAATACTTCACTTCATGTTGAACTTTTTTAAGCAGGCAGTTCCTGAGCGTACTGGAAACTTCTTGTAGTGTAGTCTTTATAGTGTCAGTGCCATGCTATAATTAAACCTGCTCTAGTGCCTTGTGCGCCCCACATGCTCACAATGCCACTGGTCAAAGTCACTTGTTCCACCCACACTGCTAAAGGAAAAGCAAGGTAGGTGCCTATGCAGAGTCTTAATCTAAAATAAGATATTAACCAATTGTAATCAAGCAAGACTCGTCTTAGTACAAAATTACAATAAGTCGTATGCTGCTGGTATTTCTAATCTCGTGGGAAATTGTTCTTACGAGGACGTTTACTGTCAAAATGAACTGTAAGTTGTTACATGTTGAACTCTGTGAAAAGGTGCAACAGACAGATGTTTGTGTCTTGACACATTCGTGTATTACAGCATTGCTAATAAGTGGCCTCCTGAACTTAAAGGTTTGTCATGATGACAATATTGACACTTTTTTTTAGGCTAGGTTGTGTTTTCTTTGCGTAAAAGACACTTCAGAGGTCATGAGGACAATTGATTCATGTCTAATGTTAAAGTGAATAAGTACAGTGGCATTTCCAGGAATAGAGTAGTCACACTTTTCTAGTGTCTTTATTACTGACTTATCCTGACTCTCGCTGTTCTGCCTTTTCTCTCTTTGTACAGTACACGTTGAATGTAAACATCTGGCGGTCTGCTCTGACACAAGCAAGTCTATAAGGTGACAGTGCACACAGCAAGACATTATGAGAGGAAGTGGAGCAAGCGGAAGAGAAAGTGCAACACATGTGGACAATAGTGGCATAAAAGA
This sequence comes from Rhamphochromis sp. 'chilingali', assembly GCF_963969265.1. Classification (NCBI taxonomy): domain Eukaryota; kingdom Metazoa; phylum Chordata; class Actinopteri; order Cichliformes; family Cichlidae; genus Rhamphochromis; species Rhamphochromis sp. 'chilingali'. Next base: position 40,468,475 of record NC_137929.1, on the reverse strand, counting down.
AAGCTCAAAAACTATTCTTCAAACACCAAAGCATATACCAGACTCTAAAGCTCAAGAAACTCCTCACGGCCTTTCTTCATGTCTCTCAGAGAATTCTGATCTTATCTCTTACAACTTCTCTTCACACTCAGACAGACTCTTCACTCACTTACACAACCTTTGCAAGGAAGAATTACTCCTGGACTGCACCTTTATCGTTCAAGGAAAATCCTTCCAAGCTCACCGGCTTGTTCTAGCAGCTATCAGTCAAACCCCAAATGCATTTTTAGGTTCAAAAGAAATGCCAGGGCTTGGAGTGGGAGAAATTGCACAATGTTTGACACCAGTTGGGTTAAGGGCTATCATGGAGTTTGCATATTGTGGACATGTGGCCATGGACTTGAGTAAAGAGCGGGTAATTGAGGAGGTTTTAAATGCTTCTCAATGTCTCCAGATGGAGAGGCTGAAAGAAAGTTGCATATCAAAGATCAAAACTTCTGCTGCAAAAGAGAGAGAGAAGAGCTTGGCTATCATCAGAGACATGTGGAAGAGAGGAGAAGGATGTGATGTCACAATACAAGCAGAGACTGGAGAGAAATATTCAGGTGAGGCCCAAACACTCATATATGGGATCATATATGACTTTACATGACTTTACAGTGGTAACAAATGAAAAGTAATCTATGAGGAATGTCCACTAGCTGACCAGTGTAGCCTTTGAGATTATGATGTAGGGTAATATGACCCGAACAAGGTTTAATCTCTTAACACCCAACAATGACACATCTAGAATTAGAATTAGAGCTGGGACTGCTTTTAGTCACATGCTGAAAAGGAAAATCCCCAGAAACTAGAGTATGTTACTTTTCAATTTAAGTTCCATACGTTCATACTGGCATTAAAGTTTTTCTTTTAAACAGTTTTCAATTATAGTGCTTTGAAAAGATTTCGATTGTTTTAAATAAATAGTTACAAGAAAATTCCCAAAGCATTTATTTCAGATCTGCAAATGCATACTGCCCTTCATTTTTATTGTGATCACTAAAAGAGAAACAAATACTGTTCTTAGATCTGGTCACATTTCATACAATTGTGGTCAAACGTTTCCATGAACTCATTATGGGTTTGCATGTCATGATAATTTGGGAGTTTTTAATGATTTCTTTCAACTGATCTTTTCCCAGAGTGGAATCATTGTATATCATATGTCTGTCATGAATTAAATTAAATGATTTTGGATTTTCTTTTATGTTTCTGGCTTAATTCTTTTTGGATATTTGACTACTCTTCTCAACAGAAGTGGTAGACTTCAATCAAATTAGTTGGTTTGATACCTGGCTTTAATTATTTTCAGTAGGGTTGAGCTCAGGGCTTTAGGTTACAAGACTCCATTTAAAGCATTACTTAAAAGTACTGTTTTATAGCATATAACATGGGGTGTTGTATGTGTAAAAAAAGTATATTGTGTATGAAGATGAATGTATGTTTTGTATGTAAAATCTATTAACTGTAGTAGTCAGTCAGTGTAGTTGTTCTGAAAGCAGTGGCATTATCTGTACACTCTGAAATGTATATCTGAACAGTATACAACACAGTATATTGTACTGTTGTATTATATCCAAAATAAATCTAAAATAAATTCAAACTTGTGCATCAAGTTCTTTTTTCCTTGAGTCACTAAAGACGCATGCTGCACAATTGTTCCACCCTGGAAAAAGAACAGTTCAAATAAATCATATAAAAGTCCTAAATTGCTATGACATTTATGTACATGATGAATGTGTGTAAAATTCTGACCACAACTGTAGCTGGTGTGCAACTATTTTACTCATGATAATCACATTCACAGAAAGGGTGACTGTACTACACGCTCCTCCACAAACTTGTAGATTTCCTAGAATCCTTTTCCCAGAATAGTTCATAGTGTGACAGTCAGCTGTTGTTTATGCAGGTAAGAGAAATGGAATGTCAATAATGTCAACACAAAGTAAATATATACACAAAATCATGTCATTTACTAATATAGGAATTTTTTTTAAATGTTAAAAATGTGTAATTTCTTGGTGACACATGCTGACCAGACATGTGCTGCTGTAAAAAGAAAAATTAAAGACAAAAAAAAAGCATGACATAAACACAAAATGATCACCCGCTGTTGTTTTGAAGGAGAAAGTAAACTGGAAATGCATTTCCAGTATGCTAACACTAGGTGGAGTTAGAAACGTTTTCTTACCTTGTGTCTTTTTCTACTTTATCCGCATCTTTCTCTGTGACTTTTTATCATCTCCTGACTTTTCTCAGCACATCGTGTGGTGTTAGCAGCAGCTGGGGACTATTTCCGGGCATTGCTGTGCGGAGGGTTACGGGAGTCTTGCCAGGAAGTGGTGTGCCTGCGAGGTGTGTCGTCTTGGGTGATTGAATCCATGCTCTATTTCATCTACACCGGTCAGCTCAGACTGAACTGGAGTCGGATTTGGGAGCTTACAGATGCCATGCTTCAGTTCCAGCTGGAGGGGGCGCTGTCGCTGTGCATTGAGTTCCTGCAGGACAGAATGGATGAAAGCACATGTCTAGATGTGCTGGTCCTGGCTGAGACCTACGGGCTGGTCCAGCTAGGGCAGGCAGCCGACGAGTATATTGCAGCCCACTTCCAGTGCGTCTCTTATGGGGAAAAGTTCAAGGATATTCCCTTTCACCTCCTTGACAAGCTTCTTAAGAAGGACTCCTTGTCTGTAGAGAGTGAGGTAGTATTTTTTATTTCTGGTGGTCAGTCATTCTTTTTGTGTTTAGCTTAAATTTCTCGTCATGTGTTCCTCCTTTCGTCTATCATATCTAACTTTTTTTTTTTTTAAATTTCTCAATCATTTTATCTGTTCCCAAGGTAATGCCAGGGATAACAGCTGTTATCCATGTGCAATGCAATGGGTTTGTAATTCATTTTATTTTTATTTATATAGCATAAAATCACAGTAACAATCACTTCAAAGCAATTTATACTGTAAGGTAAATATCCTGTTATAGTAATAACAAAAGGGAGATAACAACAATGAAACGGTCTCCTTTGAGCAAGTGCTTGGAGAAAAACGTCTTTTTAAAAGGATGAAACCTGTGGCAGAACCAGAAACATGCAGCAGCTTATAGGCTTTTAGCTTCACAACTAATGTGCTACTTATGCTTACAGTTCAACAGCCTTATATAAAAGAACAAAAAATTGCAATAAGACACATTTATATTCAGTGCTGTTTTGGGGGTCTTTACATACTTTATAACTGCAAAGTTTGACCATTAAAATATTAATTATTTGTATTTACAAATGGAAGAGAATATACAATTAGCCTAATGTATTGCTCACAAAATGTTGTGTAGGTGACATTGCTCACAATTGTACACCATCCAAAGTGCAGCATTCAGTAGTTGTAACTGAAAATATTCCGTTTGTATATGTGAAAAAAATATAAATTATTAACTCAAATTTAAAATGAATAGATTTTCTTAAGGACAGTTGGAGTAGTAATCACAGGCTATTTGTGAAATTTATTGTTTATTTTGTAAAATAATATTTCTAAAGCATTTCTCTTCTTTATAATTAGATTGTGGTGTTCAAGGCAGTAGTGAGCTGGGTGGAGGACAACCCTAAAGAGAGACTCCAATGCCTGTCCAGCCTGCTCCGTCATGTTCGGATCACACTCTTCAGCTATGCTGAACTTCAGGAGGCCCTTAGTTGCAGCATCTTACTCAGGAGCCCTGGTGCAAGGAAAACACTGGTAGCCCTCCAAAGTCTCATTGAAGGAGATTACAGAGGGCCTAAATATCATCCTCGCACCAAAAACCAGGTTGATACTCTTTTACTTCACTGATGTTTGGAATTCAATTAAAGCTATGTCCGTTTAAGCAATATTACCACTTTTCTTTAGGTCCTGGTTTTGGTAGGTGGGGACACTGTTGATGATGAATTCATGAAGAGGGTTCCCAGCCAGACCCTGTGGTTTGCTCAACAGTTCCACCGTGGCCCCGGTTTAAGAAGGAGCATAGAATGGAAACCATTTGCAAAGTTTCCTGAACCTGCGCGATTCAGACACTGTGTCTGTCTCTTGAACAACAAACTGTATGTGTTGGGAGGACGCAAATACTATGGAGCACTGGACATCCTCAAGTCAGCAGTGAGGTTAGTGTTGTGTGGGTCACAGATGTCATACAGACATCAGAGGTGTTTGTGGTTGATTTTGGAAAAGAGTTCTTCTTGTACGTTGTACACGTGCTTGATATATAAACTGTCAAGATATTAACAGCTTTGTTTGAGTTCAGAGCTCATCAACAGCACAGTCATTGGCAGAAGACTGAAACACTGAACTGATACATTATGCAACTTCCTCCTTGAATGAATTGCAGAAATGTGTGTGCATGTTTGCGTAACTGCTGTGTAAATTTAGTTAAATGTAGCTTTTTAATCTGTAACTACAACTACATGTCTTTTACTCTCAGAACCTTCTGATCTAGTGGGATTTTCCTGCACATTCACATCTAGAGTTTACAGAAAAGACCCCCCAAAAAAGGAAATATCCAGTGAGGTCCAGTTGTCTGGGCAGATCTGTATTGAATCAGAATCATTGTTAATTGCCCAAGTTTAAAGCGAGAGAGAGAGATAAAAAGTGGGGAAAAAACAAGTTAGAAATTAGAAATTACACAAACTATAGTGCAAAACTGAGTAGTGCAATATGCATATGACTGCATGATATGAGTGGATTATTTCATCAGAGTGAGGGAAGTCTAGGGGCATAAATGTTCTTCAGGGATGTGAGCGCTCTGCAAAGATGTTTTCTGCCCATTATATAACCCTGGACCTTCAAAGGATCTGAATAGAGGGAAAATCAGTGCCTATGATCCATTCTGCAGACCTAATTGTCCATTGCATGCTGGCCAGGTAGTAGGGGTGGTGTAATGGTACGATTGACATTTCTTTCCACACTTTGGGCATTGTTTAAACATCACGGCCTACCTCAGTACTATCGCTATCATGTCACAGTGAACCAAAATTTCTATGGAATATATGCAGCACCATGAGAGTGGGTAAAATAAGTATTTTACACGTTACCATTGAGATGAAATTCTCACCAGATGTCAATAACAAGCCATCCGATCCATACATGCAAGAAACCACAGATTTCCATAAATTAGGTTGTGTAATAATGAGGAACTTTACTTTCTACTCAGGCTGGTTACTTTAGGTTCAGTGGTATAACATAGCATTTATGCTGGGAACTCAAAGTGGGCTGGAAGGAGTGCAGGTGTGTTGTTGTGGCTTCAATACTTCAGAGCATTTAGCTGGCAATACAGAAAAGAAGGACACTGAAGCAATATTAATTTCAAATCACATACTGGATCTATAGAAGATTTGCTTTAATAGATCTTGTATTTTTATATTGCAAAATGTCCTGCAAAACAAACTAAGCTATAGTTACTTTGTGTTATGCAAATGTTGCATGAAAATACTGGGTGGTGTTGTCCACAGTAAATGGGTTAGTTTCCAGCAATGTGGTGAATTTATTATGAATTCACTTTATTTTTATTGGTGGACAGGGGCTGGTCGGTATTAGGTTACATCAAGTGTAGTAGACTAATTTGTATTTACACTGATAATGCTTAGATTAAGTCACTGAATTACACCATTATACCAGCTTTATAGAGTCTTGTATAAAGGTAATGTACAGTATAGTGTCAGTATAGGAAATAGAAATAGGTCAAGATATCTTGTGAAACTGCTGTCTTGCCCCGCCCCAATTTCCTTTTAATTTGTGTGTTGTCCTCTTAAAACCTCTTGTGTATTGCGATTCTTTTCCCCATGCTGAGCTACTACACCGCAAACTGTGGTTACCCCACATGCTAGATCTCAGTTTTACCCCTGATTGTAATGATTGTACTATGTTCCTGTGTAGGTGTGGAGGGAAAGTACATGTACAATGAAGGCAACAGAAAAAATAGTTATTTTTTTTACTTTCTTTCTGCTGGTGTCATACATTACAAATTAAACATGAGTACATTAATTTGAGTTTAGATTTGAATAATAGTTACATTCTCTTGTACTAATATTATTTTATTACAGTTTTAATATGGTTCAGTTGCCTTTGCATAAAATCAGATGGTAGAATTTTCCTATAAGAAATGACTTTTGCTGTATTTTCCTACTTTGAGTACATTTCATAGCCTATACTTTCCCCCTTTTATTACTAGAATAAAGAGGTTGATTCATTACTTCAAATTTTACTGGCGTATTTGTTAGTGTCATGAAACGGCTGTGGCAAGCAGGACGTAGGACCCAAAATGCAGGACACTCAGAGGAGTAAACTCAAAGAGGCTGCTTTATTGCAGTTACAGGACAGAACTCCAAAAACAAACCAACATTAGAGACTAAAACTAAACGCTAAGAAACCTGGAGGCAAGAGACTAGGGACGAGGAGCACGGAGGGAAACACACACAGTATGAGGGGACAACACGACACCCACTGAGTGAAACACAGGGCTAAAATACACAGCTGGGAGTAATCAAACACAACAAGAACAGGGGAGGCCAAACTAGACCCACTGACATGAGACACAGACAAAGTAAAACAGGAAACATATCACATAGATGCGGACTTGACAAGGGGATACAGCTGACAGGGGAGACAGAGACAAAATCGAAGTTCAATAAGAATGCAAAACTCAAAACACCGGGTCACCGACCCAGGACTGTGGCAGTTAGTATCTATCTAATTTCTAAGTACAGAATATCTGTACTTTTTCCATCTCTGGCAATCAGAAAGCAATCCTGCTACTTAGTGCAAATTAGTATCAGCTGGCTCAGTCCTAACTGACAAGCACAATCCCATTTGCCTTAGGTTTGACCTGACACAGTGCAAATGGGAACAGCTCCCTGATATGTTGCATCAACGGGACTACTTCTCCGCACTGTGCCTAGATGGGAAGGTTTTTGCTCTTGGGGGAAATCGCAATGACCATCAATACCACGATGCTGTGGAATGTTACAGTCCTGAGGAGAACACCTGGAGGTGAATACATTAAGTTATGGCTTTTTTTATATTCATTGATATCTTATATCTTGAGCTCTTGTAGGAAGAATGTATTTGAAGCACTATAAAAAGGTTAGTTTAAGAGTTCTGTGTCTATCTTAATGGGACTAACTCCCCCCCCCCAAAAAAAAAAAAAAAATCCCTTTCATTTGGCTGTTGTTGTCCTGCAGGCTGGCTCACCCTCTGGACACAGCTGTTTGTGGCCATGCTGCAGCTGTTCTGGATGGGCAGATCTATATTTCTGGTGGTTCTGACTCCCATCACCATTGCCTCTCATCTATGTGGCGCTACCATCCCTCCCGTGGCTGTTTTCCCAGATCACCCATGAGCGTGGGAGCAGGACGTGCAGGCCATACAATGTTAGCTTTAGGAAGGCGGTTGGTAGTAGCTGGAGGGCTACAGCCTCTCTGGATAGGCTTTGGAGATCAGCTCTTGTGTGAGCTGTATGACCCTACTCAGGACTCCTGGTCCTCGTTTCCCACTCTGCCTCGAGCTCATCTATCACCAGGAGGAACTGTACTTGATGGTAAATTGTATGTAGTAGGAGGGTCTTCAGCAAACACAGCAAGGGATACCAAGTGGGTGCATTGCTATAACCCCAAAGAGCAATGTTGGGAAAACCTGGGTGCTATGCCCTACCCATATACTGATCTGGCAGCTTGTTCACTGCCGTGCCCAGACGTGGTTAATCATCAATAAAATCTTTAAGTAGTAGTTGATTCTCTGTAGTGGTTCAGAGTGTTACATGCAAATCTGCTCTTGAAACTCAGGAGTCTGATAACAGACTATTGCACAGTAGAACAATTTAAACTGATCCAACAATGATTACATTTGCAAGCAGACAATAGGTTAGGTGTGGACCACATTAGTCAAGTCAAGCAGATTTTGATACTAATTCCTTCCATGAACCATAAAGGCTCTTGAAGCCCATCAGATAATTTTTTTTTTCCTTTTGTCAGTTTTTTTAAAATTCTGACACAGGTTTGCGCTAGCTTAACTGGTAGAAGTAATCAGAAGGTTGGTGGTTCGATCTCTGGCTGCTCCAGCATGCCAAGTATCTTTGTACAAGATACTAACTGTTAACTCTAAACATTGTTCTCTCCATGAATGGGTGTTTATGTTTGCTAGAAAGCACTTGCATAGAAAAACCATCGAAAAAAAGTTGCTTGTATGAGGCAAGTTGTGTAAAGTGCTTTCTATCTAAGCTTAGAGTGCTCAGTTACAGTAGAAAAGTGCTATATAAGAACCCTTCCATTTGCCATTTACACTATCTGAAAATGTCCTTGCATAACCTAACACCATAAAATGAATCATTGAAACTAATGAGTCAAGAGAGAAAATGCGAGAGCAAAACACGTGGAGTTGAGCTCAGATTAGATGTGAATCTGAGCTCAATAAACTAGTTTTCCAAGTAATCATTTTGTATCTTGAGCAGTTTCAACAGAAAGCTTATCAATGCTGCCATAAAGTAGCAGCCAGTGCATTTCAGGTGCATGAAAACGCATTTTCAAATACCACAGTGACACTGCTTCATTTAAAATACACAGACACACAAATAAAAACAAATGTTTGTAGGCAATGGATGTGATTATTTACCTTTTGCTAGTTTGAATCAAACACCCTCTGGCAGCACAAGCACACTAACATATTTTTGTATGCTTTTGCAAATATTTTGAGGTATTAATACATGTCATATCAAAGTATACTGTAGTATATGAATGCACTAACTTTTCTGTTTAATAACATCACAAGAAGACTAATAAAAATGTTGTGGCATTGCACATGTATAAACTAATTCTAATTTAATGTAATGCTTTTTAACATATTGATCTGAGGCCCAGATGAGCCCCCACTTGTGATGGTAGGACACACCCATACAGGTCAAAATCACAGCAGGCCCTGCTAAGGCCGTAACATGTACAAGAGAAATGACTCAACAAAGGAATTAAGATCACAGAGAATGCATCTGTATATGGTCCAGATGTCTGTGCTCCACCTCCGCCTAAAGATGCAATGAAATATTCAAGTCAATTTACTGTTGTACCCAACTAATTCAGTCAGTTTGCAGAGAGTTTTGTCTCCCATTTCTAATGACTGTATATTATGCAGAATCCTGCACAATTGTGGACAGGCGCTATTTCAAATGTGTTTTCTATTTAAGTTCAGTTTAATGGGATTAATGACATTTTAATCTTTAACTTTCATTCAAATGTTAAAAATACACATAAAAAACAGACATCCAAAAGTAACTTGACATTTTAGTTAAAATGCTAACTACATTAAAATTTCAATAGTCCAAATTACACTAAATGAGGTCACAGAACAGTCAGTCTTCTGCATTGTGATACAGAATTGGCCTATTTATCTGATGTTTCACACGTCTTCTTCATACGCAGCTTCCCAGCTTGAGTAACAGAATTAGGTTGCAAAAACAAACAATGAATAGCTCCATTTCTTTGTAGTCTGTTCTAATCATGCTATCTTTGACTGTTGTTTTCTTTTCATGCTTATTTTCTGTTTACTACTGATAAATTTTCTGTATCGCAAGCTGTTTTTTGCATCTGGAAATGCACTGTTTGAGGCATGCACATTTGCAAAAAGGAGGTTTCTGTGTTTTTGTCGTCTTTGAAGTGAATTAAAGTGGTATTACTGAACACCGCTGTGACCTGAATTCTATGTTTCAGCTTAGTCATAAGTGAATATTGACCTAGTAATGAAGAAGAAAAAAAAATAAGATAACAGCAACAAAAAGAAAAGTACATGTAGTCAAGGCATTTTCCATTTAAACAGTTTCCCAGTGTGATGTGACTATTTGTTTTTGTTTTATTGTACAAAATCACAATTGAAGCTACAATTTAATTTAATTACATTTTATTTATACAGAACCAAATCACAACAACAGTTGCCTCAAGCCGCTTTTACATTGTAAGTTCAAGATCACATAGGTCAACAAAAGTGGGGAACGTTTCTCCTGGAGCATTCGCATAGCAGGGTCAGAACTTGGCAGCAACAAAACAGCACAGATCCATGTCTTAGTGGTTTAGGCTGCTGGTGATAGTCATGTAATTTCCTCCACACACTTTGGGCCCCTTAATCGCAAGTGTGCGTCTTCTAAACCTAAATATTGTTGCTGACCATTTCTATCTCTTTATGATCAGAGTGTTACTGTCTTCTGGTGGTTGCTTTCAGCACATCACGAAGCTCAAAACATCTCAAACTGGTTTATTGAACACCACAAACAGTTTACTGTACTCAAGTGGCCTTTACGGTCATCAGATCACAATCCATTAGAGCACCTTTGGGAAGTTGAACCCAGCACCAGCAAGTGTTCTTTATTGTCTTATAAAATACCTTTCAGAATCAGATTTTCTGAGTTAATCCAGTTTGCACTGTTGTTGTGTACATTTTTTAAATCTAAGTGAAACTCATTTCCTATACTACTCTGGATTAAGTTCATGCGACCATTTTTTTTTCTTTTCCTGTAACTGTACTGCTGCAATCAAGTACAGGTGCTCAGGGTGAACAGGAAACAACATACTCTAACTCAACATAGCAAGTGTTTAAAACTGCTACTTTTTTAAGTAAGGACCCAAACATCTTTGTAATACATATAGAAAATGTGTTCGTTTCTATTATTCACATTCATATTATGCATATTTTTGCTCTTACTTTATATATATGTTTGCTTTATAGAAGGATTTAACCTCACTACCCAAGAAAGAAATGCTTGCTTTCTTGGTTTTCAATCAGAATTGTATAGCCCATATGTAAAATCATAAAAATAATCATGCTCCTGAGCAGTCTGAACGAAATCTACAGCACAATTCAAATATATTTCAGTTCAAACTTGTCACCTATATGTTTTTACTCAGAGAGAAATGATTATTAATAAAGGAAAATGAATCAGTCGTAACAGAACCGTACAGTTAGAGGACAAAAACAGTCTGTTTGACATTATTTGAAGGCCCTACATAAGTTACCAGTTGAGTAACAGTAAACAGTTTTGTGTTTCCAGGATCCTACAATGGCGGTAACCACTGATGTGTCACTCTTTGACGTCACTATGACTGCAACTCGTTTCCTGCAAAGGTGAGCACTTTTTGTTTTTTGCTCACCTATTTTATTGGGACTTTTGATGGTAGCTCAACAGCATAATAACCACATACAGTGTTGTAATGCAGGTCAGTTAGATGTTGTGAAAGAGAAGGCAGCAATGCACGAAACCGTGACAAAAAAGGATGCTTTCGTGACATGTTTTTGATGCAATGTTCTGTTTGTCCAACAAAGCAACCAGTACAGTCTCACATATTAAACAAGCCATGTTTGCACAATAAGAGATTGGCAAACATTAAGAAACTTTCATTTTTTTAACAAACTGAATTTGAGCTCACAGTCAGACTGTGTGTTGTGCGCTATAGAAAAATTCTGATTAGAATTAAAAATTACATCAAAAATACTGATGAAATTGTCCATTTCTGTACAACTGGATAGAATATGAATACACACACACAGACATACATGCAAAAAATATATGATACTCTGCAATGATTTGCTTCAGCAATACAAAAATATTATATTTACAGTATTTACTTTCTGGACTACTCCAGTTAGCTTACATTGTTAGTATATGCGAGTTTGGGTCAACTCAATTCACATTATTTTAAATGCTACAGTTACTGCTCAAAGGTGGCCAGAGTCTTTAGTTCAGGCGCATCAATCTCCTGCTCCACTGCACTCCTGCTCTCGCCTCTGTTCTTGCTTTTGAAAGGCTTCCCCATTTTGACAGAGAGTGTGTGCAGGACAGAGCTCTCATCTGGTGAAGAGCTGCTGCGGCCGCTACGGGAAAAAGATGTGGTCCTGCTCTCTGAATTGGTGCCCTCAAAGAGCTTGCCCATGAAGCTGAACCCAGCCTGGCGGATGTGTGAGCTGCCTGCAAACACATAGAGGATGGGGTTGACAGCACTGCTGAAGTAGGCAAAGGCTGTAACGTTTGGACGGGCTGTTTTAGCAGCACGGCTCACTGTCTCACTTCCCATCAATAAACCAATCACCTGAATGAGGAAGAAGAAAAGAGGCGTAAATATTATTGGGGGAAAACAAAACAAAATAACACACAAAAAGAAAGTAAATTGTTTATGAATTTATTCCGTTATCAGTCAGAGCTATTAATGTCACTCCTGTGGTAGCATGACAAAAGTTTTGCTAGAGTAACTGGAGAAGTGCAACATATGCCTGAAGTGTTTACGTCTGGGTCTTACAGTAAGAGAGAGTTTTGATGCTGTCAACCCAGCGTTAAATAGATAACACACCTCTATGATGTTGACAATGTGGTAGGGGAGCCAAAAGACTGCAAAAGCCGAGATGATGAGCAGAATCAGGCGACTGCTTTGTCCTTTACGTTGGAACATGGCACTTCGCAGGCGGCAGATGACAGAGGAGTAGCAGGTGTTGATGAGAGTGAAGGGCACCAGGCATCCCATAATGGTCTCAAAAATGTACTGGAAAACAGGATGAGCCACACTCCCCCAGTGGTAAAGCACACAACCGCTCATGTTGTTTTTGGGACTCTTGAGAACACTGTCAGAGAATTAAAGGGAAAAGATTATGAATTCACCAAAAGATACTACGTAAGAAAATGAGAGACATGACTCTGTGTGCATGTAGGAACTAAACTATGAGTCGACAACAAAGCAAAATAAAAAGAACTGTGACAGTTTGAGTACAGGCATAAATTTGTAGGACCTTTTTAAAGTAGTTTGGGTTAGATGTTAGACTACAGTCAAATCTGTTTTACAGTTTACTCAATACGCCCTTACAGTAATAATAAAATAATAATTTTAAAAGAAAACACTAAAAAAAGTGAAAAAATATATGAAATATATATATATATATATATATATATATATATATATATATATATATATATATATATCATAAATTAGATATGAAAAGATTGAAAAAATAAATATTTTAGAAAATTTAGAAATGAATTGTTGAAAAGATTTATCTGCAGGAGATATTAAAAATCAAAATTTCTTTTTTTTTTCTTTATTGCGTGTTATTATAGGTGTATTACTTTCCAGTAGTGCTGTCTCTAAGTGGAGTAGTTGAGATACACTACAAAAAGGTTATCTTTATATGTTTTATATGAAAAAAGGAAAAAACTACATTATCCACATGAAGCTAATGGGAGCAGATATCCATTAAGATCAGTTCACTTTCCTTCACTGATCCGCAGCAGTAAACACATTAATACACAATTGCTTTGAATGTGAAAAAAACCTTTGGTCTCACCTGCGATAGAAAGGCATCGGCAGTGACAGCAGGAATGCTAATATCCAGACTCCCAGCAGGAGAAACAGCAGGGAGCGCTTAGTTCTTATTTTCTGGGAAACAAAAGGCCTTGTGACAGCAAGGCAACGGTCCATGCTCATCAGACAAATAAGGTAGATGGACACGTACATGTTCACATTTGATAGGTAATGCATCAGCTTGCATGCTGCTGAGCCAAACTCCCAGCCTCGGCCTCCAGCCAGGTATCTCAGGAAAAAAGGTGCACTGAGCAGGACAAGAGCATCCGCAACAGCCAGATTCAACACCAACAAACATGTCACTGAGCGCTTCTTTACACGGCAGACCACTGACCAAACCACGAACAGGTTCCCCGGAAAACCCAGTACAAATGCCAGGGTCAAGATGCCAATACCAATCTGAGCAGAGATCATCTGAGGGGCAGTGGAGGTGGTGGAGTTTGTGTTGGATGCCATTGAGAAAGCTTCTGAAGATGTTTAGTTCCAAAAGCTGTGAACTTGACTTAACCTTAAAAATAATAGAGAGGCAGGAAACAGGATATGTTGCGTTAAGATTTGTGAGTACACTCTGTATCTGTGCTTAAAATATTGCACAACATTTTGATTTCCACAACTGCATCTAACACAAGAAAAGTGTGTACACCAGAGCTGCTTTGAATGAGCAAACATTTATTTAACCAAATGAAATTATTTGACAAGTTCCAGAGATGTTGAACATCAAAATGTGCTGAAATGTTCTAGTCTAGTCGAGTCTTTCTTGCTCTCAAAGGCCTAACTTTATCATTAGTAAATATATGAATGTACAAATCTTATGAAGGATAACAATATGTGTTTAATCACTTTCGGTTATTGGAAAAATTGGACACATAGCACACGACAACACAGAAAACAAATACTCAATATGCACTTATTTTTTGAACCACGCTGAAACATCTGGGCAATTAAAGAAGTCCAGTTCAGATCACTGAGAAGCTACACAGACATCTGTGTGCTCCACAGAAAGCTGCAACTCCTCTGTTACAAATCAAAACCTAAGAGCAGCAATAAAAATGGCAATCTAGAAATGAATGTGTAACAATGACTAAATAAATAATCTGGGAAACCTGTTGAGATTTCTGTTACTCTTTACATCCATATTAAGATTTTATTAGAAAACAATGAATTTGCCAAACTCTGTGATATCTAGTGGCTGGGAATCTTGGCATATCAAACTCTCATGCTTACCTTCAAATGGTGGTGTCTCTCTTAAAATCAGAAAAGTAAAAGCAAAAAAATAATATCCCTCTGTGTAACACCTCACACCTAACCTCCAGAGTTCCCTTCTTAACTCTGAAGATCTTGTGCGAGGAGGAAAACAGGTTTTTTAATATATTGAGTAAGAAGTGTCATGTGAGAGGAAATCAATGACCACAGGAAGCCAGCTTTGTGCTCACTCTGTTGCGAGGTAGCTGCTGTTCCTCCTACACTTCTCACTTTGTTACTGTATTCTTATTGGTGCACTGTGCTGTGTTACTGGTACGCTTTATGGGAAATATTGACATGACATCTGCTGCCTATTGTGGAGCAGTGTTTGCCCTCCATCCTTTCAGAAAACAGACTTGAATAAAGTTAATGAAATGCTAACAGTAAAGCTTTTATGTAATTTTACATAGTTTATTGACATATTCATTTAGCAACTCACTGTAACTAAAAATAAATAAGGAAAGAAAAAAGAAGGAAAAAGCCAGAGTACCCTAATATATTGTGAAATTGATGATGTGTTTTTTGTGAAAGAAGAGAAATCAGAAGTGTGACTAAGTGGGGTGCGTGACGGAGGGGTATTCCAGTAAACCTTCAGTGTCTTGTTGATACACGATTTTAAGTCACAGTTGTGTATTGTACAATTTCTCTTGCAACAGACTTTTTGGCAGACCTTTACAACAACTCTTACCACATAATCCAAATGTCTTAAGTTATTTAGGAGAACAGGACATATCCAGCTACACAATGACCTGTATTATGTGTCATGCTTTTGTCATGTTTTGATTAATTTGTATTGTTATTTATTTATTTTACAATCTTAAAAGAATCAAGAGGTGTAAAGCTGTAGTTGTGTAATAAACATTTACCCATTAAAAATCAATGAAATGATTACATGTGATGGGGAGGACTGAAAATGCAGAAGGAATAATCGCATACTCAGCACCAGTCCTTGGCTACATGGAGTAGTAGCAGCTTGCTGCTTATTATGTATCCTTCATCCTGATAGCGAGACCACAGGCTTGAAGCGGATGAATTTGGTTTCCCTGTAGTTCAAATGCCTGTCTTTGTTTATGACTTTGTCTTGTCTTTCTGTTCACCTATTTTCTGATCATCTGTGCTAGATTGAATGGACATCAAGTGATCAACGTAAATTATTTTCCTACTTTAGTGACTTTTACAGTGAGAGGAGTGTAACAGAGGTGCATAAGGTGTCTATGACTTTATGCAACAGACAAGGCAATATTAGATGCTTGGACATAATGGATGCTTGTTAAGCACATAAATTGTCTCTATCATGATCTCATCATTTTATCTTTACCCACTTAGGCATCAAGGCCACTTGTTCAGATTTAAGTTTGGGTCACACTGGCTTCACGTTTGACTTTAGAACAATTTAGTGTACAGAAAAGATGATGGTTGAGTGAATCAGTGTAAGGTCCTCAGGGCTTGTGATGGCAAGTCTAAATGAAAACCCCTTCACCACTGCAGTTCACAGTTGATATGAGTTGTTCAGTTTGAGTTTGAGTTTTGCCAAATGCGGTGTTGTGCTTTACGGTCAAACATCTCCACTTTGGTTTACTTCTAGTAATCTTGTTTTTTCAGATTCAACTTTGGAAACTTAATCTGTTACCATTCTCGCTAATTTTTTTAAAATCTTTTTTTGTTTGTTTGTTTGTTACAAAGAACAGGCTTTCTCCTATCCACCCATCTGAACAAACATTACTGTATTTGTTCTGTGTTTTTCTAACTACTCAGGTACCAGAAACCCAAGAAAAAAGAGGAGAAAGTATAGGAACTATCATGGAAGAACAGGTCCCTGGATGGCATGTACCATCAGCAGATAGAAGAAGTAGCTCATACAGACTTGGACAAGATTGTTGGTACCCTTCGGCCAATGAAAGAAAAACTCACAATGGTCACAGAAATAACTTTAATCTGACAAAATTAACCCTCTGTTGCATAGTGGTCACTGGAGTGGACAGCTACTAAAACGTACATATCTCTTTAATGCATTGGTTTCTATGGTGGAACTGCATATTAGCCTCTAGAGTGCTCTCTGCTGCCATGCTCCATTGAGGTCAATTCAGTGTTCAGTTAGTGCAACTGCAAGTAAATTTCCTCTGAATCAAAGATGGCAGACAAACTGTCACCCCTGCCGACCACTGCTGGCATATCCTGTCAATCCTTCTATGCTAAAAGAGCCCAACAGGTAAAAAAAAATATGATGATATGCAGTAACATCTAGGGAAGGATATTATCTGTTTGGAATAAGAAATTGTTATGTCTAATATGTAGAAAACTACGATTAACCATGTGTCCACTGTAGTGGACATCATGCATTACCCACTATATTTTTTTAACATAAGTCATAAATTGTCTCACTGTTTTTTGGGACTGTTTTGGTTATAAGTAAGCATATAATTGTTACATTTATAAGCTACTCATTTAAAATGTATATTTCTGTGCAGATCAGCTGTAGTTTGAGTTACTATAATAATTATTTTATCATATTTTGTAGACTTCAAATGCAGCAAAGAATAAGGCAGCGTACAGAATAGTCCAGGAAATTCCATCCAGCTCCAGTGATGATGATTTCATTGATGAGTGCAGTGATGATGAGTTCAGTGATAAGTCCAGTGATGATGAGAGTGGCTGCCAGAGCAGAACAGAGACATAGGAACTACGGACAGCCTAGGTGTGATGAACACAGAAGTGTTTGGAGATGCAGAGACTAAGATGTCAGTTTGTGTTTTCTTCCAGCATGCTACTAAGGGCTTGGTAATACTGTCCTGCATCGTTATAGAACTGTGTAGACTCAAAAATGTTTCTCTTGTTGGAGATAGTTTGCCATATTCAGGTGTAGGATTCACAGCTAGGACTGTTGATTGGTTTTGTTATTTACGTCTAAACATTGGGGCCTTATGAGTTGAAAGTTCCAAAAAAATTGCTGAGATGTTTTTCAAAGGATACAAGCAAACAAGTGTTTGTATATTTACAATAGAACACAAGGTAATTAATTTTTATAGTAAATTCACAGTATTTCATGCTAAGTGCTCAGGCGCATGTAGTCCACTGGAGTGGACAAGTTTATAACTTTATAAAAAAACATATTTTTGGGGAAAAAAGAGTTGAACATTTTTTTTCATGTCCTGAGAAGAATAAAAGCACTTAAGAAAAAAATCTTGACCAAGGCTTTCATAATTCATGCATCAGAGGGTTAATAATGACAAATAATGACTTCATGAACTTCTTCACAAATAAAACTTTAACCGTTAGAGAAGAAATTACTCCTACTGGCACGTCTTCCGTGGAGGAAGCAGAGTCTGGGTACAAGAGGGATGAGTCGCCTATCTCCAGGGGCGAGGTCATCGAGGCGGGTAAACAACTGCTTGGTTGCAGGGTCCATGGGGTGGATAAGATCCGTCCTGAGTTTCTGAAGGCTCTGGACCTTTTAGGGCTGTCTTGGTTGGCATGCCTCTGCAATGTTGCATGGATATCAGGGGCTCTACCTCTGGATTGGCAGACCAAGTTGGTGATTCTCATCTTTAAGAAGGAGGACCAGAGGGTGTTTTCCAGCTATAGAGGGATCACACTCCTCAGCCTCCCTGGGAAAGACTGTGCTGTGATGGATGGATGAATGGTTCCAATTTAGTTAAAATATTGACTAGGGTACGAAAGATGGCGATAAATGAAATGGGTCTGAAAAGTGGAACCTAAATTAAGATTTCAAACTTTTTTCAAGCTGCTAATAAAATGACATGTCTCCAATTAAAAATAATAGAGAAAAGAGAATCCTGAGACATACTTGTGAATTTTAATAGTAAACAACAAAATTAAAGTTGTCAAGCCCATTAAGTCACGGCAGCTCAACTTTCAACTGTATAAAATGTAACAGTTGATCTGCCTTAGCATTTTTAGGCATTTTACAAATACATCATTGCATAAAGAAAATAACAGTGTCAAACCTTAAAAAAAATTCACATGTACAGTGCACCAGCTCCTTTAAGGAGTAAATGTTGAATTGAAAGTAGAGGTAAGTAGGAATCTGAAAGTCCTACATAGTTCCTCGCAGTTTTTCCTCTTGTGGGACAGTTCAGAGCTGAGCAAGGCTCATTTGTGTGGTATACAGTTCCTCTTTTAAGCATCACCTCAAAAATATATCAGTGTATCATGCTTCCAGGTGCAGCCTGTTCCAGGAATGTGATGTCAAGTTATATCCTTTGTTATAGTCTCATTTCAGAAGTGAGGAACCAGCTGTTAGTAAGCTATTAAAACCTTTCCAATTTTGTCCTAAAAATGTGCTTTCACCGTTGATGGAGGAAGAATTTATAATTTTAATATTTCAAGGGCACAGCACTATATCAGGCCTATTGCCTCATGTCGTCTACTTACCATTCTGCACTGGTTTGATATTAGAACTTGAGTTAGTGGTAGAATCTGGGTCTCTGTCTTTTAGCATTACAGCATCTGCATCTTTGTCTCTATCATGACTATTCTGGCTGTTTTGTCTACTCTTCCTTGTAACTGAATCCAACCCAGTGCCCTCAAACAAGCGAGCCATGAACGCAAGTCCTTCTCGTCGGATGTAAGACTTTCCTGCGAAAAAGTACAGCACGGGGTTGGCGCAGCTGCTCATGAAGGCTGTGGTAGAGGTGACAGCACGACTCCTGGTCCATATTTTATGCAGTCTGTGAGGGAAGAGAGGTGAGCACAATACAAACGTAAACATGATGGGAAAAATAATTAATTCATTAATTAATCAAATATAAAATAACTTGGTTTTGCCTACAGCTGATTAATGCAGGCAGAGATTTTTCTAGAAGAGATGAAAATTTGGGGGAACTTTTTATCATGTGCATTTCTTTTGGGACACAGATGAAAGATTGACCTTAAAGGTCATCTGCCAAAAACATGTTTTCTGCATTGAAAGTCAGCATATAGTCAGTAATTATGTGTGTAACTAACTGCCAAGGGAACCCATAAATAAATACATATATATCTATATAGATATATATCTATACCGAACCTTTTTTTCCTTTTTTGTAAAAGTACATTTGAAAATGAGAAGTATTTTTAGCAATAAAATACATTTGGAGTAAAAAGCTTTCAGAAAAAAAAAAGAAAGACTTCAGCATTTCAATAAGCTACATGAATTGTTGCAGATTATAGTTATTTACAAGGTATTTAAAAGAGAGACCAGAGGCTGTGATAGTAAAAGCAGAAATGTTGTCTTGACGACCACATCCCTTGAGATAATGAGATAAAAAAAAATAAAAATCCCCAAATGACTCTTAGGCCTCTGTAAAAAAAACAAAAAAACATTAATTTTCCTATATCTATATCAATTCTTAAATGCTAATGATGTAAATGAACTTTAGCTTTTAGATGTCATGAAACTTTAGCATACAGGAATTAGGTTTTTGAAAATAGTGTGCCATGGCTCTAGTTCCATCACACATATCACATATCAAGGTGAAATTTTCCAAACTGTTCAATGACTAAAAAGTTCACTTTGACTTCAGCACCACCTGACTCACTTCTTCTCAATAGTAATTGTAAACTTGTGTCTTAAATTATACTTACATAGTTTTTACTTGACTCTCTGGATACACTGCCCATGTAACCTGAGCAAAATGTAAAAATAGTTAAATTATTTTTTCGTTGAGAATCATCATAATGATGAATTTTATAAGCATTTTTGGAAGAAGGTATTATGCATAAAATTAAGACTGTGGGACATACTTGCACCAGGTTTATGAAATGGTAGGGCAACCAAAACAGGCAGAAGGTCAACACGATGGCCAGGATGAGCTTCTCGCTACGAATGCGACGGCGGAACTTGGTCTGTCGGATCCGACGCAAGATGCATATGTAGCTGACTACAATGACAGTATAAGGAATTAGAAATCCCAATATGATCTCCAGTGTGTATTGTAGGACCACCTGTACAGGGAGAAAACACAAGACGGATGAAAAATAGTGTAGAATGGAGGTGTTAATGTGTATATATGTATGCATAGATTAATAGGTAGATAGAGAGGTAGATTTAAACATTTTCAGTATTCCTCTATCAGAATTCTTCTCAACTCACATGGCTGCATAAATCATGGAAGGAATCGCAAACATGCATAGGTCCCTTGTCCCTCACTTCTCTGAAGAGGAGTGCAGGAATGGAGGCGACAATCACCAGTGCCCACACCGCTGCCAGCACACGCGGTACCGTCTTTTGGGTGGTGATAACACCGACACGTTGTGGCCACAGCACAGCCACCAGCCTGTAGAGGCTCATCATCATAATGAGCTGGATGGAAGCGTACATGTTGGCTAGACACAGGTAGTAGAGGACCTTACACATTACATTCCCAAACACCCAGTTCTGTTTAACGAGGTAGACAATGAAAAACGGGGTTAAAGCCATTAGAAAGCCATCTGCGATAGCTAAGTTAAGGATGAGAAGAGTAGTGACAGATTGCTTTCGGGCTCGTGCCGCGATGCTCCAGATGACGAACAAATTTCCTGGGCAGCCCAGGAGAAAGATGAGGCTGAGGATGAAGGCACCCATAGATGTGGCAACTGGATTATCCATAATGGTTTCATTTCCTACAGCAGTGTTTGTCAAATTTGAACAATCTCTGTGGGCCATCTTTGTTTCCTGTCAAAGAGAATGATTCATTCGGTCATTTTATTACTCCCTTTTAACAAGAATAAAGAAAATAGAGACAGCATCTCAGGGCTGCAGCAAGAATATGGCAAAGGAATAATAAATAATAATAAAAGTCTTCACCTCCTCCCACGAGTGCCAGGCTTAAAAGCATGAATTTCATGCAGGAAAGTGTGGGAGTGTGGTGCAAGTGCAACAGGTTTTAACGGGGACTCTTAATTCCTGAACAAACGAGACCAGACATGAGTGGAAAGCACCAGTGAGTGTGTTGGTGTCAGTATTTAACCAGAGATTGTACTTTAGACTTCTGTGCTCCTTCTCTTCAGGGTCATTGAGGGAAGGTGATTTTTACACAAACAGAACCGAACACAACAAAAAAAGATTTACTGGGAAGCTTCAAAATACAGTCAGGAGAGAATAGTATTAAAGTATTTAAATAGTATAAAATAGCATTATAGTATTAAATATACACTAAAAATGATATGCACTGTATGAGAAGTGTGTGGATACATGAGGATAATCACTTACTTTATTTTTATTTTTCTGACAATTAATTCGTTTACAGCCTAACACTTTATGTGAAACTGACACTCATTTTAAAATAATAGAGCACCGTGCTGTAGCGCAGACTACTGGCCAAGTGGTGAATAAATCAGTGAGATTTTCCCATTTTAACCAGCTGCAGCATTTATGCATTAGTCCAATATATTGTTTATCATTGCCCTGTGAGAGAAACGCAGTCTCAGTATATTCATAGCAATGGCATTGAAATGAACAGTCGTGTGTTGATATAATGTCTTGGTGCTAACACACATGTGTGTTCAAATGTGAAGTATATACGTATTAATAAGCTTTCTGACATTTACTTAAACCAGGAAGTTTTTTTTCCATTTGTTAACAGGATAATAACTTCAGTGAATGCATTTTAACACTGTGTCCCTTAGGTTGAGCAAAAGTTGCATTGAGTTGGTGTTTGGATCCTTGACTGCTATTTAATGTTTTTCAGTTACATGATGTTGTGTTTGCTGGTTCACAGTGTGGTAATGTATGTCTGTTATTTGTAGTGGTTTCATCAGTATTTCTATGTGTGCCTTTCTATGCCTTGTTCTTTAAGTATGCCTTGGTCCATTTTTATTTCCTTGTCTAGTACTTCCTCTTAACCGTTACTCTTCAATTTTACTGTGAATCTTAGTTTTTTGTGTGTGTTTTGCTTCCTATCTGTCCCTCATTACTTTCACCCGAGCCTTATTTCTGACTCTGTTTGCCATTCCCAACCAGCTCTTTGTATATAAATAGTCCGATCTTCCCTCTGTCCTTTCTTGTGGTGTAAACTTAGTATAATTACCTTGTAATTCCTGCAATAACTGACCGCAGGGCAATAGAAATTGGACCTGTCGTACTGAGACAGTTTTATTTTGGGGGATTTGATGACGTAAACTAAGGTAATAAAAATATGTGTATGTATATCTAACATTTACAGCCCTGGAGACATTTATACATTAGCAGAGACACTTTGATGTGTGAATATGCTCTCTGTAACTAACTGGAAGCCCATAGTTGTTCAAGAAAATGTACACAAGCGCCAGTTTAGAAAACATGTGTCAACATCAATTCTGATGTCAAAATAAATTTTAGCTCATACATCAAATGTTTCTCACATGTATTTTCTTTTTTTCCCCTCTCCAGCAGCTGACTTCAAGAATCAGAGTCCTTTCACATTACTGAAAATGTTTTTCCAAAAAAACGTGTCACTACATGATCTACACATCTACACTCTCTGTCACTCCAGTCAGGCAGTGTCAGTATGCCTCTGCGTATAATCAGGTACTCACACCTACACTTGCTGAACAAACCTGTTTGATATTTCTTAGCAAACTGTCTTGTAGTTGGTGTTTATTACAGAGTCAATAAGCGTGCAGTTGTTTTTAAAGTTAAGCAAGCTCACACAAGGTGAGACGGCAGGCACAATCAAAGCAGTCAATATTAAGCTTTATGAAGATTTACAGCAGACTACTGCTTTAAAGCACAAATACATTTAGCATGTATTAAATGTGAGGAGGTGCAGGTAATTAAGGAGTAGTAGTAGAAATAGATTCTTTCTTATCTTTATAAAGTAGTAAAATTATTAAGAGACACTCTCCAGTTTTCTCCTGTTGCTTTTGTTTTAAGCACAACAAGCGATAAGTGAAAACAAAACTAAAAAGAAAATCATTTCTATCTTGAAAAAACCCATTTTAATAATCATGTCGCTAAATATAACTATGAAGATTCTTCTAAAATAAATACATAGAAAAAAGATGAATGAAAAAAAAGACCAAATTTAAATGTAGAGTTAATGATAAGTGTTTTCAGATTTCAGTTGATTTCTGCTTTTTTCTTGATTTTGAAGTAATGTGACCACATGACAGTTGTTTACAAAGAGCTGGTCAAACCTCATGGGCAGTGACATCCAAGCAGCAGTGGACGCTGACACTGTTTTTTCTTGTTGAGCTGTGCAACACCTACAACTTATACCAACTATAACCAGGTCATGGATAAATGGCAGATTTTTTTTCTCCAGTTTCTATTACGCTTGTTGTCGCAGTGTTTCTATTTTCTTTGGTTTTTGTCAGCTTAATCTCTATTTTTATTACCATGTATACACACAGACCTTCCTGTTAAACCACATGATTAATAAAAACATGCCTAACTTAGAGGGTGTGTTTGTGTGCTCTGTGATTCACATGCATACCTATTCCACCCACAGAGAAAGGGGACGCGCACAGAAAGGGTACAACACATTGAACATAAGTGTCCAGAAATGTAGCTGTACCTGACATATTCATACTTTCAAAAGCTCTAATATACATGAGAACAGTATCAGCCATGGAAACATGCAATATGCCATGCAGTCTCAAAATAAATATATAATTCACTAGGCTGCAGAAAATGAGCTATTGTAAAGAATCATTAATAAGAACAAACAAATCCCAGATCAGAAAAGAAAGAAAAGACTTACCAAGTTAAATGTAAATCCCAATACAGAAAAGAAAACACCATGTGCTTGAAAAGGAGTCTGAATATGTTAAAGATGTTGTAGTTTCTTCCTTTTCTTTTAACCTTTTGGTCCCACCTCACTTTCCCCCACCTACTTTCATTCTGTCTCTCCCTCTGAGCCCTCTCTCCATTGACTTGTCATGCTTGCTGTAACACGCAGGGAGCAGAGGAAGGTGTGTCCCCATTATGCCTCGCCTCTCTTGGCTCTGGTAGTTCGTCAACATTCTCAAGCAGATAAACCCAAAAGCAAACCAGTAAAAGGATAGTTCATCCAAATCCCTGTTCATCTCATTTCCACTGTTTTGTGCATCCAAAATGTTTCTAGACCTTTGCTGTCAAAGCAACAGTTGTTGTTTTAGAGGCATATGTCAAAACCTTAACTAAAATTTTCACTTTACTACTAGGACACACACACACCTTGCACCCATATGACTGTTGAACAAGAACACACATCCTTCGTGGTTTAGGGCTATAACTATAGGGATGGGTATCGTTTAGGTTTTATCCGATACCAGTGCCAAACCGGTACTTTTGAAACGGTGCCGGTGCTTAAACGGTGTTCAAACCGGTGCTTAAAGAATGGAGAACACAAAATTGGTCCAAAAACCTCTCATGTTCAGCTGTTTTTTTGTAAAAAGATAACAATGTTAGCCTTTTCTGCAGCTATGGGGCATATATGGTATCACACTTGGCTGGAAGCAGTGTTTAAACAATGGAAAAAACACAAACTTTGTCCAAAAACCTCTCATGTTTAGCTGTTTTCCACTTTTTCTTTGGTCATTTTAGCCTTTTTGGCCAGGGTGAAGGGAGTATCTGCCATCAAACAAGAAGACAGCCGCATGTAGCTATGATGATGTTTGCTAGTTCACCTTACATGCATTAATGTAATAACGTGGTTAGCCTACTCAACGTAAATTACACACGAACAACATTAAACTACTCACGCAGAGAAGAACGGCTGCTGCTGCCATCATCATCCGTCATCATTACTGCTACACTGGCAGGGCTAGGGGCCAGGACTCTACTCTTCGTGTTTTTGGGGGATGTTGCTAACTCTGTGTTCGATAACAGGCACCACACCCGCAGTAGATCAGTGTGAGGTCTTGCAGCAAGCTATCAAATACAGTGCATTTCTCGGCTTTTAAAAAAAACGCCATGCGTCGCCAGTAGCGGTCCTAGCCTGATTGGCGCCCTGGGCGAACACTCCCTCTGGCGCCCCCCCCCCCCCCACACACACACATAAAACGTATTAAGGATTAATATGGAACCATACTGAATTAGCTATTTATCCCAAATATCACTAAATATGTCATATTGGAGTCTATTAATGAAGGTAATTCTTTCCATTTTAAACATCCCATAAACAATCTCATACCAGTCATTTAGTGATGGAATTTTCACACTAAGCCATTTCTTGGTAATAGTCTTACGGGCAGCCAAACTCAGAATACCATACAACAGCTTGGACATTTTATCTACATTCACTGATTTTAAATATCCAAACAAAAGTTCATCCCAATTAAAGGGAAGTTGCATACTAAAAATGATCTGTAACTCAGAATGATTCGATACCCAAAAAGTGTTGATCAATGGGCAAGACCAAAAGAAGTGGAAATGTTTTATTCCTTGGGCCACACAGTTTCTCCAGCAGCTAGAGTGATTACAATAATGTTTACTTTGTGCAGGAGTAATAAAAAACCTACAGAGACTCTTCCAACCAAAACATCTCCATATATTAGAACTAGAAATTCTCCACTGAAAAGCACACTGCTGATACCAAATGTCATTTGAAATTGCTGTATTTGTTTCCCTTTCCCATTTTTTTTAATGTAGGTAGTATTCAACTTCTTAACCTCTTGTATACCCTTATACAGTCTAGAAATCACCTTGAGGCTGGGATCTGCCTGGTAAGCCTTGACAAATATATTCAAAACAGGAAGAGAGAAAAGATTTGTATAAAGTTATGTAGGTGATGCCTAATTTGAAGAAACCTAAAAAAAATCAGTTTTGCTTAACTGGTATTGATCTTTTACTGATTGGAAGTCCCTAAGAATTCCCTTATCATAAAACATACAATATGCCATTAAGCCTTGCCCTGCCCATTTTTTATATCTTACATCTAACTTCAACATTATGCACTCCACACTGTATATAAATGCCACTTGTTTTGCACATATTCAACTCTGTATATTTTATATATTTTATTATTATTATTATTATTATTATTATTATTATTATTTTATTTTTTTACTATTTAATTTGTAAAAATGTGTATACACACACACACACACACACACACACACACACGTAGGAAAATATTTAGTATACACATCCAGAAATGCATACACTATTATATATTGTACATATATTTATTAGTTTCAGGTTGGCCATTCTTGTATTTTGCTCGTTTGTGTTGTTGTGTTTGCACATCTCTGTTGCTTGTGGGGCTCGCACACAAGAATTTCACTCGCATGTGCTGTGCCAGTGTGCCTGCACATGTGATGTGACAATAAAAAAGTGATTTGATTTGATTTGATTTATTGGGTAAAAAATCAAAATCAAAAGCGCACCATCTTAAAATTCTGGCCTCTTCATTCCAATCATTCTTATTAAGAAATTGTAACCAAAGTTTTAATGGCAAGTTAATCCATTGGTTTCCTTTATTAATTTGTTTTTTAATAAGTGTCACATCCCCTAAGCTTGCCTGAATTGGAAAATCTCTTAAGGCCACTGTTTCTGTTTCTATTTCTTTCCATCTCGCTTGGTAGTCTACATTACACCAACACACTAATATCCTCAAATGAGCTGAAATATAATAATCTTTCAAACATGGGAACCCCAGCCCCCCTTTGTCTTTAGCCAACTGGATAGTTTGGTACTTAATCCGTGTTTTTTCCCCTGCCATATGAACCTAGAAATTATTTTGTCCCATTCCTGAAATTGTTTATCAGTTATTTCAACTGGGAGTGTTTGGAACAGAAAAAGTATCCTGGGCAAGATATTCATTTTAACTGTATCAATACGTGATTCAAAATTTAAAAATGGTAATAAGTTCCATCTTTTAATATCCTCACTTATTTTATAACACAAAGGATTAAAGTTTGCATTATATATCTTAGAGAGATCTTTAGTAATATTTACTCCAAGATACTTCATCTGCTCCGACTCCCAGTTCAAATTGACTTTAGACTTAATTTCCTGATTTGGCTTATAATTAAAAGTTAATATCTGAGTCTT
This sequence comes from Rhamphochromis sp. 'chilingali', assembly GCF_963969265.1. NCBI lineage: Eukaryota > Metazoa > Chordata > Actinopteri > Cichliformes > Cichlidae > Rhamphochromis > Rhamphochromis sp. 'chilingali'. The sequence continues at coordinate 40,440,942 of NC_137929.1, read as the reverse complement.
CGATATATTTAGTTTATAACCTGATAGTGAGCCAAAGGTCTCCAGAAGTGATAACAGCTTGGGGAGAGTAATGTTTGGATTTGTCAAGTAAATCAAAATATCATCAGCAAACAAGGAAATCTTATGCTCTCGACCCATGATCTTGACTCCAGTAATATTATTGCTTTGTATAACACTTTGACTCAGGGTCTCTATGAAAAGAGCAAAGAGTGAGGGACTTAAAGGGCAACCCTGACGTGTCCCTCTCTGTAAATTAAAAACATTAGAAAGCACCCCGTTAACTTTAATTCTTGCCATTGGTGATTTATATAGTGCTTGAATAATCCTGATAAACGATTGATGAAATCCAAACTTGCCCATGACTTTATACAGAAATTCTCAATTAACCCGATCGAAGGCCTTTTCAGCATCTAAGCGCATAAGGACCATCTGAATTTTATTTTTTCCAACATAATCAATAACATGTAATGTTCGGTGAACATTATCTTGCGTTTGTCTCTGCTTAATAAAACCAGTCTGATCCAAGCTAATTATATGAACAAGAATATTTTCAATTCTTTTGGCAAGGATGTATGTGAATATCTTATAGTCCTGGTTAAGAACACTAATAGGGTGGAAATTTCCACAATCAAGCCTGTCCTTTCCTTCTTTAGCTATTAAGGAAATAGAAGCCTCATTCCAAGATGGGGGAATTACTCCCATCTTTAAAATATATTTGAATGATGTTCTCATCAAGGGAATCAATAACACTTTCATTTCCTTATACCAATCTGATGGGAATCCATCCGGGCCTGGGGATTTATTAAGTTTTAATTTTGAAATAGCTTCTTTAATTTCAACTTCAGATATGTCCTTGATTAAGGTTATATTCTGGTTTCCATTCAGCTTTGGTAAGCAAAGTGAGTCCAAGAAAGTTATCATACCTTTAACATCCACTCTAGGTTGTGTGTCTAGTTCTTTGTAAAATTTTAAAATAGCTAACTGAATGTCTTCCAATTTATACACAATGTTATTTGTTTGAGGATCCTTTATTTTATGTATTATATTTTCTGATTGTTGTTTTTTTAATTTATAGGCCAGTAATTTTGCAGATTTGCCTCCTACCTCATAGTATCTTTGTTGTAAAAAAGCCATATTTTTTTGTATTTCACTTGAATAAATTTCATCAATTTCGTGAAAAAATCTTCTCATGATAGTCTTTCTGGTTTAGCAATACTGTGCACCTACCCTTGTCTGCCGGAAGGATGATAATGTTGTTGTCATTACTAAGTGATGTGAGTGCCTTCCTGTCCTCCATGATGATGTTGGATGCTGGGGGCTTTGCATTGCTGAGACAGGCCAAAACTTTCGTCCATACTTGCTCTGCTTCCACTTCAGAGCGAACACCATCCCCACTGACACAGCGGCCAGGGAGGCAGAAGAACAGCACATCAAGAAGGCCCTGAGTAAATGTGGTTATCCCAGCTGGACTTTTGTCAAAGCTGGAAAGGCACCTAAAGAAAGCTCCAGCCAATCCAGGAGAGAAGGACAACCACTGCCCAAGCGAAAACCTGTAGTGATCCCGTACGTGTCAGGAACAGTTGAGACGCATTTTTTCTAAACACCGGGTCTCTGTGGCTTTTAAACCCCAAAACACGCTGCGCCAAAAATTGGTCCACCCCAAGGATCGGGTCCCCCTACACAAACAGAGTAACATAGTGTACGCTGTTAAGTGCCAGGAGGATTGCCAGGATTTATACATCGGAGAAACCAAACAACCTCTGGCGATATGGATGGCACAACACAGAAGAGCCACCTCGTCAGGCCAGGACTCTGCAGTCTGTTTACACCTACAGGCCAGTGGACACTCTTTCAAGGATGAGGATGTACACATCCTGTACAAGGAGGAACGCTTTTTTGAGCGCGGAGTCAAGGAGGCCATTTAGGTGAAAAGGGAAAGACCATCTCTGAATCGACGAGGGGGCCTAAGGGTACATCTTTCGCCATCTTACAATGCTGTGATTGCAGCCATTCCCCAACTCTCTGTGAATGGTACTCATGGCCATTGATCAGTGGGTTTTGGTCAGTGGTTGTTGATCAATGGTCATGAGAATTTGCATAATTATGATTAAGGAACTGACCTCCCAGCCCATTGTTCCTTCAGTGGGCTGGTTTCAGTCATTATGCAAATGTACTGTTTATAAGATTGGGGAAACCTGCAGTCAGCTGAGACTGAAGAAGTCACTTGGATGAGTGACGAAACGTTTCTCCCACAAAACGCTACGTCCAGATGAACAGAATCAACTTTTGGAGACAAGATGCACTAGTTTAAAATGTAAGTAAAGAGAATTAAGGTTGTCCTGAAGGGTAATGGAAAGAAAGAGGACAAGGCAGAAGAGGATGAGCGAGAAGGAGGTACAAAGTTAGGATCCAGGACTAAAATTAATACCTAAATGAAAATGAAGAAAATGATGCACTTTTAAGGTTGATACTCTAAGCAAATCTCCAAGTAAGTGTGGAATAATTGTGCAGCGTGTTGAGAAATTAGAGTTAAAATGTGAGGATGGATCATCGATTTTTTTTCAAATATCATCATCATTTTATATAAACAGTTCATTTATTGTTAGCACTACAAGGTTCCTGGTTTGCTGCTTCAAAATCAAAAGAAAAAAAAAATCAAAAGATGCGTGAGAGATATAGATCAAGGAAGGAAGAAAGGCCCAAAGAAGCTTATTTATAGGGCACAGAGTACTGTGCTACGCCTCAAGCACTGATTACAACATCCTTTAGAAATGAAACATTAAAACACAAAGATAACTGTCTTACTTTCTCTGGTAGAGAAATCACTGACACTTTTCTGTGGAACTCACTTGAGCAGTGTTTCTGCAGTCAACAGAAACCCAGATGTGCCTGGTGAAAACTGGGCATGTTGCCACTGTTTTAAAGGGCAAATGCATAATGTTAAAAATGACTGTGATGACCGCAGCAATTTCCTAATGTTGTAAACCTGCTCAACATTTGGCAATAAAACCCTTTCTGATTCTGATTAGAGATAGTGAATCTGTGCTTAAAAGTGATTAATTGATTAATCTAAATTGCCAATAGGTGTGAATCTGTGAGTGAATGTGAATGCTAATGGTTGTCTGTGTCTCTATGTGTTAGCCCTGTGACAGACTGGTGACCTGTCCAGGGTGTACCCTGCCTCTTGCCCTATGACAGCTGGGATAAGCTCCAGCACCCCCCGCGACCCTGCACTCAAAAAAATAACTCTTTAAATGAACATAAAAAAAATCATGGAAAGAATTTCCATGTGATTAAATTGCTTTATTTTAGCACTATGCAATTCTGTTACTCCAACTTAATGCACTCAAGTTGGACCAACTTAATTAAAGATTGATGAATCAACGTATTTACTGCATTTTGATCCAATATATTTTAATAGTGTTGATCCAACTTAAAGAGTTTTGTTCCAACTCAATTCAGTAGGTTTTCTCCAACTAATTTACTAAATTTGGTCCCAGCTTAAGTTAATTGAGTTGAACCAATCATACAAATTAAGTTATTCCAACACAAGTCTTTAATGCTAATAGAAAGCAATTTAATCACGTGGAAATTCTTTCCATGATTATTTTAAGTTAATTTAAAGAGTAATTTTTTGGAGCATTTAACAAAGTCTAGAGTCTGATTAACATACATTTCACTATTACATCTAAAAGGTAAATAAAAATTTGTCATACACATCTTTTTGTTTTCTCCAATTTATTGAATTTATAGCAAATTTCACATAACGTATAAAGAATACATGAAATGCAAGTGCAAGTTACATAACAGAAAAAAAGTAGTGGACAAAGCGGAAATTTAACGTGTTAAAACAATTTTTTTTAACAACAATGAATGGCTGAATCAGGTGATTTTCTGATGACCAATACAACTACTTTGAAGGTCAACAGATGCACTTTCAAAAAAGAAAGAGCACCAATTTTGTGTTTATTCAAAATCAATAAAAAATGCATGGTATCATCTATCTGCAATTATTTTAGGTTCATGGTCCAGATACATGGTGTAGCTGTTGTAATGGGAACATTTCTCAACGAGAAAATAGTGTTTTGAGAACCTGTACTTTGTGTGCTGTTGGATTGTTCGTGTGCAACTAATTCCATAAGAATCTTCTGCAGGACCTCAAAGGTGTACCTGAGTTCCAGAGGGTAGCTCAGGTTCAGTGAATAGACCAGACCAAGCAACATTGTCTGCAAAAACTACATTGCCCAACTCACCCATCACTTCCACCCCCTCTAGAACAATCATAACATCCTGAGGGTCATCGCCAGGCTCCGCACCCTCTGATCGAAAGACACAGATTCCAAAGACTGTCTCTGCTATGGCAGTGGCGATGCTTTTTATCAACTTCCTGTGACAATAAAACAAACAAAAAAAAAGATAATGATTTCTCACTAATGTCCATTGCAAACAGTTTTAAAAGTACATATCTGTTTTACATTAATGTAAAATACCTAAAAGCTTTATTCATTCAAGCTTTATAATAATGTAAATCTAATCAAAAATGACTGCCCGATATTTTTCCTGACTCAAGAGAAGTTCATTCAATACCTCAACAATGTCCTGTCTTTCAAAATCTTGAGTTGTGACAGGGGTGACTGTGGCACAGGAGGTAGAGCAAGTTGTCTACTGGTTTAATCCCTGGCTTCTCTAATCTGATACTAAAACTATCAATGGGTAACATACTGAACCCCAAGTTGCTCCTGATACATCCATTGAAGTGTAAATGTTACATAAAAATCTTGTATGAATGTGTGTATGAATGAGGTTATTATAATGATATTATAATAAGGTTAGTATAAAACACTCAAGAATGGTGCGTGTAGTATCCAGTGAGAAACATAAAGCTCTTACTTTTCCTATTTTAAAAGGTATTTTTTACAGCCACCGGTAATTTACAGGAAAACCCCATCCCCTGAAACTTTTTGTATGTAGTTCAAGCTTATCTTTGATCATCTCCTTAGTTAAGGATACAGGCAAGTTAACATACCAGGTAATCCTTCACCAGCTTCTCAGGATCTTCATTCAGGTACACGCAAAGACCTTTGGCGATGTATTCTCTTCTGATTTCAACAGCATCAGTCTTTATACACAGAGGGGGAAAAAAACAAATATATACGGAAATCCATCTCAACGACCTAGCAGTGGGATTAAAGAACTTTTAGTTGAATTACCAGGAATTTGTGAGAAAAAGAGAGGCTATTGTTTTACAGTCTTAATCTTTTCAAATAGTATTTATGCATTTTAGACAAGTCTGTCATTTTAATATTGTTTTTTACTTTGTGTATTAATTTAATCATGCCATACCCCCAATTCAAGAAAGTTTAGATGATGTGTACATAAAATCAGAATGCAATGTTTTCTTGGTCTCAAAACTATATGTCACTTACAAATGAATATATTAAATTTTTAACATGGGAATGTGATAATTTTTAAGAAAAATATTAGCTCACCTTGAATTTGATGAACTGGCCTGCCAGCTCTCCAGACCTTTCACCACCTGATAAGATTAAACATTTATTATATTTACAGGAGGGAACTGCAAGTCTCCAAGTTTATTAAGTAGAAAAATATTTAATTTCAAAAACATTAAAAAACAGGAAAACACATCTGTTCATGTTTTGTCTTTCCTCCTCAGTGTACTAAAAACTAGGGCTGGGTATCGTCACTGATTTCTAGAATCGATTCAATTCCGATTCACAAGGTCCCGAATCGATTCGATCCACGATTCGATTTAATTCGATTCGATTCGATTTAAATCTGGGAAATTTTGACAGTCAGAGATATAATTCAGATCAGGACATTTACATATTTTTGTATCTATAAAAAGGAAGCTGACACTCTCAAGACTTTATCCAAGGTGTGAGCATCACAGCAGATGCCTTTGTGTCAAAGTAGCTGAAGATAAAACACAGAAAAACATGTAGGTGATTTTCCTGGCCTGGGATTTTATAAAAATATTCTGCAGTACATCAAAAACGAAAGAAAACCATTAATTAATCAACATTACCTCTGACGTTACAGCGGTTTTATTAGAGACATGGCTAAGCATTTTGCATTTTGAATAATTTTAAAAAGTTTCAATTTGTTCAGTATTGAACAGCAGAAATGAGGTTTTCTTTTCGGAAGAATGTAAAAGGGGAAAAAACAGCGGCCGACAGCGCTGTAAGCAACAGTAGACTTGTGTAACAAGCAAGCGAATAATGAAGAAAGCGAAACTGTTCGAGAGAGAGGGGGGGGGGGGGAGAGGGGGATGGAGAGAGGGAGAGAGAGAGAGAGAGGGGGGGGGAGGGAGAGAGGGAGAGAGAGAGAGCTGCGCATCGCAATGGAAGCAAAACAGTAAAAGAGTGAATTCATGACGATGTTTATGTGAAGCGTTTGGATCTTCTTTTGCTGCTGATTCGGTCAATATTGTTTGGAGAGAGATCAAACTAACAGCTTTAGAATCAGCGCATAAAGGGCGTGAACACAAAGCGCGGACCCGCCCACAGATCAGAATCAGCGAGCTGTCGGCTTTCAGCCCCGACTGTGAGAAAGGCGACATCTAACTGATTCTGATCCGCGGGTCGCGCTGTGTGTTTAAGTCTATGTGCAGAATCCCTGTACCTGCTCTCATTTACTGTTTGGTGGTTCTTGAAATTTTGTGAGATGTCACCAGAGATTCTGGCATTTCGGACAAAATAAATTTATATTAAAAAATCGATTCAGGATTTTAATGAATCGATTTTACGTTATCCAAGCCAGAATCGATTTTAATCGATGAATCGATTATAAAAACCCACCCCTACTAAAAACACATTAATTGTTAAATAAACCACTGTCCATCAGTTGCAACTTACAAACTTACAAATTTCAACAACCCACACGTAAAATGTAAATTTATCACAACAGTCTCTGTGGTAGAGCCAAACTAGCTTATGTGCAGAGGTTAAGTTATAAACAATATCTATATTTTGAGTAGCTAAGTCTTTCATATTAGGCTATCATGCTAGCATGACATTGGGCTATATTCTTGCACTAACGTGTTAGCTAGCTAGAATGGCATAAACAAACAGATATTTAAAAAAAAAAAACAAATGTGAATAAATAGAACTGAAAAGAATCGACAAACTAATGATGCCTTTGTGCAAAAAGTATTTTCATCAAGATGGATGAAGATAGATTCACTCTTACCTTTCCAAGATGACCGCGAAGCAAACCGTGTGCTTTCCTGCCTCTTGTTGTTTAGAATCTCACGTGATCTTGTGATATCGCGAGTCTTTAAGGCAGCTAACCACACTTGTTAGATTTTATCATGTCATATCAACAAGAATAAATTTAAGAGGTGCTAAGTTGGTAAATTTCATGTAGATCTTATATGATTTTATTACATTTACCTTAGAAACATAAATTCATTGTGTTCAAATTACATGTTAGAGTCTTGTAAATGCAATAACCACCAAATTTCACTTTTTTGAGTGTGGAAAGCATAAGCGGAAGCAAATGGATGGATGGATCAACAATGATATAAATGAATTGCAGGTTTTTACAATGTACTTAAAACTGTTTGGGCTAAGAGAAAAGAAAATGGAAAAAAAAAAGTTTTTTTACATGTTAAAATACTTTCAGTTGGGCTTTATGTGCCCCACAAAGTAAAGCTGACAGTCCGGCTTTATAAAGTGAGCCACAGTGGCAAAGTTTCCAAATCCGAGTAACTGCAAGGATTTAGGGCCTGTAATAACTTGCAAGTTTTTTTTTTCTTTTCAGTGATGACAATCCTTTGGATCTTTTTGCCAGCACAAACATTTTTTTTCCCCTATGGAAAATAAATAACCTGCATGCTTTCATTTCACGTTCGCATGGGATGTTACGCCTCGGGAGTGAGAATGGGCTCAGAATATGTACAGTGGGGCAAAAAAGTATTTAGTCAGCCACCGATTGTGCAAGTTCCCCCACCTAAAATGATGACAGAGGTCAGTAATTTGCACCAGAGGTACACTTCAACTGTGAGAGACAGAATGTGAAAAAAAAATCCATGAATTCACATGGTAGGATTTGTAAAGAATTTATTCGTAAATTAGGGTGGAAAATAAGTATTTGGTCACCTCAAACATGGAAAATCTCTGGCTCTCACAGACCTGTAACGTCTTCTGTAAGACGCTTTTCTGTCCCCCACTCGTTACCTGTATGAATGGCACCTGTTTGAACTCATCATCTGTATAAAAGACACCTGTCCACAGCCTCAAACAGTCAGACTCCAATATATATATATATATCAGGGGTGCAACAATATTCGTATCGATATTGAACCGTTCGATACAGTGCTTTCGGTTCGGTACGCATATGTATCGAACAATACAAAATTTGTAATTTATTTTATCAACTTTCCTTCTGACGATGCTGTGTTGAGCGCTCGGTGAATCTGCGTTCGACTACTCCGCCTAGGCTCGACAGTGCAGCCTAGGCGGAGTAGTCGAACGCAGATTCACCGAGCGCTCAACACAGACAGCATCGTCAGAAGGAAGAGCGCAGGACAAGCTAGCGAGACAGAAGTTAAGCTCTCCTTGCAACATGGACCTTCCCCACCCTCATTCAGATCTGGCGTTTGGAATTATTTTGGTTTTCATGTGACGTATGACCCTGAAGGTAAGCGAGTCATGGACTAAAGTAAAACAGTATGTTGGATGTGCCATGCAATGCTCAATTACATGGGTGGGAACTAGTGTGTTAGCGCAGTTAGCTCGTTAACGTGTTGGCCGTCTAGCCCCATGCACGGAGCGATCGGCGGTAGCTCGTTAACGGAGATTTGCCGTGTTGTGGCGTTAAGGTCATTTCAACGAGATTAACCTGAAAGCACTAGTGGGAACACAACGAATATGACTGCACATTTACGCCGACATCATCCTAGTGCAAAGACAAGTGGAAGCAGAAAAAAAACAAGCAAGCATGCTACTAACTTTAGCCGAGTCATTTAGACAGCTGTTAGCACATGATTCTCCTTATACCGGTATGTTTAATATGCTGCTGAGAATATAGCCCAGAAGAAGCGGATAGTATAGCTTTTATTTTGGAAAGAGACATTTCTCTGTAATAAACTCTCTTTTCCAAAGATGAGTGATTCCTCAATCAGATACAGGGCTCGCAATATCGCTAGCCCAACGTCCCGAGGCTAGCGATTTTTTCAGTCGGGCTACCAAAATCTATCTCTGCCCTGCCCGTCGGGCTATTGTAGGAAGGAAAAATATATGTCAATGCTTTTGCATTCTTTCAGAAATGTAGCTGGGTAATTATGTCATTGGCATCGGTGAGCCACTGTCAATATGTGACATATTGAAATCGCGTTTGAATTTGCGCTTGTTTTTTTGCTTTCACTTTGCAATCGTGCGAACGGTGTATAGAGAGCGACAGCACTGATCTGTGAGTGATGATAATTTGTGCACCAATTCCTCTGACATCGTCTTATTAATTGTTTGCTTACTATGCAAACATGACAAGTGAAATCTCCCGCAGCAACAACTTAAACATGTGAGAGGTTGATCGCGCAGAGAATCGCTGAGCTTATGTGAGTGCGTGTGTAAAAGCAGCAGGATATATATTTGACTACGATGACCTGGATGACTGAGAACCTTCACAGACAGATATATATTTTAGTTCTGCTGAGCCAAATAAGACAGGTCAGGGTGAAGAAGTGACAGCCAAAGAAAAGCTTACCACAAAACAGAGAAGTTATGACAAATCAGACATTGCGGCGCGCACAGACGCAGCGGCCCGGAGCTCCTACACTTTTGCACTTTTGGTGGTACTGTGTATTATTTCACACAGTCTGGGGTTACTTCAATACAACAGAGATGATCTACTACAACTAAGCCGTGGAGATCTTCAACTAACATCCGAGTATCTCATCCCCCCGGAGATCGTTAAGCAACCCCCGGGGCTACCCGCAACAGCAAGCCGCAGGAGGAGACGTTGCGAGCGGAGGCAGAAGAGAGGCAGGCGGGGAGGCCTGTGGGCACGGCTAAAGACTAGTCCGTTTAAACCACCACTCCCGATCATATTCCTCTCCAACGCCCGTTCAATCCGTTACAAACTGGATGAAATACGACTGCAGATCGCCACTCGACGGACTTTTAATAACTGTTCGTGCATGATTTTCACTGAAACCTGGCTGGACAGCGCCATTCCCGATGCGGCTATTGATCTAGCAGGCCGCACCGCCTATCGAGCCGACAGGTCTGCGGACTCGGGTAAGAAGACTGGCGGGGGGCTGTGCATCTATATTAACAACTTTTGGTGCACGAACGTCACGGTAACGGAAAGACTGTGCAGTACAGAGGTAGAACTGTTGGTGTTAAAGTGCCGTCCATTCTATCTCCCTCGGGAATTTTCTGCCGTTTACATCTGCGCTGTTTACATTCCACCAGATGCTAATGCTAAGCTAGCGTTAGCACAATTGAGCAGCAGCATCAATAACAGCCTGGTAGCACACCTGGACAGTGTCTTTATTGCGGCTGGGGATTTTAACCACGCGGACCTGAAATCTGTACTTCACAATTTCCACCGTAATGTGAAGTGTGCTACCAGAGGAGATAGAACGTTGGACCAGGTGTACACCAACATGGCGAATGCGTACAGAGCCCAGGCTTATCCCCACCTGGGTCTGTCAGACCATCTCTCCCTTCTGCTACACCCAATATACACACAAAAGATCAAGAGCACTGGGATTACAACCAAAACCGTGAGAACATGGCCGCAGGATGCTATTCCGATGCTTCAGGACTGTTTCCACTGCACAGACTGGGATGTATTCAAGGTGCAGGACACTGACAATCGTGTCGCATTGGACAGTTACACCTCCACTGTCTTGGACTACATCTGTTTCTGTGTGGACAATGTAACAACTTGGAAACGATTCCGTGTGTTCCCTAATAATCCACCCTGGATGACACACGGAGTTCAACAACTTATTCGAACAAGGAACAACGCTTTCAAATCCGGGGACCAGGAGGCATACAGTGCTGCCAGGGCCAACCTGAGAAGAGGCATCAAGACTGCCAAGCAGCAGCACAGGAGGCGTATCGAGGCCAGGTTTGAGAACAACACAAACCCAAGGCAGGTCTGGGAGGGCATCAGGGCTATCACGGACTACAAAAGAAGAACACCATCACCCTCAGCCGACAGTTCTACTCTGGCTGAGGATCTAAATCTCTTTTATGCCCGTTTTGATAGGGAGAACACCGACCCTGTCCTGTCCCCTCTCCCCTCAACCGATCCTGCTCCAGTCCTGAGCACTCATGAGCTGAGGCGTGTGTTCCGGAGCATTAACACCAGGAAGGCGGCCGGGCCAGATGGAGTGCTGGGCCGGGTGCTAAAAGACTGTGCTGCGGACCTGGCGGACGTCTTCACCTCTATATATAACACCTCGTTGTCCTGTTCACTGGTACCATCCTGTTTCAAAGCAGCAACCATCGTTCCCATCCCAAAACAGTCAAATGTCACATGTCTGAACGATTTCAGACCTGTGGCACTCACCCCCATTCCCGCCAAATGCCTGGAGAGACTGGTCATTAAACACATCAGAGCTGCTTTTCCACCATCCCTGGACTCGCACCAGTTTGCATACAGGGAGAACCGGTCAACCGAGGATGCGATCGCCACAGTGCTGCACACATTACTGAAGCACTTGGAACACAGGAACACCTATGCACGGCTCCTCTTTGTAGACTACAGCTCGGCTTTTAATACCATCCGGCCATACAAACTCCGTCCCAAACTCCACCAACTGGGACTTAACTCCTCTCTGTGCAACTGGATTGTGGACTTCCTCACTCACCGTAGACAGAGTGTCAGAGTGGGTAAGAACACCTCCTCCACCCTTGTGGTCAACACCGGTGCCCCTCAGGGGTGTGTTCTGAGCCCTCTGCTATACACTCTCTTCACCCATGACTGTATTTCCTCCTGCGCGTCCAATCTCATTGTTAAGTTTGCAGATGACACTACAGTGCTCGGACTTATATCCAACAATGATGAGACAAACTATAGGACAGAGGTGCAACAACTAGAGTCATGGTGCCACGACAATAACTTGGTCTTAAACACCAAAAAGACCAAGGAGATCATTGTAGATTTCCGGAAGAGGGGTCATAACAACCATCTGCCTCTCTTCATTGGCAGTGAGGCGGTGGAGAGGGTGAGCAATTTTAAATTCTTGGGGGTAACTGTGACCGAGGACCTGTCCTGGGGCAACCATATCACCTCAGTTGCACGGAAGGCCCAACAGCGCCTCTACTACCTGAGGAGACTGCGGAGCGCACACATTCCCAGATCTCTGATGTTGAACTTCTACAACTGTGCCATCAGCAGCGTTCTGACGTATGGATTTCTAGTGTGGTTCCCCAGCTGCACCAAGGCCGATCAGCAAGCACTCCAGCGGGTGGTGAAAGAAGCTGGCAGAATTATTGGAACAAGTCTGCCAGAGATCAGTAATATCTTCCCCACTCGCTGTCTGAGGAGGGTGCACAGTATCCTGCGGGACCAACATCACCCTGCGCGCCACCTTTTCCATCTGCTGCCCTCAGGGAGAAGGTACAGGTCTATACAGGCCAGAACATCCAGACTGGCCAACAGCCTGTATCCACAGGCTGTGAGGCTCCTGAACTCTCTGCCCCCCTCTCACGGACAATAACCATATCCAACTTCTTAATAGCAATGAACTGGTCTGCATTGGTGCATCATATCTTTATTCTCTTCCCCCTCCTGCCCCCCCCCCCCCTCTTTCTTAAATAGATAACTATCATATCTGATATCATATCTCACAGTACAATAATATTGAATGGGTGCATTGTTGTATTTTGTCATGTTTCTCAGGTCTTTGTCTGAATTTCTACGAACATTATTGCTAAGGATTGTCTTATTGCATTGGAGTCACACTGGGTTAAATATGTACACTTGGGTTTTAAGGGGTATTTATTATTTTCTTCTTTTTTTGGGTTGTATGGAAGCCCCAAACGCAATTTCATTGTTCTTGACAATGACAATAAATAAATACTACTACTACATGGCAAAAAGAAAGTGCAGCTTTATGGTTTCATGGACAAAAGAATTTCTGTGGCTGCAATATGACGAGCTAAATAACCAGGGCTGCACATAAGTGGTCCGCAGGTGCGTATTCGCTGTCAAAATAAAAAACATGCACAAGGGTTAGGGTTAAATTTAAAAACTGTACTTTTGAGTTAAAATATATATTTATAATTTTAATAAATGCCAAATTAAAAAGGCATGAACATTTTTTTGTATCGAAAAAATATCGAACCGTGACACCAAAGTATTGAACCGAACCGAACCGTGAATTTTGTGTATCGTTGCACCCCTAATATATATATATATATAATTTTCTTCTTTTTTTTTTTTCTTTTTTTTTTTACATATATTGTCCGTCTTCCAGATACAGACGGACAAAATGGTGGTGGCTAACCAACCGGACATAGTGGTGGTAGACAAACAGAATAAGACGGCCGTAGTGATCGATGTAGCGGTTCCGAATGACAGCAATATCAGGAAGAAGGAACACGAGAAGCTGGAGAAATACCAAGGGCCCAGAGAAGAGCTCGAGAGGATGTGGAGGGTGAAGGTAACGGTGGTCCCCGTGGTAATCGGAGCACTAGGTGCGGCGACTCCCAAGCTAGGCGAGTGGCTCCAGCAGATCCCGGGAACAACATCGGAGATCTCTGTCCAGAAGAGTGCAGTCCTGGGAACAGCTAAGATACTGCGCAGGACCCTCAAGCTCCCAGGCCTCTGGTAGAGGACCCGAGCTTGAAGGATAAACCGCCCGCAGGGGCGTTCTGGGTGTTTTTATATATATATATATATATATATATATATATATATATATATATATATATATATAAAAACACAACAACATCACAACAATATATATATATGTATATATGTATATATATATATATATATTGTTGTGATGTGGCACTGAATTAGTGTAATACACTGGATAAGCTCTGTATGTGATTATTTGTGGAATACACAGTTTGAAATTATTCAGCACAAAGTGAATAACCACAATGGTGTTATCTTCCATTTTTGATCATTCTTTATTTTTCATCAGATTTGTTAATCATCTTTGTAACAACTGCACATCATTTACACGCATTTATGCTTTATCTTATTTACTTATTTGTCTTGTGTGATTTTTTTTCTCCTTTATTGTCAGGACATCATTTTAGAGTATCAAAAATATTGTTTCTGTAGATTTCATTGCACTAACATAGGATTTACTGGCAGTAAAAAGTGAGGACATTCTCTTGGTTTCCTCGTACAAGCACTGCAGGGCAGTGGAGGCCACAGGTCAGAGTATCCAGCCAGGCTATGTACAGAGCACTGGGGCAGTCGCCGTGCGGCACAGGAAGACTCCTAAAAGAATTCAATTATAACAAAAAAAACCCCAAAAAGATTATTGAATTACAATCAACATAACAAAATGGCAAAATAAATTTAAAAATAACCTTGCTTGGGGATTTTTTTTTTTGCTGCAACTACAGAAATAAACTTCTTCTATATTTTTATTTATTTATTCTTTTTCAAAACACACTGTATTTTGTGGTTTAGCATTAAAATAAATGAAGTACCATAAAAAAAAATAGACTGTTCTTGTTTTGTATTTGAAATCTTACATTCTAAAGAACAAAGTGGTTTGGCATAAAATTATCTTTTTTTTTTTCTTTTCTTTTTTGTTTTAATTGTAACTGTACACTACGAGTCAAACGTTTTAGAACACCACAGTTTTTTTTATTATGCAGTTTAATTGTACTCTGAAATGAAAGCATAGAAACAAATCAGCAACTACAGTTAAAAACGAAACAACTTTTGACCAATAGTGTGTGTGTGTATATATATTTATATGAATATATGAATATATATATATATATATATATATATATATATATATATATATATATATATATATATATATATATATATATACACACACATATATATATATATAATTTCCAATATCTATTAGGCATTGTGTTGAGTCACTAATACTTTTACTGTCCCTTGTGTATTTAAAAATATTTATTAAATATTAGATCTTATTATTATCATGTTTTTATAGCTAAAATATGCAATTTATGTTTTAAAAATGTTAAACATATACTATAATGGTAAACAGATGTAAAGTCATTTAATTCCTGAAGGTTGCATTGCTGAATCCATTACAATTATCCCCTTTTATTTTTGATCTGCATTTTCATATTATATATTATACACCACATTATAGTATAATACAAACCATCTAGGGAATGTTAAATGGTGTATGCATGTATAATAAAACTGCCTAAATTCTGGGTCTAAATATACACCAGAACAATGGCAGCATATACGATGTTATAGATAATAGACAGTTTTAACAAATTTGCACCAAAAAAGGTTCTGAATTTCACCGGTAATAAAAACAGTCGACTTACACAAGCACGAGGGTGGTATTTTGTGAATTCCTCCGGATGATTTCATTCAGCCTTACTTTTCTCTCAGACTGTAAATAAAAAAATTTTTAAAAAATTTATTTGATGGACAATCATAAGCATGTCATCTCCTCCTTTAGTCAGAAATGAGGTACAGAGAGACAGACCTTAAGTCTAAAAGCTTCAAACTGTTTGTCAGATATTTTCCATGGTTCCTTCTTTTTTAGTTCCTGAACCGAGACATCTTCCTGCTGTTCGTCATATAGCCTGTAGGGCGCAACATTCTCCAAAAACCTATTCATACTGCAAGGCATCAAAAAGACACAAATGAGTTTGCTGGCAAGGAAAGAAACACCCTGCTAGAATTAAACATGCTCTAAATAATTTTACTTCCAGTGTTCTATTACAGTTAATTCAACATCATGTTTAAAAATATCTTTTTCACTAAATAAAAATGGGACTCATAATTGAAACATTAAGGTGAAATTCCATGCCTTTCGTCTGTTTATGGGGTTAAAAGCGTCACAGAGTTTTGTAAAAGTGTATATTTTGTCTTATTTGAAAAAGATGGTAAGATTTTCATACTTTTTGGGTTGAGGACTCCTCTCAGTGTCTGTCATGACGACAACATCAGTAACATTGATACGGAATCTCTTCAGCAGGGCCATCATTCTGAAAGAAATCAAAAACAACCTTAAAGCACTTCAGTTTCTGAAAATCAAACACCATGTCATATAACCTGAAACATTCCTAAACATTTTCACCCCAATCTGAACAGCATGCAGGGAAACGCTCTTTCAGTCCTGGTGCTATTTCAAATTTGATCGCCGACTGTGTGTTGTACATCTAAAATATACAGTTTTAAACTTTTCTAAAGGAAAAAATTATATCAATTTAATCAATACATTATTTAACAATAAAGAAATAGATCACAAATAAAAACTTACTGGAAGAATGTTTACCTCCACGCCTTTCAATTTCAATTTATCTATGAATAAGGGTTTTCAAAAATACAAATATTGTCAATTCAAATACCAAAACAGAGGATAACATAGAATAAACCTACGCATCACGGCTTTCCATCATGTTTTCTTCATCTCCCAAAATGAATACCCTAATCTTACAGCTTCGCCAGCATTTTCTCCTGGTGAGCAGGTAAGGCACCAGTAGAATTAGTCCTAGAGAAGAGCAAGATAGCGGTGGTTTATTTTATATTCAACATGATAGGTGAAGATTCAGTTTTGACTAAAGCCAATATTGGCACTAAAATTATATCTATCAACTATCCATCCACCAGTCTAAGTTGAAATGTTGAGACCTCCTTGTCTTTGGCTACTGACTGATCTAGGTGTTTCCAGATTAGCTCACAGACCAACTCATCCTTTGATTCACATTCACAATGTGTCCAAGAGACATCATAGTTAGATGACCAAAGTAAGTGGTCAGAATCCCAAACTGGTGGCCCGGAATTCTGACCAGATACCCAATCCACACACTTTTATATCAACTCAGTGTTTCAACTAAGTGTTACACACATATTAATAAATTGTCATGTAACCCGTGTGCCATGTTTCACCTCCATCATCAGCTATCCAATAGACATCGATAGTCTTTGTTCCCCCAGCATTCTTAAACACAGTCTTGACCTGATCGCTTTTGCTGTTTTCAGAAATGTCATTAGCTGCAAAAAGCAATAGATATGTGTTATCATAAAGATTACTCCATATTCGTACTTAAGAAGCAGTAATTATAATGTATATTTGTATTAGAAGTGCTTACCAGAGTTTTTCTCAGGAAGCTGATGGTCATTGCTTTCAATGGCTTCATCAGGCTCAAAGCCTTGGTTTTCTAACGTTAAAAAATAAATTATATATATAAATTATACATATATACGTTTGGGAATTGATGCCTAAAAGAATTCTAGGCCATGTATCCAACCTTTAAAATCAGCATGGTCATTGATGTCCAGCCCATCCATCATCCTCAAGATACACAAACAGTAGTTGGCATCAAATGTATCACTGAAGAACAGTAAAAGAGAGTGTGTGAGCAACAGAAATACTTTTAAGGACTCTTTACAGCAAAAACAAAAAAAAAAGTGTAGCATTCATTTCAGTGTTAAGTAGAAGGTGTCATAATATTGTATGGTACTTTCGATATGCTAAAAATGCACACCACACTTTTAAAAGAATCGTTAAAAGGCTTTTTATGAATTTTAGACCAAATCATTAAGTTGACCCTTAAGACCACGGTGTATGTAAGCCAAATTTTCGTGGATGGTAACGTGACCCCACCCTACCTATCTATGAATAACGTTTTTCAAAAATACAGATATTGTCAATTCAAATACCAAAACAGAGGTTAAAATAGAATAAACCTACGCATCACGGCTTTCCTTCATGTTTTCTTCATCTCCCAAAATGAATACCATAACAACACCATAACGTTTTTTTCAGAATTGATTCAAAGATGTAATCTTTGATGTTTACAATAGAATGATGCTCACACACACAGAATATGAAAAAAATGATAAGCTTACTATATAGTGTGGATATAATCATCAATGCTTGTAGGAGAACTTTCCATCCAGTTTGACTTGAAGCCAATGACCAGCGTGTTAGGCTTTAGCTTGCCGAGACCAGAAGCCTTGAATTAAAATAACAATAATAATAATAATAATAGTAATAATAATAATAAGAAGAAGCTGTCAGAAACAGCCAAAAGTTTTAGGGATTTCAGGCATTTTACATTTTAAGTTAAACTGAGTTAAACTCTTGGATATCTATATTGAAAATGTCAAAAAACTTTACAATATTTTCAAGATAGTGGAATTTTAAAATGACACCATAAATAAGATGCAGGAAAAACACATAAATCCACCCCTAAACAAGAATATAAATTATAGCATTTCTTTTTAAACAGACCATTTAAACACAACCCTTTGCTTCACTTGTATTATAGTACTGAAATGTTTGATAACATTTTATAGTTTAAAAAAGGAATGATATGCCATGTGTCACGGTTCTGGGTCAGTGTTGACCCAGCATTTTGAGTTTCTTATATTTTGGTCTATTTTTGCATTATGGATTGTTTTCTGATGTTCTGGTGCTTTGTTTATTATTATCATTATAGATCTGTTTCAGTTATTCTTGGTGAGGTATCAGTTCTTAGGTTTTGGGTTCTCATGTGTATTGCAGTTTCTGTTCAGTGTCTAGTCTGTCTCTGTGTCGTGTCTGCATCTTTAGTGGTTTCTTGTTTCCTGTCTTTTTGTGAAAGTCTTTGTCTTATGTTAGTGTGTGCAGCTTAGCTCCCCCGTCTCGTTAGCCCTGATCTCCCCCAGCTGTGTCTCCCTTCTGTTACCCATTCCCTGATTACCACCCTGTGTATATTAGCCCTGTGTTGTCCTCAACCCAGTGTCGCGTTGTACCCTCAGATTATGCCTGTGCGGTTTTTTTGGTTTCTGTATTCATGGCACTTCACGTTTGGTTTTCATGTCAGCAATAAAGCTGAGGTTTTGATTTACAATTCTGTGTTCCAGTCCTGCGCTTGGGTCCTCCTCTCCACCTGCCCGCACACAGAGCCCTGACACCATGATTACAAACCAAAAGCTGATTTGTAAGTAGAATGCCATTCTTGACACATCCACATAGGTATTTGTGTCTTCTGCAACTCAATGAGAAACCTTTAATTTTTCAGGCTAAATAGAGCCACTCACATGCTGATAAAAACGGTTTAACATTATCTAACATTATGAGACTCATACAGTATAACTTGTAAGAAGCCATTATTCATTTTCTAGTTTCTTTTGGGTAGTGAGCAACAATTGCTTGTCAAATAGAGGACCTACCTGCATCAGATATCGAACTCCATCTCTGAGGGTGTTAGCTGTAAACTGAGTGTAAAACGAGCGAACTTTCCTCTTGTTTAGCCATTTAACATACTGATCTGTGGAATCCTGAAACTGGGTCTGCTTGTCTGGCTCCTGGAAAAGGCAATTTCAACCTTCCATGAAAAGCAGAAGGAACTGAGCATGTGCAATTTAAAAAAAAAAAAAAAAAAAAAAAAAAAAAAAATTCTAACAAAAAGCCATTGTGAGGACTTTTAATAAGTGGATACAAAAATGTCAATCAGTTGTCATTTATAACTTATAAATAAACATGAAACAAAGAAACTCACCATTATAATGTTTCCACAGATCATAAGGCTTACTTGCTTAGTGAAGCAGCCAACAAAATCCACCAGTGCAGGGCGCTGTTTTGGAGGTCCAGTCATGACAAGGCACTGTGGTCTAATAAAAGGACATCAGAGAACAAAGATAATGTCCGGGAGTTACTGTCTATTTGAATTATCCTAATGTTTAATTGAGATATGTGATCAGCACTTGTTGATATGTCCTTCTTTCACCATTCTGCATATGTTAGCAGGATTTATTTTGACAGTTTGTTTTTTTTTAAATAAAACAATGATCACACAAATACTCTTTGAAAACAGAACACATGAAATAAAAAACAGACAAATGCATTTTAACGTTTAAGATCCCTCACCTAAAATTCTTGACATGGTCCTTCACATCAGTAAGAGACACAGAGAATGACAAAGCCATGTTGTATGAACTTGCCTGTATTGAAGAGCCCCAATTTACATCTGTTGATGTAATAAAAAACATTATGCAAACGGATGCAGTATAAATGAAAGGTAATACAGTGCATTTCACTTGTCCATCTGAGACATGTTTCTTGTTAAAGCAACATTGACTTCCAACCTATGCTTGATTTTGACTCACTTGGTTTCTTTAAGTATGTAATGTATATAAACAGGAGGGAGATGACGAACCAGGTGACTAGAGCAGCCCACCAGGTAAACGCAAACATCAGAGCAAAAGATGCCATTGCTCCATACAAAGCTGTCCATTTGTTATAGTATTTAAATGCTGGCCTCCATCCTTTAAGAGATGACAAGAGAAGGACAGTTAGATCTGAGCATAATGCAAACGTTCTGATTTTAGATCTCTAGAACTGTGTCCAGTACAGCATGCAAAAAAAACCTGAAATATAAACCCCTCTTTTTGCCCTCCCTAAGCATAAGCACAAAAAATATTGAAGTGATGCTCAAAGGAATATATCTTCACATTATTTCTTATCAGCTTGTTAAGTATCACCTATCTTAGACATCACTTTTGACCTGGTGAAATAGTTAATTTCTTGTTTAGTGAATAGGCATGAGCTTTTATCAAGTCTTAGTGCAGTGCGATAGTTGAGTACATAACTTACCAGGGGAGCTGACAATTGATGCATGAAAGCAGCTTAGGTTTATGAGACAATAGGAACACAGGAAGAAGTTGGAGATAAAGGGTGCAATGATATTTAGTTGAGCTGTAATAATACAAAAGGGGAAAAAACGATCAGCACATATATGAAACAATATTTCAAATAACAGTAGGAGGACAGTTCTGAATTACACTCACCAACTAGAATGATGGCCACAGCAATGAGGTAGGTGAGTATATAGCCCCGAAGTGGTTCATTATTTTTGCCATAACCCTTTCCAAAGAATGAAATATACGGGTATACATTGTCTTTGCACAGACACTGAGGGATGAAATAAAATACAAACATCATTTCTTTAACAATAATAACTTTACTACATTTACAGATGACTATATTACATGTTTCATTGTTTTGCTGCTTATTCTAGTTGGGATATAGGAATTTGCACCAAAAAAATTAAGTTTTTTTTCTTTTTTGCAGAACCTTGCTGAAGCAATGCTGGAGAGACGGAAATCTGATTTATTTCTAATAATCATCGGTTCTCTGACATCTGTGTCAAAAAGGCAACCAGTTGTGTAAAGGTATGTGGAAAAAAGTATGTGGCTTCTTTGTCATTAAGGTCACCATCTGTTCCAGGAAGGTGATAACAAACAATGTGCTTCCCCATGTGACTGACAAGTCACGAGCCCATGAGGTAGCAGTGTCCCGTAGTTTTTCTGTTAAATTAATTCAGGTTGAATTAAAACAAAATAAAAGCTAAGATGAATGTGGCTAAGAACTGAGTTCCATCTCAAATGCTATGATCATCTTTATAAATACTATGGCAGAAATAGTAGAACTGTGAAAGCTAGTGTCAGATGTTTGTCTATCACTGTTCTACTCTGCAAAATTAATACTTTATGCTGCACAAGCTGAAAATTTGGTTAAGACAATCCATATTTTATTGTCTAAAAAATAAAACATATGGTTCAGTCATTGTGATGTATCTTTTTTTTTCAGGTGGTTCTCACCTGAAAAATTTTAGGGGCAGAAACAAGAAATCCAAGAGCAGAAGACAAGGTGGCTGCAAAGACACCAGCAACAATGAGGTAATATGAACCAGATATCAGACCCATTACCTGTAGAAAAGTTTCAAAATGAAATTGTTAAAAACTGGAATAATGTATTCAAAACAACACATTTAATATAAATGCTCACAAAAATAAACAGTACAGTTTAAATAAGCAATAAATAAGCACTTTTTAAATAGAACCAGCATTACAAGAGACAGTTCCAGAAAAGAAACACTAAACGAACAAAAGACAACATATAAGGAAATTAAAAAAGATTACAAAAAAAGACCATGAAAGAGTCAAGGGCAATTTTATAGTGAGAATAAGAATAACTTAAAAGTAGATACTAATAAGGCAAGCTAGATTTCATTATGCAGCTCATTCTAGAACCAAAGAAGCCAAAATACAGTTTCTAAGTATGTGAAAGCTGCACACTGTTTGATAAGGGCAAAGAAGGCGAACTATATATTCTGGCGCTAGGAAATGACAATTTAAAAAGTAACAAGTAATCAATTTTAGTAAATCAATTTTAAATCTTGAAAGTAGTGGACAGTCAGTACAAATTCCTTAAAAACAATGTAACATGTTCATTTTAATTGATTCTTCTAATGAACCTCGATACATCATTTTATTTAATTTATAGTCAATTCAATGCTTTTGGGTTAACCTGTTAAAAGATCATTACAATAATAGAAGACATGAAAGCATGGTAATCTCAATATGTTTCAAACTCAGATCTTTAGATCCAAAGGTGAGATGAGAATCGAAAACCATCCATGGGATTATTTTACGTGTAAATATAAAAAATAACTTAAGACCTGATCCAACCTTTCACAACCAATAACAATGTTTATTTTACCTAAATAAATAAAAAAAACTGGTTAAAATTTCAATGAACATAAATGCTATTTATCTCTTAGCTGACCAGTACCTGCGAGTAGTTTGCCAAACCCTGTGAACAAGCCTGTGACTGGACGCAGGTTGTGAAGTTCCAGCCCAGTTTACATGCTGGTCCCAAACAGCCACTTGTGCTGTTTCCAGTCATGAGGTCAGTCATATTTCCAGAGGCATCCCTCACTGTACTTGCGCCTGCAGTCAATTTTAGTTTCAGAACAGAGTTAAAAAACAGTTTCATAGTGTCTGACCTTTTTCTCACGGGTGGTTTCAACAAGAAAAAAAATGCCTGTATACCACAGAATCTGAATGAAGCTTTAAAGTTTAGATTCCAGCCATGTCTAATGCAAAGAAAAAAAGGAAACTGAGTAATTACCAGAAGTGATAACAATCACAACGTAGCTGAGAGTGGTGCAAAATATGGCCATTAGGGTGCCTTTGGGGATAGCAGTAGAAGGGTCCTACAAAAGAAAATATTTTTAGAGTCATCACTCACATATAAACCTTAGTGGGTTCAGTGGAAGAACCATCTTGCTTTCTTGATGCTTGTCATACTTTGAGGTCTCCAGAGATGTTGGCTCCAGACAGGATGCCAGTGCATGCAGGAAAGAAAATTGCAAACTGACGGAAAAAGTTGCCATCAGGACCTCTCCAGCTTGGTGTGAGGTTTTCTATGAATATATCCCCTGTAGAAGATACGAGATATTAGCTTAAATAGTATTAAACTTTAAATTATTAAAAACATGTCCCTATTGTAAACACATATGATGTTTGGGACAAATAAATATTTTTCGTTGAGTAACCCCACATGAGCAACAAATGTTCCTCAGTGTAAAATCGAAAATTGATCTAAAGTGCAGTTGCACATTCCACACTTTGATTCAAAGTAACAGAACACCATAGTGTTTGACAAAATGTAATATTACGTATGTTAAAACAGTCATGTTTGGTACTTCTTTGCAGATCCCTTGCAAACAAGGAGTATTCGAAGTCTACAATTTATGTAAAATAGCAGTTGCTGAGAATCTTCTCTGGTGAAAACTGCAGCCACCTTCAACTTGTACTTGTTTCAGTTGTTTGCCCTTTTAGATTTCTTCTCCAGCATATGAAAGGCACACTCAGTTGCGTCAGGATTTTGTAAAGTAGCTGAAAGTTTGCTCTTTCAGCTATTACTTCCAATAATTAATTCATGTCAATCCTATAACGTGTTCAATATTGTCAGTGACAGTCCAGAATAACTGACATCAGAGAATGAAGATTAGTGCATTAGAACTGGTAGGCAGAACTTATTAGAAGTACTGATAACTAAAGTAATTTAATCAAAATGATTTTTTCAAAGATACATTTTGGAAAATAGATTGTTGTGAGAAGAATAAACCTACTGTCATATCCAAAGAAGCCCTGTGACTTCTTCAGTAGGGTGGGAGGTATCAGTGTTCCCACAAGGTAATCAACGAAGGAAGCCATGAGAACTATGAAGAAAAAAATCTGAGCCTACGAGAGTGAAAGTGAAAAAAGAATATAGAGGGATAATTGAAACAGGTGTAATGAAGAGTAAACATTAATAAGAAACAACAATATTTGTAACCCATGTCCAGCAAACAAAGTGAAATGTGTTTGGGTCTGCTTACCTTGGCTTCCCAGTCCATTCCACCGAACGTAATGAACAAAAGAATTGTCACCGTGACCACACCAATAATACGGACATCATTGAGCGAATCCACCATTATGGTACCATAGCTCTAAAAAAAATCAACAAGTTATTAACAGGAATATGAAAGTATAAAGATTTAGAATGCATTATTTTACAAGATGTGGTTACCTATTTATTATTATTATTATTATTATTATTAGTTATATTATTATTTGTTTACCCTCATCAGATCGCGTACAACCTCTGAAAAGCCAACAGTATGGAGCGCAACAGCCAAAGCATTGGCAAGGGAAAAGATCAACCCAATTGATGCTCCTAGTTCAGGACCGAGTGTGCGAGAGATCATGAAATATGTCCCACCTAAATATTTAAAAATAAGCAGAAACAAGGCTGTTAAAGTGAAAAAAAAAATCACGCTCTCTAATATGTCATTGGACAGCCTTTAGCTTTGATACACCTTTCATTCTAACATAACTTTGATAAGCTTATGGAATATCATTTTTATGTCCACAAATATTTTTTTATTTGTTACCATCTTCTTATGATTATGGGAGAATCAAACAGCTACATAAAGTATTCGGTATTTTCCAAATATTCTCAATGGGGTTAGATTTATCAATCAGCTGACTTCATTTTTTGAGCATCAGTATGAAAAATTAATCTAAGAAAACTCTGGCTAATGATACAGGCATGTACCGTGACTCTGTTTTGTCTTTTTACTCTT
The DNA here is from genome assembly GCF_963969265.1 of Rhamphochromis sp. 'chilingali'. Classification (NCBI taxonomy): domain Eukaryota; kingdom Metazoa; phylum Chordata; class Actinopteri; order Cichliformes; family Cichlidae; genus Rhamphochromis; species Rhamphochromis sp. 'chilingali'. The sequence continues at coordinate 40,415,863 of NC_137929.1, read as the reverse complement.
TTATTTTTTTTACTTTACCTCTCTTTTAGTGATGTGCCCATCACTCTTGAAAACACTAAATCTAAATTTACATCACATCAAATTATGCTTTCTAGCAAACGCATATTTACTCTTCAGGTTTTTAAAAAAAATATATATATCATTGATGAGGCTTTCTTTCTTGAGTTTTCTGTTTTTCACATTCTGACTGTGGAAAAGCACTTATTTTCAATATCCAACATAACTGTGATATTTTAAAATGATTATATTTAACCAAACATTTGAATTATCTAAGTTTATCATTATTTAAGAAATATTACACCCAAATAACAAATGGATTTTCCTTTTTCTTTATTTGATGCAGAACAATAATTTGAACTTTTTGAAATGGATTAATATCTTGACCAACAGATATATTATTTCTCAAAGATGCAAAAACTTCCTAGTTAGAGACCAGAATTGGCTGGTTTCCAATTTTATTTTACTTGAGCTACTTTGGACGAGAGCATTTGAAGAAAACCATTCACCGTCCACTGAATTGCCTTAATTGGAAACAAGCGACAAATCAATCTGCTTAGTTTTAGTCCCAAGCCCAGATAATGTGGAGGGTTGTATAAGGAAGGGCATCTGGCATAAAACCTTTTCCATTTAAATTTGTAGTTCAAATGGGATAAGTATTCTAGAATAGAATGTTAAGGGCAAATCTCACCAAAAAAGAGAGCTCACTGATATGATGGAATGGGGGATACTAAAAATATTGTGTTTGAATGGGGACCAGGAAGAAGGGAAGCAACGCCAGGAGCATTGGAGCTGTTCTATGATAATGTTGATGTGAAGATAAATGTAGTGAGAATACTCCTAAAGGAAACATTTCTTAAAAGTGTTATAGAGATAAAGAGAGTGTCAGACAGGATTGTGGGTTTGAAGCTGGAAATTCAAGGGATGATTTTAAAAGGCAAGATTAAGCGGCGTCCTCTCACACGTATACTTGTGTCATTCCATTTTAAAATCATTTATTCAATTTGTGATTTTAGGAGTTTTTAGTTTGAATGCTAAGTGTATATACATAATACACAGTTAATAATAAAGTTATTAAGATGCAATATTCAAATAAATAAATTAAAAATTTAACCCAACTGAAAATTTCCATTTTTACAGACTTAATGGCGATTTTTCAACAGGAATCCAGAGTATTCATACTTTCAGATTACTTCAGACGGTTTGTTTGGAATTCTTAAATTGCACATGGGCTCACCTGATTTCACTCTCCCATTGGTTGCGATGGCAGAGATTGAGAGGGCAGTTGTTGTGGTCACTGACACAGCCAGCGCTATGATAACCAAGCCCAACACTAAAAAAAGAAACAAGTTAGGACTCAGTATTATAATATTATGATCATGGAGGTCTTTAATTATTATATCAAAGTCCTGTTTAAAGGGCTTGAATAAGAATGTTTTACATGTACTGTATCAATTTTCTTGTCTACAGATCTTATACAATTCTGTTATTATGATACATTTTGTATTTATTTTGTCATATATCCACAAAAATGGTCTAGGTAAGTACTCTCAACGTATATAAATTTGTTTTATTTATTGATTTTTTACATTTCTCATGCCAATAGTATGAAGTACCTTCTGCAGGATGAAAAGGAACAAATTTTAATCAAGGTGAGTATTTTATTCAACCCCAAATTATCATTTTCTGTTTGATTGTATATCTACTATCAAGAATTAACAGCCTAAATCAATGTTATATATACCAGAGTTGGCAGCAGAAAGCAGGAATGAAAAGGACCCAATATGCTGAACAATGAATGAATGTTGTCTCACCAATGCCTGCTTGAGAGGTAATCCATGTTAGCCGGAGAAAGAGGATGACACCCCAGATATTCAGCATGCAGCGCATCTGTGATAAAAAGAAAAGAAAATAAATGTCTTTTTTGTTTTGTTTTAATTGTTCCTTTTTTTAGTTAGTCTTCTATCCATTTGTATGTTGTAGACTTAAATACACAAAAGCTTTGTTCACCCAGACTGCAATAAACCAGCCAAATCTAGTAGGCGGTTTCCCTGGAGGACCTTGGGGTTCTTCATTTTCATCCTCTGCGGCGGCATCATCTGCGGCAGCCTTTTCTGCTTCCACTTCCTAAAACAATAATAAATAATTTAGAAAATAGATCTGCTAGTTTTCTGAATAGAAATATAATAAAATGTCAGTTTTTGATTAAACTAGTTGCACAGTTAAAAAAACACAACAGTGAGATCTTTTTTCCACAGGTGGAAATCTCACCTCAAATGTTTTGCGCAGAACATCAAGGGAAGGTCTGATTTTGATCTCTTGGTGGGGCAGTGTATTTGCATAATAATCTAACTGTGGTGCCATGTCTATGGTGTTATAGATAGAAGTTTTTCGCAGCTCCATGTCCTTCTGTCCTGATTCGCTTTTTGTTCCAGTGAAAAAAAGAAAGAAAAAGTTAATAAATAATGAAACCATAACTGTTTGAAACTGCATTTCCTTCAGTGATTGCTAGATTTTCTTTCTTTTTTTATTTATTAATTTACTTTGTTTATGTTTACATATTTAACAGATTATAGATTAGCTAGTTGAAGTAGGATCAGTGTGATATAATAGTATCATGTAAGACTTACAAGTGAGAGAATAAATAAAGAAAAAAATCTAGCGTTTAACAAACCTTGACATGCCTGAGATGGTGGAGTTTGGATTTATACTGCTATCAAAATGGTGTGAGGAGTACCTGGGAGGTCCTTCTTCAGGATTTGCCTGGTGAATACCTGGGCCTGACCCTGTAATCTTAGACTTGAGCTGCCCCATTGATAGTCTCACTTATGCCTGTTGGAGATTATGGAAGAAAAGATGAATGAGAAAGACTGATTCATTTTTATTTATTTATTTATTTATTTATTTTGCACAGACAAAAATATTTTAATGAAATTGAAATCTTGGAGAAAGACTTTTGTTTAAATCATGTAAGTATAATGTAATAATGTCTAATGAAGATATCTAAAAAAAAAAAAAAAAAAAACCCAAAAGAACAAGCAAAAAACAATACTTACAGTTTTCCCCTGATAAAAGAATCAACAGGTCAAAAATGTCCCTTTGTTCATCTCATAGCTCAGCTTTTATACTCTGCATGAAATAGGTGGGATATGTGACATCCCCTCCCTCTGTTCTGAAAAAGAAATCTACGCAATTTGCTTTACAGGAAGTGTGACATCTAACAAAAACAAAAGATCTATTTATAATATTGGTAGGAAATAAAAGAGAAAACAAAAATATGTAGTCATGTTTCTCACCAACATTTGAAATATAAACATAAATGAATGATTATTTTTATTTTATTTAAGTTTAACATGAGTAATACCTGACCAACCTGAATCACCCTACAGTTTTTCAGAATTGTTGGGACCTCATGAGCTAGCAGTGTTTCCAGCTTCAATCAAAATTGAAGCTATTAACAGTTTGGTATTCTTTCCTTGCCTGTAATTCATAAATATACAACATTTTCTTGCATACACTACTGACTTTGTGATTAAGAGCTGCCTGAGTGTTTTAAAATTGAAACAAAATTTTGGCAGCATGGCCTTCACTGTGGCAGTGCAATGCTATAGTTGACCCTGCTTTGATTTCTTGTGCAATCAGCATTCTCATAAGGTCATTGTGCCCTTGTCAAAAATTATTTGTTACAACCACAAGCAAGAATAAGGTAGGTAGATGTATATCGGGACCTAATCTAAAATGAGATATCAATATAAAGCGACTGTTGCTGTAATTTGGTGCTATATAAATAAAATTGAAATGAATTGAACAAATCCTTACCAAAGATTCCTCTTAGTCCAAAATATGAATTATGTGCTGCTCGTGTGTCTAATATTTCCCTAGGTTGAATTGTTTTTTGAGGACTTTAATTTGCACATTTGACATTACATTACTAACACTTTATTTTCCACATAGCAGAAAAAACATGTCCCATTGCCCTTGCATCCTGACCATCTTTTATTTGAGAGGAAAAATCGGGGGTTCATATATCTTTTGTTGGAATTAATAAACATTGTTTGACACTAATGTCAATAGTTTCATCACGAACGTCCGAAAAATCTAAAAACCTTCAAGGCAGGTGCTTTTAAATACTAGTCTAGCCTTATTTTTCACTGGGATTTCTCAAGATGATCCTGCGCTGCTTAAACAACTTTCAGATACAAGCACTGAAGAGGTAAATCGGTGACTGATAGTGCTGCTGTCATGGTGTGCTGTGCGCAGACAGGAGAAGAGAACCCAAACACTGGACTCACAGTGAACGAAGAGAGGCAGCTTTATTGTGCTGTGGCAGAAACTCCAAACATAAACTCACAAGAACAAACCTAAACTGAAAACATGAGGCTAATAAAACATTAGAAAAACCTGAAAACGAGGGACCACGGAAGCAAAACACACAGCTCATTAAGGGTAAGACGCAACGCTGAACATGGAGGACACACACTATAAAGACACAGGCAAGATCATGAGGGAATGAGGAAGAGGTGGGAACACAGCCGGGAGAAATTAGACCTAATGAGACAGGAAGCGAAACTGGAAACACTGACATAAGACATGAACCTTCAAAATAAAACAGGAAATCCACAGACTGAACACAGAGACACAACTCCGACAAAGAATCACATTATTGTTTCTAGGATTAATTTTAAAGTTATTCTTTATTATTAAATCACTTTAGTAACATAAAGTGTTTCTATTGCACTGCAACTATTTTCACTTTTATTTGTTGTTATCTTCATGTATATTAATCTTTCTTTATTAACATATAATTATTGTTCGCTTCAGGAGACAAGTACCATCTTCTGTGACAAACACTAGAATTTTGTTGTATACCTTTTTTCCCTTCAAGCTGTGGATCAGGAAACAGCTGTGACCAGTTCTTCCATGTAATTTGTGAGCAACCGATTTAGGGAGTCATTGATTTGCTTTTGCTTTAGTAGTGGAATGCATTTTTTTAATGTGCTCAGTTTGGGATCAACAACATGTTGAAAAATTAAGTTGTTGCCAATCTTAATTTCTAGATGGTATTGGATACTGTTGGTAATTCGGAATAACTTTTTTTTCTCCCTGTTTACCTTATGTTTATCTTCTTGACTGCCATACTTCCATTAAACCATTTCTTGTGAAGCTTCAGCAAACAGCACGTGTTAAATAATGGCGTTGTGTCATATTTTTATATTTAAGGACGAACTGCACACCATAAGATATGCCAAGTCTTCAGCTAAGACCCAGCTGAGTCATATTATTTGATGCATCTCAAACTGTATCCCATCTGTGGCATTTTATGTAGACTCAGCTAAAAAAATGTAATTGAACTGTCATGGTCCGTGGCCCTGTGTCTGAGGAGTGTGTGTGATGCCCTGGTGGCCACACCCCCGGGCTGGGCCATCACCTGCACACCTGCTTTCCATTCTGGACAATTACCTGGAGGACCGTTTAACCCTGCGCTGACGGATGCTCCACGCCTGTCCGTCAATCACCCCTCAGTGGTTACGATCCAGCATTCGCGTCTGCAACCTGCCTGTCCTCCTGCTTGCTCGGACCACCCTCAGATTTTTTTTTATCTTATCTTATCTTAGATTCGCTTTATAAAATTCATTATGAAACAGTGATTCATCTTTCAGGAATTGCACCCAAACAAGAATGTCCTGGACTGTTAGAATTATTTTTTTTCAGGTTCATCAGCATCTTTTTAAAGGACAAATTTGTACAATTAACAATTGAAGAGAGACAGACCTTTATAATATTTAAAAATGTAGGTGTTCCCTACAGAGAAACTGCAAAGAAAGTCAAAAATTTAAATTACGTTAAAAAAAAATCAGGAAGTGAGAATCAATTGAAACAGGAATTTAGAATCTCTTAATTCATGTAGACAGTTTACCCAATTTAACATAAACCAAGAGCACAAGCAATGCCAGAGATACCTTTCCTTTGAGTTTACATCTAACTTTCATGCTATTTGTATAAAGACTAAAAATACGCTAAACGTTAGTCCTTGTTGTGAAAACGCCATCGTATGAATGACACATTTTCCATAACGGGGGAAAATGCACACTGCATTGCACTGACATGGCAATACATTTTCATGAACAAAGGTCATCCTATCAGTCCAGGAGATTTTTTTGTGGGTGCAGTTCCTCAAAAGATGAATCACTGTTTCATTATGTAATGCACACAGTGCAAAAATCATCCAATTCCAGTTTGTATTTTTGGTTCAAGAATATATATATATATATATACACAGGATAACAGTTATTATTAATAATAATAAAAAAGATAATAATAATAACAAAAATGTCACCTCCAGTACTGGTTTGATCAGAAGGAACTTTCTATGTAAAAGCCAAGAGCATTTCCAGTTAGTGTTTTTAAAAAGTATTGTTCAAAAGGACAGAGGATGGTTATTTGATCTCCTTGTTGTTGTTTAATCATTAACCCTGACCTTCAGTAAGAAATGTGACACCTGCTATTCTTTAGATGTTGTTCTAGATTCTTTTGTGACCTTGTAGATAAATCATCAATGCACTCTTAGAGTAATTTTGATTGGCTACAGCTGCCAATCAAGGCAAGTTCTCAGGCAAATTATAGATATGAAAATGACCAACAAAAAAGCAAACTGGGAGCAGTCAGATATAATTTTTTTTTTTCAAAAGAAAAGTGAACAGAATACAATTAACAGATTAAGAATAGTTTAGCTATCGGCAGCTGTTAAAGACAGCAAGCCAGTGATAGCTGTGACACTATGTCTATCCAAATAGATGTATGGCTATTAATTTCAGATACAGTCAGAGAGAGCGAAGCAGCAGCAGCTCCCTCCCCAATGTTGCCTAGATGTGCCTAAGGTGAGCTCATTTGATTTTTATTGAAGGTGGAACATGAACAGTTCATTACTGGCCACCATTATGAGGAAAATATAGTTCCTGTTTTAAATCAAATTCAAAAGAGAAAAAAGAAAATCAAAAGAGAGAGATATGTCTCAAGAAGGGAAAGGGGTCCCCACAGAAACCGCTTATGTGCAGATTTTTTCTTTAACTTTAAAAAGTTAAAACTTTAGAGATAGAGATACATGTGTCAACTTAAGTAAAAGTGAAAGTGAAAAAAACAGCCTCTGAAATGTACTCCAAGTAAAAAAAAAGTAGCTCCTTAAAAGTATTTTTACCATTTGTTTTTAAGCACATGTATGTGAAACTTGTGCTATATTAATATAAAAACAAAACAATTTTAGTATACAAGAATACAAATGTTATTTAAATCTGGATTGTACTTCTAATGAAAGTGGTCAGAGTGAAGCGTTATGTAGGAACCAAGCAGTAAAAGAAACAAAAAGATTCTGTTGTCTGATTTAAACCTCCACATCTAATCACAAAACTAGTATAGTCCAGGGTTAAAGTGCGATTCACAGGTGGGGAAACCCAACGATCTTTTAGGGTTAAACACATGTCACATACAGATCCAGTATATGATTACAAATGACAACATGACATGTAATCTTTAAGTCTGCAGTTTATCAAGCATGAATGAGCACTCCTTACGTTTAAATCTAAGCTCTCGGCTTCCTTTCCTGTCCTTTCTTTTGTTACATCTTTCTCTATCTCTGAGTAAAGTTCTCTCACACTCTTTTCTCTCCTTGTGTGGGAAGTAGTCTGGCTCAAGTGTCAAAGAAGGGTGTAAATAAGAAGAATCAGCAGACATTTTGGGTTTACAGCAGTGATGGTCCATTTGAAGTTGAAGCGCATGTGTCCAAAAAAATAACACACTCCTTCAGAAGCACTGTGTCGAGGCTTGGTTCGTTTGGCGAGAGCCACATGATGAGTGACGTCTGAACCTTCATTCAGTATATCACAGGCTCAGCACCTGATTCAGTTGTTTATAAGGGAGTTTTTCCTTCCCACTGTCACAAAAGTGCTTGCTCATATAGGGGCCATTTGATTGTTGGGTTTTTCTCTGTATCTATTATTGTAGGAGCTACTGTACAATATAAAGCACCTTGAGGCGACTTTTGTTGTGATTTGGTGCTATTTAAATGAAATTGAATTGAATTGAATAAATACAGCTAAATGGCTCTGTTAAAGTTAAAGATAGTCTTGAAAAATCACTTCGTTACCTGAAAACAAACAAAAGAAAACATTCCTAATGCTGCACGTGTTGGTTTAGCCTGGGTACATCAGACATGACCTCATCACCCCTTTGAAGTCCAGAAACTCTAGACAGGCATTTATTTGTTTATTTATTTTTTCAAAAAAAAAAAAAAAAAAAAAAACTGAAGCTTTTATCAAAACATGATTCAACACTAGAAGCTTTTCAACACAGTCCTATCTGGTGCCATCTGGCAGCCAAAAATATGCAGAGCCACTTGAATCTGTGCCATATGGCCATCACTAACATGTGGAGAATAATGTGCTTAATGTGTAAAAAGTTAATACTTATGAGACAAGTAATGAGTATTCCAACTGTTAACCCACTTTGTCACACTGTGAGATACAGCAGCTGAACCTTTAGGGTTAACACACTGCGCTAAAACAGTTTGTGTGTGTTTTGCCGACGTTTGTTGAGCTAATAGAAATGTTGCATTTGAAATTACCTACCACTTAAAAAAATACTTTCATTATATTTGCTGCTTTTCAGTAGCACTAAATATATGCTGAGGTACCACAGCCACAATTTACGAGGACCTGCACTCGTTCCGGCTTTAATCCCTGAGTATAAGACTAGAAATTACACTAGAAATATTTGTTTAAAAAAGGTTGAAGCTCAAGTACAGGTATCTCTACTACTCAAGTACAGATACCTGAATATTCTACTTAAGTATAGTAACGAAGAATTTGTATTTTTATACTTCCCAACTTCATGTGCTACGCTTTTGCGATGGATGACAAAATCCTTTAGAGATGGGATCTTAAAATATTTAACATCTCTATCACTTCGAAAAGATTTACCATAACTTAACCAGCTGTGCAAATACTCCAGTATCATACCATTCATAATTTATGCCAACCCCAGGATAAAGAGGTTGGATGAATGCAGTCTGGACTTGATGGATTAGAATCATTGGGTCAGAGACACGATAAAAACACAGAGTACCTGCTTTATAATCCAGGAAGACTCCAATCTTGCAGAGACCAGAGCCGGGCACCTTGGTTTCTACATTATTGTGACAGAATAAAAAGCCATCTGCAGTGCAATCTAAACTCCAGGACTTGTCATTTTTGCCAAACTGTGACTCATCTGATGTCCGGCTGATGTTTTTATAAGCCACTGCTACAGACAGAATGCGAGCATGTCCCTCTACCTCCCAGTAACACCGGTTGGACAAACCCTCTCTGCACAGCACCTGGGGAAATTTAGTGAACCTGTCCAGATGCGCTGAAGCCTGGCCGGGTGAAGGCCTCATCCTGCGATTCTCGCATATCAGGTGGAGATAATGATAGTTTGAGGTCCCATCCAGTGTGAGGGGATAAACATCTGGCAAAAAATATAGCAAGTACGATCAATATTACCACTATTTTCAACTGTAACGGACTACTATATGATTTTATAATGTTTCAAGTGAATTTCATACAACGTAAAAGCTCTTCTCTGCTGCTGGGGGCCGGAGGTAGTGAGAAGTCAACATATGAAACTGTGAAGAAACAAACTGGAGTTATTAAAAAAAAATCACTGGGTATCTATGAAGCAACTCATCCACAATGCTTTCTTTTTTCTTTTTACATTTCCAACTGTTACCTGTGGCTGAGATCATGGGCCATGTTTCTTTCAGTGACATTTCCAGTTTATCTTTGAGCTCAGACAAACACTCGGTTATGTCTTTAAAGGAGCGTTGAGGAGGAGCTCCAGGTGAGCCATCTGGAGAATCCCAGGAAGTGGAGAGATACTGTGAAATATAAGGAGAAGACAAAAATGTTAATTTTTTTAAGCAACCCATCATAAATCTAAACGATCTCATGCAGGTCTAGAATATCTGGTGTAATGTTCATTTTGGCCATTTGGATTGAATTGTGTTCAGTTCTCTCTTTTTTTAGGCCTTTGAAATCAGGTATTTTACAGGAAAACCTTTGCTATGTTGTAAGCAGCTATACCTGCATCAGATATATGAGGTCATCTGCATCCGAAGCTTTTTCCAGTTCAGCGTATGTTCTCTTCAGCTTTGTAATCTCCTCCTTCAACTGAGACTGGTGGTCCTCCACCTGAGCGGTGGCAGTTTTTTCTTGGGCTTTAATCAGCTGCTTCACCTCACTCTGTTTTCTTTGCATGGAAGAGATGAGCTCATCGAAGATCTTGTCACAGTCGTTCAGGGAAATCAGAGCAGAACTCTGTTGGCACATCGCAGATCTGTTTTTAGTTTAAAAGTTTGTCTTTATTCAGTTAAAACAACAACCCGACTTGATCTTTGAACCCCACAGACCGAGACAATTGTAGAGGATATGTTAAGCATTAAAAGACGCTAAGTTAACAACCACCTGTGGTGCACAAATCACACCTAAAGACAGAATGCTAAACTAAAAGTCATCAGATGAGAGGATTCATGTTTGTTGATGATGCTAATGAATTTGCAGATCAACAGCACGTCTCTCAAAGTAAAGGTAAAAAGAGCAAATCAAAAACAAATGCTGAGAGCAGTGCTTGTTTGTGCCCTCAAGTGGGTAAAAATCTTATTGCAAGTTTGATCAGAGCTAAATACTGAGACTATGTTAACACACTAAAGCTCATTTCAGCAGCTATCTCATTCACCCAGCAGTTGAATGCACATATCAGATCTGAAAACATTGCTTTTCCACACCTTGAGACTCTCCTCAGCTTGGCTCAGTTCTTTCAGCTTCTTCTTTCTTTTCGACTTTGTCCTGGATTTTCCTTTGATTTAAAGCCAGCTGATTCTGCAAGAAGGCATGGTTGCATCCAGTGAGTCATTTAAATATTAGTAATCAGTAATGTAATTAATGAGTACGTCTGATGGCCACGTGTCGTTTGGGAGCACAGAAACATTTGGACTTTGAAAGGTAGCATTATGTGCTCGACTCCTTGCCCCCACCTTTGCCTTATCCTTGAGTGCTGAAGCAGAAACACATCCGTGGCCCTTGTGCTCATCCACTGTGCACAAAGAGCAAACAAGCTGCTCATCTTGCTCACAGTAGAGCTCCTTTAACTTGCTGTGCTTCGTGCACATTTTCTCCTGTATTGACACTGTAGCTGCCACCAGCTCGTGCTTCTTCAACACAGCAACACTGTAGTGAGGCTCGAGGTGAGTGGGACAGTAAGATGCCAAGCAGGTCAAACATGACATGGTGGCTTTGATTCTGATCCCACAGCAAAAGTCACAGGCAACATCTGTTGGGCTGGCATAGACCAGAGAAGGACATGTTGACTTTGTGCTCTTTAGCTTATTCACAACCTAGACAGAAAGACAGAAACTGTTAGGATGTGCTGTAAAGAGAAATAGAATGTTTTTGAGGCTGGCTTCATAAGGAAGTGTGTTCACATAAAAATGGTTAAAATGCCCAACTCTGGAGCTCAAATAAATATGTTGGTACAAACTGGTACAAAACCAGTTCCACTTGTTTAATTATATACACAATTACAGGAAAAAGGGGGGATGATTTCTTATGTAACAATACGACTAATACGTTATCTGTGAACTACAGAGTCTGTGCTAAGTTCATTTCTGTCCCCTCACCTCAGCCAGCATGTTGTTCCTCCTGAGAACAGGCCGATGGCTGAATGTCTCCCTGCACTGAGGACAGCTGTATTCACCCTTCTCCTCCTCTCCATCCCAGCAATGCTCAATGCAGCTTTTACAATAACTGTGTCCACAATAAATGGTGACGGGTTCTTTCAGAAGATCCAAACACACTGAACAGGAAAACTGAATGCAGTCCAGGTCAACTCCATGTGGCTCATCTTGCTGACTTTGCTGCTTGCAAGACATTTTAGTTGTGGTATTATTAAGAAACAGAACTGGACTGTCCCTGAGTTGACATATCTCTGAAGATCTTGGCAAAGAAAGCAGCAACTGTCTGCTTTCAGCAGAAGTGGAGAAGTGGAAACAGGTCAAGTGTTGAAGTGCAGTCAATGTCCACCCACTTTAATTGTCGTCACATTTGCGTTAATGATTCATTTTAAAGGGGAAGATAGAACAAATCAGTTTATCAGTCATAGAGACTAGCGAGCATACAGAGTCTATAATTCACTGCTGCATTTGCATCTTTCAGAGTCGGAGGAATGCTCTTGGGGAAGAATAACAAGGCTTACATTGTAGTTTTACACTGTAGTACTGTTTGTTGCCTTGTTTGTATTGTCCATTCATCGTTGTGTCATCTCCTACACATTACTATTAACCACAAAGTAACCTTAAAATAACCAAGAATCAACTGCATGTTTTTAAAACATGTGTAACAAGAAAATGCAAAAAATGCAAACTCACTCTTTTTTTTTCTCAAGTTCACAAAGGAGTCGTTCTAAAGACTGACGGTTGCCAAGTCTGTAAGGGTGAAAAAAGCTAGCAAAACAGATTTGGAGAAAAACTAAATCTGCAATGAGATTAAATGCTGGTAGATTAAGCTAAAAATACAATAAAACAATGTAAATGCGGGATGACCCAAACTGTACATCCAGGACAGATTTGCTCATTAATAAAATAAGGTAACTATCCAAGTCTTGCACAGTAAATATATGGACTACGAGTACAAACCACAAACATCCAACATTTCATGTAGTACTAACACACTGCTCTTGCCTTTCTTTACTCTTAAGATCCAGAACTTGACCTCTCACCGCCTTGTGGGTGTTTCACATATGCAAACATACTTAATAGACCTTCTTATTGCTGGTAGTGGCATCTCATGACACACATACATTTCTTTGCTAGAGTTCCCCCCATTGATCAGAGCATGTAAGTGCAGTATGACAATCCTGCCTAAAAGCAGTATTCTCAAAACGAAAGAAGAACTGGACAAAATGGAAAACTCCCCAGAAATTAGTTTTTTTTATTGCTTAAAAGCAACAGGGACAAAACAGGACAATATCTTAGAAATATGTAACATGACTAAATATTCCATGACAAGTTAACAAAACCAACTCCCACCACAGTTTTTTGACTTACTTGTTGACTTGTTTGTCTGTGATGCTTCTCGGTCTGAGACATTCGTCCACAGGAAAAAAATATGACTACAATGCATTAAGGCCCTCAGAAGATTATGCAAAAAGTCCACAAAAAAGGTAACTGCTAGATAAGTATTCAACAATTTGCCAACAAACCTGATTCCAAATAATTTAACATGTTCTCTTCGATGTATGTAGTATTATTATGCAGTTATTATGTGAAGTGTAAGAACATCAAGAAATAATAAGATGCTTTTTTCCCTTCCACTACCTGGATGATAATTATAAAAATCTCACTTAAACCTGATAAGAGACTTTCCTTTCTCCACTATAGCCTCACACGCTCTCTGTGCAGCATCTGATGGGGACTTAGCATCATTAGCTGCTTCATTTCCAATGAAGCCACCAAATACTCCTCCTGCTGCTGCTACTGCCACACAAGCTGCTCCAGCAACTCCTACAGCTGCTTCTCCTGCTGCTGCTGACGACACTCCCATTAATGCTGGAGCCTTTTTTACAGCGTTCATTAACATTACGTTATTCATGGCTGTGACAGCTAATCCAACCAGTGCTGCTACACCAAAAAAAGCACCGAGCAAAGCTCCTGTTGCAATCCCTGTCAGTTTGGTCAGAAACCTGTTGCACACATCAGTTTTAGCCTGGTTTCTGATCTCTTCTGCAGTTTTATCTGGCATTGAGTGCCTTATGTGCTCGACCCGTTTCTGTATTGCCGTCTCCACATGTTGCAGCATTTTATTTGTGTAGTAACCTCCGTTTTTTTCCACCACCATTTTTTCTATTGTTTTCAGCAACTCCTCCACCTGGAACTGGTTGCTCCTGTAGTTGTTTGGCTGGTTGTTGTTCCAGTGTTTGTTATCAAAGACGTGACACCGACCACCACACTTTGACACCAGATCACTCAGATTTTTGTTCTGACTGACAAAATCTTCAATTTTCATCTCTTTCTCAAGCTGTTCACCGTGAGTGAAAACAACGACAGCATATTTTAGAGCTTCTTCTGAGAAATACTGAACTATCTTAGTGATGACAGCCTGCTCGTGCTCTGTGAATTTACCCACTTGAAGCACAATGAGAAAAGCATGAGGCCCAGGAGCACACTCTGTCATACAGCTCATTATCTCAGGCTTCAGATCTTCCTCAGACCTTCCTGTGTCAAAGAAACCAGGGGTGTCGATCAGAGTGATGCTTCTTCCACTGACTGTTTTGGTTTCTGTTTGGCATTTCATTGTTCCAGAGTTTGGAGAGTCATAAAAGGTAAAGTGCTCCTCTCCAAGAATGGTGTTACCCAGGTGACTTTTCCCAGATCCAGTTTTTCCCAGCAGGACCAACCTCATCGTTGTTGACTCTACAGGAGAAAGTTGACTCTGTTAAGTACATTTGTCTCTCTCTTGTTTTTTTTCTCTTTTTTTTTTTTGCTGCTGCAAAGAGAGACGTTTCTTTGTGGTTTGAGGTTTTGAACAGAAAGCAGTAGATAGTTTATAGTTTTACTTACAAAAAACACACTTCTAAATGAAAAACTAGTGTTAGAGCCAAAGGGGTTTACTGGAAGAAGTATCTGGTAATTAATAAAAGGAAATCATTAGGAAGGATAATGAAATATTGGACTGTCTGAATAATCCACTCCATTAAGAGTTTGAGCTATTGCCCTCAGGCTGTTAATTTGGTAAATTTACATGCATTACTCCAGCACTTTGGGTATTATTATTTTTCATTCTTTCTCAGTATTCTATACTCACCTAGATCGTGGACCTTTTGGTGAACATGTTGAGTGAAATTGTCATTTTGGAAAACATCAAATGCCTGCAAAGACAACAAAGTATCAACATCAATAGCAATCCTTGTAAAAACTCATCAGATGGAAATGCAGATGAAAAAAGTAATTATTATTATCTTGTGTAGTTCATGTAATAGAGTGAAGAAAAAACGATTCATTACAAAGTAAAATGAAACAAATATTGATATGGAACGTAACTTTACTTTTCCAAAGTGTTTTTCAACACTCAGCACACTAATGGTTAGGAGCCAATATTTAAGGAAAAGTGCTTTGTCATTACCTTGTGTGAGTCCTCGTCATCGGGGTGAATGACAATGTGGATCAGGAGTGGTGTGATGCCCACCTGCTCCTCTTCAAATACATGAACTTCCTCCTTTAAAGCCCTCACCACCTCACTGACAGGAAACTGCAGGGCCATCCCAGCACCGAGGATGGGAAGAGCAACAGATCTGAATCTTTTCTTCGCACAAGAAGATAGGATTGTGTTGATGCCCATTCGAAGAACCTATAACACATAACAATGCTGCATTATGACAAATGGCTTCATTAAAAAATGTCCTCACAAACAGACAGAATAATAAAATCCCTCCTTTACTATCTCACCTGGACTGCAACTCCGTCTGGGTCACCATCCCAGGGAACAAGATTGAGGAAGAAGACTGCATTAGACTGAAGTCCAGGTAAGCCCTCCAGCAGTACTGAGTCACCAGGCATTGTTTCATCTTCCTCTTCCTTTCTAAACCTTGTGGTCAGCTGGGGTCCAGCTACTTCAAACAAAGCATTTCCAACACGGGTAGAGAGAGGATCATGGCCAACCATAGGAGACACCACAGCATCCACCTAGGAGAAGAGCAGGAGATTTGGTGGGCTTAGAAAATGTGTTTTATTGCAAGGTGTTGTTTATTTTAATTACAGCAACATTTCTCACCTGTTGGCTCTCAATCGATCCCTGAATAACCTCCATGTGGACTCTACCTCCAGGAGCTCTGGCAGTGGCTCCTCTTGCTGTATCTTCATCAGGTGCATCTATCCCTTGGAGAAGCCTGTCACATGCTTCCTGTATGGCCCTCACTGCCTCCTCTCTGTTATCAATCAGGATGATTTTGCTCAGACTTCGACCTCCCACACTGCCAAAGTCCTTCACAGCAGCAACAGTTGCCTCAGTGCACACAGTGAGAGGAAACCCAGACACACCTGAGCTGATACAAGGAATGGCTATGGACTGAAACTCCATTATTTCTGAAAACTTTAAAGCACAATGCACAGTTTTCTCCAGTAACATCTTATCTCTGTCACTTGCTTTTCCACCTACAGGCCCAACTGCATGAAGCAGTTTCTTGCACTTTAAGTTACCCCCTGTGGTCACTACTGTTTCTCCTATGGGAATTTTCCCCAAACACTTCACTAATTCATCACTCTCTCTCTGTATTTCAGGACCACCAGCTCGACTCAGTGCAGCAGCAACACCTGCAGAGTGCTCCAAGTCCTGATTGGCTGCATTTACCAGAGCATCAGCGTGTTGCTTGGTGATGTCACCCTGACACACAAACACCTGGAGCCCATCACAAAGGCTGTAGCTAGCAATGGTTGTGCTTTCCTCTCTTAAACTCAGAGATGCCATATTGTCACGTAAACTTGAAGGTTGCTCAATGTCTAACAACCTGGCATGAACCAGAGACAGTTCTCCAACAACAACAGCCATCCCAGACTCATCTGTGTACACCTTCACCTCACCTGCAGTCTGACAAGAGCTGCTGGACTGAACCAAAGCTTCAACTTTGTCAGGGTTGACCTCATAATGGCAAAAGTAGCCACCAAAGAGAGCGTCTACCTCAGCTTTCCAATCACTAACTTCATCTGCAGCACCAGGTTGAGCTCGCCTCCTGACTAAAACTCTCCCCTCCTCACAGTAAAGATCAGCAGAGCAGGCTAAACAGGCAAGCATGTTCTCAAGTTCTTGCTGAGCATGTGGACATTCTTTCAGGTAACGAAGGAGATAATTATCAACGTGTAGTTCATACTCTTCATCACTTGGTGGAAGAGACGAGGCGGGAATGTTCTCAGGAGTCTGTGATTGGGAAGAAATGCAAATAAGAGGAGGTATCAATCGGCAACAAAGACCACCTTACCACCTTATATATATATATGTGTATATATAAATTGATGATCTGATGATGTGTGTGTGTGTTGTGTGTGTTCTTATAGCTATAAATTTATTAGCTATTCCACATTTAAAAACCTTGATTAAATTAATATACGAAATGTACCGCTACTGTAGCAGTGGGGATGGTGTAAGTTTCCAGACTTTCTCGGACTGTGATCACCAAATGACGATCTCCAAGCTCCAAAACATGCTCTGATCTTTTAAGGACTCGCTGCTGATCTGTAGACAGACATCTGGAGTTATACAGTGGATTTGTTTTACATTTACTTAAAAAAGTTATATATATAGTAAATTATTTTCTTTAAAGCCTCCTTCCTTTTATTCTTTACATCCCATGCCTGTCATATGTTACAAATGCCTTTCAACAACTTGCCCTTGGATTTATAGCCGATTTTACTTGACCGGGGATAGTTGTAACATGGGTCAGTTGTAACACTTCCAATTTCTCCAATCAGGGCTAAGTTTCAAATGATGTGACTCATCCTGTGCATGCCCAATTCAGTTCTGCTATCACATGTGAAAAATCAGCACATTTTATCAAACACAGACAATTTAACATGAAAAAAAGTAATTTGTATGCCAAAAAGTAAGTTTTCTACTTTATTTCAATGTCTAATAGCATTATCTGCTTTGCAGTTAAACTCATCAAACTTAAATTATGTTATTTGTATGTCTATGGGGATATATTCTGTGTAGGTCTTTAGTGCTAATGTTTTAGCCGTTGGCTGTAATGTTAGCTAGTTCATGGCTATAGGAGTCTGGGTCAGTTGTAACAGCAACAGTCTGGGTTAGTTGTAACAATAATGTACGTTACAACTTGCCACACTATTACTTTAACTTATATTAAACAAGTTGGGGCAACGACATCAGCAGAGAGAGGTTCACTGGTCGCTTTTGTATATGCGGTTAATGCCATTGGCAACACAATTCCTCCACTGTTTGTGTTCCCACACATACATTATGCAGACCACTGTGTCAGAGATGGACCAGTAGGAAGTACTGGTAGTGGAAATAAATCAGGATGGGTGCACGAAACAGATTTCCTCATCTTTCTGAAGCACTTTGCAAACCACACCAAGGTAAGCCAGGATAAAAAGTAATGGAATTGCGATGCTGGTGAACAACTACATTTTTTCAGCTTCATTGTTATGTTCAAAATTGGTGCAAGAGTTGTAGGTTATAATGCCCACTGAGCCAATGAGGCCAAACTCCAATTAGACCAACCAAAATTAATGAAATATTCAGTTGCAGAAAATTCCATAATTTGTCTTTTTTGGGGGTTTGGAATATGTTCAAAAGCTAGATTTCTGCATTCTGACACACACACACACACACACACACACACACACACACACACACACACACACACACACACACACACACACACATAGCTACATAAATGGATGTAAGTGCATTCATGCGTTGAATAAAAAAGATTACATGTTAATGTTTTGTCAGTATCCTTATTTCATTGTGTTACATTTCACCCCAGGATATGTTACAACTAACCCAGACTATGGGGTTAATTGTAACATTTCACTCTTTGTGTTTGAGACCATACCATGCAATGGGTAATTGTGCTGCAGAGAAAATAGCTGCACTATTTAATAGCAGAGACATGTAAATACTTTGCATTACATTTTGAATCCACCACCTTAAAAGAGCTTCAATTTACAGACAGAAATGTCAAAAATGTTACAACTATCCCCGGTCTCCCCTACTTGCTGATTTTACTACCTCTGTCAACCCACATTTGTTCCACTGATGCAACAAAAACTGCATTTGTATTTGAGTGTACTGCAATATTCCAGTCTTCTCCTTAACAACTCATCCATAGAGAAGAAGATACCACCAGTTACATAATAACTGGTCGTTTCAGTTCTGTCGCACAGCCTTAACTGAATGGTTAACTTTCACTTTCGATAGACCCTTATAGACTCTTCCTGTTCAGGTTTTCTTTCATGCAGCTCATCATTAAGTTTTTCCTCAAAATTTTAAACCTCGTTGTTCTTACTGTTTTTAGCAAATTTTAGCAAAAGGAAAATATTAAACAAATAATTATGACTGGCCGTTTGCATACTTCGACAACTATATGACGTCTCGTGAAAAAGCATACGAAATATATTTAAATATATGTACCCATATTAAAATTAATGATTTACCTACCCCTTTCATATCTGAAAGCAATACCATAGACGTCCTCACCCAGTCTTATCAGTGGGCCGCAGTCTCCTCCGCCCGAGATGGCGCGACGGAAATATGTTTCTATTCCTTTTATATGCTCTTCGCGGAGACCGTAGCACTCAAAGAAAATCGGGTAATGGTACATATCACCCATCATCCCGCTGTAACTAAAGCTATGTAGAGCGTGTAGCAGGTATCAGATCTACAGCTGATCCTGAGAGATGAGTTGTGCCGTTATGACACGGGCGCAAAATGAGTGCTGGTACGTCACGGGGGCCACGTGACCAAACAACTGCATGAAATTCGTGATAAATTTAGAACAGCAGCAAGTAAACAGCTCTAGGGCACAAAACAACCAGCAAGTCCAGGAAATTGCTCTCCTAATGAATGTTGGTACACAGGTTAAAAATAAAAGCCCTGTCCCATAGATATTACTTTTATCCTGATCTTAATGGGAAAAGAATATGATTGGAAGGAAACAAATACCAAATAGACAACTTTTTTATATATAAGCAGAAAAATTAAACATTGGACATCAAGTCGCAGCAAGTCCTCTATATGTATATATGCAATGTAAATCTGTTTACTAACACATTATATCTAGCCTGTATACACCTTTGCATACTATTGTTGAACAACCTTTTTTTTTTACACTGAACATCCATTGTTGTGTTTTTAATTCATCTTATGTTTACTTATTTTCACAGATTAGAGTAGCGTGGATCACTGTGGGACCACTCTGACCAATGATGTGAAAGAGACCAAAGACAATAAGGGACATAAAGTTTGTTAATCCTGCTCAACATCCCCATGGGAAGGAGAATCCAAGACTTTTTTTAGCATTTATGTGTTCACATAGAAAAAACAAAAGGAAATATGTGCTCTAACTTTGAAAACCAGTGCGCAAGACGTATGTGTTATCATAACTTTAGTTTTAGAGAAATATTCTGCATTTAATTTGAACATGTTTACTCTACATTTACTCTGATTAAATAACAGACTTTCTGACTCTTAGAGGAAATTTAGTTCCCAAAACTTGTTTTCATAGTATCTACTTCATATATTGTTTATGGGTTTGTGACATTTATGAAAGATTTGATTTGATTGATTTTGAAAATGGTTTTGTTTTAGATTTATTCTATATTTAATATAGAAGGGGTTTTAAGTTTTCATTTTGTTACAATGCTTTATTTTCACTTTTTTAATCAGTTCTTAATTATGGCTGTAGTTTTAACTTTCTTAAATTTAGATGAATACTGATTTGTTTTTGTTGTTGTTGTTTTTTGCAGTACTGAATCTGTACATTTGAGGTCTGAATCAATATTAAAGTTACAATACATGGCAATCATTGTCTCAGAACAGTTTACATAAATTTACTGGGTGTTAGTTAGGGTGAAACAATTATTTGTTTTAAGTGTACACTCATAGTTTTGCATTAGTTTTAAAGTATTCATAGCCTTGGTATACCTTTACAATCTGTTATATTTGATGCTGGTGGTGATGAAGATGAAGATGAGAAGGAGGTGGGTTGCACAAAGACAGAAAAGCACTGAGATTTTAAACACAGAACAGAAGGCAGGCAAGAAAATTATTGGATGAGAGTAATGATGCCAGCACTGATTTTGTAAGCATGGGAAAGTGGAAGTGATGTAAAGAATAGACTAGCAGCTGAACACACAGGAAAGCAGGCAGATGAGTGATTACTTCCTTACTTAACTTATACATGAGCTTCATTATTACTGAAGACCTGGGAATGAGCTCACAAAGAGCATGGGCATTTTTTGCCGCCTTGTTGGAGCGAAGCTGTTGGAGAAACACAAGAATTAATCGAGAGATGCAGACTGATGCAACAAAAACCAGTAAGTAGGGTGTACAGCGTACACTATAGTTTATAGTACAAAGTAGTATTAGCTTATTATTTACACGATCTAATATTTATATCCACATAATTATGGATTATTATATTTACAATATTAAAAACACATAGTGTATTTTACAGAAAATTACATTAGGAAACATAATATATTAGATTTA
The DNA here is from genome assembly GCF_963969265.1 of Rhamphochromis sp. 'chilingali'. Classification (NCBI taxonomy): domain Eukaryota; kingdom Metazoa; phylum Chordata; class Actinopteri; order Cichliformes; family Cichlidae; genus Rhamphochromis; species Rhamphochromis sp. 'chilingali'. The sequence continues at coordinate 40,394,561 of NC_137929.1, read as the reverse complement.
TATTTCAAATTTGACAAAATGCTTGCCAGTCTTGGTAGCTGGGGATCAGTCCGCCAGGGCCTCTGCTCCTGGCTGCCACCCGGCACACATAGCACCCGACCCCTACGGTGCCTCCTGTGGTTGGTGGGCCTGCAGGAGGATGGGCCCATGTCCCCTTTTAGGGCTGTGCCTGTGCAGGCTCCATGGATTAAGGCCTGACCACCAGACGCTCGCCCTTGGGCACCCTCCCTGGGCCTTGCCCCAGGGCGGGGCCCCGGTAACCCTATCCCAGACCCACTTTGGTCAACTCCACTTTGTCAGGCAGGCTCTATTTAAATGATCTGCTGATCAGGTGTGTCAGTGGTCAGGTGTGGGTGTGGTTAGAGAAACTGAACTCTGCTTTCCAAAGATGTGATACACCACAGTTAATTTATCTTACAAGAGGGAGCAGCACAGATTTTTCTTTTCTTTAATAATAATCACCTTCACTTAGAAACAACACTTTGTGTTTACTTGTGTTATGTTTGTCCAATATTTAAACTTGATTGATCTGAAATATTCAAGTGTGACAAACATGCAAAAATAAAAACAGGAATTGCAGGGTGAAGTGTTCCCTCCATGGTTTTCTCAAACCCCTTCACCACAATGAGGTGCTGCTTAGGCTGCTGCCCCCACGACGTGGCCCCGGATAACCGGAAGAAGATGGATGGATGAATATGACAAAATGGTGATTTTACAGCAGCAGCAGGGAGGGGCAGATGGGGAGGGCAGCTGCCCCTCCCTGAGACTGTTTCTGCTAGAAGTTTCTTCTTTTTATAAGGGAGTCCTTCCTCCCCACTGATGCCAAAGCACTTGCTCATAAGGGGTTATCTGATAGTTGGGGTTTTCTCATTTTTTTGTATTATTGTAGCGCCTTAAATCTTACAATATAAAGCACCTTGAGGCAACTGTACTTTAATGTCGGTCATAAGGGAGGTACTTCAAGAGCCATATATTTTATGAGGTGGTACTCATTGTGAAAAGTTTGAGAACCACTGGTTTAAAAGGTGCATGAGCCTCTGGTAAAACTGGGGGTGAAGTGGTAGAGCACTGTCGAAAGGTGAACCAAGAAGTAAGCACAGATCTATTCAACAGAGTGTGACACCATGTGTGAAAAAAAGAGGGTATTACAGCTAAAAGAAAAAAAAAAAAGCTAAATTTAAAAAAAAATCCTTTCTTTTTCAGTTTAAATTTTTATCTTTCAGTGTCACGTTTTTTTGGTGTTTTTTTTTTTCAGTACCAAAACTAGATGTCACTGTTCTGGTTGCAGATAGAGTATTCATTACAGATCACAAACTAACATACTGCATTGTATCAAATAACGTGTTTAAATTATGAAGTTATCAGGCAAACAGAAAGGTGGAGTTCTCACAGAATAACTGAGAGATGTGATGCTCACTTTTCTCATTTGTAGGTGCCCACTTTGTCCTGGCCGGTGATTCTGCTGCTATCTGCTAACCTGGATGCCCAGGATGCCCAAGAGTCTGTCTGAGAGTTCAGCCATCGCAGCAGTGCCACCGGCTGGGTTAACTGCACATTGTTCATCTGTCCTGTAGGGTTCACTCATCTGTCGTGACTAACTTCCTACTTGGTGGTGTACCGTGTTGAGATGCCACTCGTGACGATGAGGCTGTTGTTATGTTAGGAATTCTGAATATAGAAGTACAACAATGATATTTGTTTGTTTCTTAACTTTATTTGTTTCCATTTGCACAACAAAAATGGTTTTTGACTTTTCATTGAGACAAATATTTTCATGCAAAAAAATATTTCCATCGCAGATAAAAGCCCCAACTCCATTCAGCTGCAAACTGCTGGAGTGAATGAAAGTGATTAAAGTCTTGAAAGACTCATTGTATGTTTAACACTGAGCAACTTCTGATGACGTTTGAAGTGACAAATCTTTATTTGTAGGTGCATCTCCATTGTCTGACACTGCAGACATATTCCGCTAGTGTCTAATTTTTCTAAAGTGGATAGTTCTTACTTTATGTTACAAGTGGCAGGTGTGTGGTTGGTTCATAGTCTTTTTTATTATGTTTGTCAAGAGCTGTTGATAAGATTATGTGTTACTCCTGATATTTGAGACATTAAAGTGATGTAGTGTCACACTGACCTTAAGAGTGCAGTGAGGAGCATCATTACAACCATTAAATATTTCAGCTCACATAAGTAACCCTGTTGGATCCTATGGGCTCAATGCTGTTAGACACTTTTGCTAAGGATTTCCTCTCATGGGGAGTACTTCAGGATTCATGATTTATTTTGCAATGACTGCAGCAAACATCATGAGGTATTCAAACACATAAAGGTGTGGCTTTTTGTCATGATTTAAATGAGACTGAACTGAATTAAGCTATTTTGTCAATAACCTAAAATAGATATACCATTATATATTAAAATATATTTGCTAACCAACACTGTGTTGCTTGGATTTCTCCTTCAAAGACATTTGTCAGTCCCACAGATTTTTAATGATAAAACCAGACAGACAGGCCTGAAGAAATGCAGTGGCGGGTTTCATTATGAGAATGAAGGAAAACTTTAAATACCTTTAAGCAATGGCATTGTCTTCTTTCACATAAAGAAAATTCCTTTGGTATTTTGGCCTGTTGCCAGTAACATTCCTGTTCATATGAACTCACCCCGCCCTTTACCAGAAGTGTCCAACTTTTCCAGTAAAATGATACTGCTGGATCAAAATAAGAAAATAGTAACCCCAAAACCGTGTAAACAAAGGAGGGGTATTAGAAGGGATTTATGACTCCCGTCACAATTTATGACATGTTATAGAGCTGTGATATGTTTAATCACTGTCCTTTTTAATTAGAACTTGGTGTTTGACATGTTAAGTGCTAGAGACCAACTATCAGCGATTGGCTCCTGTGTGGATGGAGATCTACAGGGTGGGCCATTTATATGGATACACCGTAATAACATGGGAATGGTTGGTGATATTAAAGTCCTGTTTGTGGCACATTAGTATATGTGAGGGGGCAAACTCCTCAAGATGGGTGGTGACCATGGAGGTCATTTAGAAGTCGGCCATCTTGGATACAACCTTTTGTTTTTTCAATAGGAAGAGGGCCATGTGACACATCAAACTTATTGGTAATGTCACAAGAAAAACAATGGTGTGCTTGGATTCAACGTAACTTTATTCTTTAATGAGTTATTTACAAGTTTTGTGCTGCCCATTGTGTTGGGCAGCACATTGAACACAGCAAGGTCAGAAGTCCCATCCTGTAGCAACAGTGATGCCTTGAATCTGTCCTGCGGGGTAGAGGAACCAGATGGTATCATCTTGGAATCTACCATAACCTCAGCAAGAGCAGAGCAATCGTCAGGTGATATGGTAGTGCAAGAAGATGCACCTCATCAAGATGTGGAGAAGTCACTTCCAGGGGAAAAACCAGGTAGTGACAGGAATTAAGTTAGGAACATACCAGACAAATGGCAAAAAATTACATATATTTTATTTCTTTTGATTTATGTGATCCATACAAATGGGTACCTTTCAGAGTGGAAATGTGAACAAGATGCAACCAGAGCAGCCTGGCTCAGAGTTACTTCCAAAGCATGAGACCAGAAAGGCAGTAGTCCTGCAAATGGACTTGCGGGAAAGTATTATGGATCAACAGAGATCACTTATCTCCCTCTACAAAGCCCCAAAGGTAGAGTACTGCCTGGATTTCTCATACGCAACATAACCTAGCTGTACTCTTTTCAGGGAACACAGATCTTACAAGACTGTTTGACGGTGAGCCACAACACTTGATTCCATCCACTTCTCAGACCTTGCTTGAGAGTGACATGTTTTTGGTGGCAGGTAAGAAAGTTATGTACAGAAATAAGAGGAAGAGGAATTTAAAATAATACATGTGCAGCACTAAAGGTAACAGCATTACTAGTGTTACATTATCCTAACTGTAACCCTAAAGATGAAAAATAGATTGAATGCAGTTACAAAACTGTTTATTTTTACCACCGTGCAATGTTAGGCTAAGTGAATTTATTATGTTTGGTCTTAGCAAGAATAATGGGACATTCATTCATTCATGGTGGACCGTGTGTGTCTGGTATAAGTCCTGCAATCATCCATGTCCTTTTTGGTGGCTCACCTGAAACAGCTACAGTTCAGATTGAGGATTGCCCTGATATTGATATCCGCAGCACTATTCAGCTGGTTTGCATTTTTGTACCATTATTTTGAAGAATTACTATTTCACTAAATATTGAATTTAGAGACATGATTGAATAGCCACCAGTACCTACTACTGACTACTAAATTTTTTTTCTTTGTCCTAGCTTGATGGCACTGCTGAATTAACAGAACTGGAACGAAGAAATGTTCTCGAGATAGCCCTGGCTTGGGACCTGCCAGGTGTCACACAAACCAATATAAAGTTGCTGTATGAATGTCTGCTATTCCACGCTGTGAGTACTGACTTACTCTCAGCAATACATTTAAATTTTAAATAGAAAAGCACATCAAACCTTTGGATGTGAATAAGTACATTTTTCATATACATTAAAAAAATCTCTTTGAAGGCCATCTGAAATTATTTTATTAGTACAGTGGATGTTCTTTAAGTATTTAACATTTAAAGTGTGTTTCACTTTACGGACTCACACTTCAGTTTTGGTTTGGTCTCACCGTTGTAGGTCATAACACGAACAAGTCATCAAGTCAAGCAGCTGAGGAAAGGGCTTAAGGAGATGGTATGGCTGCTTCTGACAGAAAGATCAGACATCATTCCTCTTTTCTTACCAAGGTAATCAGAGACTGCTCCCTGTTGTGAGGTAAAGTCAGGTCACATCTTTTAACATCTGAATAGTAAAGGTATTTTGTTAATTTATGAAGGATGCACATTAATTGTTGACACAAAACACCAATATACTATTTGGTATGCTTGGGCTAGTTGAACAGCTGGGTTACATTTAATAAAAATACACCTAATGTTGCTGACGCTCTTAAGACTACAAGATAAGTAAAGTTATGAAATGACAAATTCAGCTAATTTTATCTAGTAGCATTTAAGAGAAACATTTATTCAAGGTGAACTGTTTTATGCAGGCTATTCTAGAAAGGATAGTGTGGCCTGCCACAGAAGATGAAGATGAGGAAGAAGAGGAATGCTCTCTTGAGGATAAATGCAGAGTGGCAGGTTACCTTCGGTCCTTCATTGAAAATGGTAAGTCTGTTGCGATAGGTATTTTGCTATTGGTTTTCTCTGATTATACTTTGGTAAATTACACACAGTCCAGTGATCTCGGGTCATTAACAAAGAATAACTATAGTATATATTTGTTTTGTTATTTGCTCCATACTGCCTCCATGCAATACATTAAAAAAAGTGTTCATCTTTTATGGTATTTCTCCATAAAAGATTGAAAATAATGAATGTAGGATGTCATTATAGCTCAACACAATGTCCCGTTGCAGCATCTTGTGCACAACGAAAAGCCCTCATCAAGTTTTGGACAGGATGGGAAGTCTTGCCGAGAGAAATGACTGTGGAAGGGCACAACACTGGACTGAATGCGTAGCCTTTGGCAAGCCGTGGAAGTTATAATAAACCCTTTAAGCCTTCTTAAACTTCACTTTGATTTCCCTTCTTCAAGCCTATTCACTTTTTTTCCTTAAGAGAAACAACTGTTTGAAGGTCAGGTGCCCTACACTGTGTTGTTTCTCTGCCTTGTACAGCTGCGCAAACCTTCACCAACCAGCTCAATCTCTGCGCAGTATTTACTTTTAAAGAAATGGTATTGTGGTTTTGCACACATTCATTTTCGTTTCTTTGTGATTTTAAAAGATACTTTAAAAACTTTGTAATGCAGTAAAAACAAGAGCAAAAGTGCATGCTTTTGTTATTTCATTTGAGTATAATTCTGTTATTTCTATGAATTTTTATTTGTGAATATAGTTCACGTGGGGCATTCCTTTATATCAATAAAATGTTTTCCTTAAATGTTTAGTAACGAAGCTTATGGGTAAGTTCAGTAAGGAAGATGAAACCTCTAACATCTGTCTGCTCTCAGGTGTAGCCTGCTAAATCTAAGCTTCACATCACTTCCTCTTCCCCACACTGTCAAGCTGTTTGCAATAACACTGGTCTAGTCCAATCATCTTTTTCCTGGCCTTCTTCAGGTCAGTCAGCATTCACGCAGCATACTTTAAATCTCACTGGAGCTCTGTCATTCTCCTTTGCAAACGCCTTCATGCATCCGAACTCCTCCCATCACCACCTTTTATCACTCAGACTCCATTTACATCTCCGTCTTTATCTCCACCACCAGCGTCTAGACTCCAGGGTGCCCTGCTGTAATCTCTATCACCGCTGGGATTCCTTTCCTTCGAGACGGGCCATTGAATTCTAACCGCCAAATACCGCTATCTAAATTCTGTACATCAATAAATCATGTTCATTTCTTTCTAATAATCTCTCCTTCTTGAAATAAAATGAGTTATTTGTAAATAAGTGGACATGAATAACTCGAGCTTGTTATATAATGTTATAGCATGTTTTTAACTGCCTCATTCTCTTTATTTTTACAGCTGCAACACATTTTGGGGTCAACTTGAAAGAAAGGCATGTGAGAAATGTAAAACTGATGTCAGAGGTCAAATGTGACCTCCAAATTATAATTTGATATTTAAAATCCTCATATATCGTTATCATTTCCCTAATGTTTTGTGGAAGATGGACCTTATTTGACTTTGAAGAAGAGGTCCGAGATCCAAAGTAATGTGATATTTACAACCCCCATTACCTGTATGCCCATGTGTTGTTAAAGAAAAGGCCATCGGAGGCGGCCACGGCAAAGACAAAGAGAGGTGCGTGATCAGTTAAGCAGACGCTGAAGCTCAGACTCTAATGACACGTTTGAAGGGAGAAGAGCCCGGCCTTTGGTCAGAGCACAAACTGACACCGGAGGTTTGGAGACGCCGAGGCCGCCGCGCGCTCCGGTGAAGCTCCGTTTGTAAAGGACACAGACTGGACACGAGTCCGCTAAAACTACCGAAAAAAAGAAAAAAAGGTTTCCCACCAGACATTCGAGAATGTTAGCTTGCTCCGTCAATCAGAGCCCGATGTGTGACGTACCTTCATACTTTGTGAGACTCGCGCATAGATGCGTAAATGTGTTTTGTTGACGTTATACCTTTACAGACGGGAGAAAGAGAGAGAGAAAGACTCTTTGGGTGAGGAGGTGCAGTGTTTCGGGGAGGTCATGTTTACATCTTCTAGATTTTCTAAAGGCTAAGTACACTTGAATGTTTCGTTGCAATCTAGAGTATTTTTTATTGTGAATGTATATTTATTGTCACTGTCATTTTTCTCTTTTGCAGTGAAAAATATAAAATGTAATAAAAAACAAATCAACACACACAAAAAAAAGTAAACTTTTTATTCATCTACAAACTTTGGACGCTTGTATTGAGATGCAGCATGAATGCATGAGTAAAACCACAGTTATACTAAGTAAACACCAACACAAACCAGCCATGAAGCTCAGCAGCTCCCTGAATCATCAACATTTATGAAAGCACACATGTGAAGTGACAAATGACTCTATATCAAAAACAAGGATCAGACTAATCTGAGAAAGGACAGGAGTTCATGTTCTCATACTGGCAAGCATTCACCCTGCTAGTCTTTGGCAGCCACACCAACACAGCAGATCTGTTGGCTACAGTCTGCTGGCTGTCCCCTATTTTTGGATATGGTAAAGTGACTGGATTCATCTGTAGCCATTCAGAATTAGGAAAGTAAGTTGTGTGTGTTCCAGTGTGTACTATAGTATGGATATCTGATAAGATTTATTTCACCCAGTTAATTTTTGCAATCTCCATCAAATCCATATATTATGAAATATTAATCACAATATGGTCTTTAAATGTTCTACCATAAGTTTGATGCCCAAAGAAAAAAAAAAGAGCTATATTTATTAACTTATTTTATCAGGCAAACTGTTGAACTGTGCTAAGAATATGTGGCTCATAGCAACTGATGAACAGCCTCAGAACAGCCACTTTAAGCACACGTTCCACAAATTTCACACTCGACGATCAACAGCCTGGTGACCACAGTGGTGCATGTAACAGCTAAAATAAATACATCAATCAGCAGTTAAAAAAACACAAAGTGAACTGAAACACTGAAGCCTGAGGCACAGCTGAAAATTAGATGTAAATACAAGAATAGAAACAAGCTCACCAAATCAACAGATTGAACTGTTGCACTATCACTAAACTACCTGCATATATTAACACTTCAAAGCTGTTATTCAATGTGGTAAATATGACAAAGATGATATAATTTCTTCACTCTGGCATAACACCAAGAATCACCTTCCTTCAGCTGAAGGCAAGTATAGAGAGACTAAGTGAACAGGTGTCGCTTATAACCAAGCTGCTGAAGAGTCAGTGTTCATGCTGCATTCACCACACTTATCAGGGGAACTCCAGAAAGAATTTTCCACCGCACTTGGAAGATATAAAGCTTCCACTTTTTAAGCCATCATAAACAAAGCTTTTAAGTTTCTTCAGTTTCTTCTAGTTTTGGTACATTAAAACCTCATTAAATTAAATGAGTACCAGTACGAAGGTTACAGTAGATTACCAAAAGGACAGAAAGGACAGCTGCATGCTGTCAATACTAAGAATCTATTTATTATTCAGGCGCATCTGAATAATAAATAGGTGTGTGCTTGGCCTCACCTATATTTACGGGAAAGAACTAATAGCCTGTCTGGTATCTAGTTCCTTAATCTTTGCAGTTTGCATTACACTGTCATGCAACAGTGTGACAGAAATTGAACTTGACCGTAAACAGGAACAAATAGAGGCAAAAATTGCACTTCATGGCAACATTTTTATAAACCTTCAAAATCATGTACTGGCACCAAGTGGCCCTAAAGATTGTCGACAGCTCTCTAAAGAGCTTTTAAAAAATGTGAATATGTGTAAAAATAGATATGTAAAATGGAAAAAGAGTGTATGCTCATGCAAATTCACACACACTATGACCTGGGCAAACATGTCTGAAAACAAAAGAAAATAGACAAATGGAAAAACTTTGAAAACTTTTGGGAAATTAGTGTTTTTTATTGTTTAATAAGCCATCTTTCATCCTTCAATCACATCACCAATATATCATACATATATCAAGTAGTTCTATCTGTCACAGTCTGGGTCTCTGACCCAGCGCTCTGAGTTCATGTTTGTATTTGTCATTTTGTTATGTGATTTAGTTTGTGTTATTTCCTATTTGCCTTTAGTTTAGGCAGTTATTGTTCCTGGTTTTCTATGTTTTGGGGTTTTGTATTTATTCATCACGTATTAGGTCTGTTAAGTTGTGTTGTCATGTTTTAGTATTTCCTGTTTTATTCTGACAATGTCATGTGTTCTTTGTTCATTGTATTTAGCTTTCCTCTCCTGGTCCTGTCATTAGGTTTATGTCTGTCAGCTGTTTTCCCCCATGTGTCGCCACTTCCCCTGATCACCTCATGTCTGTATTTAAGCCTTTTGTTTTCTTCATGCCATTGTCGGTTCGTCTGTTTATCTCACCAGAGTTACAGTTATAGTCATAGTCTTAGCCTGTTTATTTGACCTCAGTCTTAGTTACGGTTTTCGTCTGTTATGTATTATTAGTCTTAGTCATGGTCTTTGCTTGTTATTTTTCACCACAGTCATAGTTTAGGTTTTGGTCTCAGTACCGTTTAGTATTTTGTTTCTTAGTGTCTTCTCAGTTTACTTTGGTTTCCTGGTTTACTTCTGCCGTCATCTAATAAAGGATCACTTTTCTGTTCAAACTTCAACTCCTTGTCCTCATCTGCTTTTGGGTCCTGTTTCCATTACACACCGGCGCACCCCGCCGTGACACTATCATTATCAGATCATTTACAGTTAAGTAAAAATAGAGATTTGACAATTTCAGAAAAATCAAACACAACCTAATTTCTTCAGTCTTCAGTAGCCTGATGTGTTTTATGGTCCCAAACAGTCTTCTCCTTTAGTCACAATTGAATGAAAAATTATGATCACAGTGGACTGAGGAACAACCTCACAAACATAACTATACTTATAGACCCTGTGAGCCTCTTTAATAAGACATCTTTGATCTGTCAGTCATATCAGCAATATAGCATACACATATCAGGTAGTTCTATTATTATTAGATACTTTACAATTAAGTTAAAATAGAGATTTGACAATATCAGGGAAAAATCAAACAAAACCTAATTTCTTCAATCTTAAGTGTGTTGTTGTGTTTTGTTATTGTTTTTAAAGTTTGATGTGTTTCATGATCTCAAACATTCTTCCACTTTAGTCACACCTGTATGAAAAATTGTGATCACAGTGAATCAAGGCACTAGGTAGTTCAAGCAACAACCCCATAAACACAGCTATCCCACTCATAGATCTTGTGAGAATCTTTCAGCTCAACGTTTTAGTTGTTTATGGATCACAAACCTATTGAACATAAATACACCAAACAATATGTTCCCACCACCAAAGGGAAGTAAGAAAAAACAAAATGTTAGTAGATAAAATGCTAAAGTGGCTGAAGAACAAAATCCTTCATGAAGGAGGGAAACTGCTGACTAAATATATGATAGTTTGCCACAAACCAGATTCCAAATAAACACTAATTTTGTGCAACGCCTTTTACGACTTTCTTTTTTTTCTTTTTTTAAATTTTAACAATGCATTGTGTTCTGCGTCCTGTAGACCACTGCCAATCAATCTCGTGCCGTGTCTCCTGTACAGTACAGAATGAGTTCAGGTAGTCAAATCTACATAAATCTTTGATCGCTAGCAGCGTGACTCTGAAGAGCTGTCCTGTGTGTTTGTAAGTTTTCTCCCAACAAACACAAAAATGTCAAACACAACAAGAAAAGTGTATAAAGTGTGTAGTGATGGGTTTTACAGCCTTAAAACATCTATAATAACTGTAAAAAATTAAAGTTGGCTATTTTTTTTTTTTTTTAACGTAACTCCCGCAATAAACAACTACTGTACCTGGTTATTATGAAAATCTTACATGAGTAAGAGATTTTCTTTCCTCCTGTACAGCCTTATATGCTTTCTGTACAGCTTCTGAAAGTGACTCTGAATCTTTAGCTGCTTCATTTCCAATTACACCTCCCATTATTCCTCCTGCAGTTGCTGCTCCAACCAAGCCTACTGCTCCAGCAGCTACTAATGCATTCTGTTGTTGTGCAGCTGGCACATATCTGGAAAGCTTTGTTACGACATTCATCAATTGTGGGTTCTTCACAGCTTTGATAGCAAATTCAGCCAATGTTACTACACCAAAAAAAGCACCGAGCAAAGCTCCTGTTCCAGTCCCTGCCATTTGGATCAGAAACCTACTGATCACACTAGTTTTAGCGTGCTTTCTGATCTCTTCTGGGGTTTTATCTGGCATTGACTGCCTAATGTGTTCTACCTGTTCTCGTATTGCTGTCTCCAAATGTTGCAGCATTTTATTTGTGTAGTAACCTCCGTTTCTTTCTGCCACCATTTTTTCTATTGATTTCAGCAACTCCTCCCGCTGGAACTGGTTGCTCCTGTAGTTGTTTGGCTGGTTGTTGTTCCAGTGTTTGTTATCAAAGACGTGACACCGACCACCACACTTTGACACCAGATCACTCAGATTTTTGTTCTGACTGACAAAATCTTCGATTTTTAAATTTTTGTCAAGCTGGTCACCGTGAGTGAAAACAACTACAGCATATTTTAGAGCTTCATCTGAGAAATACTGAACTATCTTAGCGATGACAGCCTGCTCGTGCTCTGTGAATTTATCTACTCGAAGCACAATGAGAAAAGCATGAGGCCCAGGAGCACACTCTGTCATACAGCTCATTATCTCAGGCTTCAGATCTTCCTCAGACCTTCCTGTGTCAAAGAAACCAGGGGTGTCGATCAGAGTGATGCTTCTTCCACTGACTGTTTTGGTTTCTGCTTGGCATTTCATTGTTCCAGAGTTTGGAGAGGGGTAGGTGGCAAAGAGCTCCTCTCCAAGAATGGTGTTCCCCAGGTGACTTTTCCCAGATCCAGTTTTTCCCAGCAGGACCAACCTCATCGTTGTTGAATCTAGAGGAGAAAGTTGACTCTGTTAAGTACATTTGTTTCTTACTTTTGCTGCCTTTGAAATATTTTTTGGTCATGGTTTGAGGTTTAAAATAGGAAGCAGATTTTACAGTATAGGCTTAGTCAGACACAGAGTCAATACTAAAGAATAAGAGGAGAATGCAGTTTGCTATTAGGCCAAGCTTTTGGTCGGTTATTATAAATATCCAGAGTACAACTTGTGGGTTTCAGGTTGTTGACCACTGTCACTGTTGGTATGAGAACAGATGGGTCTGTAGCAGGAGGGATAATATGAGACCTGAACACTAAATGATAATTAGGTCAAGCTTTTGTTCAGTCTTTGGAGGGTTAATGTAAGACTGTCTGAATCCTCCAAACTTTCAGGTATTTGAGCTGTTGTCCAAATGCTGTGTATTTTGTACACTGTGATGGACTGAATGGCTTTTATATTCTCTAACTGATGTAGTAATTCCCTGTTGATGTTTTAGATGTCGTCTCTTTTTTAACTCGAGATTTTTAGGTGCCCGAAAAGAAAAGAAAAAACAGATAAAATAAAAAACACTGTTTTGATTCTTAGTTATATATATTTTCCTACACTCACCTTGGTCTGGGTCTTTGTGGTGAAAATCTTCAGTGAATTTGCCATTTTGGACAGAGCCAAATGTCTGTAAAGACAACAAATTAACAGCATTAGTAACAATTTCTGTACAGTATATTATTACACATTATACTGGGGTCAGATGAGACTGTCCCTGCTGACTGATATTGGCAAATGAGATGGTAAATGAGCTTACTATTGGAACATATTTGATTACTATATTCAGAGTTTCTTTTTTTAAGCACAAATCAATATAAGAGTTTGGTGTTGGTGGCATTCTTCGACTCTCAGCGTCGTAATTGTCAGTAGTTGATTTTTAGGGAAAAGTGCTATGTCATAACCTCGTGTGTCTCCTCATCATCGGGGTGAATGACGATGCGGATCAGAAATGGTGTGATGCCTGCTCGCTCCTCTTCAAATACATAAACTTCCTCCATTAACACTCTCTCCACCTCACTGACAGGAAACTGCAGGGCCATCCCAGCACCGAGGACGGGAAGAGCGACAGATCTGAATCCTTTCTTCTCACAAAAAGACAGTATTGTGTTGATGCTCATTCGAAGAACCTATAGAACATAACAATATTGGATTAAGACAAATGGCTTCATTAAAAAATGTCCTCACAAACAGGCAGACTAATAAAATCATTCCTTACTATCTCACCTGGACTGCAACTCCGTCTGGGTCACCATCCCAGGGAACAAGATTGAGGAAGAAGACTGCATTAGACTGAAGTCCAGGTAAGCCCTCCAGCAGTACTGAGTCACCAGGCATTGTTTCATCTTCTGCTTCCTTTCTAAACCTTGTGGTCAGCTGTGGTCCAGCTACTTCAAACAAAGCATTTCCAACACGGGTAGAGAGAGGATCATGGCCAACCATAGGAGACACCAAAGCATCCACCTAGGAGAAGAGCAGGAGATTTAGAAAACGTGTTTTATGTAAATTGGAGATTATGTATCGGAATTTAAGGAGCAAGACCACGCCTCCAAATACTCTCCTTCTGGGTCTATTGGTTCCCCTCCCTCCCCTTTTCAATTCTTTAACTTCTTCACTTCTATTTAGTACATGGGGATCTGCCAGGCATGGGAGCCGTTGCCAGTCTCCTTCGAGGCCTTCCCCAAACCACAGCTCAATTCATGTCCAGACATTCATCTTTACCTACTAAAACACTGTCAAACCTGAAATGAGGATGTGGGCCCAGCTAGTAAATGATTAATTCAAATTATCTAATGTTGGTGTGATCTATCTTATCAGCAGTGTTTCTCACCTGTTGGCTCTCGATCGATCCCCGAATAACCTCCATGTGGACTCTGCCTCCAGGAGCTCTGGCAGTGGCTCCTCTTGCTGTATCTTCATCAGGTGTATCTATCCCTTGGAGAAGCCTGTCACATGCTTCCTGCATGGCCCTCACTGCCTCCTCTCTGTTATCAATCAGGATGATTTTGCTCACACTTCGACCTCTCACACTGCCAAAGTCCTTCACAGCAGCAACAGTTGCCTCAGTGCACACAGTGAGAGGAACCCCAGAGACACCTGAGCTGATACAAGGAATGGCTATGGACTGAAACTCCATTATTTCTGAAAACTTTAAAGCTGAATGCACAGTTTTCTCCAGTAACAGCTTATCTCTCTTACTTAGTTTTCCACCTGAGGGCACAACTGCATGAAGCAGTTTCTTGCACTTTAAGTTACCCCCTGTGGTCACTACTGTTTCTCCTATGGGAATTTTCCCCAAACACTTCACTAATTCATCACTCTCGCTCTGTATTTCAGGACCACCAGCTCGACTCAGTGCAGCAGCAACACCTGCAGAGTGCTCCAAGTCCTGATTGGCTGCATTTACCAGAGCATCAGCGTGTTGCTTGGTGATGTCACCCTGACACACAAACACCTGGAGCCCATCACAAAGGCTGTAGCTAGCAATGGTTGTGCTTTCCTCACTCAAACTCAGAGATGCCATATTGTCAAGTAAACTTGAAGACTGCTCGATGTCTAACAACCTGGCATAAACCCCAGACCGTTGTCCAACAACAACAGCCATCCCAGACTCATCTGTGTACACCTTCACCTCACCTGCAGTCTGACAAGAGCTGCTGGACTGAACCAAAGCTTCAACTTTGTCAGGGTTTACCTCATAATGGCAAAAGTAGCCACCAAAGAGAGCGTCTACCTCAGCTTTCCAATCACTAACTTCATCTGCAGCACCAGGTTGAGCGAGCCTCCTGACTAAAACTCTCCCCTCCTCACAGGAAAGATTAGCAGAGCAGGCTAAACAGGCAAGCATGTTCTCAAGTTCTTGCTGAGCATGTGGACATTCTTTCAGGTAACGAAGGAGATAATTATCAACATGTAGTTCATACTCTTCATCACTTGGTGGAAGAGACGAGGCAGGAATGTTCTCAGGTGTCTGTGATTGGGAAGAAATGCAAATGAGAGGAGGTATCAATCGGCAACAAAGACCACCTTGCTTTATATATATATATATATATATATATATATATATATATATATATATATATATATATATATGCCTTGCAGGCAAGGCATACATGGAACGCCATAACCAGGTGGTCGGCATAGTGTACAGGAACATCTGTGCCGAGTATAACCTGGAAGTCCCGAGGTCAAAATGGGAGATGCCCCCAAGGGTGGTGGAGAATGACCGAGCTAAGATCCTGTGGGACTTCCAGATACAGACGGACAAAATGGTGGTGGCTAACCAACCCGACATAGTGGTGGTAGACAAACAGAAGAAGACGGCCGTAGTGATCGATGTAGCGGTTCCGAATGACAGCAACATCAGGAAGAAGGAACACGAGAAGCTGGAGAAATACCAAGGGCTCAGAGAAGAGCTCGAGAGGATGTGGAGGGTGAAGGTAACGGTGGTCCCCGTGGTAATCGGAGCACTAGGTGCGGTGACTCCCAAGCTAGGCGAGTGGCTCCAGCAGATCCCAGGAACAACATCGGAGATCTCTGTCCAGAAGAGCGCAGTCCTGGGAACAGCTAAGATACTGCGCAGGACCCTCAAGCTCCCAGGCCTCTGGTAGAGGACCCGAGCTTGAAGGATAAACCGCCCGCAGGGGCGTGCTGGGTGTTTTATATATATATATATATATATATATATATATATATATATATATATATATATATATATAGACACACACACACCGTAAAAAACCCCAAAACTAAGCAAACAGTAATATTCCGGCAGCTGGGGCGCCAAAATAATAACAGAAAATAACTTTCTCATAAAAATACGGTTATTTTCAGTAATGACAAAACAGTTTGTTGCCCTAATTTTACATGGGATTTTGCCTTTTTCAAGTGCTTTTAAACATTAAATTAGGTACATTTTAACATGATCAAACAATGAAATGACCTATAAACAAGGTCAATGAATGCGGCAATATGAATAACAATACTTAAATGTACAGAAATATACAGTTGGTTTAAATAATAATGGATTGCATTCATATAGTGCTTTTTGAGACCCTCAAAGTGCTTTCCAATTCCACTTTCCAATTCCCCTCTGGCCATCACCAGTAGGTGGTAGGTGAAGTGTCTTGCCCAAAGACACAACAACCGAGAGCGTCCGAGCCGGGGCTCGAACCGGCAACCTTCTGATTACAAGGCAATCTGCCAATGCTTGAGCCACAATCGCCCTAAATAACAATAATAATAACAATTATTTGATGTAAAAAAAAAAAAAAAAACGTTTATAAGAATAATTTTATATATTTTTCCATAGCATTACATTTGAATTTAACAGTTTCTTTCAAATAACGGACAAATATTTGTGAAATTATGATACATTTGTGGATGTATTTTAACAATCTAAATATGCATATTTACAGACAAATACATTTAAAAAACAAGAAAATTATGTTTTATTGCATTTACAGTGATTTAACGTTGATTTACGTTTGAAATGTAAAATCACAGTCTATTTATGTAGATTTATTGATATTCTAGAAGAACAGTACAAAACTGTAAAATACACAGTAAAATACTTTTATATTAATTTTTTTTACAGTGTAGAGATAGATAGATAGATAGATAGATAGATAGATAGATAGATAGATAGATAGATAGATAGATAGATAGATAGATAGATAGATAGATAGATAGATAATGCTGATTCTATATGGATCCATAAAACTGTCAAAGATCTTGATTAAATCAAAACATGAAATTTACCTCTGCTGGAGCAGAAGTGGGGGTCATGAAGTGAGAGGAGGTAGAATTTTGCAGACTTTCTAGGACAGTGAACACCAAACGACAATCTTCAATCTCCAAAACATGCTCTGATCTCTGAAGAACTCTCTGCTGATCTGTAGACAGATATCTCAAATTACAGACTGAATTTATTATATAACATTAACTCTTTCTTTTTATTTTCTTTGCCCTTCTTTGTTCTTTTTTTCTCCTCTTTTCACCCACTGCCAGTTTGGCAGAAACTATAATTCAGTAGTCAGTCTATAAATAGATATCTCAAGTTACAAACTGAGTTTCATGTAGAATTTATTTTTATGTGACTTATTTTCGTTTTTATGTTTCTTTTTTCCTTCTTCTTTATTCTTATCTTTTCACTCACTGTCGACTGCTGATCAACAAATGTTGTGTAATATTAGGTTTCGCTTTCCGGACAGACTTTTGTTTTCCTTTCTTACCTGTCCCATTGCCACCAGTAACTCACTTGTGAAAGTATAATAGTTCCTAAACAGCCAAAACTTTCTGATACGGTTACTGAGACAAAATATAATTATTGATGAAAATAATAAATGGTCATTTAGAGACTCCGACTACTGTATGATATTTCGTGCATAAGAAAGTCCGTACATTATAAACATAGGTAAATATATTTACCTATTAAAATTCATAACAAACCTACCTTTTTTATTTCGGAAAGCAACACTGTAGAAGTTTTCGTCCACTGTAGTCACCGGTCCGCACTCTCCTCCGCCCGATTTGCGGCGAATACCGAAGTATTTTTGTACTCTCGTCAGATGTTCTTCTTTAATACTCTCACACTCAAAGAAAACCGGGTGCTGGGTCTGATCCGCCATCATCCCGCTGTAAATGAACCAAACATAAGCAGCGATTTGTAAGAGCTCAGCACTCTCTGATCGGAGTAAAGGACTGATCCTGCAAGCTTCCTCAATGTGCACAAACACCTTTGTGCGTCATAAAGGTCACATGACTAAACAAATGCGCCTGCAGGTGATGTTAAATTTAGAACAGTAATAACTACACCTTTGTGGTAAACCAGTCTTCCAAAGCTCCCCATACCGAAACCATCTAAAACCAGTTTCTTCATCCAAGTACGTTTATTAAATGCCTCTGTAATTACTAATTTTGTTTTTTAACACTTTTAAAACTAGTTGTTCACAAGAGCCAGAACAGCAGGATACTACAAAAAAAAAAAATCAGACATCCACAGAGGTAAACACGTGTAACTTCTAAATAGATTTTGCCAAAGATATCAACATGTTTTGGTAAGAACAATGCTCTCTCTTTAGAAAAGCCATTCATTATCGTGCCACAGTTCTCCGCTGAATTTTAACAGCGCTCTAGTTTTCACACGTCATATTCACTTTTTACATCTCACTCACTCACGCACACCAACACATGCCCCCAACAGACCATTTTAACATGGACAAGCCGGTCCTTACATCCCTAATTCCTACGTCCTACCTGACGCTGTGGTTGAGTGATGATCAGGGGACAGGTTAACTGTCTGCATCTCGAACAACGGGGCTGCTGGCTATGGTCGGGAGGCATTCGTCCGTGGGGTGGATGTGAATAGATGAGTGTATCTGTGCAGTTTCTGTGTGTGTGTGAGTAGGTCTGGGTCTGGGGCTCGCTGGACCTTGATCCCTATGCCCACATAGCAGACAGGTTTTGCCTGGATCTGGTGTCAAGCCGACACTGCTGGCTGACTTATGGCATGGCATGTGGTATGTCATCCAGATATGGGTTGTGTGTGTGTGGGGGGGGGGGGGGGGGGGGGTGTCGTGTTATATCAGATCGTGTTATAAATATTAACACGATCTGAGGGTTAATTTGTTGCTTCTAGATTTTTTTGTTTGTTTGTTTGTTTTTAGCATTTTACATATAGCAGTTTTCCATAGTTTTTCCAAATCCAGGGAACATCATGCATTTATGCACAAGAAAACCGAAATGACTTTGTGAATTAATAAAGACAGGATCACTCAGGAACTAACAGCAAATAGTGATCTGTCATTAACTGGAAACTTGTATGGCTGCCCTGTCTTACAGGATGGACACGTTTTTATTTAGCTTTGTATCTGCATATAGCTCCGGTTACTCCAGCTTAAACTTTCTCTTTTAGATATTTCATGGCATGTCTTTAACTGAGATGGTAATAATAACAATAATAATAATAATAATTTCATGATTGTCATTTGCATACTTCTACCACTGTAGGATGTTTAGGTGAAGATACCAGTCCACATATAATAAGGCTTCACTATCACGCTTGCAAATGGTCCAGAATGCTGCTGCTCGCCTGTTGACATGGACATGCAAACGTGAGCACATTACCCCTGTTCTTGTCTCTTTACGCTGGTTGCCTGTCCACTTTAGAATTCATTTTAAATTTTTATTGTTTGCAGACCTTCTACACCGATACACTCCACAAAGGTCTCATAGATCAGCTGACCAGTCACTCCTTGCTGTCCCCATGTTGAGACTGAAACACCGGGGAGACCGAGCTTTCATTGTTGTGGCCCCCTCCATAAACAAACTGCCCCTCCATATTAGGCTGGCCCCAACACTTGAAATGTTTAAATCACTTTTAATTTTTTCTCAAAGGCTTTTTAGGAGTAGTACCAGAGTCAGCTTGTAGTCAGTTTTAGTCAGCTGTTGGTCTTTTAATCTTTTTATTTTGTTAATTTTATTCATTGTAGATCCTATTGTCTATTTTACTAATGTTTTAATATTTCATATATATATACTGATTTAGTTCCATCTTCTTTTTCATTTATGTATTTATTTCATTGTTATTTATATTTATTTTTTTGTCTGCTTCATGTATGGTTTTTAACTGCTATCTCTGTTTAATTATTGGAAAGCACTTTGGTCAACTGTTGTTTTTTAATGTGCTATATAAATAAAGTTGGATTGGATTACAATTCATGATGAACATATCTTTTTGATTTCTGAAAGCAGTAAAGTAGATTTTGTCTCTCACTCTCATAGTGGTCTCCTAAACTGTGGTGAATATGGAAATATTTTCATAAAATACAAAGCAATTAGTAAGAGCTCTGCACTCTCTCATGAGACTGAAGGTTTGATCCTGCGAGATGAGTTGTATGTCTACATGCAAAACTAACTATGATTATAGGACAATTTTCAACCTTCCTTTCATCTCAGAAGTTTTTGAAAGAGTAGTTGTAAAACAGCTAACAGATCATCTGCAGAGAAATTGTTTATTTGATGAGTTGCAGTCGGGTATCAGAGCTCATCACAGTACAGAAACAGCTTTAGTGAAAGTTATAAATGATCTTCTTATGGCCTCTGACAGTGGACTCATCTCTGTTAATTTATTACTGTGATTATAGCATGTTGTAGGTATTGAAGGTACGACGCTGCAGTGGTTTGAATCCTATCTATCTAATAGTCTCCAATTTGTTCATGTAAATGGGGAATCTACTTTACATTATGGATTTCCACATGGTTCTGCGATAGGACCAGTTCTGTTTACATTATGCATACACATACTTGAATAATCAGGTCCCATCTTATCTTTAAGGCCTCACCACACTTTGCTCTTGCACTGCAGACCTTCTTGTGGTTCCTAGAGTATTCAAAAGTAGAATCAGAGGCCCCTCTTCAGGAGACAGACACTATCTCTACTTTTTAGATTAAGCTTAAAACCTTTCTTTTGGATAAAGCATATGGTTAGGGCTGAATCAGGTGAAACCTAATTAGTTTTGCTGCACTAGGCATATGCTCCTTGGGGATTCCCATGATGCATTGAGCATTTATTCTTCACTCACCTTTTTCACGTACTGTTTATACACTTCTTTGCATTTAATTGTTAGTTATTTTTAATCTGTCTCGTCTCCACAGCTTGCCTTTTGTCGTGTCTTCCTCCCCAACTGTTCACAGCAGATGGCCACCCCTCTCTGAGGCTGGTTCTGCCTGAGGTTTCTTCCTGTTTTTCATTTCCACTGTTGCCAGCGTTTGCTCATAAGAGGTCAACTGAGTTTTTTCCCTGTATTATTGTTGTGTCTTTACCTTACAATAGAAAGAACTTTGAGAAGACTGTTGTTGTGATTTGGGACTATGTAAATAACACTAAAGATTGAACTGAAACTTGAAAAAAGGGCCATATGACCAATTACTGTGCATGCTGGTAATGATACACTCAACTCAAAGATTCACAATGACAAAAGTTCATGTTTTTGCACAGGCAAAATTTCAGGCAGGAAACATAGTTGCTGCACTTTGTTGGCAACACTCTGGCAGTTTTGTAGCCCCTCTAAATGTCCTTTCTTCACACCTTTTCTTCCTCAGTGTCTCATGTTAATCACAACATGTAAGTGCAGTACAACAAGAACAAAACTATGATGTGGAGGGAAAAAATCTCAAAACAAAACAAATGGGCAATGGGAAATCTTGTCAGAAATTAGTGCTTTTATTGCTTAATAAGTCATCTTTGATCTGTCAATCACATCACCAATATATCATACACATTTCAAGTAGTTCTATCAATATCAGATCGTTTACAATTAAGTAAAACTAGAGATTTGACAATATCAGGAAAAAACAGAAACAAAACCTAATTTCTTCAGTGGTTGTTGGAGTTTTTTAAGTCTGTGTTTCGTGGTCATAAACAGTCTTGTCCTTTATATGATTACACATAACATATAATGTAATTGCAAGGAGGTATTTCTGTAGTCTATTGATACTAGATAGTGGAAAAGGGGTGGGATTAAATAAGCTTATGCTTCTTCCTGCTCCTTTTTGAGCATGAACGTTATTTGGAGTTGTGGTTGCTCGTTTTCCTTTTGTTTTGCTTTGATTCATTTGTCTCTTTTAATTCTATTTTGTTGTACTTTTTCAACATGTTCAAAATAAAGATTCAATCAATCAATATGGACAAGACAAAATAATGAGGCACCAGGGAGATCAAGCAACAACCTCACAAGCAAAACAAGCATACTGACAGACTTGGTGAGAATCTTTAAGCTCATCATTTTACTTTTTAAGGACCACAAACCTATTGAACATAAATCTCTCATAAACACACCAAAGAATATGTTCCCACCACCAAATGGCAGTCAGGCAAAAAAAGTGTTAAGTGCTAAAGTGGCTAAACAACAAAACCCTCCTGTCTAACGGACTGGACTCCAAATTTTCTCTACCGCCTTCTAAATATTTAAACATTATATATAATGTACCAACATCAAGAGGTAATAAAATAATCAAATGTTCACATAAATATCTGATTATTATGAAAACCTTACATTAAGTGAGTGAGAGATTTTCCTTTTTCTTCTACAGCCTTATATGTTTTCTGTACAGCTTCTGAAAGTGACTCTGCATCCTTAGCGGCTTCATTTCCAATGACACCTCCCATTACTCCTCCTACTCCTACAGCTGCTGTCAAGCCTACTGCTCCAGCAACTACTAGTGCTTTTGGTTCGTGTGCAGCTGGCACTCGTGCTAATGTGGAAAGCTTTTTTGTGACATTCATCAGTTGTGGGTTCTTCACAGCTTTGATAGCAAATTCAGCCAATGTTACAACACCAAAAAAAGCACCGAGCAAAGCTCCTGTTGCAATCCCTGCCATTTGGATCAGAAACCTGTTAAACACATCTGTTTGAGCCTGCTTTCTGATCTCTTCTGGGGTTTTATCTGGCATTGAGTGTCTAATGTGCTCTACCTGTTTCTGTATTGCCGTCTCCACATGTTGCAGCATTTTATTGGTGTAGTAACCTCCGTTTTTTTCCACCACCACTTTTTCTATTGTTTTCAGCAACTCCTCCACCTGGAACTGGTTGCTCCTGTAGTTGTTTGGCTGGTTGTTGTTCCAGTGTTTGTTATCAAAGACGTGACACCGACCATCACACTTTGACACCAGATCACTCAGATTTCTGTTCTGACTGACAAAATCTTCAATTTTCATCTTTTTCTTGAGCTGATCACCGTGAGTGAAAACAACTACAGCATATTTTAGAGCTTCATCTGAGAAATACTGAACTATCTTAGTGACGACAGCCTGCTCGTGCTCTGTGAATTTGCCCACTTGAAGCACAATGAGAAAAGCATGAGGCCCAGGAGCACACTCTGTCATACAGCTCATTATCTCAGGCTTCAGATCTTCCTCAGACCTTCCTGTGTCAAAGAAACCAGGGGTGTCGATCAGAGTGATGCTTCTTCCACTGACTGTTTTGGTTTCTGTTTGGCATTTCATTGTCCCAGAGTTTGGAGAATGGTAGGTGGCAAAGAGCTCCTCTCCAAGAATGGTGTTACCCAAATCACTTTTCCCAGATCCAGTTTTTCCCAGCAGGACCAGCCTCATCGTTGTTGACTCTAGAGGAGAACAGTCACTCTGTTAAGTACATTTGTTTCTTACTTTTGCTGCCTTCGAAATACTTTTTGGTCAGGGTTTCAGGTTTGAAACAGAATCAACAGTCAAAGTCAAACTTCTTTATATAGCACATGTAAAAACAACAACTGAGACCGAAGTGCTGCAAATTTAAAACAATCAAAAGATATAAAAGTAGGAAGATGTGATGCAATTTAAGAAAAAAAAAACATTAATTTAGAAGATTTCAGGAAGAAATAAGGCAAATAAAAGTACAGTGCGTGCCAGTTAGTAACTGTGTTGTAGCGTTTTGGACCAGCTGCACTCGGCTAACTAATTACAGACTGAATCCTGAATAAAGACTATTACAAAAGTCTCTGAAATGGAAAAATGGCTTCACTTTTTTAAATAGCCGGAGATGAAAAAAAAAAGTTTTGATTACAGCATTGATCTGTTTTATCAAGCGTTAGATTGATAAATAGATAGATAGTCAAAAATCACTCCTAAGTTCCTCGCAAAGGGTTTTTTTAATCAAGAGCCAAAGTCGTAGTGGTGACAGGGAGCAAACACAATAACCTCTCTTTTCTGTTCCTTTTAATTAAGAAAGTTTAAAGCCATCCATGCGTTAACATCCTCCAAACAATCTAGTAGAACCTTTGGAGGACTCACTGATTTATGTTTCAGTGGCAGGTAAAGTTTTTTTGTCTACATAACAGTCAAATGTGATGCCATGTTTTTTTTTTTTGTTTGTTTGTTTTTAGGTTGAGCCCATAGGGAGCATGTAAATTCAAAAAAAGGGCTGGGCCAAGAATGGACCCCTGGGGGACCCCACAAGAAAGTGAGGTTTATGAGGGTGATATTCCCTGATCTGACAGAAAAGCTTCAGTTGGACAGGTAAGATTTAAACTTTTCCAACTGAATGTTTTTTATATTCCACATCAGATGTTGTAATTTCCTGTTGATGTTTTATTATGGTCTCTTTTTTAAAAGATTTTTTTTAACAAAAAGAATCAAATTATTATTTATGTCTAAAAAGCACTGTCTGGATTCTTATCTGTGGATATTTTCTACACCTACCTTGATCTTGGTCTTTATTTTGAACATCTTCAGTGAATTGTTTATTTTGGACAGAGCCAAATGTCTGCAAAGACAACAAATTTCCAGCATTAGTAATGATTCCTGTACATACTGTATATATTGCAGAGGAAACAATAGCTGATTGGTTAATGATTGTGTATACAGTATGTTTCCAAGTTAAAGTCAAATCAGGTTTGTGAAGCCTCCTGAAGGCTTGCTGCTTTGAAAAATAAAATATGAAGGATAAACCAAATAGTGGGGTCAGATGAGACTGTTCCTGGCGACTGATATAGGAAAATGAGCTTTTCCAATTGTGAGATATTTGATTATTATATTCTGAGTTTAAGATTAGGAATGGTGGCATTCTTTAACTCTCAGCATTTTTCGGTAGTTGATTTTTAGGGAAAAAATTGTTTCCATTACCTTGAGTGTCTCCGTGTCATCAAAGTGAATGACGATGCGGATCAGGAATGGTGTGATGCCTGTTCGCTCCTGTTCAAATATGTGCATTTCCTCTGTTAACACCCTCTTCACTTCACTGTCAGGAAATTTCAGAGCAATCCCAGCACCAATGACGGGAAGAGAGACAGATGTGAATCCTTTTGTCTCACAGGAAGATAGGATCTTTCTGATGCCCATTCGAAGAACCTATAGTAGGAAAATATTTAGTATACACATCCAGAAATGCATACACTATTATATATTGTACATATATTTATTAGTTTCAGGTTGGCCATTCTTGTATTTTGCTCGTTTGTGTTGTTGTGTTTGCACATCTCTGTTGCTTGTGGGGCTCGCACACAAGAATTTCACTCGCATGTGCTGTGCCAGTGTGCCTGCACATGTGATGTGACAATAAAAAGTGATTTGATTTGATAGTAGGTAAAAGTACTGGATTGTGGCAAATGACTCCATTAA
Source organism: Rhamphochromis sp. 'chilingali' (assembly GCF_963969265.1). Taxonomy (NCBI): domain Eukaryota; kingdom Metazoa; phylum Chordata; class Actinopteri; order Cichliformes; family Cichlidae; genus Rhamphochromis; species Rhamphochromis sp. 'chilingali'. The sequence continues at coordinate 40,369,289 of NC_137929.1, read as the reverse complement.
AAGTGTCCTCACAAACAGGCAGTATAATAAAATCCCTCCTTTACTATCTCACCTGGACTGGCACGCCGTCTGGGTCACCGTCCCAGGGAACAAGATTGAGGAAGAAGACTGCATTACATTGAAGTCCAGGTAAGCCCTCCAGCAGTACTGAGTCACCAGGCATTGTTTCATCTTCCTCTTCCTTTCTAAACCTTGTGGTCAGCTGTGGTCCAGCTCCTGCAAATAAAGCATTTCCAACACGGGTAGAGAGAGGATCATGGCCAACCATAGGAGACACCAAAGCATCCACCTAGGACAAGAGCAGGAGATTTAGAAAATGTGTTTTATTGTGAGTTGTGATTTATCTTAATTACAGCAACATTTCTCACCTGTTGGCTCTCGATTAGTCCCCGAATAACCTCCATGTGGACTCTGCCTCCAGGAGCTCTGGCAGTGGCTCCTCTTGCTGTATCTTCATCAGGTACATCTATCCCTTGAAGAAGCCTGTCACATGGTTCCTGTATGGCCCTCACTGCCTCCTCTCTGTTATCAAACGGGATGACTTGGCTCAGACTTTAACCTCTCACACTACCAAAGTCCTTCACAGCAGCAAGAGTTACTTCAGACTCTTCCCAGACTCATCTGTGTACACTTTCACCTCACAGTCTGAGGAGAGCTGCTGGACTGAACCAAAGCTTCAACCTTGTAAGGGTTTAACTCATAATGGCAAAAGTAGCCACTAAAGAGAGCGCCTACCTCAACTTTCCAATCACTAACTTGATCTGCAGCACCAGGTTGAGCTCGCCTCCTGACTAAAACTCTCCCCTCCTCACAGTAAAGATCAGCAGAGCAGGCTAAACAGGCAAGCATGTTCTCAAGTTCTTGCTGAGCATGTGGACATATAGGTAACTAAGATAATTATTAACATGTAGTTCATACCCGTCATCGCTTGGTAGAAGAGATGAGGCAGGAATGTGCTCAGGAGTCTGTGATTGGGAAGACATGCAAATGAGAACAGCTATCAATTTGTAGCAAACCCCTGCTTACATTAATATTATAATAAAATGGACAATGTTCATTTCATATGGATGCATAAAACTATTAAAAACCTAGATAAACAAAAACATGAAATTTACCTCTGCTGGATTGGAAGTGGGGGTCATGAAGTGAGAGGAGGTAGAATTTTGCAGACTTTCTCGGACAGTGAACACCAAACGACAATCTTCAATCTCCAAAACATGCTTTGATCTCTGAAGAACTCTCTGCTGATCTGTTGACAGATATCTCAAATTACAGACTGAATTTATTATATAACTTTAACTCTTTCTTTTTGTTTTCTTTGCCCTTTTTTGTTCTTTTTTCCTCCTCTTTTCACCCACTGCCAGTTTGGTAGAAACTATAATTCAGTGGTCAAATCAAAATCAAATCAAATTTGTTGTCACACCACATTACTGGTGCACTGGTACAGCACATGTGAGTGAAATTCTTGTGTGCAAGCTTCACAAGCTACCAAGTCAGTACATAGAACATATGAAGTATGTCCAACACAATATATTGCTAACTTCTGCTTTAAAGCCTTTGCAACTCATTTCACTTTATCTACTAAAACACATTCAAACAGAAAATACAATAAAAAAAAACTGTATTTGCAATAATATCGTCATCTCATAGTAGCTCTCTCCCTCTAAACAGCCCACTCACAGAGGAAAGAGTTCAAATGTGACGGTGGGAAATCAGAGTTTCCCAAATTCCCTGAACTCAGCATTGAGGCAGCTGCTGATCACCGAAAACGAAACGTAACGTTGCGTAACAAGTTTCGGTTTCCAGACTAACGTTTGGTTTACGTTTCCTTTCTCACTACTCCCACCCACAGCTGTACTTCAACGGTGAAAATGTAATATTTCTTAAACAGCTGAAACCTTTCTGTTACGGCTATTTTAGCCGAGAAATGATAATAATAATAATAAGATATTTCGTGCATAAATAAATCTATTTATTATATATATAAAATATATATTTTAATAATAAATATAGAATATTTAGATATCTTAAAAGGCATGATAAACTTACCTTTTTTATTTTGGAAAACCACGCTGTAGACGTTTGCGTCCACTCTCGTCAGTTGTCCGCAATCTCCTCCGCCTGATTTGCGACGATTACGGAAATAATTTTGTAATCTCGTCAGATGTTCTTTTTTAAGACTCTCGCACTCAAAGAAAACCGGGTGCTGGTAAAGATCAGCCATCATCCCGCTGTAACTGAACCAAACATAAGCAGCGATTTGTAAGAGCTCAGCACGCTCGGATCGGAGTAAAGGAGTGATGATCCTGCATGGCTTCCTCCGACAATCGTGTTTGTGCGTCACATGACCAAACAACAGCGCACGCCCAATGATGAATTTACAACAGTGATAACTCCTTTTTAGTAACTCAGTCTACAAGACGTTAGAAAGCTCACAGTAAACATCTTAAAACGAGTTTCTCTTCCAAGTCTTGTTTTTTTTTTTTTTTTTTTTAATAAATGCCTCCGCAATTAGTGATTTTGCTTATGAACACTTTGGAATACTGATTGTTCACAAGAGCCATTACCAATATTAGACTAACAGCAGGCTACTAAAAAGACACGGACAGAGGTAAACGTGGCAGGTTTTACATAATAACATGGCACATGTCAAAATAGATTACACTGCAGATGTCAACATGTTTGAAAAACAATAATGGTCTCGCTTTATAAAAAACTATTTTCAATACATGTGACTTTGAGTTCAATTCAAATCTAGCCTTGGGACATATGTCTTTGTACTCATGTACTAGGCGTACTCCTGCCTTTGTCAGTAGAAGATTATACATTGCTGAAAAGTGACGTGTGATTTTTTTATGACTTATATCTTTGCTTATTTTGACCGACTAGTCAAGAGGATTAACAACAGGCGTTGCATAAAAGAAGTGACCTGCTTTGAAAGTATCTTGCAATGACTGTTTGCACCTACATGGTAACCAATACAGTTCTTTTTGGACTCTTAAAATATCTAACTGCTTTTTACACTTACTGACAGCCTCGAGACCAGATCTCTTTTGAAGAAGACATTTTTAATATAACATGACACTTTACTTGGGAGTATATGAAGTCACTTTGTCAAAACTGCAGCTTCTAACTTGTGATAGGAACATACTTTGGCTCAAAAAGACTGGATATCATTAATGAGAGACACATTTGACAGATCATGGACAAACAAGTCATTCACAACAGTTTAAATATTGGCAATCATTTTTATTTATTGATTTTTAGCACAACCTCAGATAAACAGGAAAGGAATCCTATGAAAGCAGTCTAAAAACAGTTAAATTAAAAATACAGGACCATTAATTTGACAAACCTTTGAGAAATGAGTGCAGTACCTTTGGAAAAGTGTCACAAAAGCCACACTAACCTTTATCCTGCTTTCCCATCTTCTAGACTTTGGTCATAGTTCAATACAGCATCAATGTAGCTATAGCTGACTGCAAAGCTGACTTCATCTGAACCCATTCATCATTAGTACAATAAGCCCTGTGCGCAGTATGTTGTCAACTTTATCCCCCCCCCCAGAAATTAAAGAAGTAAAATGGAAAGAAAACAATGAAGTACATGCAAGTGAAAAAGTCCATTTAAACTCAATTTAAAAAAACAAACAAAAAAACAAACACCTGTTAAGAATAGATTAATTAGAGCGGAAAAAAAACCTTATAATTTCAATGTCCTTTGTCACAGTGGAGCACCTGGGTCACCTTTCAACAGCCAAACAGTGCGAGTCATTCAGCAAATAAGTGTCAAGTTCAATGTGCTCACAGGTTTCTTCACTGCTTATTTTAGGTCTTGAAAGACATTAATCAACATGGTAGAGGTGAAAAAGTTGGCATCACAACTTCTTCACTTCTGCATAACAGCCAGAGCTTCCTTCCTTCAGCTCAAGGCCAGGATAGAGAGGCTGAGTAAATACTGTGCGCACTTTGTGAAGCAGAGTCATGGTGTCAGAGATGCTGTAAAACGACAGAGTACCTGACCTGTAATCCAGGTACACGCCAATCTGAGAGGTACGAGGACCTGACACCGCCTTGGCTACTGAGTCATGTCTGAAAGTATAACCATCTGCAGAGCACTCCAAACTCCAGGACTTGTCATTCTTCCCAAATTCTGAGTCGAATGATGTCCGGCTGATGTTTTTGTAAGACGCTGCCACTGACCAGGCGCCACCACTCCAACTGACCTCCCAATAGCACCGCCCTGTTAAACCCTCTCTGCACAGCACCTGCTTCACACCTCCAAACCTGTCCGAGTGAGATAAATGAAAACGCTCATAGCAGCCACTCGTCACTCGTTTAGATTCTTGTGAAATGACAAAGCATTTGTTGACCGAGTTGGGATCCAGTGTTAGAGGACAGTGATCTGATAGACAAGCAAACCAGGAATATCATCAGCCTTCTAGTATTTATTAAGTGATTACTTCATTTATATAATGATCTGCCTTAACAGTTTTACTTACAGCGCAATAACTCTCCCCTGGTCTTTGGCACAGGTGGCAGCACAACATCTGTAACAGACACTAACAGGGAAAAGAAATATATATAAAAATAGAAAACAGAGGAACTGTATTCAACTATTTAATATTTCCTTCAGGCACCTTTACATATATATGCGCACCTGTGGCAGAGATCTCAGGCCATGTGGTCTGCTGAAGGTTTTTCATGTCATCTGCCAGGTCAGACACATAGTCAGTCACCGCTTCCATTGAACGTTTAGGACGAATAACAGTGCCTCTTGGCAGGTCTGGCGATTCACATGAGATTGAGAGAGACTGGAAGATCTAGAGGAAAAATGACAAGTCAGAACAGAAAAAGCATATTAACTGCATGTTACATGGAACATTCTGTCTCAATTCATTAAAACAAAATTCCAGGGGAAAGACACTTCCTAATGGGAAGTTTCATGTCCCTGCTGCCAAGGTGAGAGTGTTTTTAGAAGTCTTTCTAGCATTGTTCTCCGGGAGTTTTAACTGAAAACTACTTGATCTAGGTCCTTCAAATCTGGGGTGGGGGAGTCTCCTGTACTATGGCTCTGCAAATTAACAGATTTGGAGGCCTGCAGAAACTGCCATGTTGCAGATAGGAACCTGACATGTTTATCTTTCCGTATATAAAGGCGCACAATATTCCCAAAGTCCAAATCAGGCAGCTGGTTTCACAGATAATATAGCCAAAATATGGAAACATGGGTGTAATATTCTCTAGCACATTTTACTACGGTAATACTCGTGTCTTGCAGCTATAGATGCTTGATTGATTCTGAATTGAAATAATAAAATGTGTACGAGGTGAAAATTATAAAAAGAAAGACTGGTTGGTCTAGAACACAACTTTTACCTGAATGAAATGAATATGGTCAGCTGTGTGAGAAACCTGCTCCACATCAGCATCTCTTCTCCTCAGCGTGGCTATCTCCTCCTTCAGCTGCATCTGCAGATCTTCTGCCTCAGCTATTGCAGTTTTCCTCCGAGCTTCAATCAACTCCTTCATTAAAGCACGCCGTTTTTGGATGGAGGAGATCAGCTTGTCAAAGAGCCTGTCATTGGACTTCACAGCAGTCTGACACCAAATCTGTTTATATATAATGTATAAAGAAGGTTCAATTTACAATAGATGCACAACATAGAAAGTTTTCTAGATTCACTTTGTTCCTGGCAAAAACATATGAACATAAAATAAATTCAAAACAAACGTAGCAGGTGTACACCAAAATGCAGGAATACGTGTTGCAATTACAGACAGTCATGTTATCAGCTCTCACTGCCAGATGTCAGAACCTGTACAAAAGACACTGCTGTGGTCAGAGCAGAAACATGTTTTCTAGTCTTATTTCCACACCTCAAAGTCCTTCACAGCTTTGACCAGCTCATTCAGCTCCTCTTGTCTTTCCTGGAATCTCCGCTTGACTGCACTCTGGATCTCACCAAGTTTTACCTGTAAGAAGCAACCACGAATGTGTCATTGTGAATATTTCAGTCACAGGAGTCAAATTCAACCACTCTCCAGATTTACATTGGCTTTTTGTCTCTACCTGTTTATCAGCTCTTTCTGCTGCAGCTGACACTGTTGAGTGGCGCCTGTGATCGTCCAAGGTGCACAAATAGCAGATACACCTTTGATCAGTCTTACAGTAAACCTCCATCAGCTTGTTGTGCTTCGCACATATTTTTTCCTTAAGTGGCACTGTAGCAGACACCAGCTGGTGAAGCTTCAGCACAGGAAAACTGTGGTGAGGCTCAAGATGAGCAGGACAGTACGATGCCAAGCAGGTCAGGCAAGACATGCTGGCTTTGTTTCTTTTGGTCCCACAACAGAAATCACAGGCAATGTCTGTTGGTCCTGCAGGAGCAAGAGAAGAAGCTGGACGGGCCTGTTGGGTTACTGTCCTCTTCAGCTTCTCTACAACCTACAGTGATCAAATAAAAGCGGTCAAAGGTTTTGCACGACAAACAGAATCGAAACTATAGAAAAATGTGTTATTTATTTTAAGACAGCACTATCATTTAGATAGTGCTGTCTTTGCTTAGGCTGCTGCCCCCGCGACCCGGCCCCGGACAAAGCGGATGAAGATGGATGGATGGACTATCATTTAGAAAGCATGTGCTATGATGATAATATAATTCATTTAAATATTTTAGGGGTAACAAGAGCAGACAATGCAAACACCCACAAGAAAATCTAATGACATGCCAAAGAAAATATAAAATTATGATTACTGGACACTTTATGAGGTGCATCTGTTCATCTGCTTGTTTCAACACAAATATCTAATCAACTAAACACATGGCAGCAACTCGCTGCGTTTAGGCATGTATACATGGTCAAGATCACCTGCTGAAATTCAAACTGAGCAGATGATCTGCAACAGCCACTTCCACAGCAAAGAACACACAACTCAGGCCAGAATTCACACACGCTCACTAAAATTAGACTACTGAAGAAGACTGTCGCTGGTTCTGAAGAACACATTTCTCCTGCAACTTTGGCATGAACAATATAAGAGCATGGATCCATCCTGCTTTGCATCAGTTCCGGTTTGTGTTAGAATGCTGTAGAGGCGATATCCTCTAGCACACTTTGCCTCCCCCAGTCCAAACACAGCATCACCGAAACACCACAGTCTACCAAAGTATTGTTGCCTACCATGTCCATCCTTTTATGACCGCAGCATGTCATCTACTGATGGCTACTTCCAGCAGGCTAACACACCATCTCAAAGCTCAAATCATCTCAAACGGTTTCTTAAACATAACAATGAGTTCACTGTACTCACTTATACCAGCTGCCCTTCCTGACTCAACCCAAAGGGATGTGTCTCAGACTAGAATCAAACCAAGCAAACCACCACACCATTAATGAAAATCTGTTTATAAATGTTGTAAATGAAAACAAACTAGAAATTGGATAACGATAATATCAGAAAGAATAATTTAGAAAAAGAAAAATATTTCTCAATAAGTATTTCTCTGAGCTCCGAGTATCTGAACTTTAGTTAACTTGCTACGTTTTATTGTCATTTTATTTATTTTTATTTATTTTCAAAAGCAGCACCGTGGATGCATCACCTCAGCCAGCATGTTGTTCCTCCCGAGGACAGGCCTTGGACTGAAGGCCTCCCTACACTGAGGACAGCTGTACGTTCCCTTCTCCTTTTCCTGGTCCCAGCATCCCTCGATACAGCTTCTGCAGTAAGTGTGTCCACACTGGATGGTGACGGGATCTTTGAGCAGGTCCAGACATACCGAGCAGTAAAACTGATTCGGCTCCAACTCGACGCCACACTGCGGCTGCCACTTCTCTGCCATTTGGATGAAACCCACGTGAAGAACACTTCTCGTTTTCTCTGAAAAAGCGGAGGTTTAAAATCTTAGCGTTTCCGATTCATCATTACTGTACAATTTATATACTGTGGGAGTTACGAACTAGCAGATGCCACCGATAAACTGCAGATTACGAAAACTTGTACAGAAAATAAAAATACCAGGCTCGGCAACAGACCACGTGAACTGGACGGACACTCAACATTTAACAAGGAGACAAATTGGGTTGCAGAACCAGTCACATATTTTTTTTTTCCCCTGGTGGCCCTAAGCCTCTTCAGTACATGCTCTACACTGTCTGTAATATGAGACCCACCAAATCAAAAGCGCAGTCCATTGACAGGAACCGCAAATAGTCGCACCTTATCTAAGAAACACTGTAATCAATTCACCTGTGAGCCAAGCGCGGCAAACAATCCGGGGTCTCAACACTGATTGGTGCTACGTGTCATGCGTAACAAGGGTGGAGGTGGCGCAGCAGCATCAGACCACAAAGAAGTTGGTCCGCAAAGCTGGGCGTACTAACCAAAACAAAAGTCGATACAGACGTATTAAAACGCTCTTCTTCTTCTTCAGTCGAGTTTAACGGCAGCTTGTATCCAAAACTGTTGCATTACTGCCATCTTATTAAAACACTCCTCCGAAGTGCGGGGCTAAATACCCAGGTCACGTGACTACGACTAAACGAGGTAATGGGTACCTGCTGCTTCGACGCATGCCAGAGACATTTGGGGTGGTCTCCGCAATTGTTTAATTATTTATTTGATACTACCGCTTCTATTTATTACACATGCTCGAAAGAAAACACCATCTCTCTCATTATTATTTTTGCTGTGGATTGTAAAGAGCCTTAAAAACAGCTGGAAATCTGTGTGGTTATGTCATCAAACACGCAGACTTTTCTCTGTATGTTTTACTTTATAAATTGATTTATTGTGAGCAACACGAATGTTGCTGAAGCACATTGATCACCACAGTCACATCCTGCTGTCTGCAACGGTCTCAATACCTTCTCTCTTGTTTGTGCAGGGATTTCTCCAAAACGTGCTGATCATAAGTATTGTGCAGGGATTGTCTCTGTCACTGTTTCACAGAAATCTTTCAAACTTCTACTATATTTACAAAAACAAACAAAAAACAAGGTTATTTAGTTTAATTGTAACATTTAATGATTAGTGTCTACATTTTTTACAAAAAATAAAATAAAACTGCGGAATAACATGTATATGTCAAACAGCTAACAACATCAAAACATTTAATAAAAATGACTTGACACAAAATCTGTTCAGACGAACAACAAGTAGATCACACGTCCTTTGCTGCCTGTTGAGATGAGCCATCTCAGTAAATTCAATCAAGAGTTGAAGAGTTTTCTTAAGTAGAAATGATGTTTCTCATGTAGCATCAATGGTGAACTTTCTTGATCTCATCTGTTTGTTTAGCAGCTGGCTCGTATCTTCTGGATCATTTTTGTAGCTTGCAGTCACTTTAACTGAAGATCTAATTTGTAGACTTTTAGAAGTTATCCTGCTTTGTCTACATTGTGGCTGAATGTCAGGTAGTTCTGTAATCTACCAACTTACATGCTGTTTGCTTGCTCTGCAAAACAGATTAAAATGTAATTACTTTAGAGGTGGATGCAACTATTCAATAACTGATAGGGAAGACAAAGAAAGTGTGTTTATAGGACACAATTCATACGCAAATGGAATTTCTTGAGTTTTACCTTAAAGGAAATGACCAATGTAATTGTGAATAAGCAATCAAAAAAAGTGGGGAGTGCTGAGAAGCTACAGCTGGACAGAAGGAGAGTGAAATTGCTTCCTCACAAAGTTTTGTTGATTATTGTTTATAGATTTCTTTCCAGTGATATGAGGTCTAGCAGGTGTGTAGGGGAGACCGGGGATAGTTGTAACATTTTTGACATTTCTGTCTGTAAACTGGAGCTCTTTTAAGGTGGTGGATTCAAAATGTAATGCAAAGTATTTACATGTCTCTGCTATTAAATAGTGCAGCTATTTTCTCTGCAGCACAATTACCCATTGCATGGTATGGTCTCAAACACGAAGAGTGAAATGTTACAATTAACCCCATAGTCTGGGTTAGTTGTAACATATCCTGGGGTGAAATGTAACACAATGAAATAAGGGTACTGACAAAACATTAACATGTAATCTTTGTTTATTCAACGCATGAATGCACTTACATCCATTTATGTAGCTGTGTGTGTGTGACAGAATGCAGAAATCTAGCTTTTGAACATATTCCAACCCCCCAAAAAAGACAAATTATGGAATTTTCTGCAACTGAATATTTCATTAATTTTGGTTGGTCTTCCTTGAGTTTGGCCTCATTGGCTCAGTGGGCATTATAACCTACAACTCTTGCACCAATTTTGAACATAACAATGAAGCTGAAAAATTGTAGTTGTTCACCAGCATCGCAATTCCATTACTTTTTATCCTGGCTTACCTTGGTGTGGTTTGCAGAGTGCTTCAGAAAGATGAGGAAATCTGTTTCTTGCACCCATCCCGATTTATTTCCACTACCAGTACTTCCTACTGGTCCATCTCTGACACAGTGGTCTGCATAATGTATGTGTGGGAACACAAACAGTGAAGTAGTTGTGTTGCTAATGGCATTAACCGCATATACAAAAGCGACCAGTGAACCTCTCTCTGCTGATGTCGTTGCCCCAACTTGTTTAATATAAGTTAAAGTAATAGTGTGGTAAGTTGTAACATCTGCATTATTGTTACAACTAACTCAGACTGTTGCTGTTACAACTGACCCAGACTCCTATAGCCATGAACTAGCTAACATTACAGCCAACGGCTAAAACATTAGCACTAAAGACCTACACAGAATATATCCCCACAGACATACAAATAACATAATTTAAGTTTGATGAGTTTAACTGCAAAGCAGATAATGCTATTAGAAATTGAAATAAAGTAGAAAAACTTACTTTTTGGCATACAAATTACTTTTTTTCATGTTAAATTGTCTGTGTTTGACGAAATGTGCTGATTTTTCACATGTGATAGCAGAACTGAATTGGGCATGCACAGGATGAGTCACATCATTTGAAACTTAGCCCTGATTGGAGAAATTGGAAGTGTTACAACTATCCCCGGTCTCCCTACTCAAACTTATTTCAGAGGTATTTTGATCATTCTTTTGTTAGGAAGCAGAAGTTCTTCCAAGGTTTTCTGTAACTAATGGAGTCAGTGTAATGACATGACTACACATGCACACAGTGCACTGACAGTATGTGTAGGAAATCACAGTATTGTAGGGTGGCACAGTAAATATGCAAACTCGCATATAGAATAGAATAGAATAGAATAGAATAGAATAGCCTTTATTGTCATTGTACAGAGTACAACGAAATTGGAGTGCCACTCCCTTGGTGCAAGTTTCAATAATAAATATAAATGTAAAATATAAAAAGTACAAAAAAAACAATCGTAAGTACTCAAACAATAGTATGTACAATATATACAGGATAGCAGCATTAATATAATGACAGTATGAATAGCAGCATAATATAATGACAGTGACGGTATGGAATAGGTTCAATTGTTTTTGTGCTTATTTACTACGGTGGTAGCTCTGGGAAAGAAGCTATCCCTGAATCTGTTTGTCCTGGTTTTATGTGACCTGTACCGTCGGCCTGACGGTAATAGTTCAAACAGTTGGTTGCTGGGGTGAGAGTGGTCCTTGATGATATTGCCAGCTCTGCTGAGGTACCGAGAGTTTGCAGTGACCTCCAGGCTGGGCAGAGAGCAGCCAGTGATCTTCTGGGCTGTGTTTTAGAACAACATGACAGTTTTAGAACAACAAAGCAATATTCTAAATGTTCATATACAACTATGGAGCACTGCACTACCATAGGCAGAGAAATACATTCAAATCCATATTTGTTTTATTCTGGAACAATCACTGCTAAGTAATAATGATTACTTAAAAAATATATATATATATCTTTTTTATAAACAGGAGTGTGTTCTTGTTCGGACCTTTCACTAGACTGGCATTGGTTAGCTTGTCTAGTCAATTGTAGTATGTGTAAACTATGATGTTTTCATTTGCAGTAGCAGACTTAAGTTCACCTAGCACTCACATATCAACACTTATAGTTGTCTCTGTCCCCGTTGCTTTATTGGGAAGGTTTCTAGGTTTTGGATAGGCAATGGACTCATTCAATCAGGGGTAGGGGAACTCCAGGCATCAAGGGCCGGTGTCCTGCAGGTTTTAGATGTGTCCTTGATCCAACACAGCTGATTTAAATGGATAAATTACCTCCTCAACATGTTTTTGATTTCTCTGGATGCCTGGTAAAAAACTGATCATTTGTTTCAGGTGTGTTGACCCAAGGTGACATCTAAAACCTGCATGACATCAGCCCTTTGGGCCTGGAGTCTCCCACCCCTGATTTACATGAACAAACTGGAGTCTATTAGATGCTCAAATGAAGCTTTCTGAAGCATTGAAGCTTGTGTTAAAAACGCTTCATACTAGCTTTTCAACACATTCCTCTCTGGTGACATCTGGTGGCCAAAATTATGAAGAACAGCTTGAATCTACAAATTAAAGTGTAGTGCTTCATTATGACTGCCCATTCTACAGAGTTCACTGTTCTGTCTGATATTGGGCCTACACGTTTGTTGCTTTGAATATGTATGTTTTTTGGGTGAAATAATTATGTCTATTTGCTTAATAGATAAATTTGATCAATAAGCTTCCCTTATTTAAACATGTGCCATGGTGTGGTCTTTCTTTGCTTGTGACTTTTTGATGTTGGTAAATACAATAAATGAAAAACACATTAATATACATATAATAATGTACAACACATTATGGTACTTATACAATTAATCACTGGACAGCTGGACAGGTATGTTTGTAAATAATATTATTAAAAATAAAATAAACACAATCAAAACAAAGACAAACAACAAGAATAAAAAGCTGGCAAACCCACCCGATTGAGGAAAATCAACTCAAAATACTCCCACACAACAGAACCTCCCCTCTTCCTTGCTGGCTCAGTATCGCTCAATAGAATGATCAGTAGTTTGTTGTCACTCACTATCAAAGCACTCCACAAATCCCGCGAATGATCCACTTCCTTATAAACCATCGAATCAGCTACGTTCTAAATGTCACTGATCACATGACTCTGGCCAAACAAATCAAACCTTGACACAGTGCTTCTGAAGCAGTGTGGTTTTTGACACACGTGCTGGAGCGTCAGCTTTAAGTGGGCCATCATTAGATATAATTATTAGCTTTGAATTAGGTATTGTAAGCATATCTTAGAGCCACGATTAAACATAAATTTTGTCATTACTCTAAGGGAGGGAGAGAGAGAGAGAGAGAGAGAGAGAGGCCATTATTCAGGCCATCTTAAACTTGACAATGTGACTTTGTAGTCTAAGTAAGAAAGTGTATGGAAGGTTTTGGGATGATTTTTGCAGCTGTTCCTCTCTTTGGAAACAGCAATTACACATTTATGTAGAAATGGGTTATCAGACGGTGCTTTGTTTTGTATGTAACATGAGATAACTTGAGATGCAGATAGAAATCCAGATGAGCCCCATGAACGCTCAGTCACAGCTCTCTCATACTGAAGGATATCACCCTGGGTTTAGTTCCCCCACCCCTGTTATAGAGGTTCATTTGATAGTTGGGGTTTTCTCTGTGCTATTGTCTGATCTTTACTTTTCAAAGGATTTTGAGGACACGGTTACTGTGATTTGGTACTATATAAATGAAACTAAAAATTGAATTGAAATATGGGCCATATGACCAAACAACTGCACATGCTGTTAATGATAAATTCAGAACAGTAATGGGGACACTTTTCTAGTAAAATGGAACTCTGAATATCTCATTTGTGACAGTGAACGTTATAAAGCTTCCATTGCTTGAGCCACAGCAATAATACTAAGGGTAAAGCTCTAACCTTTTTCCATGCCACACCTAGTGGGATGTTATTACACTTAAGTTATGACTAATATAGGTGTGTGCTTGGCCTCACCTATATTTACATGAAATAACAAATAGCCTGTCTGGTGTGTACTTCCTCGAACTTACACAGTTTGCAAAGCACTATCATGCGAATTTGTGATAGAAATTAAACTTGATTGTAAACAAAAAAAGGCAAACCACACTTCATTTAAACATTTTATTCACCTTAAAGCTGTGGAAGGTTGCATTATGCTGCAACATGAGTGCTCAAGTAAAACCCCAGTTATAGTTAATAAACACCAACAGATTCTGGCCCTAAAGTAGCAAATGAGTTGCTTTAAAAAAAGGATGGGGTGTCAGAGTAACGTGAAAAAAGACAAGAGTTCAAGTCCGGCACTGGCAAAGTTACATCCTTCCAGTAACTGAAACACAATTGCTTTTTGCCAGGGAAAGATAGCCGTTGTCAGAATCAGAATCAGAATGGGTTTATTGCCAGATGTTGAGGTTTACAACATTAGGAAATTGCTGCGGTGCTTCAGGGCAAACAATAAGAATTAAAGTGCTATGTAGAAAGAAAGATATGTGCATGAGATATACATGAGATATATACATGAGAATAAGAATTATGAGTGCTACGTAGAAAGATATATACATGAGTGCAGGTGGTGATCAGTGCCAGACATGAAATGATGCAGTGACACAGCGTAGGGTCATGTGTTAGTGGCGGGGACAGTCATGTGGTTATTGTTCATGTGTCCAACAGCAGAGGGGAAGAAACTGTTCTTGTGGCGAGAGGTTCTGGTGCGAATGGACCGGAGCCTCCTGCCTGAGGGGAGCAGGTCAAACAGACTGTGTCCAGGGTGAGAAGGGTCAGCTGAGATCCGGGCTGCACGCCGCAGTGTCCTGGAGGTGTACAGGTCCTGCAGAGATGGGAGTCTGCAGCCAATCACCTTCTCAGCAGAGCGCACAACACGCTGCAGTCTCTGTTTGTCCCTGATAGTGGCTCCAGCGTACCACACAGTGATGGAGGAGGTGAGGATGGACTCGATGATTGCGGTGTAGAACTGCATCATCGTCCGTGTTGGCAGGTTGAATTTCTTCAGCTGCCTCAGGAAGTACATCCTCTGCTGGGCTTTCTTGATGACGGAGGTGATGGTGGGCTCCCACTTCAGGTCCTGGGTGATGGTGGTACCCAGGAAGCGGAATGAGTCCACAGAGGTGATGGGGGTGTCAGTCAGGATGATGGGGGGGAGTGGGGCTGTGTGCTTCCTGAAGTCCACAATAATCTCCACTGTCTTCTGGGCATTCAGCACCAGGTTGTTGTGGCTGCACCAGGACACCAGACGTTCAACCTCCCTCCTGTAGGCAGACTCATCCCCGTCCGAGATGAGTCCAATAACGGTGGTGTCATCTGCAAACTTGATTAGCTTGACAGACTGGTGGGTGGAGGTGCAGCAGTTGGTGTACAGGGAGAAGAGCAGAGGAGAAAGAACACAGCCCTGAGGGGAGCCGGTGCTGATGGTCCGGGAGTCCGAGACATTCTTTCCCAGCCTCACATGCTGCTTCCTGTCCGTCAGGAAGTCAGTGATCCACCGGCAGATGGGATCAGGCACATTCATCTGGGAAAGCTTGTCTCGGAGATGGTCTGGAAGGATGGTGTTGAAGGCAGAGCTGAAGTCCACAAACAGGATCCTGGCGTAGGTTCCTGGGGAGTCCAGATGCTGCAGGATGAAGTGTAGGGCCATGTTGATGGCGTCGTCTACAGACCTGTTGGCTCTATATGCAAACTGCAGGGGGTCCAGGAGGGGGGCCGTGAGGGTCTTGAGATGGGAGAGAACTAGGCGCTCAAATGACTTCATGACCACAGATGTCAGAGCCACGGGTCTGTAGTCATTTAGTCCAGTGATCCTAGGTTTCTTGGGGACAGGGATTATGGTAGAGGACTTGAAGCAGGCAGGCACATGACATGCCTGCAGTGAGGAGTTGAAGATGCCAGAAAACACTGGGGCCAGCTCGTTTGCACAGTGTCTGAGGGTGGCAGGAGACACACCGTCTGGGCCGGGAGCTTTCCGAGCATTCAGATTCTTAAACTGCTTCCTCACATCTGCTTCATGAATATGAAGAGTTGTGGTCGGAGGAGGTGGTGTGAAATCCTCTTTTGTGTGGGGTGAGGAGGGGGGTGTTGTAGGTGAACAGTTTGAAGGTGGTGATGGCTCTATGGAGGGGGGAGAGGTGGGGGAATGAGTGTCCAAAGTGTCTCTATTGTTGGGGTCGTTGGAGGTGTGAAGGCTGCCTGATGGCACTATTGCTGTTTGTGAGCCCCTCCAAATATCTTTCCTCCAGATGAACCCTCTTACTGCTGGCAATGGTGTTGAATTAATCAGAGCCTTCACTTGCTTTACCCCACATTTCCCTTATTCCCAACTGTATGAAAAATTTTGACACAGTGGCCCAAGGCAAAGTAAGCGAAGAAAAAAGAAATAGGCGCCTAAATGACGGAAACCGCTGAATAAACCTTTAATAGTCCCAAAAACCTCCAAATAAAAACAAATTTATGTACTGCCTCCTAAATATGTGAACATTATATGTAATGTAACATTATCAAGAGGTAATTAAATAATCAAATGTTCACATAAATATCTGCTTATTAAGAAAATCTTACGAAAATTCAGTAAAAGCTTTTCTTTTTTCTTGGACAGCCTTATATGTTCTCTGTACAGCTTCTAAAGGTGACTCTGCATCCTTAGCGGCTTCATTTCCAGTGATGCCTCCCATTACACCTCCTGCTACTGCTGCTGCCAAACCTACTGTCCCACCAGCTACTAGTGCTGTTTTTCCTACTGTTGCAGCAGCAGACACACATGCTAACATTTCTGTGACACTCATCTTCACAGATTTCACAGCAAATTCACACAATGTTACTACACCAAATAAAGCACCGAGCAAAGCTCCTGTTGCAATCCCTGTCGTTTGGATCAGAAACCTCTTAAACACACTAGTTTTAGCCTGGTTTCTGATCTCTTCTGGGGTTTTATCTGGCATTGAGTGTCTAATATGCTCTACCCGTTTCTGTATTGCCGTCTCCACATGTTGCAGCATTTTATTTGTGTAGTAACCTCCGTTTTTTTCCACCACCATTTTTTCTATTGTTTTCAGCAACTCCTCCAGCTGGAACTGGTTGCTCCTGTAGTTGTTTGGCTGGTTGTTGTTCCAGTGTTCGTTATCAAAGACGTGACACTGACCATCACACTTTGACACCAGATCACTCAGATTTTTGTTCTGACTGACAAAATCTTCAATTTTCATATTTTTCTTGAGCTGTTCACCGTGAGTGAAAACAACTACAGCATATTTTAGAGCTTCATCTGAGAAAGACTGATGTATCTTAGTGACGACAGCCTGCTCGTGCTCTGTGAATTTACCCACTCGAAGCACAATGAGAAAAGCATGAGGCCCAGGAGCACACTCTGTCATACAGCTCATTATCTCAGGCTTCAGATCTTCCTCAGACCTTCCTGTGTCAAAGAAACCAGGGGTGTCAATCAGAGTGATGCTTCTTCCACTGACTGTTTTGGTTTCTGTTTGGCATTTCATTGTTCCAGAGTTTGGAGAGTCATAAGTGGCAAAGAGCTCCTCTCCAAGAATGGTGTTACCCAGGTGACTTTTCCCAGATCCAGTTTTTCCCAGCAGGACCAACCTCATCGTTGTTGAATCTAGAGGAGAACAATGACTCTGTTAAGTACATTTGTTTCTTACTTTTTTCTCCCTTCTTAAAAAGGTGTTTTGCTTATGGTTTGAAGTTTGAAACAGGATGCAATAGATACTGAACCGTTTTAGTCAGATACAGAATCAATATTAAATGATAAGATGAGAACACTGGTCCACTAAGGAAATTTGCTAGGTCAAGCCAGTGATTGGTAAGGTTAATGCAATCATTTACAAATTGGCTCTTTGATGATTTTTTTTTCAAATGCTCTATTAGATGTCACAATTTACTATTCATGTTTTAATGTAGTCCCTTTAAAAAAATAAAAAAATAAAAAATAAAAAAAATATATATATATATTAGGGGTGCAACGATATTCGTATCGATATTGAACCGTTCGATACAGTGCTTTCGGTTCGGTACGCATATGTATCGAACAATACAACATTTGTAATTTATTTCATCAACTTTCCTTCTGACGATGCTGTCTGTGTTGAGCGCTCAGTGAATCTGCGTTCGACTACTCCGCCTAGGCTGCACTGTCCAGCGCAGATCCACTGAGCGCTCAACACAGACAGCATAGTCAGAAGGAAGAGCGCAGGGCAAGCTAGCAAGACAGAAGTTAAGCTCTCCTTGCAACATGGACCTCCCCCACCCTCATTCAGATCTGGCGTTTGGAATTATTTTGGTTTTCATGTGACGTATGACCCTGAAGGTAAGCGAGTCATGGACTAAAGTAAAACAGTATGTTGGATGTGCCATGCAATGCTCAATTACATGGGTGGGAACTAGTGTGTTAGCGCAGTTAGCTCGTTAACGTGTTGGCCGTCCAGCCCCATGCACGGGGCGATCGGTGGTAGCTCGTTAACGGAGATTTGCCGTGTTGTGGCGTTAAGGTCATTTCAACGAGATTAACCTGAAAGCACTAGTGGGAACACAACGAATATGACTGCACATTTATGCCGACATCATCCTAGTGCAAAGACAAAAACAACAAGCATGCTACTAACTTTAGCCGAGTCATTTAGACAGCTGTTAGCACGTGATTCTCCTTAATTATGCTGCTGAGAATATAGCCCAGAAGAAGCGGATAGTATAGCTTTTATTTTGGAAAGAGACATTTCTCTGTAATAAACTCTCTTTTAGAAAACAGGAAATACTTTGTATCAATAGGTAACTTCACATCTGAGCAGACAAGTATCACATGTGGAGTTCCCCAAAGTTCCATCTTGGGACCCCTTCTGTTTAACATCTACATGCTCCCACTGGCACAGATTATAAACAACAACAAAATAAACTACCACAGCTATGCAGATGACACACAAATATATATCACAATGTCACCAGGAGACCGAGGCCCTGTACAGGCTCTTGGTAAATGCATTGAGGAAATCAATGACTGGTTGTGCCACAATTTTCTCCAGCTAAACAAAAACAAAACTGAGGTAATAGTCTTTGGCGCCAAAGAAAAACGATTACAGGTTACCAGAGAACTTCAATCTATACATCTAAAAACCACAAACCAGGCGAGAAATTTGGGTGTAGTGAACTACAGTTCATTCAGAACTCTGCTGCTCGAGTCCTCACTAAGACCAAAAAAGTGGACCACATCAGTCCAGCTCTGAGGTCCTTACACTGGCTGCCTGTCCGTCAGAGGATAGACTTTAAAGTTCTGATGCTGGCCTATAAAGCTCTGAATGGTTTAGGACCAAAATACATCAATGACCTCCTGACCCAGTATGAACCATCCAGATCCCTCAGGTCATCTGGATTTTATCAGATTTTATCAGTTCCCAGAGTCAGAACCAGACACGGAGAAGCTGCATTCAGCTTTTATGCTCCTTATATCTGGAACAAACTCCCAGAAAGCCTCAGATCAGCTGAAACACTCAGTTTATTTAAATCCAGGTTGAAGACTCACCTGTTCTCAGCTGCATTTGAATAAAGCACCAATAAAGATCACCCATCATCCCGCTATAACTCAACTATACACAAGCAGCAATTTGCAAGAGCTCAGCAGGGGCGGATCTAGAGAGGTGGCATAGGGTGGCATGTGCCACCCTGAAGTGATCTCTTGCCACCCCTAGTGCCACCCTAGTTTTTAATATAACATTGTTTATCAAAATGAGATTGCATTAACACTTTGAGCCTAGCTACAGTTAGCACTGAAAATAAATTCCAAAACTGAATATATTGCATAGTGTTACCCTGAAGCGCCTTGAGGCGACTTTTGTTGTGATTTGGTTCTATATAAATAAAATTGAATTGAATTGAATACCCCCCTCCACCACTAACAAATGGTTCAGCCCATAGTGTGGACCAGCTTTATTTCCTGTTTTCAGTAGCAACCAATGCCTATGATTGTCCCAGAGCACATTTGAATCAACACAATGGACATTACACACACACACACACAAATATGTATATACGTATATATGTATGAGAGAGAGAGAGAGAGAGAGAGAGAGAGAGAGAGAGAGAGAGAGAGAGAGAGATGTTGTGTTGAGCTCTTGAATAAAACTCCCGCTCAAGCGATAACGTGGAGCAACAACAATCTTTCTTTAATACAGCTTACTCTTGTGCTGTTTTACATGCCACACACTTCCCGTTGAGTGGGTAAGTACTGCCACCTAGTGGCGTATGATGTACATCAATATAGATTACACCACATCCCCCTTACTGAAGTTAGGCTGGTACATTCTTTTGCTCTTCAAACAAAACATAACTGCGTAATATTTTTTTTCAATACAGACATACCCCAGCATTTCAGGAAACATAAACTCTTACACTCTTAACACAAGTTAAACCTTCTTGTCCTTTTAAACATGCTATTCTCAAAAACAAAACTTAGCATTTCGAAATACAACTTTTCCCTTTCCAAACAATTAGCTTCACAGATCAAGTCTTTTTGGTTTAATCACTTCCCTACCAGACCGGGTTCTAACCACACCTGGTGTATGGGGTGCGCTTGGCTCAGAAACGGTCTCTATAGGGGTGGACAGGATCTGTTTTGCTTCGGTTTGAGTCTCTGTGGGATCGGCACAAGATGACTGCGGTTCCTTCTGAGGGCCCGGTGGCGCCTGTGTCCGGCAGCCTTGCCTCTGTCAGTGCGCCCCAGGGCAGCTGTGGCTACAATGTAGCTTGCTATCACCAGTGTGTGAATGTGTGTGTGAATGGGTGAATGACTGAATGTAGTGTAAAGCGCTTTGGGGTCCTATGGACTAGAAAAGCGCTATACAAATGCAGGCCATTTACCATTTACCATTGTCCCTTGGGGTCCACTGATGATGTACGATCGTGGAGTTGGGTGGACTGATGTCACTGTGCCTTGTGCTTTTGCATCCGTGATCCAGACTGGTTGCCCTGGCAACAATTTATCCAATACTCTTGTTCTATGTCTTTTGTTAAAACATTCAGTTTGTCTCAGCCTTTTCTCTCTCTCAGAACGACAAATCTGCTGAAAATCAGGCAAACATGGCTCTAAGGTTTCAGGAAGCATTGGTAAAGTAGTACAAAGCCTGCGCCCCATGAGAAGTTGAGCCGGGCTGTAGCCATTCGCCAGTGCTGTTGTTCTGTATGCCAGCAATGGCTTGTATGGATCGCTGGCTTTCTTGAGGAGATTTTTGATGGTCTGGACACCCCTCTCCGCCTCGCCGTTGCTCTGCGGGTACCTGGGACTAGAGCAGGGCGATATGGCCAAAAACGTTTATCACGATATATATTTGAAAATTTGCGATAACGATATAACTGACGATATAATTGATGCGAGACAAAATACAACTCCACAACATTACTAGCGCAAAAAGACAACCTTCCATTTATTTTCACTTAAACAAGAAGCTGGTTTTTATGTACATTAAAGCTTTATAAAAATTTAACAGTGCAAATGCAAATTCCTTGCTGAAAGTTTAACCAAAAGGCATTTCCAGTAGAAATGGGCTGACATATCCTGAGCATAACCATGTATAATATCCACTGAAGTTAAAAAGAGGTGCTTTGTACGGAGCCCCCCAGGGGACATGGGAGAAAAAAAAATTAGGGAGGAAAAAAAAAAAAAAATTAGGGAGGAAAAAAAAAAATTAAGACGGACTTTTGCGAGCGCTCGCAAAAGTATTGCGAGCGCTCGCAAAAGTATTGCGAGCGCTCGCAAAAGTATTGCGAGCGCTCGCAAAAGTATTGCGAGCGCTCGCAAAAGTATTGCGAGCGCTCGCAAAAGTATTGCGAGCGCTCGCAAAAGTTTTAGCCGCATTCTTCGGAGGCCGCCAGCTCGAAGCCGACCGGGAGGTCGAGGCACGATGTGCCGGGAAAGCGGTGTTCCTCCCGGCTGTAGTAGGTCTCGACCGCCCGTTAGCTTCGAGCTAGTGGCCGCCAGCTCGAAGCCGACCGGGAGGTCGAGGCACGATGTGCCGGGAAAGCGGTGTTCCTCCCGGCTGTAGTAGGTCTCGACCGCCCGTTAGCTTCGAGCTAGTGGGTGTCAGATCTCCAAAAACGTCGGAGCTCTTTTGCAAATATGTGATGTCTTGTAAACCGAGCAGGTATCTGACGTTTACACAACTACATTCACGCCTCAAAATATCTTAAAAGTGTATTTTGTGACCCAGAAAGAGTAATATTACAACTAAGTAGCTGCCGCCATTGTTGGAGTTTTGCGAGATCTCGCAATACTTTTTGCGAGCGCTCGCAATACTTTTGCGAGATCTCGATTTTTTTTTTTTTCCTCCGTAATTTTTTTTTCTCCCATGTCCCCTGGGGGGCTCCGTAGCTTTGCAACATTAAACTGCAGTGTGCAGTACGTATTTTTTGGACCATAAAGTGCACAGGATTATAAGGCACATTAAGCGAAACAAAGCAGTCAGATAAATTAAACTTTATTAAACTCATTCTTCTTGCTTCCTCCACTTCTGTACCATTGATCAATTAATGTTGAATTCTCTGGCAGCTGCTCTATTCCCATGTTGTTGCAGTATATTAATGACTAACCTGGTATTGTGGATGGATTATCTCAGTTGTTCTCCTGACTGAAGTTTGGTCCATTTACAGCATCCTGCCATGCGATTGCATTTGTCTCTAACTATCAGGAACCTTAACATTAATTTTTATAAGTGGAAAAGTGTTAGTGTTCGTCCTCCAGCTTCACTGTTTATGCTATGCTAACATAGCTGTGTCGCTAGCGATCACATCATTATATACCAGCTAGCCCAACTTCAGTAACCCTACAAACGTCACTGCTGTTTAGTTTCCTGTCTTCATTTATGTTGGAAGTGATAGCAGAGCTGTACGTTTGATTTTTTTCCAGAAATCTCTCAGTCAGAACGTGCTATATCATGCTTAGGTAACTAGCGAGCTAACTTCCGCTAGCTTAACTTCTAACTCTGTTAAATGTAATAAATTTTGTTTTCATGGATGCCTGGAAGTTAAACTTCATAGTTACACCTGGTAAAGCAGCAACGCTGATCGTTTTATTAAAGATGAAAGAATTTAGAGAGTTTTTAACTCTCAGTGATGCTGCAGTGTTGTTTGACCTGAAGCATACGGAGTTTAGGACCCAGATTACTCCCAGATTTAAGAGCATATTAGTCCGACAAATACGACAATAACGACGGCCGCTTGCATGTTCTGCAAAAAAATGTGCTTTGTCGTGTATCTGACGGACAAACACCAAACCAGTTCCACATCACTGAAGTTGCACCATTTTTACAAACCAATTCTGGTTCATCTGTTTCACTCAACAATCGGCCATGTGCGTATGAAAACAAAGGCACTGCGCATGTGCGTTTTACTCATATTCTATCGCGATATTTCATTTTCCTATCGTTGCCTAACATTATACCGGTATTACCGTGAACGGTATAATATGGCCCAGCCCTACCTGGGACTACTGGTGACATGCTCAAAACAGTAGTCCTTTGCAAAGTCTTTCATTTCTTGATAGGCAAATTGTGGGCCATTATCTGTAATCAATGCTTCAGGTATTCCATGGCATGCAAATATTGACTTTAAATGCACAATCACATTGGCTGACCGAGTTGGGCTGAGTTGAGCAATCTCGACATATCTCGAGAAATAATTACTACCAACAGATAGTTTTTGTCTTTTAGTGTGAACAAATCAACTCCTAAATTCTACCATGGCCTCTCAGGTAAACGTGTGGGCATAAGAGGTTCCCTCACATTAACTCTCTCCTGTATGCACAGCCTGCACTTAAGGACAAGTTCACTGATCTGATTACTTAAGCCTGGCCACCACACTGCTTGTCGGGCACGTTCTCGACACTTAACTACCCCTTGGTGACCCTCGTGTATTTTGTCCAAAACTGCATTTCGCATGTTTGCAGGTATGACCAACCTTGTGCCTTGCAGTAGTAGTCCATCGTGTACACTCAAAACTGCTCTTTCTGACCAGTAGTGTTTTACCACTCCCTGCAGCTGGTTCCTGTCAGGCCAGCCCTCTGCACAGAACTTCATGACTTGGGAACAGACGCTGTCAGACTGTAGCTGCTCACGGAGATCTGCAAGGTATTTGCTGCTAGTAGGAAGGCCCTCCAGCACTGCGTCAACGTAAATATCGGTGTCCTCCATAAGATCATTGTCTCTGGGCATCACGCTGTCTGCCAGCGGTAACCGTGACAGCGTGTTGGCTGTGGTGAGGCTTTTGCCTGGAATGTGCGTTATAGTGTAAGAATACCTCATTAGGCGCATGCAGAATCTCTGTATCCGCGGTGGAAGCAAATCCAAGGCTTGTCCTCCAAGTAGGCTCACAAGTGGCTTATGGTCGGTCTCAAGCTCAAAGTGTAGCCCTAGAATAAAGTCACTGAATCTTTCACAGGCCCAGGTGAGCGCCAGCGCTTCTTTTTCCAGCTGAGCATAGCGCTGCTCTGTGGCTGTCAATGATCGCGAGGCATTCGCAACTGGTGACCACACGTCATTGTCTTTCTGTAGCAAAACTGCCCCCAACCCGTATGAAGAGGCATCTGCTGAGATCTTTTGGGGTTTGTTTGGGTCGTAAAGCTGCAGTACTGGAGCGGATGACAGTTCTTCTTTTAAACTGCTAAACGCGTTTTGTTGCTCGTGCCCCCAATACCACATTTTTAGTTGAAAGCAAGTCTCTCAGTGGTTTGTCTTTTTTGGAGAGGTTTGGGATGAATTTCCCCAGCTGATTTCACCATTCCTAAGAAGCTCCTAAGCTCACTCACGGTGCTTGGCTCTGTCATATTCTGCACCGCACTAGTTTTGTCAGGGTCAGGACTCATGCCTTCAGATGACACAATGAATCCTAAGAATTTCACTGCTCTTTTGCCAAACTGACATTTTGACATGTTCAGGGTGACGCCCACCTTCTCTGCATGGTCGAGGACAGCGTGGAGTCTCATGTCGTGCTCCTCTCTCGTGGATCCCCAGACCAGGATGTCGTCCATGTGGCACATGTGTAACACTGATGTAGCGCTAATGAAGTAATACAGGCTAGGGATTGAGTGTGATTTTATGGTTATTATTAATCAGAAGATTTAGGGACGCCACTGGAGCTGATGGGCAGTAATTAATAAACACACACACACACACACACACACACACACACACACACACACACACCACAAAAAATGGTTTTGCAGGTACCATGTATTTAACCAAACCCCAAAAAAGAATAACAAGAAAAGAAAAACTTAAATAATCACTCCTGCTGCAGCTATCCAATTAATCAAAAACCCAGTGAGGGTACACAAAGACAACTAAACAGATTTATCTGGCTTATACCAAGCAACACAGGTTCTCAAAAAAACAGTTCCCCCATAAACACCACATGTTAATATCAAATCCACTGATCCACACTGAAGTCCATGAGTTTAATCTGAATGTCCATGAGAGATGTCCAAGCGCTATTGTCCATAAATGAAAGGAATGGTGTGTATGATTGCGGAAATCAGTGTATTTGGAAAATGGGGACAGAGCGTTGTCTTTGATAGCTTCCTACCCAACCGGTGGAAGCGTCAATTGCAGAATGTGTCCTGCTCCTAGCCGTTCATTGGCTCGCCATCCTTTTCCATACCCCAAAAAGGTTCACCTGGCCTGCATTAAATAAACAAGGCCAATAAGAAATCACAAGAATAATACAAAAATGTCAGCCAATTAAGCTAAATACATTAAGTTATTCTTGTTCCTGTGTACACAATTTATAAATAAATAAACAAACAATATATTGGTTAAATATAATATTTCTAACCAATAAGGATTTAACTGAAAACATTTCAACTGCTACATACATACATACTATGTAGCTCCACAACATTTGTTATTCAACAACTATCAGTCAAATCAAAATCAAATTGTTTGGACCGGCAGCAGCCGATTAGGGTCAGCTGGTAGCAATACAAACAGTCAATTAAAAGTTCAAACTCACCAATTCCGTTCTGTTCAGTGCACAACAACATTATGGCTCTGGCTCACAGTAATCAGCATCTAAGTTGCATAAGTTAGTTGGTGTTAAAAAAATGCATTAAAACGGGAAACGCAAATGTTTGCCAATACACACCTGCAACAGCTCTGTCACCTGGCTTGCCTCCACGCATCTGACGGGAGGAAGCCGGGACAGGCTTACTATGACCTACATGCCATCCGATTGGCTGAGCAAAGTCATGTGGTTGGAGTCATGCATTTGTGATGCGTTCAATGGCAGGAAATAAGTGCAGGAAATTACTCTGGGTTACACATGACTCCCGCGAGGCCGGCTGTCACTTCCGTCATCATCATGTTTTGGAAATGCTCTGATGCACTGGAAATACCAAATGCCAAACGATTGAAATGGTATCTACCAAATGGCGTAATAAGTGTGGTGAGGAGAGCAGATTCTTTGGACAGCGGTATTTGCCAAAAACCCATGTTAGCATCAAGCTTGGAGAAATACTGCGCACCTGTGAGCATGCCTAGTGTTTGGTCTACAGAGGGGAGGATATATCTTTCACGACACACCGACTCATTTAATGGTGTCATGTCCACACAGATATGGACTTTCTCTTTGTCCTTTTTGGGGGCTACGACCATGCCGCAACACCAGTCTGTGGGCTCTTCCACACGACTGATTACTCCCAACTGTTCCATCCTTTCCAGCTCTGTTTTGACTTTGCCCAGTAGTGGCAGTGGAACACACCTTGGCACTTTCAGTGAATAAGGTTTAGCGTTGGGCTTCAGCTTAATCGTGTATGGTTTTTGAACAAGCCCGAGCCCATCACATAGTTTCGGGTACGCTTTCTTCACTGTCTCAAGGTCAACATTGTCCATTCGGGCAATTAGTTTCAGTCTCACAGAAGCTGTCCTGCTTAAGAGAGCTACACGCAGATTTCTGACTACATAGATTGTCTCTGTAGTGCTCCTGTCACTGTAGGAAATGTCCTCCTTTGTAGACCCAAGTACCATCAGTGCTGCACCTCCTGGTCCATACAGTGGCTTTTCAGCTTTTTGCAAATGTTCATTTGGCTGCTTAATGTCTTTGAATGTCTCCTCTGAGATAGCTGTGACATCTGCCCCCGAGTTTAATTTAAATGTCATGCTTTTGCCTCTCATGCAGATGTTAGCAAGCCACGGGTCTTCTCCTGCCACCTCATGCACAGTTGTAGATCTACAAACTCTCCCGTAGGGTCCACGTTTTCCACAGTTGTGGCATTCTGCATTTTTGGCTGGGCGCTGTGCTGCTGGGTGCATCTGTGCTTTTCCACATTTAGAACATGTTTTATTCTCTTGTTTTGTTATTTGTGGTTTTTGTGGCTTGAACTGCTTTTGATCTCTGCTTCTGAATTTATTTGGCTGTGATTTTCTGACATGCACGGCATGCACGGCTGTTTTGTCCGTGCTGCTTTCACCTATTAGGACAGTTTGCTGTCTTTTTATTTCCTCAGATTGTCTCGTCATTGTGATAGCTTTGGTTAGGGTCAAATCTTTGTTGAGCTCCATTCTCTCCGACAGTGATGAATCTTTAAGACCCACAACGAGCCTATCCCTCAAAAGTTCATCGTGAAGTTCACCATATTCACAGTTTTCAGCGAGAGCATATAGAGCTGTTATGAAGGAGTCAACTGTTTCTGCTGGCTGTTGTACTCGCTTATTAAACCTTGCTCTTTCATAGATCACTTTCTTTCTGGGGACAAAATGTCTATCAAATGCATTTCTGACCGCATCGTACTACTGGCACTGCCCGTCTGTTAGGTCAAGTCCCCTTAGCACGTCGTCAGCCTCGTCTCCCATGCAGTAAACTAATGTGTTCACTTGGTTAGCATCTGTTGAACTGTTCAGATTACTTGCTCGAAACGTCTGATCCACTTCTCCCATCCCTTGGGCTTTGCGAAGTCGAACAGTTCCGGTGGCTTGATGGTGAAAGTAGCCGCTGGTGGCACTGCCATAACCGGGCCAGGTGTCGCTGCTGCTGCCAGTAGCGCCGCCGCTTGCTCCGACATGATTGTGTGTTTCGCCAAAATCTGAGACACTGAATTACTGCTCTTTATTGTGAATATTTTAATTCTGACATTAAAAAGTCTCAGACAAATGTTTTCTTTAGCAGTTATATTTTATACCATACACCAACACAAATGTAACACTTCTTTTTCCCCGAGGCATTAAAAGACAAAACAGAACAAAGACAATTAGGTGCATGTAGCTTATAAAGTGACCGTTCAAAGTCACTTTTAAAAAAAAAAAAAAAAAAAAAAAAAAAAAAAAAAAAAAAAACGCAAAACAAAAACAAACCCGGGGTAATGATATTACTTAAAGCAACAAACTCTTACATTTACTTAGCAGTGATTTTATTTCTCCAATGTTCTAATCTAGAACCACAACTCTACACCTGCCTGGTGAGGATAGAGCACCTAGAGTCACGCCTTTCAACATCCAAACAGTGTGAGTCATTCGAGTCACTCACAGGTTTCTTCACTGCTTATTTTAGGTCTTGAAAGACATTAATCAACATGGTAGAGGTGAAAAAGTTGGCATCACAACTTCTTCACTTCTGCATAACAGCCAGAGCTTCCTTCCTTCAGCCCAAGGCCAGGATAGAGAGGCTGAGTGAATACTGTGCACACTTTGTGAAGCAGAGTCATGATGTCAGAGATGCTGTAAAACGACAGAGTACCTGACCTGTAATCCAGGTACACGCCAATCTGAGAGGTACGAGGACCTGACACCGCCTTTGCTACTAAATTATGTCTGAAAGTATATCCTTTTGCAGAGCACTCCAAACACCAGGACTTGTCATTCTTCCCAAATTCCGAGTCAAATGATGTCCGGCTGATGTTTTTGTAAGACGCTGCCACTGACCAGGCGCCACCACTCCAACTGACCTCCCAATAGCACCGCCCTGTTAAACCCTCTTTGCACAGCACCTGCTTCACACCTCCAAACCTGTCCGAGTGAGATAAATGAAAATGCTCATAGTAGCCACTCGTCACTCGTTGAGAATCTTGTGAAAGGTCCAAGTATTTGTTGACCGAGTTGGGATCCACTGTTAGAGGACAGTGATCTGATGGACAAGCAAACCAGGAATATCATCAGCCTTCTAGTATTTAGTAAGTGATTACTGCTTTGATATACTGATATACTTACAGCACAAAAACTCTTCTCTGGTCTTTGGCACAGGTGGCAGCACAACTTTTATACCAAAAACTGATAGGAACAAAATAAATGAATAATACTGGATTAAGTGGAATCAAGTGGATGGATATTTCTCTCAGGTACCTGTTGCAGAGATCTTGGGCCATGTGGTCTCCAGAAGCTTCTTCATGTCATCTCTCAGCTGAGTCAGACATTCGGTCACGGTTTCCACTGGATGCTTAGGACGAACAACAGCGCCTGTTGGTAAGTCTGGAGATTCACATGAGATGGAGAGAGACTGGAAGAGCTGGGAAAAAAAAAAAAAAAAAAAAAAAAAAAAAAAAAAAAATGTTGAAATTTAATTTTTGAACATATAACATATTTAAATAAAAACATTTTATGTTTAACTATAAAGGAAAAAGAAGAAAAAAAATCCCAATAGGATGTGTGCAAAGTTTCAGCTCCCTGCTTTTCTCAAAAAAGTATTTCTACAATAGATCTAGTTTTTCAAGACTTGTTCTAATATGGCTCCATCAGTATCGGCTCTCAGGCTACGTCCACATGTACACGGGTATTTTTCAAAGTGCAGATTTTTCTATGCTTGGCACCACATTATTGTTTCAGTGAAATTAATTTCTACATTTGTACAATGGTGGACTGTCAGTAATTTTACTCTCTGCAGTGTTTTTATATATACATACATACAGAGAGCGAGAGATGGTGCACCATATACAAAATGTATATCCTCCCTCTCATTTTTTCAATGTAAATGCTCATATTCATTGATGAACATTTGCTGCACAGCAACACATTTTAAATCAAATTTATGCATCCTCATAAACTCCCCAGCAAGAAGTTACAATGTTGGCTCAAACTGCATGTTTCACATTAGGTTTCTTTCACCTGGATTTTTCTTTGCTCGGGTGGGAAGCTTTGATGGCCTTACATGAAATGAGCGCTACAAAACATAGCAATTAACAAAATAGTGATAGTGCAGTGTTTATGTCTTCATGAGGTAATGTTTAAACAGGTTTTCCTCTACAACCATTTGAGCTTTTATAGCTCCAGATGTGACCTTTTGGTTATAAAACACTGAATTAAATATAGAGTCTAAATGGTGACAGAATTTTAGAAAGAAACATGAGTTGGCCTACAACACAAAAGACACATTTCCTACCTGAATGAAATGAATGTGATCTTCTGTATGAGAAAGCTGTTCCAGGTCAGCGTCTCTTTTCTTCAGCCTGGCGATTTCCTCCTCCAGCTGCAGCTGCAGAGCTTCTGCCCGAACAACTGCAAGTTTCTCTTGAGCCTCAATCAGCTGCTTTATTAAAGTACGTTGCTTTTGTATGGAGGAGATCAGCTCATCAAAGAGCTTGTCTTTGGACTTCATTGCAGTCTGAAAATAAATCTGTTTTATACAAGGAAGGTTTAGATTAGGAAAAAAATACTTTTTGGAGGAGAATTTAGAAAACTGCGGCAAAATTCATAAACCAATATAAAGAAAATAAAATGTAGCCACTGCATTTAGTAAATATGTAATAGTTAGTGTCTCATTGATGGATTTTAATTTCTGATTTTTACTCCAAGTGTTTTCTGGAGAGCTTTATTTTTACTTATGTTGTCCTCATTAGCTCCTTTAAGTGACCAATTAGGTTTGTTGTTAAAAATGTTTGTCGTGGTTCATCTGCAGTTTACTTTGCATCTTGACTCACTGTGAAAAGTTTCCATGTAAACAATATCTCAAAGTGTACATGTGCCTGTTGCACACAGATGAAATGGGCCACAGTCAGCCAATTCCATTTGCTGACTGAATCTCTTGTATTAGGTACATTGAAGATACAGGATTAAAGCCTGTTAATGCTCTTAATAGAAAAAAAAAAACTGTATAACTCATATGTATCATCTCTGTATGATTGTAGGGTCTTCACCTTACGGTATAAAGCACATTAAGGAGGCAGTTATTCTTATGAAAGCTGTATTAATCTGAACGCAGTAGTTGGAATTTAACCAAGTAATTTATGAGTTTACACTACCACAAAGCACATGTACTAGACAGCACTGTGGTCAGTAGAGATATTTGGTTTCTAGTCTTATTTCCACACCTTGAAGTCCTTCACAGCTTGGACCAGCTCATTCAGCTCTTTTTGTCTCTCCTGGGATTTCCGCTTAACTGCACAGTGACTCAGAAAAAGCCGTCCCTGCAAGAAGAAACCGCAGGATCAGAGAAAAATTAAAACACTCCAGATTCATTTTGTTTTTTTTATTGATCTTTACCTGCTCAGCAGCTCTTTCTGCTGCAGCTGACACTGTTGAGTGGCGCCAGTGATCGTCCATGGTGCACAAATAGCAGATACATCTTTGATCAGTCTTACAGTAAACCTCCATCAGCTTGTTGTGCTTTGTGCACATTTTTTCCTTAAGTGGCACTGTAGCAGACACCAGCTGGTGAAGCTTCAGCACAGGAAAACTGTGGTGAGGCTCAAGATGAGCAGGACAGTACGATGCCAAGCAGGTCAGGCAAGACATGCTGGCTTTGTTTCTTTTGGTCCCACAACAGAAATCACAGGTAATGTCTGTTGGTCCTGCAGGAGCAAGAGGAGAAGCTGGACGGGCCTGTTGGGTTACTGTCCTCTTCAGCTTCTCTACAACCTACAGTGATCAAATAAAAGCGGTCAAAGGTTTTGCACGACAAACAGAATCAAAATAGAACTGAAAGAGGATGAAGTCAGCAAAAGCATCCCAATTGTGTATTTTCTTTAAAACTGTAGAAAATGCAATAATAAAAAAACATATGTTGTTGTGTACAGAATAGCTGGTTATGAAAATAATGTTGTGTATTAAAATATTTTAGGAGTAACAACAGTGGGTGTGGTAATCACCCACTGCAGGGATAGCTCAGTAGGTAAAGTGGTCGCCCCATGATCGGAAGGTCGGCAGTTCGAATCCACTTAACGGCTACCCTGAGGTACCCCTGAGCAAGGTACCGTCCCAAAACACTGCTCTCTGGGCGCCTGCTTAGTGGGCTGCCCACTGCTTCACTGAGTGAATGGGTCAAATGCAGAGAAAAACAAGTAATTTCCCCATGGGGATCAATAAAGTAATCACCTACAAAAAATCTAATGCCATGCCAAAATAAATAAGAAATTATACTCCTGGGACGTTATTAGACAGAACCAGAATGGAAAAAAAGACTAATTTCAATGTGGCAGACATGCTGGTGTCAGTCTTTCAGAAATTGCTAATCTTCTGGGACTGACACACACACACACACACACAGGAACCAAAAAATAAAAATACATAAGATATAAATAAAAGCCAAATAAAAGAAAGAAAAAAAATGAATTAAATAACTAATTTAATTTCCATGGAAAACTAAGTCTCACTGAGGTTAAAAGCCAAAGATTAAAAGTGGGTTTTAAGACGCGATTTAAAAGTGGATAGTGAAGGATACTCTAACGTGCCAGGGCAAAGTACTCCATAATTTTGGACCCACGATAGAAAAGGCCCTGTCCCCTCTGAGCTTCCTCCTGGATCTCGGTACCTACAGGAGCAGCTGGTCAGGTGACCTGAGAGACCGACATGGTGTGTGGAGATAAAGCTCAGAGAAGTAAGGCAGGGCAAGATTGTGAAGGCATTTAAAAACAAACAGAATTTTAAAATTAGACACAGGCAGCCAGTGCAGTGAGGCTAGGACAGGGGTTATATGCTCTCTTTTACAAGTTCCTGTTAGGAGTCGTGCAGCAGCATTTTGAACCAGCTGCAGACGTGAGAGCAATGACTGACTGACCCCCACATAAAGTGTGTTACAGTAGTCCAGGCGGGAAGAAATAAAAGCATGGATCACGGTTTCAAGGTGCTGCCTCGAAAGAAAAGATTTTACTCTTGCCAGTCGCCTTAAATGATAAAAACTGCACTTCCCCACTGCTCTGATTTGGTTGTCCAATTTAAAAATCACTATCCAACTTAAAACCAAGTTGGATAGTGATACAGACTGCTGTTAATAATTAATAATTTAATGGTGTTGGGGATATTTTCTTGACACACCACGTGTCCTTTAGTAAGAGATGAGCTTATCTGAGAGATAGCTGCAGATCATGGCACAAAGCTGAAACCTGACATAAACGACAAATCTGCAGCAACTGTGTGATACTGTCACGAAATGTTGAACCAAAAAACACCGAGGAATGTTTCCAGCACCTTGCTGAGTCTGTGCCACGAAGAATTAAAGCAGGTCTGAAGAAAGGAGTGGGTCAAACGCGGCACTAACCACGTGACCGGTAGGCGTAAATGTGTATTTAATTAACAAAACAAGCAAAAAAAAAAAAAAAGGGGGTACATTAATTAACTCGGATTTTTTTTTTTTTTTTTTTTTTTTTTTCCCCCCAAGCAGCACGGTGGATACATCACCTCAGCCAGCATGGTGTTCCTCCCGAGGACAGGCCTTGGACTGAATGTCTCCCTACACTGAGGACAGCTGTACGTTCCCTTCTCCTTTTCCTCCTCCCAGAACCCCTCGATGCAGATTCTGCAGTAAGTGTGTCCACACTGGATGGTGACGGGATCTTTGAGTAGGTCCAGACATACCGAGCAGTAAAGCTGATACAGGTCCAACTCGACGGCACACTGCTGCGGCCATTTCTCTGCCATTTGGATGAAATCCACAGGTGCACAGCGGAGTTTTTAACTAATTGAAGGGAAACGCAAGGAAATGTGGGGTGGGGCTTCAACTTCTGCAAGTCTTAAACCAATTAGTATGTGACAGTTTTGTTATAAAAGCTTGCTAACGCCACTTAAAAAAAATTAATACATTAAAATAATGACAAATATAAAAATAAAAAGCAAACAATAACCACTGTTCCCTGCAAATGTTATGTATTTTATTTATTAATTTTATTTATTAATTTTTTAAACCATAATTAAACTTAAATAATTTACAAAGTTAATGTAAATGTTAAAAAAAAAAAACATACACGAATGCATGGGAACAGGATGGGGACAGCTGAGAAGCTGGTAATTAAGGTGTTTCTTCTCTTGTTGGTATGATCGTTTTTGGGTTTTTTTTGCCTGTCCCGTTTGGCTCTTTTGCCATCAGAATTACTATCTAAAGGCAAAGAAAGATGCCCAACGGATTTACTTTACCAAATCGACCAACCCAGCCTTGCCGTATTGGTCTATTTGATTCGTCTTTTATTGTTTATTTTAGTTTAACCTGCTAAATGCGGGACAGATATGATTGCTGATATGATTCTTGTGTTATTTCCTCATTTCCCAGTGAGGCAATATACTGCAGACATTAGCATTACATGAAGCAAATGATGATTGTTTTCTAGTGCTGTAAGTTATGACCTTTGATATGTGTGCACACATGGGTGTGGCTACCTAAGAAAAAGACCTAATAGCCTCTGGCCAAAATGATTTTATCTTGTACATTTGAATATACATAAATGTACACATAAAGAAATAAATACATCATTCTTTTAGTATTTAAAGATAAAAGATAGATGTCAGTAGTTTTTTTAAGTACAGTATTTTAATTATGAATATACATTGATTAGTATGTAATTTACATCTTCCAGCAAACTGATGTGTTCGCATAAACCTAGAATTAATTGATCAAAATCAAAGGAATTTTTATTTGTGGTTGCACCTTCAGACTCATACCTACACCTGCTACACATACCTACAGTATGAAGAAAAGACACAATGTGACTGGCATTGAGGTAAAATGAGTGTAAATATTTGCACAGTAGCCTTTCACTAATGGCCAGACTTTAAGAGATAGAATGATTTTTAAAGTGACCACAAAGCTACCTGGCACTTCAAGTAATACAAGGCAGAGATGTAATTTAATCAAACCGTCTGAATTTTTGATGTCTAAAGTTTTTTTGATCTCTATGTCACAGTGTCCCTAATAAATAGGCCAGTGAGTGCTACTGCTAGTTTTAATATAAACTTTAGAATAGAAAAGCCTTAATAAAAGAGATGAAAAATAACTTTAATAGTATAAAAGTTACTTTTTTGCTGAACTGGATGTCATCATGGCACAGAAAGTTTAACAGAATTATGTCTGGGGAAAAGAAATCCTGCGATCTGCTGACATCTAGTGGTGACTCACTGTAATTACGACTCTAATCATTGAGACTCCTTTTGCGTCTCTATGGATCTTAGCGGGACTCTTGTTTGAGCAACACGATTTTGCGCCTACACGTCACCAGCTGCTGTAGGCGCAAAATCCCTACTGTATATTTTGAGTTTAATATTTAGCTCATGTTTAATTAATATTTCATAGAGATTTGTTGTTGATCATTTCAGGAGTAGTAATGTGCACATTTCAGTTATGTTTACTCAGGGCCAAGACAATCATATTGCACTGTTTGTGATTAGGAGATAAAATAGGTGCTTACCACTTTAAGAACAGAGATACAGTTGCAGGGGGGTGGTTTAGTAAGTTGAGGGCCATGCCTGAAAACATCAACAAATTTTCATTCAAGTGGAAGATTTTTCTTTTTGGATATCAGAACATTCACCAGACACTCCTTTTTTGGGCTTGTTTTATTGGAAATGACACTGCAACATTAAATGCCTCACTGTGAGCTTCACATCAGAGAACATTTTCAGTTACTTAAAGTGATGAGTTTCGTTGGAGGATGTGGAATAGGAGACTTTAAAAATATTCCCTAATTGGGTCACTTTATCAGAACAGCTCCTTTATCAGAGTTACAGGTTATCTGTTCTGCAGCCTCTAAGCAGCAGTAACATACCGATTACTTTTAGCCCACACGCTAAAGTTAAAGTAAAACAGGATGCTTCTAATAATTTCTCCCAAAAGGCGATGAATAAAAATAAAAATTCACTAGATAAGAAATGACAGGTTGTTGATCAACATTTAAAATATATGTATTTTTAAACAACTATTTAGCTTAATTTTCAGTTAAATTCACAACAAAGCACAAAGAGACAAGAAAGTTTTATAGGAACAGTGAAGGGTACAAAGTTTGATCTTAAATAATGAAATGACTTCTAGGTAAAAAGGTCTGGCTGCTGAGTCCTCCCACCATGACTGGTACATTCCAGCTTTGTGCCACAGCTCTGTTATAGTTAAAACAACCCCAAAACACTTCAATAAAACACACACCTGTGCATACACAACTATAGCTCCTCTAGCATGCTTCCTCTTTCCTCTGTCCTCCATATCAGTTTCACAACTTGTGATAAACTATAGCAAGACACGCTGAAGATAAATTTTCCCTCATAGGCAGCAGGACGAGGAGACAAGAAGGCACAAATTAGTGAAACAACAGTTGCCAAGTCATCTTTTTACAACTTGTAGTTAATGAGTCCTCCCAGGTTCAACTTTATATTGCTTGAGCTTCCCCCTCTATTTGTGCTTCTTTTCTTGTTAATAACTTCCCTTCTCTGAGTAATCTTTGTTACATCAACAGACCTACAAATGTCTGACCTCTAAATAAAATCAATAATAAACCATGATTCACTATGGCAACATGGAAATAAAGAACAGAGTTTTAATTTTAATCCACCTAAGCGAAGAAAATGAACATGTGTCAGTGCTGAGCAACATGCTTACCTTAACAAAACAGGAAGGAAAGAAATAAAAAAATGACAAACTATATCATCATTATTAATGAAATAGAAGTTCAAAATATATCATTTATTTTTATACTTTTTGTGGTCATCATTTACCCAGCTTAAATGCATTTTTGAAGTTTTTAAATCTAATTATTCAGCTGTAATCTGACAAATTGTAGGAGATGAAAACTGAAGGTAAAAGTGTGGAGAAACAGGACAGACACAGTTTAATGCACCTGTGATATTAGTTGCCCAGACAAGAAAAGACTCCAGGGTTGATCCGCCCTCAAGTCAGATCTTTTATAACCGTTTGCTTGTTTTAACTATATTTTTTCATCAAAAATGTATTCTTAAAATTTCATTTTAAGAATATAATTATTTCTGTCATTACTAGATAAAATCCTTGAGATGGTTTAAAGGAAAACTCTGCTATAATGTTTCCCAGCCTAACCAGATCATGTTTTCTTAATAGATAGAATTAATACAATCAATAGTTTTATATTTAACAAAAAAAGAAGAAATTAAATCTCTGTATTTGAAACACTATCCATTTTAAAAACACAAAAGTAAAGCCAAAAATGTTAGCAACAATGTCTTAACTGCTTTTTTTTTTATTAAGAGCCAGCCTCAACTAGATCTATATTATAACTCATACCACCCATTACAGGGATGTAAGTGATTACACCATTGTTGCCAGTGTTACAATAATTTTAATAGAAATAGTCGAGTTGAATCGCTGAAAGCAGAAATTCTGTTGGTACAGGTTGATTCACTGTACGCAACAGCTTTCAGCTACCTTAACAGCTACATCCATCACTTGTACTACTCCATCTATTGCCTCCGCAACTACTCCAGCAGCTCCTTCTACTACTTCCATTTCCACTCCTTCAATTGAAGCTTCAGCCATGCCCTCTACCACCGCTGTTACTGAAAGAGCTTCCCCCACTGCAGACAACGCTACCTCCTCAGCCGCCTCCTCTGCTGCTGACAGCACCGCCCCAACTGTTTCTTCTTCGACTGCTGTTGTCAACGCAGCTGCTCCTTCTCCTTCTGCCAGTACTGCTGCCACTTCTGGTGTTTCTCCTGTCATTGATGTTGTCATCTCTTGTGTCATTTCCACTTTTACTTGCTCAGTTTCTTCTTCTTCTACTGGCACATCTGTTTCTATAGTTGGTAAAACTTCTGCAGTCCCAGTTTCTTCTTCGACTAGTTCCTCTGTTCCATCTTCTGCTTCTGCATCTTCGGCTTCTTCTTCCAGTGTCGCTGCTTCGTCTGTTATTGATGCGCTCACTTCCTCTTCATTTGTCTTCCTAAAAATTTTAAGTAGTTTTGAGAGAATATCAGCTCCCGTTTTTGCTCCAGCGACGCTCCTTTCCACTGCTGTTTCTTTTGTTGGAGTTCCTTTATTCGGTGTAGATACTGACTGTGTTTGTGCTTTTCCTCCTGCCTTTACCGCAGTTACTCCTGTACTTGTTTCTTCCTTTGACACTGTTTCTATTCTCTTCTTCCTTGCTGCTTGTTTGATTGTACTGACTCCTTTTATAGCTAGAGGTACAAGTGGAGCAAACTCCAATCCACCAAGCAAAGCTGCAATTAGCAGACCTTTACCTGCGATGCGTGCAAATTTAGCCACGTGCTGTTTATAGACTCCACTTTTAGCTCTTTCCCTGGCTTCTTCTGAAGACATAGTCTGTGATGTTTGTTTAATACGCTCTGCCTCTTTCTGTATTTCTGTCTCTACTGCTTGTAGTAGGTCATTAGTGTAATATCCACCTTTGTTTTCCATCACTACATCATCAATGGTTTTGAGAAGCTGTTCCACTTGGAACTTGTTGCTCCTGTATTCATTCTTTGCCTCATTATTCCAGTATTTATTATCTATAACGTGGCATCGGCCTCCACACTTCTGAATGAGATCAGCCAGGCATTTGCTCTGACTGACGAACTCTTCAATTTTCATTTCCTCCAGCAGTTGGTCACCGTGAGTGAAAAGAATTACAGCATATCGTAAAACCTCCTCGGAGAAATACTGGAACATGTTTTCGATGACAGACTTTTCATGATCTGTGAATTTCTCCACTTTAAGAACAACGATAAAGGCATGAGGCCCAGGAGCGCACTCAACAATACATTGCAGTATGTTGGGCTTCATGTCCTCTTCTGATCCGCTTGTGTCAAAGAAGCCGGGCGTGTCAACCAAAGTTATGGATCTTCTGTTAATGAGTTTGGACTTGGAAATGCAAAAGCTAGTCTCTGAGTCAGGGGAATGGCCCATTTTGAACGTGGATTCTCCAAATAAAGTGTTTGCAACACTGCTTTTTCCAGCTCCCGTTTTCCCGAGGAGGACAATCCTCCGTGTTGGTGGCACTACAAAAAAAAAAAGGTTTCAGAGTATTTTTTTAGTTTTTACCATTTTGTTTATTGCATCATTTCTAATGTTGCAACTGTTATCGGCAAGTTATTTTTCAACTCTATTCCTCAGAGACAAAAATGCTTCATGCAAGCATGACAGTCTCAGTCAGTAATCATATTACACTCTGCTCACTTGCTGTAAAAGTATATTATCTATGTCTCTGTCAAGTTTATAGAGAAAATTTAAAGTTCATAGAAATTAGAACTAGAAATGTAGGACATTATGTCTTACACATTACCTACATATATAATATCTTGGGATTACATTGCCACAGCCTCTTCACAATGCATAACTTCAACATTATGCACTCCACACTGTATATAAATGCCACTTGTTTTGCACATATTCAACTCTGTATATTTTATATATTTTATTATTATTATTATTTTTTTTTTTTTATTTTTTTTTTTTACTATTTAATTTGTAAAAATGTGTATACACACACACACACACACACACACGTAGGAAAATATTTAGTATACACATCCAGAAATGCATACACTATTATATATTGTACATATATTTATTAGTTTCAGGTTGGCCATTCTTGTATTTTGCTCGTTTGTGTTGTTGTGTTTGCACATCTCTGTTGCTTGTGGGGCTCGCACACAAGAATTTCACTCGCATGTGCTGTGCCAGTGTGCCTGCACATGTGATGTGACAATAAAAAAGTGATTTAATATAGTTCCAGCTTTCCTTATACTGCACTTTACCATCCAGAGTGAATCATCATTATGGATATTTATTAAATAACCTGAGACTAGGACACAGCATAATGTTGCATAATGTGAGCCAACTGGAAGCAACAAAAAAAAGAATACATCGTTAACATAGAATAAATTAGCACAGTTGATAGAATTGCTTTTATTTTCTTGAATTATTAACACAACTTTAGTCACAACGATGCAAATAAAATTTGTATTGCAGTATCTGGAAAAAAGATATTGTGTGATGAATAAAGTAGCTGCAAATGTACATGGATGATAATAGAAACAAACTTAACTTACCATTCATGTTGGCAAGAAAGAGAAGTGCAACAGGCGGATAGATCCTCAAGTCTAAGTGTTTGATGTCCCTTACTTATCTGTGCTTGCATTTGGTTGCCTCTACCTTTACTTACAAACTTATACTGATTGACTTCCTTATTGGCTGACAGATGCTGAACTGCATTAACCTGTGAATGTGAGACGAGAGACAAAGTTTAATCAGATTAGCCTACAGATATCTTATGGTCCCACTATTGAAACTCAGTTTCACTGAAATACCTGGCACATCCCAGCCACTGCTATCCGGCTCCAATGGCTACTGGATATTTACACTATCAGTCAGTTTAGACACACCTTCTCATTTAATGTTTTTTTCTTTATTTTCATGATTATTTATATTGTGATCTCACTGAACGCATCTAAAGTATGAATGAAATATGTAATTATGTAGTAAACAAAAAAGTGTCAACAAACAAAAACTCAAAAGATGTTTTATATTTTAGATTCCTCAGAATAGCCACCCACTGCTTTGATTACTTTGATTACAGATTTCCACTGGTCTAATGTCCATTCCTTGTGTTTCTTAGCCCAAACAAATCTCTTCTGCTTGCTACTTTTCTTTAGTTGTGGTTTCTTAGCTGCTATTTGACCATAAAGGCCTGATTTGCGCTGTCTCCCCAGAACAGTTCATGTAGAGATGTGTCTGGTACTGGAATTCTGTGTGGCATTAATATGGGCTCTACTCGGAGGTGCGGTTAAAAAGTGGAGCGGAAAAAAACCCATTAAATGAGAAGGTGTGTCCAACCTTTGGCTGGTAGTGTATATATCTATTTAGATTAATTTCACCTTTAACTTATTAGTTGCATCTTCTTATACTGCACCATCAGGATCTCCTGGTGTTGGTAATGCCATTATTAAGTTTGTATTCTATATTATATATCTTGTTTCACTGCAACCTGGCGACAGCATACAACACAGATACTAGTACACTTGCAAACACACTCGTGGCCAGTTAAGTGGTGATGAGCAACTATTTGGTTCAGAAAAGACAAATTCTCTGTGAAGCAGAAGTGAAATGCCCAGAAACTACCCTATAGGTGCAACTTTTATCATATTTAGAGATCAAAGTTACGTGCCCAACTCATACCTCTAAAGTACATCAGAGCATTCAAACCCATAAACTATGATAATAAAGATACACTGATTAAAATAATTCCCGTAATCCATATCTTTAATTACACAGCATGCCTGACTAAGACTGAAAATAAAACTAAAGGTTTGTCTTACAGCCCTTTACACAGAAAGAAAAACTGTAATAATGAGATGTGTGGACATTGTTGGTTGTTCTAACAATAAAGTTCTGGAGTACAGAACAGATAAGGTAAAACAACATTGCAAACAGAGGCTGAAAGACTACTCCTGATGCACGAGGCTCATGTGGAAAGGTACGGACAGAGTACTACAATTGTCCTTGGACCCACTAGTAGGCCTCTGTGTGTCAGAATCGACACTCTGGACCATATCATGATTTACACTGACATTTCTTTTTATTCCTACATGATTTTCCCAATCATTGGGGTTGAAGAAGAAGGCTATGTCTGATCACAGTATGACAATCATGAGTATGTATAGTCTTCAATGTAAAATTCTTTTATTCCTTTAAGACTTTATGAACGTTGGACACATAAGCCAAAAGTGAAATGTGATGATAATATGACAAAGGTCAATGTGAGGTGGGGCCTGGTCTCTTATCTACTTAAGTAAACTACGATATCACGTTGGATCTATTACAAATGACATCTTGTGTAACAGGATCATACAGAGGCCAAAGGAATGATATACCTCTAATGTTGGACACCATATCTGGTAGATATGATAGATACTTTGAAAAACAAAAGAATCTATAATTCTCTGATATTGTTGAATTGAAATTTCAGGCTGTATGTATTAGTTATTTGTGTGATAGAGAGATGATAGTGAAATAGTACAGCATAGGAGTGGACTTATGTAGTACACATAAGGAACAGAGGTCACTGACTTAGACACAAGATCTGCCCCTGTAGTATAAATATAAACAGTCAGTCTGTCCATACATACATACTCTACATCTTATCTAGGTTTGGGTGGTGGGGGCAGCAGTCCAAGCTTCTCCCCAGCCACCTCCTCTAGCTCTTCCATGAAACAGAGCCAGCTGAAAGATATATTCTGATCAGTACGCTGTGGGTCCAGGACGAAACAACCCACCTAGCGGGTGTCTCCTTCTTAGATGCTTGCACCACGTTAACTGTTTTATTTTCAGCATGGAGAAATAACATCTCCGCTTCTCACCATATTTCAGAGACAAAGCCCACACACCCTGCTTATTTCTGGTGCGTGTATCTACTTGTACTCAGAAAAAAAAGAGAAGATTAAGTGACATGGTTACATTGTTAAAACAACTCCTCCCAGAACTATATTTACTATTTAAATAAAAGTGACTTGACTTGATTTATCTGACTTACTTTGTCAAAGACTTGTCTATTTGTCCGTGGCTTATGTGCTGACATGCTGAATGTGGTTGTGTTTACATAATGGGCACACAGGTTTGGGATAGAAGAAAGGATTAAGGGGGTGGTGTCTGCGTCTTTTAATAGATGATACTGTGACTGTGATTTGAAAGAAATGAAAGAAAGAAGGAAATTTGTGTTTACAGGCTTTATAATGAAAAACCGGTATTAATTGTGTCCTTATCATATGCATGTCTTTCTAGTATACTGGGGTTTCTCATAATAATAATGGAAAGTTGGACCGTCTGTCTTTCATAAACAAACAGAGTGGAGACATCTTAAAAGCTTGTAAAAGGAGTTATTTAAAAAACATACCAATCTTTAGGAGAGACAATGTAATACATTTTATTAAAATAGCAAATACTATAAATACCAAATCACGGTATATTATAACCAGCTCCCAGGTTGATATAATATTGTTCACCCTAAGAAACGACAAAGATTCATCAATAGTTTTTTTTTTTATTGCTGGAAGAAAAGAAAAGAAATAAATTCAGATATATACATTTCCGTTTAATATGTACCTGTTTCATTGAATTGTAGTATGACATAATCAAGTTTAAATCAAAGCATTTACACAAGTTCACTCCTGAAGGTCTTAAAATGTGTGTTTATTTATAAGTTGCTTAAAATATTTTTTCAAATCCATAGTAATTTATTATTCTGCTTACAGCTGACAGAAATGATTAAGAAGTGAATACCAACAAATATAATGTTTTACAAATATATTGTTTTACATCTGTGTTTATTGATGTACTTTGATAGATTGTAAAAAAAAAAAATGCATCAGCATCTATAACCAATTGTATAAAGAAAATTATTCTTGAAAAGTACCTGTACTTGCTAATATTTAACTAGAACAAAGTAGTGTAAGTGTTTAGCAAATGCTACTTTTCCTTGACTAAATACCTAAATAGTTCCTCTACTGCCACTATCTCTACTTATAACGTAATTACACAAGTCATAAGAAAACAACACTCCTTTCTCTGCTTTCTTTGCTTTCCACTCTCTGTCGTTGTCATGATCCTAACAACTATTTAACAGTGTGTTCCAGGACAGCTTTAGCAGCTTTCTGAAAGGCTTCCGATGCACTTTCTGATTGTTCAGCTGCAGCATATCCTAACCGACCTCCCTCTAACCCTTTCTGTATAGCAGCCAGTGATACTGTTGCATCTGTCTGCACCTGCAGATTCAAAAAAGTTGATGTGACCATCTTTGCCACACCAAGAAAGGCTCCAACCAATACGCCTGTTGCTGTACCTGCAAATATAATCAGCAGCTTGTTCATCACACCCTTTTTAGCTTCAGTGGCAATCTGTTCAACCGACATGTTTGCTGATGACTTTTTAATAAGCTCTTCCTCTTTCTGTAGTTCACTTTCTATCTTTTGTAGCATCTTATTGGTGTAGCAGCTTCCATTGTTTGCCTCACTTATCTTGTCTATTATCCTGAGTATCTCTGCTACTTGGAACCGATTGCTCCTGTAGTCATCTTCTTTGTTGTTTTTCCAGTATTTATTATCAACAACATGGCATCTGCCTCCACACTTCTCCACCAGATTGCTGAGCTCTTTGTTATGACTGATGAATTCCTCGATTCTCGTTCCCTCTGGGAGCTGGTCGCCATGAGTGAAGACAACGGCAGCGTATTTCATAGCATCTTCAGAGAAATCTTGACATATTCTTTTGATTACATCTTGCTCCTGCTGTGTAAATTTCTCCACTTTGAGGACGATGAGAAAAGCATGAGGTC
Source organism: Rhamphochromis sp. 'chilingali' (assembly GCF_963969265.1). Lineage (NCBI taxonomy): Eukaryota > Metazoa > Chordata > Actinopteri > Cichliformes > Cichlidae > Rhamphochromis > Rhamphochromis sp. 'chilingali'. The sequence goes on along the minus strand of NC_137929.1, from coordinate 40,324,889 downwards.
CGGGAGCGCACTCTGTCATGCACCTCACTATCTCATCCCTGAGTAATTGCTCAGACATGCCTGTGTCAAAAATACTACGAGTGTCAATAAAACTGATGTTATTTTCATTTACAGACTTAATTACTAAATGGGTTGGATTCTTTCAGAAACGGGTAAATGGCATACGTCGAAGACATTCTCTCCCAGTATGGTGTTGGCCAGACTGCTTTTCCCAGCCCCAGTTTTTCCAAATATCACAACCCTCTTTAAATTCAGTGCTAGAAGAAAAGAAACACTTGTGTAAATGAAGGGACGTAGAGGCCAATTTCAAAATGTCTTGTTGAGCTTGCTGCTGAATAATCCACTGGTTATGTTTTAGTTTATGTGTTTGCTTGAGTAGATGTATTTTCTCTGAAATTTCCTGCTATTACATCTGCAGTCAAAATGTTTAAATGGATATTTAGAGGATGTGTGCTCATGATATTCACCACTGATACCTGGGTTACTGGCCTTAATTTGTTAACTAGAAATAAGTGATGAGAAAATGATGGGAAATGCATTAATTGTGCATGTGTAAATCAAACTAATACTAATACCTCTACTGCTACCACTAATAATAAAAAACAAACACTAAATCCTTCTCTTGTGCTGTTTTGTAGTAGTGTATACACCTGAGACTGTCACCTGTCTGTCTTGCACTCCCTCTCTTTTTCTTTCGCTCTGATTGTGTAATAAAAGTATGAACATGTGTTTATAAGTTACACTTGTGTTTGAATCCTGCAGCTTATCACACATTTGAGATATATATATTATATATATATATATATTATATATATATATATATATATATATATATATATATATATCTATATAGATATATATATCTATATAGATATAGATATATATATATATATATATATCTATATCTATATATATATATATATATATATATATATATATATCTCAAATGTGTGATAAGCTGCAGGATTCAAACACAAGTGTAACTTATAAACATAGATATATCTATAGATATATCATAATAATCTAACAATAACTATAATATTGGCCATATTATATTTACATTACCACAGTGAGATGACTTTAGTCTCATGAACAACATTAACTAGTTGTTATTTACTAACTAATCTTAAATGACTGTTCAGCACAGAAATGAAGCCCAACAATCATGTTTTACAGTCCCGTGGTCTCAGCCTCAGATACTCAACTAATCAAAGTGATGTCATGAAAAAAAAAATGAATGACCAAAAAAACAAAACAAAAAAAACCCAACATTTTTTCTCCTTCATCTCTGTCACACAGTGCTGTATGAAACGTTTCTCATGGTTAGTATCATGGTTGCTTGGCATCCTGAGCAGCACGACGAAGGCTAGACCGTTCACAAGCCTCTCACTTCTGCACTTCCCGTACTTATAGTACGCACCGTCTGTAGTACCCGTACTGCGCGTACTCCCAAGCGTGCGGTCCCTTAATTGGGATACAGCCGGAGAGAGCGGGCAAACACCCCACACACTCCCACAGCATCACAAGATGTAACACAGATCATGGACAAACAAGTCATTCACAACAGTTTAAATATTGGCAATCATTTTTATTTATTGATTTATTTTTAGCACAACCTCAGATAAACAGGAAAGGAATCCTATGAAAGCAGTCTAAAAACAGTTAAAAATTAAAAATACAGAACCATTAATTTGACAAACCTTAGAGAAATGAGTGCAGTACCTTTGGAAAAGTGTCACAAAAGCCACACTAACCTTTATCCTGCTTTCCCATCTTCTAGACTTTGGTCATAGTTCAATACAGCATCAATGTAGCTATAGCTGACTGCAAAGCTGACTTCATCTGAACCCATTCATCATTAGTACAATAAGCCCTATGCGCAGTATGTTGTCAACTTTATCCCCCCCCCCCAGAAATTAAAGAAGTAAAATGGAAAGAAAACAATGAAGTACATGCAAGTGAAAAAGTCAATTTAAACTCAATAACACTAACAAGCAAACAAAAACAAACAACTGTTAAGCATAGATTAATTAGAGCAACAAAATCTTCCAATGTCCTTTGTCACAGTGGAGCACCTGGTATTTCTTTCAACATCCAAACAGTGCGAGTCATTCAGTATTTAGCAAATAAGTGTCAAACAAGTTTGATGAGCTCACAGGTTTCTTCACTGCTTATTTTAGGTCTTGAAAGACATTAATCAACATGGTAGAGGTGAAAAAGTTGGCATCACAACTTCTTCACTTCTGCATAACAGCCAGAGCTTCCTTCCTTCAGCCCAAGGCCAGGATAGAGAGGCTGAGTAAATACTGTGCACACTTTGTGAAGCAGAGTCATGGTGTCAGAGATGCTGTAAAACGACAGAGTACCTGACCTGTAATCCAGGTACACGCCAATCTGAGAGGTACGAGGACCTGACACCGCCTTGGTTACTGAGTCATGTCTGAAAGTATAACCATCTGCAGAGCACTCCAAACACCAGGACTTGTCATTCTTCCCAAATTCTGACTCAGATAATTTCCGGCTGATGTTTTTGTAAGACGCTGCCAATGACCAGGCGCCACCACTCCAACTGACCTCCCAATAGCACCGCCCTGTTAAACCCTCTCTGCACAGCACCTGCTTCACACCTCCAAACCTGTCCAAGTGAGATAAATAATATTTCTCTTTGGAGTCACTCGTCACTCGTTTAGATTCTTGTGAAATGACAAAGCAGTTGTTGACCGAGTTGGGATCCAGTGTTAGAGGACAGTGATCTGATAGACAAGCAAACCAGGAATATCATCAGCCTTCTAGTATTTATTAAGTGATTACTTCATTTATATAATGATCTGCCTTAACAGTTTTACTTACAGCGCAATAACTCTCCCCTGGTCTTTGGCACAGGTGGCAGCACAACATCTGTAACAGACACTAACAGGGGAAAAATATATTTATATATAAAATGTAACAGACAACAGAGGAACTGGTACTCAGCTTATTTAATATATCCTTCAGCCACCTGTGGCAGAGATCTCAGGCCATTTGGTCTCCAGAAGGTTTTTCATGTCATATGTCAGGTCAGACACATAGTCAGTCACCGCTTCCATTGAACGTTTAGGATGAACAACAGCGCCTGTTGGCAGGTCTGGCGATTCACATGAGATTGAGAGAGACTGGAAGATCTAGAGGAAAAATGACAAGTCAGAACAGAAAAAGCATATTAACTGCATGTTACATGGAACATTCTGTCTCAATTCATTATGTTTATATCTTTCCATATACGAGGCACACAACATTCCAAAGTAGTGCAAATCAGGCAGTGGCTTTCACAAAAATTAAAGCTTGGCTGTAATGTTCCCTAGAAGACTTTTCTAATACTTGTGTCTTGCAGCTATAGATGATGATTGTGTCATACTGAAATGAAATAATAGAAGCTGTGTCCCAAAACGTTGGCTGCATCCTCTGGAGGCCGCATTTGAAGGCCGATTACGTCACAGCCAGGCGACGAAGGCTGTCCCAATTCGTTGACTCCTTCAAATGCGGCTGACAAATGCGCATGACAAAAGGGCATCCTCCCCTCCCTCCTTTTCCTCCCCATCCCCAGCTACTTCCCTCTTCCCACTCCACCACACAGGTAGGGCCTTGGGGTGCGGGTGTGTCACAAGGGTGCAGGGGAGACATTCCCCCCCTCTGTCCCATTCTGGCCACCTGTGCCTCAATTTTATCTCACAACTTAGACATCCACATTACTTACACTCTCATAACACACACACACACACACACACAGGGCCTTGAGGGTGGGCACGTTAACGGCGTCCAGTGGACGGTCTGTGTACTCAAACCTACCTCTGGCGCTGGTGCCCACCTCTCAATTTTAAATCCATGTAGACATTGAGGGTTCTCGGGAGGGGCCGTGCTAACACCTGCTGCTCTCTGGCAGCAGCACCATGCTCTCCCTTGTTTTAAATGCACTTTAGAACAACACGCAGCAACACTACACATGAGCGGGAGGAGGGAGGTATGGGGTCTTCACACACCCCCGTTCTCTGCTAGCCATCGGGGCGGGGGGGCTGGGAGGAGATGTTGGCTGTCCGATTGGCCTCCCTGCTGCTGCGGAGCCTGGGACGGTCTGCTTGCCTCCACCCCGGGGGGAAAGGTAACATCTCTTGGGTCTGGGTTCTGTTTCCCCCTCTGGGGGCGAGGGTACCTGGACCCGGGGTATAGAGTATGTTTGGGGAGTGTGATTGTGTGTACATGTCCATTTATGTCAATCCTTATGTTGGGTGAGTACTGAGTGTTTGTATATGTGTGCATGAGGGTGGGAATGCATGTTTGTGTCTGTGTGTGCCTGTTTGTCTGTGTCTAAATGTCAGGTCGGGTCTTAGACTCCACCTCTCTGGGAACTCCCAGGCCCTCCAAGGCCTATCTCCCCTCACCACACTCCCTGCGGTGACTGATGCCCTCAGGGGTCGGTGAATAGGTGGTTCTTGGTGTCCGGGGCTGGGCGCTCAGGTATGTACCAGCTCACTCCCGGTGGCTACCTGGCGGGGCCCGGAGCCTGTTGTTCAGTCAGGCCTCCTCCGGGGTGCGGGGGGCCCTCGGGCCTGCGGTTCGGTTCACTCTGGCACAGCTGGCTGCCGGCAGAGCCGGCGGGCATGCCGGTGCAGCCCCCTCTAGCTTCTGCTCGGTGGCTACTGGGTGACGCCTTGTCTGGGGATCCTCAGTCCTTCCCATGAGGGTGGCATGGATGCCCCTCCGGTGGTCCTCCTTGGGCTCTCGCACTCTGGGGCCTCTGGATGTCTGGGGCCTGGATCTCCTCCATGCCTGCTTCATGCCCTGGGGGACGGGGCTATGGCTCTCTACATCCTCTTGCAGACCATTACATGTGGAAACCATTTGAATACAAGCGCGCTGATCCACACAGGTATGCTTTCTCGCCTGAAAATAACATATTTTCAGGCGAGAAAGTAGCTGTGTAAACTTCAAATATCTGCTTGGTTTATCAAGCCATCCCATATTTGCAAAAGCGTGCCGACGTTTTCGGAGACGTCTGTTACCCACCAGTTCGATAGCAAGCCGTGGGGTTCAATGGTCACTCCAGCAGGCGAGAGCAATGGACTCCCAGCTTCATCGTTTTCAGACCCCCGCTCTTTTGCTACTCAGGTTAAACATGATATAAGTCACTTGGATAACTTAAAAATGTAATTGTTTGCCTTTTATCTGTGTTTTATTTGTTCCGGAGTAAATCGGTTTGGCTGAGATCAAAGTTATTAGATTAAATAAAACTTTATTAATCCATCGGGTGGGTTCCTCACACAGCTGAATAAACGTTGAAAAGAAAACTGATTAAACAGAAGCGTGAGACTGTCGAGAATTTACGCCAGTGTCCTGTTATATTTTAGATAGCAAGGAGCAGACGGCCAAGTTTATTAAACTCCACCGAGACAGCGGTGACGCTAATCAGAAGGCTAGACCGTCCCATTTCACAGCCTCGCACTTCCGGCCTTTGAAGGACCCGGCCCACGTAGACCGCGAAGGCCGGGTCCTCCGAAGGATGCAGCTGACATTTTTGGACACAGCTACAGTGTGTTAGGTGACAATTATAAAAAGAAAGATGGGTAGGTTGAGAACACACAACTTTTTACCTGAATGAAATGAATATGGTCAGCTGTGTGAGAAAGCTGCTCCAGGTCATCATCTCTTCTCCTCAGCTTGGCTATCTCCTCCTTCAGCTGCATCTGCAGATCTTCTGCCTCAGCTATTGCAGTTTTCTGCCGAGTTTCAATCAACTCCTTTATTAAAGCACGTTTGTTTTGGATGGAGGAGATCAGCTCGTCAAAGAGCTCGTCACTGGACTTCACAGCAGTCTGACAACAAATCTGTTTATATATAATGTATAAAGAAGGTTCAGTTTAAAAACATAACATAACATATCAGAAAGTTTTCTGAATTCACTTTGCTCCTGGCAAATAAACATGAATAAAAAATAAATTCAAACAAACGTAACCAGTGTATTAAATACACCAAAATGCAGGAATACGTGTTGCAATTACAGACCGTCATGCTTATCAGCTCTCACTGCCAGATGTCAGAACCTGTACAAAAGACACTGCTGTGGTCAGAGCAGAAACATGTTTTCTAGTCTTATTTCCACACCTCGAAGTCCTTCACAGCTTGGACCAGCTCATTCAGCTCCTCTTGTCTCTCCTGGAATCTCCGCTTGACTGCACTCTGGATCTCACCAAGTTTTACCTGTAAGAAGCAACCACCAATGTGTCATTGTGAATATTTCAGTCACAGGAGTCAAATTCAACCACTCTCCAGATTTACATTGGCTTTTTGCCTCTACCTGCTCCGCAGCTCTTTCTGCTGCAGCTGACACTGTTGAGTGGCGCCTGTGATCGTCCAAGGTGCACAAATAGCAGATACACCTTCGATCAGTCTTACAGTAAACCTCCATCAGCTTGTTGTGCTTCGCACATATTTTTTCCTTAAGTGGCACTGTAGCAGACACCAGCTGGTGAAGCTTCAGCACAGGAAAACTGTGGTGAGGCTCAAGATGAGCAGGACAGTACGATGCCAAGCAGGTCAGGCAAGACATGCTGGCTTTGTTTCTTTTGGTCCCACAACAGAAATCACAGGCAATGTCTGTTGGTCCTGCAGGAGCAAGAGAAGAAGCTGGACGGGCCTGTTGGGTTACTGTCCTCTTCAGCTTCTCTACAACCTACAGTGATCAAATAAAAGCGGTCAAAGGTTTTGCACAACAAACAGAATCAAACTAGAATGGAAAGAGGATGAAGTCAGCAAAAGCATCCCAATTAAGTCCACAAATAGCAAATATACCTTCCATTAGCCTTTATAACTATACAAATTAAAACTATAAAAAAAATCTGTTATTTATTTTAAGACAGCACTATCATTTAGAAAGCATGTGCTATGATGATAATATAATTCATTTAAATATTTTAGGGGTAACAAGAGCAGACAATGCAAACACCCACAAGAAAATCTAATGACATGCCAAAGAAAATATAAAATTATGATTACTGGACACTTTATGAGGTGCATCTGTTCATTTGCTCATTTCAACACAAATATCTAATTAACTAAACACATGGCAGCAACTCGCTGCGTTTAGGCATGTATACATGGTCAAGATCACCTGCTGAACTTCAAACTGAGCAGATGATCTGCAACAGCCACTTCCACAGCAAAGAACACACAACTCAGGCCAGAATTCACACACGCTCACTAAAATTAGACTACTGAAGAAGACTGTCGCTGGTTCTGAAGAACACATTTCTCCTGCAACTTTGGCATGAACAATATAAGAGCATGGATCCATCCTGCTTTGCATCAGTTCCGGTTTGTGTTAGAATGCTGTAGAGGCGATATCCTCTAGCACACTTTGCCTCCCCCAGTCCAAACACAGCATCACCGAAACACCACAGTCTACCAAAGTATTGTTGCCTACCATGTCCATCCTTTTATGACCGCAGCATGTCATCTACTGATGGCTACTTCCAGCAGGCTAACACACCATCTCAAAGCTCAAATCATCTCAAACTGGTTTCTTAAACATAACAATGAGTTCACTGTACTCACTTATACTTATACCAGCTGCCCTTCCTGACTCAACCCAAAGGGATGTGTCTCAGACTAGAATCAAACCAAGCAAACCACCACACCATTAATGAAAATCTGTTTATAAATGTTGTAAATGAAAACAAACTAGAAATTGGATAATGATAATATCAGAAAGAATAATTTAGAAAAAGAAAAATATTTCTCAATAAGTATTTCTCTGAGCTCTGAATATTTTAACTTTAGTTAACTAGCTACCCCAAATAAATGGTAATTTTATTTATTTATTTTCAAAAACGGCACCGTGGATGCATCACCTCAGCCAGCATGTTGTTCCTCCCGAGGACAGGCCTTGGGCTGAAGGCCTCCCTACACTGAGGACAGCTGTACGTTCCCTTCTCCTTTTCCTGGTCCCAGCACCCCTCGATACAGCTTCTGCAGTAAGTGTGTCCACACTGGATGGTGACGGGATCTTTGAGCAGGTCCAGACATACCGAGCAGTAAAACTGATTCGGCTCCAACTCGACGCCACACTGCGGCTGCCACTTCTCTGCCATTTGGATGAAATCCACGCGAAGAACACTTCTCGTTTTCTCTGAAAAAGCGGCGAAGCATGAGGCGGGGCTTCAAAATCCGCGCGTTTCCGACTCATCATTACTGTGGGAGTTACGAACTAGCAGATGAAACCGCTGAACTGCAGATTACGGAAACAATACAAAAATGAAAATACGAGGTTCGACAGCAGACTATGTGAACTAGACGGACAAATTTGGTTGCAAAGTCATTTTGCTATTCCGGAAAAAAAAAGAAGAAAAAGATTAATACCTTTTTCACTTTTACCTTACTTTTTTACCCATTAATTCCGATACACATTTTTTGCCCCAGTGGCCCTGATCCTCTTGAGTACATGTTCAACTAAAACCCTAGCTGTAATTTGAGACCCACCAATTCAAAAGTGCAATCCAATGAAAGGCACCGCAAATAGTCACGGATACTGCAATTCACCTGTGAGTAGTGATATGTCCTGTGTGTCGAAGCTTCGAAGTAGTGACGGCCCACTTAAAGCTGACGCTCTGGGGAGTGTGTCCAAAAAAAATCAAAAAAAAAAAAAATCACCACACTGTTTCAGAAGCATTGTGTCGAAACTTGATTCGTTTGGTCAGAGTCACGTGATCAGTGACGTCTGAAGCTTCATTTAGAACCTAACTGCTTCGGTACCTGATTCATTGGTTTATAAGTAAGTGAAACATTCGTGGGATTTGTGGAGTTTTGATGGTGACAGATAGCAAACCACTGATTTTTCTACCTACAGATATGGAGCCAGCGAGGAAGAGAGGAGGTTCTGTTACGTGGGAGTATTTTATTTTGAGTCGTATTTGGTCAGTCGGGTGAGTTTTCGAGCTTTGTGCTCTTGTTGTTTGCTTTTGTTTTGTGCGTGTTTATTTTATCTGAAAATGTAAAAATCTTAAAATGTCAAAAACCTGCATTTCATAATATAAATATCATTAAATAACTTCCATTTGAGTCTTTACATTTGATATTATACAAAAATTATTTTATTTTTAAAATAATCTTAAAATGTTTTTACATCTCCTCGAGGGCAGGAGGGAATAACACTACTCTGGGAACTCGGTACAGGTGTTCTAAACAGAAAGTTTAATGGCAGCGTTCTCACAAAACAAATAACCCAAATTCAAACAACAAATGTGGGGGAGAAAGGGACAGTTATGTTGTGCCAAAAAAACCCACCAAAAAGACAAAACCAAAACTTAACTGAGCTATTATCCTAGAAAAACAAAAACAGGGGGAAAAGACCCTAATCCTCAACTCAAAACAAGCTCAAAATTACACAGGTGGCACCAACCTACTTACCTAGTGTTTCTAACAAAAGAGGACTCTACGTGAATAAGTGTATGCGGTCCCCAAACTTACCTAGTCCACTTTACTCCCACCACAACCATGAAACAAAGGAAATACACCAGAACAGCTTTACACATGTGCCAAACAATTCAAAGCATGGAAGGAAGAGAGCCACACGTGAGTCTGTTATCAAGGTGTGCACTCCTGGTTTGTCCAATCAAAGCCTCCTTCCTCTAATTAGCTGGAGATCCCCAAATTGACACCAGCCTGCAGTCTGTGTACCTAAGGGAATGGAAAACAAAAGGAGAGGGAAAGAAAACATACAGGCTGCAGACACGTAACAATGTTATTCTGCAAAATGTGCAGCAATTTAATTTATTTATTCTCTTTAGCTGACAGTTTGTGGAACCCAGGAAGACCGTATACCTGCTTCTCTACAGTTTCTGTGGACTCCAGCCTCTTCTATTCCATGTAAGGGGATTTTCTTTAAGGCAGGAGAAATTATCTCCACGAAAAGAAACAGGTTCGGCCATCGCACACTGGCAAGGCAAGTTTATTTATATAGCACAATTCAACAACAAGGTGATTCAAAGTGCTTTACAGAGACATTAAAAAACAAAAACAATAAAAAGCATGATTTAAAATTGATTAAAAAAACAGTAGATAAGATCAGAACAGTAGATAAAAGCAGTAGTTAAAATATAAGTTTTGAAATTTAAGCTTAAAGTGTGGATTTGGTGCTTTATTCAAATGCAGCTGAGAACAGGTGAGTCTTCAACCTGGATTTAAATAAACTGAGTGTTTCAGCTGATCTGAGGCTTTCTGGGAGTTTGTTCCAGATATAAGGAGCATAAAAGCTGAATGCAGCTTCTCCGTGTCTGGTTCTGACTCTGGGAACTGATAAAAGACCGGATCCAGATGACCTGAGGGATCTGGATGGTTCATACTGGGTCAGGAGGTCACTGATGTATTTTGGTCCTAAACCATTCAGAGCTTTATAGACCAGCATCAGAACTTTAAAGTCTATCCTCTGACGGCCAGGCAGCCAGTGTAAAGACCTCAGAGCTGGACTGATGTGGTCCACTTTTTTGGTCTTAGTGAGGACTCGAGCAGCAGAGTTCTGAATGAGCTGTAGTTGTCTGACTGATTTTTTTTTTTTTTAGGTAGACCTGTAAAGATGCTGTTACAGTAGTCAAGCCTACTAAAGATGAATGCATGGACTAGTTTTCCAGCAAAACTAAGACTGACATTTTTCCACTGTCTGTATTCAGACATATGTCATTAAACACTTTGGTCAGAGCGGTTTCAGTGCTGTGGTTCTGTCTAAAACCTGACTGGAAGGCATCATAGCAGTTATTCTGTTTTAAGAAGTAATTGAGCTGTTGAGAAACTGCTTTTTCAATGATCTTACTTAAAAATGGGAGATTTGAGATCGGCCTGTAGTTGTTCATTTGTGTCTTGTCAAGATTGTCCTTTTTCAGTATAGGTTTGATTACAGCAGTTTTTAGTGATTCTGGAAACACACCTGATAATAAAGAAAAGTTGACGATCTGTAACAGGTCTGACTCCAAAGTCTTTGAGACCTTTTTGAAAAAACTTGTTGGCAGGACATCTAAACAGCAAGAGGAGGAGTTCAGTTGACCTAAGATGTCCTCCAGGTCTTTGCTGTTAATAGGGTGAAACTGTTTGATGGTGTTTAAACAGTTTTTCAGTGGACACAGTACATATCCTGGATCTGCTGTTGATGTACCAATTGCTTGTCTAATCTTTTGGATTTTGTCTGTGAAGAATTTGGCAAAGTCATTGCAGGCCATGGTTGAATGAAGTGCAGCTGCCACTGACACAGGAGGGTTTGTTAGCCTGTCAACTGTAGAAAATAAGACCCGAGCATTATGACTGTTTTTGGTGATGATGTCAGAGAAGTAGGACCTTCTTGCACTCCTCAGTTGTAAATTATTATTATTATTATTATTATAATTAAATTATTATTGTGAAGTTTCTCTTTATAGATGTCATAATGAACCTGGAGGTTTTTCTCCATCTGCGCTCAGCTTTCCTACACTCTTTTTTTTTTTTTTTTCCTCCATTTTTCACCAGTGTGGAGTTTCTCCATGGAGACTTTTTCCTTCCAGCGATAACCTTCACCTTAATGGGAGCAATAGTGTCCATTACATTTAACATTTTTGCATTGAAGCTATTGACGAGCTCATTGACTGAACCTCTGGACAGGTCAGGTGTTAATGGGAAGACCTGGTTAAAAATCAAATCAAATCACTTTTATTGTCACATCACATGTGCAGGTACATTGGTACAGCACATGCGAGTGAAATTCTTGTGTGCGAGCTTCACAAGCAACAGAGTTGTGCAAAATACAATAACATAAACAGGCAAAATATACGAATGGCTAAATCTGAAACTAATAAATATATGTACAATATATAATAGTATATGCAAAAAAAAATAAAAATTTCTGGATGTGTATACTAAATGTTTTTCTGTGTGTGTGTGTGTGTGTGTGTGTGTGTGTGTGTGTGTGTGTATACATATTTTACAAATTAAATAGAGTCAACAATAAATAAAATATATAAAAATATACAGAGTTGAGACATGTGCAAAACAGTGGCATTACTGTACAGTATGGAGTGCATAATGTTGAAGTTCCAGTAGTGAAGCTGAGGTGTCTATGACGTGTTCAGCAGTCTGATGGCCTGATGGAAAAAGCTGTCTCTCAGTCTGCTGGTACGGGACCGGATGCTGCAGAACCTCCTTCCTGAGGGAAGTAGTCTGAACAGTTTATGGCTGGGGTGACTGGAGTCCTTGATGATCCTCCCCGCTTTCCTCAGGCACCGCTTCCTGTAGATGTCTTGGAGGGAGGGAAGCTCCATTCAGAGCACCGCACTACTCGCTGGAGAGCTTTGCGGTTGTAGGCGGTGCTGTTGCCATACCAGGTGGTGATGCATCCAGTGAGGATGCTCTCAATGGCACAGTGATAGAAGGTCCTGAGGATGCGGGGGCTCATGCCGAATCTTTTCAGTCTCCTGAGAAAGAAGAGACGCTGTTGCGCCTTCTTCACTGTTTTGTTTATGTGTACTGACCATGTAAGATCCTCAGCCAGATGTACCCCAAGGAACCGGAAGCTGCTCACTCTCTCCACAGCAGCGCCGTTGATGGTGATGGGGGTGTGTACTTCTCTGCACCTCCGGAAGTCCACTATCAACTCCTTTGTCTTTGCGACGTTGAGGGTGAGATGGTTGTCTTGACACCAGTGGGTCAGGGCGCTGACCTCCTCCCTGTAAGCCGTCTCATCACCGTTGGTGATAAGACCCACCACTGTAGTGTCGTCCACAAACTTCACAATGATGTTGGAGTTGTTAGTGGCCGTGCAGTCGTAGGTGTAGAGTGAGTACAGGAGAGGGCTCAGTACACACAGAGGGAGCTGCTCAGTCCTAGATCCTGCAGTTTCCTGTCCAGCTTTGAGGGAACGATGGTATTGAATGCTGAGCTGTAATCTACAAACAGCATTCTCACATACGTGTCTCTCTTCTCCAGGTGTGAGAGGGCAGTATGTAGTGTCAGGGCTATGGCATCATCAGTGGACCTGTTGTGGCGGTATGCGAACTGTAGAGGGTCCAGTGAGTCGGGTAGTGCAGAGCGGATGAAGTCCCTGACCAGCTTCTCGAAGCATTTGCTCACGATGGGGGTCAGGGCTACAGGTCGACAGTCGTTCAATGAGGAGATGGTGGAGGATTTGGGTACAGGGACGATGGTGGCCATTTTGAAGCAGGCTGGGACTACAGACAGAGAGAGGGAAAGGTTGAAGATGTGTGTGAACACTCCAGCCAGCTGAGCCGCGCATGACTTGAGGACGCGGCTGGGAATCCCGTCCGGACCAGTAGCTTTGCGTGCGTTCGCCTTCCTGAAGCACTTCCGCACATCCTCCTCAGACACAGTGTGCGCACTGATGTCATCCGCGGTGCGCACACTGTCCGGTCTCGTGGTGTTCGCTGTGTCGAATCTAGCGTAGAATACGTTTAGATCCTCACACAGAGAGGCCGTGGTCTGCGGTGTGCTGGTTTTCCCTCTAAAGTCTGCGATCATGTTTAGTCCCTGCCACATACTCCGAGGGTTGTCAAACTGTTGCTCCACCCTGTCCCTGTACTCACGTTTGGCTGCTTTGATCGTCTTCCGGAGTTGGTAATGTGCGTGTTTGTAGTCCGATGTGTTCGCGGAGGCAAAGGCGGTGCTCCGTGCCGCGCGAACATCTCCGTTAATCCAGGGTTTTTGATTTGGGAAGGATTTAGCTGTTCTGGATGGGACGACATCTTCCACGCATTTACTGATAAATCCGCAGACTGAGTCTGTGTACTCATCAATGTCCCTAGCAGCCACGTGAAACCTTTCCCAGTCCGCGTGATCAAAACAGTCCCGCAGCGTAGACTCCGATTGGTCCGTCCAACAGTGCACCGCCCTCCGGGTTGGAGCGTCCTGTTTCAGCTTCTGCCTGTAGGCGGGCAGGAGCAGGATGGAGCGGTGATCTGATTGGCCGAATGGGGTGAGGGGGAGGGCTTTGTACGCATCCCGGAAAGAGGTGTAGCAGTGGTCAAGTAGCCGGTCTCCACGAGTGTTAAAATGGATGTGTTGGTGGAGTTTTGGTGAGACTTTCTTCAGGTTTCCCTTATTAAAGTCTCCGGCTGTGATAAACGCTGCCACTGGGTGTGCGGTTTCCTCACTGCTGATCGCGCTGTACAGTTCCCTGAGTGCTCGGTCAGTGTCAGCTTGTGGGGGAATGTAAACAGCCGTAATAATCACTGCTGTAAATTCCCTCGGTAGCCAGAATGGCCGGCACTTAATCATCAGGTACTCCAGGTCCGGTGAGCAGAAGGATTTGACCGGGTGCACGTTCGCATAATCACACCAGCTGTTGTTGATCATGAAACACACACCACCGCCTCTGCTTTTCCCAGTAAGATCCTGTGACCTGTCCGTGCAGTGCACAGAGAACCCCGGTAGTTGTATTGCGGAGTCCGGTACCTTGTCCGATAGCCAGGTTTCTGTGAGGCAGATCACGCAGCAGTCCCGCATCTCTCGCTGGAATGAGATCCGTGCCCGAAGCTCGCATAGCTTGTTCTCCAGAGACTGCACATTAGCCAGTAATAAACTGGGTAACGGTGGTCTGTTAGTGCGCCGTCTCAGTCGAACCAGAACGCCAGATCTTCTCCCTCTGCGTCGGCGTTTGCGGTCTCCAGGGCCAGAGAACAAAGGCGTCTCAGGTGAGATGAATGGGGGGTCTGCGAACGGAGGGTCCGTGTTGCAAAACTTGAACTCCGGAAAGTTATAAGAAAGACCGTCTTTTATGTCCAGTAAGGTTTGTCGGTCGTACACAAGGAGACATGTGCTAGTCGTGAAAAAATAAAGGAAAAGTAGAATTAAACACAGAAAACAGCTGTTGCTTGGGGAGCTCGCGACGAGGCTGCCATACTCGGCGCCATCTCTATGTAAAATCGCACTACTGTCTTCAGTTATACACCGTTTTGTGATCACTGCTGTTGATATATTTATGTGGGCTGAGATTTTACTTTCAAAGAAAACACAGTAATGATCAGACAGGCCCACATCAGACACAGTAACCTTTGAAATGCTCAGGCCCTTGGAGATCAGTAGGTCAAGAGTGTGTCCTCTATTATGTGTGGCCTCTGTTACATGCTGAGTCAGCCCAAAGTTGCCCAGAGTGTTACTCAGGTCTTTAGTCCCTTTGTCCTGAGGGTTGTCCACATGGATGTTAAAATCCCCAACAATAATTACACAGCCGAAATCAACACAGATCACAGACAGCAGTTCACTGAGGTCATTAAAAAAGTCTGTGCAGTATTTGGGAGGCCTGTAAACATTAAGAAACACAACTTTGGATGGGGCCTTCAGCTGTAAAGCCACATATTCAAAAGACTGAAAACTTCCAGGAGATAGCTGCTTACATTGAAATGATTCATTAACCCTTTAAGACCTACCATAGAACCAAGTCCGCCAGAGCTGATATTATATTTTTACATGCTGTGGAGCCATTTTTGGGAGCATTTCAAGTTGCTATACATCAATACAACCATTATAGCCCAAATTTTAATAATATGTATGCATTGAGTGCATAGTAATTACATAAAGTGCAATAAACTACAAAAACATTTTAAATCGTTTTTGTTTTTTTAACATATATTTCTAGTTAGAGAAATTTAAGAGGTTTATCTCTCAAAACTGTAAATACAAAAAAGTTGCACAAAATAGTTTCCCACCACTGGAAATTTATTTTGAGTGTCTTCATAGTTTTATTTTTGAAATACACCAATTTTTATATACCGCAGGAAAAACGAAAATAAATATTATAATGCCAATTTGCAAAAAAGCAGCATATGGATCAAAATAAACTATTTCCAGCACTGCAATAGAGTCCTAAGTCCTAAGCATCCCAGAAACTACACAGAAAGTCATAAAGTCAAAGATAACTTTTAAAAACACCGCACAAGGCGCACAAGTAAAAAACTAAATTTTCCGCGAAAATGACATCACTCACGGTTTTGGGCAGGTGATGGCGGACATGCGATCGTTCACGCTTATGTCTGTTTCAATGTGCGAAGTGTTACGAACAGCTAATCGGATCGGCAAAGCGTGTTTCTGGAATATTATGTTTTTGTTCCTGCAAGCGCTTTTTATGCAATATTTGCAAAGCTATATGTGGAAGGAAATCGTGACCTAGGACAAGCTGATGGCTTAAGATGTAAATACAACTCCTCCGGTTTTATATGCAAAAAAAATTATTGCGCTAGCTTACGCGGTTCCGGTTCTACAGGGATTGAAAAATAGTTACGCAAAATGGAGCGTGCCTGCTCCGACCGGCTTTAAAGGGTTAAATAAGACAGCAACCCCTCCTCTCCTGCTCACCCTGGCCTCACTGATAAAACTGTAGTTAGGAGGGGTCGTCTCGATGAGAACAGCTCTACTGTTACTTTGGTCCAACCAAGTTTCAGTTAAAAACATAAAATCAAGGCTGTGCTCAGTGATTAAATTAAAATGTTTTCCCAGCTAAAGATCTAACGTTTAATGAAGCCAACTTGAGTGTTTTAGAGGTATTATTTGCCCCCTCGTGTTTGGGAGCAGTCTGTGGCACACAAGGTATGTTTACTATATTTAAAGGTCTTTTAGAGTGCCGCTCTCTGTGTTTTGACCAGGCCACATGTCTCCTTCTGTCACCTAAAAGTACAGAAATGTTAAAACCTTCTAGTAAACAGGGTCTCAGCTTCTCCTGGGAAAAGTCACCACTGCCATAATCCTCGCAGCCCGGACCCTTCACACATCAGACTGCAGAGACAGAGCATGAAGGTGGTAAGGAGGAACTAAGGGGGGCTTCGATTGCTCTGTTGAGGGCGGGGCTCGATGGCGAACCTTTGGTTGCTCTGGTGGGGGGCTTATGGGGGACAAAAAGGGATTGGGCCGGGGGGTAGATCTGAGCCCAGCATTGACCCGCTCCATCATCTCCTCAGTGAATTTCAGGTGTGGCGAGGAGGGAGAAAGGGAGGGGGAGGATGGTGATGGCCTATCAGGGGTTTGGGGGACTGGAGAAGGTCGTGGTCCCTGGTTCTGGTCGTTGGTGTTGTTGAGAGAGTTGGAGACAAATGGGGACCCCTCTTCTTGCCTCTGATGTCTCTCCTTTCTGATGCTCTTCCCAGGTGGGGGCAGATGGAGCTCCTCCTCAAGGTTTCTGCTGGGCTTTGTCTGTTCTTGGAGTACTGTTTGTTCCTCTTTATGAGATAACTCCTCGTTTATCTCAGCCTTGGCACCAAGCACAGATGGATGATGTATGGAATAAAAGAAGTTGGAGGTGAACAGTTTCACCCCTGACTTGTTAAAATTGAATCCATTTGCTTTAAACGGATCCCTGCGTTCCCAAAAAATATTAAAATTGTTGATAAAATGCACTGAGTGGTCAGTACATGCTGATATAAGCCATTTATTCAGTGCAAACAACCTGCTGAATCTCTCGTCTCCTCCTCTGACCGGCGGTACAGGTCCACTGATGAATACAGCTGCATTCAGAGAGTTTACAGTATTTAATAATCTTTCCCATCTTCTAGACTTTGGTCATAGTGCAATACAGCATCTCTGTACCTATAGCTGACTGCAAAACTGACTTCATCTGAACCCATTCATCATTAGTACAATAAGCCCTATGTGCAGTATGTTGTCAACTTTATTTCCTTATGAAATCCCTCCCAAGCATTAAAGTAGTAAAATGGAACAACGACAATAAGGTACATGCAGTTGAAAAAGTGAATATAAACTCAATATTTTAAAAGAACAAACAAACAAAAAAAACTGTTAAGCATAGATTAATTAGAGCAACAAAATCTTACAATTCCAATGTCCTTTGTCACAGTGGGGCACCTGGTACGTCTATCCACATCCAAACAGTGCGAGTCATTCAGCATTTAGCAAATAAGTGTCAAACAAATTCAATGAGCTCACAGGTTTCTACACTGCTTATTTTAGGTCTTGAAAGACATTAATCAACATGGTAGAGGTGAAAAAGTTGGCATCACAACTTCTTCACTTCTGCATAACAGCCAGAGCTTCCTTCCTTCAGCCCAAGGCCAGGATAGAGAGGCTGAGTGAATACTGTGCACACTTTGTGAAGCAGAGTCATGATGTCAGAGATGCAGTAAAACGACAGAGTACCTGATCTGTAATCCAGGTACACGCCAATCTGAGAGGTACGAGGACCTGACACCGCCTTGGCTACTGAGTTATGTCTGAAAGTGTAACCGTCTGTAGAGCACTCCAAACTCCAGAACTTGTCATTCTTCCCAAATTCTGAGTCGAAGATGAATGAAAATGCTCATAGTAGCCACTCGTCACTCGTTGAGAATTTTGTAAAAGGTCCAAGTATTTGTTGACTGAGTTGGGATCCAGTGTTAGAGGACAGTGATAGACAAGCAAACCAAGAATATCATCAGCCTTCTAGTATTTAGTAAGTGATTACTGCTTTGATATACTGATATACTTACAGCACAAAAACTCTTCTCTGGTCTTTGGCACAGGTGGCAGCACAACTTTTATACCAAAAACTGATAGGAACAAAATAAATGAATAATACTGGATTAAGTGGAATCAAGTGGATGGATATTTCTCTCAGGTACCTGTTGCAGAGATCTTGGGCCATGTGGTCTCCAGAAGCTTCTTCATGTCATCTCTCAGCTGAGTCAGACATTCGGTCACGGTTTCCACCGAATGTTTAGGACGAACAACAGCGCCTGTTGGCAAGTCTGGAGATTCACATGAAATGGAGAGAGACTGGAAGAGCTGGGAAAAACAAACAAACAAAAAAAAAGAAAAAAAGAAGAACAAAAGTTAGGTTTAAATTTAATGTTTGAACATATATTTAAAAAAATAAATAAAATAAAATGTTATGTTATATGTAACTATAAGGAAAAAGAAAAAAAAATCCCAATAGGATGTGTGCAAAGTTTCAGCTCCCTGCTTTTCTCAAAGAAGTATTTCTACAATAGATCTAGTTTTTCAAGACTTGTTCCAATATGGCTCCATCAGTATCGGCCGCTTGCCCCTCCCTTTCTTCCCTCCCCATCCTCAGCTGCCTCCCTATTCCCGCTCTACTACACCCACTGTTACGTTCTGTGAGGCTGTGGGTCTCAGCCTGTTCCGCAGGCATCAGCTCAAGCTGTAGGTCCATTGGTGTCGACACCTGTTGATCAGGGGCTGCCTGAGGACAAACCCATGACATTGCCTCGCTTCGAACCCCTCTCCATTGAATCAAGTGAAGGCTTGAAGCAGGATGCTAAGCTCCGTGTACGCCTGGCTCGTCTCCAGTTAGAAAAGGAGGACCGTGAGAGGGAGTTCCAGCTAAAGAAAGAGCTGGAGCTTAGGCGTTTAGACGCAGAGCTTGCTAGAGCCAGAGAGGTCGAATTGAGGAAGGTGGAGGTGGAGGCAGAGACAGCTGTGAGGTTGCGACAGCTGGAACTCCGGCAGGTTTCCCTTCCTCCGACTGCCTCCATTCGTCAGGCAGACACCCCGTTTGACGTAGGGAAAAACAGTCGTCTGGTTCCGATGTTCCGTGACACTGAGGTCGACAGCTACTTCGAGTCGTTTGAACGAATAGCCACGGCCTTGCACTGGCCACGGGATTCATGGGCCATTTTGCTCCAATGTAAGCTGGCGGGTAAGGCTCAAGAAGTTTGTTCCTCGTTGTCAGCTGAGGACAGCTTGGACTATGACAAGCTGAAAAGGGCTATCCTGCTGGCCTATGAGCTGGTCCCAGAAGCCTATAGGCAGCGTTTCCGGGGGTTGAAAAGAGGTCAGGGTCAGTCCTATCTTGATTTCGCCAGGGAAAAAGGTGTTCTTTTCGATCGGTGGTGTGCGGCCTGCAAAGCCACTGACCTGGCTTCGATCCGGGAACTAATGCTCATAGAGGAATTTAAGAACTGCATTGCTGAGCGCATCGCGGTATATATTAATGAACAGAAGGTTTCCTCGCTACAGCAGGCTGCGACGCTGGCTGATGAGTTCGCGCTCGTCCATAAAACCAGTGTCAGTAGGCATGACCGGCGCGATGCCCCAGTGAAGGCTAGCGAGGTGCCAGTTGCACAGCACCCAAAGAGTGAGGTACTTGTGTTTCGTCCCAAGGCAGACCGAAAGTGTTTTTTCTGTTTTAAGTCTGGCCACCTGATCGCAGATTGTGAAGCTTACAGACGGAAACAATCAGTCTCGACTTCACGTAAACCAAAAGGGGTTGGGCTGATTAAAACCATGCCTCCTGTCAGTAGGCCCCCTTCCCCTGAGACCCCGGATGAGTGTTTTAAGCCCTTCATTTTTAAGGGGATAGTTTCGCTTTCTGGTAAGACCGAGGATAAGCGTGAAGTGACCATTCTGCGTGATACTGGTGGCTCACAGTCCCTCATACTAGCTAGTGTGCTTGAATTTAATGAGAAGTCTGACTGTGACTCTAGCATCATTGTAAGAGGTGTTGGGATGAGTTTTGTGCCTGCTCCCCTCCATCGTATCTGGGTACAGAGTGAGCTGGTGAGTGGTTTCTTCTCAGTGGGTGTGCGGCCTTCTCTCCCGATTAATGGGGTGGATTTTATAATGGGAAATGATATCGCGGGTGGGAAAGTTTACCCTACCCCTGAGGTGACCAACAATCCTGTTATAGAGCCTGTGTTAGATGCCCTCAGCCTGCAGCACCCGGATGTGTTCCCGGTGAGCGTTCTGACTCGTTCACGTGCCCAGCAACAAGGTGGGGGGGGTTGATTTCTCAGAATCAGTGATTGGCTCTATTCTAGAGAAGGATGTGATGCCCTGCACCGATGAGGGAGATAATGGAGCCTTAGAGTTAGCTCACAGTGTGGTTGAGCCAGCTCCTGTGTCTGGAGCTCCTTTTCTGCTCACCCGGGAAGCACTTGTGAAGGCTCAGAAAGAAGACCCTTCATTAGTTCAGTGTTTTACCGCAGCAGCTCAGGATAAGGGAGGTGAGGGGAGCAAGAGGCAGACATTTTTCGTTTGGGAAGGTTTATTGATGCGCAAGTGGACCCCAAGGCCTGGAGAAGACTGGAGCGTAGTGCGGCAGTTGGTGGTTCCGACCAGTCTGCGGTGGCATGTGCTGCAGTTAGCACATGATCACGCATGGTCAGGTCATTTGGGTGTCACTAAAACATATGACCGTATACTGCAGCATTTCTTTTGGCCGGCAATGAAAGCAGATGTAGTGCAGTTTTGTAACACCTGTCACACTTGCCAGCTTGTGGGTAAACCGAACCAGGCGGTGCCCCCCGCCCCCCTACGTCCTATCCCTGCTGTCGGTGAACCTTTTGAGCATATCCTGGTAGACTGTGTTGGCCCCTTACCAAAGACGCGGGCAGGGAATCAGTTCTTGTTAACCATAATGTGTGTGTCCACTCGATACCCAGAGGCGATTCCTCTGCGGAAAATCACGACAGCAAGCATTACCAAAGCACTAGTCAAATTCTTTACCACCTTTGGCCTCGCGAAAACCGTGCAGACAGATCAGGGTACCAATTTCATGTCCAGGGATTTTAATCGGACTCTACGGTCCTTTGGAGTTTCTCATTCTGTGTCTAGTGCTTATCACCCAGAGTCACAAGGTGCACTGGAGAGGTGGCATCAAACTCTCAAGGCGATGTTGAGTAAGTATTGCCACGACACCGGAAAAAGCTGGGATGAAGGGGTCCCTTTTGTATTGTTCGCTATACGTGATGCGAAGCAGGAGTCTTTGGGGTTCAGCCCAGCTACCCTGGTGTTTGGACATGACGTGCGGGGTCCGCTAAAGGTGCTGAAGGAGAGTTTTCTCAGTGGTTGTGTGCCTAAAACTACTGTGGTGGAGTTTGTAAAAACATGCAAGGACAGGTGGCAACGGGCTACTTTGTTAGCAAAAGAGGCTCTCTGTGTATCCTAGGCAAACATGAAAAAACGATGTGATCAAAAAGCAGTGGAAAGACAGTTCCAGCCTGGGGACAAAGTTCTTGTGTTGTTGCCCGTGCCCAGTTCTGCCCTCATGGCTCGTTTCTCAGGCCCCTATGTGATAGTGAAAAAAGTGTCTGACACCAACTATATTCTCAACACCCCAGAACGCAGAAGGAAGACTCGCCTATGTCATGTCAACATGTTGAAACCATACCATACCAGAGACACCAGCATGACAGAATCATCAGACACTGCTGGGACGGCTGTCCCCGGTTCAGTCCCTGTTGCCCTGCTAAGTGTTGAAGTTAAGGGTGATGATGATCTGGGTACCCTTTCTGAGGGACAGCAATGTGGGCGGTTGTCAAATTCTGTTTTTTTAGCTAAGGCCGAGGCCAACCTATCTCACCTTCCTTCGTCCCAGTGTAAAGAGGTACTTGACTTGCTGCACTCCTACCTGTCTCTTTTTAGTGACGTACCCTCGCGTACCCACGTTTGTGAGCATGACATTGACGTTGGAGACGCAGTCCCAATCAAGCAGCATGCATATCGTTGCCCCTTCGCCAAACGTGAGGTCATGAAAGAAGAAGTTGAGTACTTAGTAGAAAACGGCTTGGCACAACCTAGTTGTAGCCCCTGGAGCTCCCCATGTTTACTAACACCTAAGTCTGATGGCACACCCCGTTTCTGCACAGATTATCGGAAGGTAAACGCTGTAACGGTCTCTGACTCTTTTCCACTTCCTCGTATGGAAGACTGCATTGACAGCATCGGCCCTGCCAAATTCATCACCAAACTCAATCTCCTTAAAGGCTACTGGCAGGTGCCTCTCACTCCCAGAGCTTCAGAGATTTCTGCATTTGTCACCCCTGACCACTTCATGCAATACACAGTAATGGCCTTTGGCATGAAAAATGCTACTTTTCAACGACTGATGCAGTTGGTGTTGGGAGATGTGCCCCAGTGCAATGTGTATCTAGATGACGTGGTGCTATACACAGACACATGGGCAGATGATATGTCCCTTCTGAGGACAGTGTTTCAGCGGCTAGCCGAGGCCTCGTTGACCCTCAATCTCGCTAAGTGTGAGTTTGGTAAGGCAACCGTCACTTACCTAGGTAAGCAGGTGGGGTTTGGGCAGGTCCGCCCAGTGGAGGCGAAGGTTGCTGCAATCCTGGACTACCCGAGTCCAGCCACCAGACGGGAACTAAGGTGGTTCCTAGGGATGACCGGATATTACCGGTGTTTCTGTAAGAACTTTTCTGTGGTCGTGACCCCGCTAACCAAACTGTGTAGCCCAAAGGTGCCTTTTGAATGGTCAGTTGAATGCCAGCATGCCTTTGAGTCGGCAAAATCTCTTCTGTGCAGCACCCCTGTATTGGCAGCTCCAAACTTCTCTCGCCCCTTTAAGCTAGAGGTCGATGCCAGTGCCACCGGAGCCGGGGCAGTCCTGCTGCAGGATGATGAGGAAGGCGTGTGCCATCCGGTCTGTTATTTCTCTGCAAAGTTCAAACCCCATCAACTGAACTACTCTACCATAGAGAAGGAAGCCTTAGCTCTGCTTCTAGCTCTGCAGCACTTCGAAGTGTATGTGGGCTCCAGCGCTTCCCCGGTGACCGTGTTCACAGACCACAACCCCCTCGTTTTTCTGAACCGGATGTACAATCACAACCAGCGACTGATGCGCTGGGCACTCCTGGCCCAGGATTACAATCTGATGATCATACACAAGAAAGGTACTGACAATATAGTGGCTGATGCGCTCTCACGCAGCTCGCAATAGGGTGTTGTTGTTGTTTTGGTAGGGCTTCAATGTAAGGGGGGGGGAATGTTACGTTCTGTGAGGCTGTGGGAGTGTGTGGGTGGGGTGTTTGCCCACTCTCCCCGCCTCCACCCCTCTTGCCACTCCTACCCCTCTCTGTCTCTCTCACTCTCCTCTCTCCCCAGGACACAGCTGCTGCTGATTAGCCTCGTTTGCCACCTGACTCCAGTCAGCAATCATCCTCTGAGGCTATTTAAACTGGGGATGAGCTGTGAGCAGGGTGGCTCTACGCGTTTCTGTGCTAGATTTTGGACAGACAGCCTCTTTCTGACCAGTGAGCAGACGGGCTTGTGGGCCCTGAGAGTGTCTCCCCGTGGTGGGGAGTAGGGTAGGAAGTGTGGGAAGTGCCTCCTTTTTATTGTGTTTGTTTGGTAGTCTTCCTGCCTTTCGTGGCTGCGAGCGTTTTCTTTGTTTCTTTGGCGTTGTTGGTAAGACGGCGTTGCCGGCCCTTTAAGTTAATGTCGTTTGTAATCCACCTGTACCATTTCGTAATAAAGTTCTATTAATACAGAACAACTCTGTCTGTTTTCCTTTTCATTCTGGTTCCGGACTCATTTGTTACTGGTCCCCTCACTCACATGCCTAGACCCCTTCGGGGGGAACGTAACACCCACCCACACACGCAGGGCTTGGGGTGCAGGTATGTCATGTTGAGGCCAGTAGTAAAACATATGTTATTTTATGACCAGTAGTCAATGTAGTTGAATTATGATAACAGCTGTAGGACATATATTATCCTTTAGTTTAGAAGGTGTGCTGTGTATGTAGTTTAGTCCTTATTATACTCTTGAGTAAAAGAACATAATCATTTTGTAGTTCATTAGATAAAGTGTGCATCACTCTGTATCCTTGATCGGCTGTGAATGTCTTACACTGTTTTCTTGACATGTTTTATTGTTGAATCATAAAAGAAGGTTGCAAGCAGGAGACTTGGTGTCTAGGGAGAAGAGATAAACCACATTCCATACCCCCACCTTACAGAAGAGCAGAAAGACAGGGAGCCGAGGTCATAACTTAGGCGCCGTAAGAGAGAAAGAATGTGAATGTTTAGGCTTTTACGACTAGGTGGGGGCCACTAGAGACTATGAGAGGCTGTGTAACCCGTCACCATTTTGAGACTCGCTGTGACTCTCTGCAGGCAGGTCTCCCCATCATGATGGTTCTAATGCTCATAAGTATTGAATTGTATGGAAATAAATGATTGTTGATTGAGCATTTATACACCGAGTACTGTCCTTCCTTCAGCCCAAAGATTAAAAGAATTGGGAGATTTCAACAGTCACCAGGGTGCAGGGGAGGCACTCCCCCTCTGTCCCCTTCTGGCCGCCTGTGCCTCAATTTTATTCTGCAACCTAGACATCCACATTACTCACACTCTCACATAACACATACAGTGGGGCAAAAAAGTATTTAGTCAGCCACAGATTGTGCAAGTTCCCCCACCTAAAATGATGACAGAGGTCAGTAATTTGCACCAGAGGTACACTTCAACTGTGAGAGACAGAATGTGAAAAAAAAATCCATGAATTCACATGGTAGGATTTGTAAAGAATTTATTCGTAAATTAGGGTGGAAAATAAGTATTTGGTCAATAACAAAAATACCACTCAATACTTTGTAACATAACCTTTGTTGACAATAACAGAGGTCAAACGTTTACTATAGGTCTTTACCAGGTTTGCACACACAGTAGCTGGTATTTTGGCCCATTCCTCCATGCAGATCTTCTCGAGAGCAGTGATGTTTTGGGGCTGTCGCCGAGCAAAACGGACTTTCAACTCCCGCCACAGATTTTCTATGGGGTTGAGGTCTGGAGACTGGCTAGGCCACTCCAGGACTTTCAAATGCTTCTTACGGAGCCACTCCTTTGTTGCCCGGGCGGTGTGTTTTGGATCATTGTCATGTTGGAAGACCCAGCCTCGTTTCATCTTCAAAGTTCTCACTGATGGAAGGAGGTTTTGGCTCAAAATCTCACGATACATGGCCCCATTCATTCTGTCCTTAACACGGATCAGTCGTCCTGTCCCCTTGGCAGAAAAACAGCCCCATAGCATGATGTTTCCACCCCCATGCTTCACAGTAGGTATGGTGTTCTTGGGATGCAACTCAGTATTCTTCGTCCTCCAAACACGACGAGTTGAATTTATACCAAAAAGTTCTACTTTGGTTTCATCTGACCACATGACATTCTCCCAATCCTCTGCTGTATCATCCATGTGCTCTCTGGCAAACTTCAGACGGGCCTGGACATGCACTGGCTTCAGCAGCGGAACACGTCTGGCACTGCGGGATTTGATTCCCTGCCGTTTTAGTGTGTTACTGATGGTGACCTTTGTTACTTTGGTCCCAGCTCTCTGCAGGTCATTCACCAGGTCCCCCCGTGTGGTTCTGGGATCTTTGCTCACCGTTCTCATGATCATTTTGACCCCACGGGATGAGATCTTGCGTGGAGCCCCAGATCGTGGGAGATTATCAGTGGTCTTGCATGTCTTCCATTTTCTGATGATTGCTCCCACAGTTGATTTTTTCACACCAAGCTGCTTGCCTATTGTAGATTCACTCTTCCCAGTCTGGTGCAGGTCTACAATGCTTTTCCTGGTGTCCTTCGAGAGCTCTTTGGTCTTGGCCATGGCGGAGTTTGGAGTCTGACTGTTTGAGGCTGTGGACAGGTGTCTTTTATACAGCTGATGAGTTCAAACAGGTGCCATTCATACAGGTAACGAGTGGGGGACAGAAAAGCGTCTTACAGAAGACGTTACAGGTCTGTGAGAGCCAGAGATTTTCCATGTTTGAGGTGACCAAATACTTATTTGCCACCCTGATTTACGAATAAATTCTTTACAAATCCTACCATGTGAATTCATGGATTTTTTTTTTTTCACATTCTGTCTCTCACAGTTGAAGTGTACCTCTGGTGCAAATTACTGACCTCTGTCATCATTTTAAGTGGGGGAACTTGCACAATCTGTGGCTGACTAAATACTTTTTTGCCCCACTGTACATATAGGGCCTTGGGGGTGGGCATGTTTTACAGCATCCAGAGGATGGTCGGTGTATTCCAACCCACCTCTGGCGCTGGTGCCCTACCCTCAATTTTAAATGCTAAGGGTTTTCGGGAGGAGCCATGCTGCTCTCTGAGAGGAAGCAAGTACCATGCTCTCCTGTGTTTTAAATGCACTTTAGAACAGCACACAGCAACACTACATATGAGCGGGCGTAGGGAGGTTTGGGGTCTTCACTCACCCCGGTTCTGTTAGCCGTCTTTGCTGGGGGGCTGGGAGGAGGTGCTGGCCGTCAGATTGGGATCTGGGATGCGGGGCCTCCCTGCTACTGCAGATAAGGAGGTGGTCCGCTTGCCTCCACCCCAGAGGTTACATCGGTTACATTTCCTGGGTCTAGGTGCGGCTTGCCCCTCTGGGGGCGGGGGTACCTGGACCTGGGATATAGAGTATGTTTGGGGAGTGTGACTGTCTGTGCAGTGTCTATTTGTGTCTGTCTACACGTTGGGTGAGTGCTGAGTATTTGGTTGTGTATATGGGGGTGGGAATGCACGTTTGTGTCCACGTGCGCCTGTTTGTCTGTGTCTAGATGTCAGGTTGGGTCTTAGACTCGACCTCTCTGGGTACATCTCAGGCCCTCCAAAGTACGGAGGCCTATCTCCCCTCACCACACTCCCTGCCGGTGGCTGATGCCCTCAAACGTTGGTGTGTTGGTGGTTCTTGTCGACTGGGGCTGGGCGCTCATATATGTACCGGCTCACTCCTGGTGGCCGATTGGCGGGGCCTGGCGCCTGTGGTCCGGCTGGGCCCCTTCCGGGGGGTGGGGTGCCCTCAGGCCTCTGGGCCTGAAGCTCGGTCCTCTCTGGCACAGCTGGCCACTGCAACCCCCTCTGGCCTCTGCTCCGTAGCTGCGGGGTGACCTCTCGTTTGGGGCTCTACTCAGCTCTTCCCAGGAGGGTGGCACGGTTCCCCCCCCTTTGGTGGTCCTCCTCGGGTCCTCATACTCTGGGGCCTCTGGATATCTGGGGCCTGGATCTCCTCCATACCTACTTCATGCCCTGGGGGACGGGGCTATGGCTCCCCACACTCCCTAGCAGATCGTTACATGGAGAAACCTTTGGAATACAAGCATGCTGATCCACACAGGTGTGCACACAGGTGTACACACGGGTGTTCACAGACGCGGACAACACCTTTCTTGACTGCTGCCTCAAAGCACATTGTGCACTGTCAGTCTTGTGTGCTGCACAATATCGTTTAATATTTAGAATCTACTGCTAGCTAGTTTATTGTGATGGTGCTGTATTTATTATGTTGCTTTTTTTTTTTTTTTTTTTTTTTTGTTTGCTTTCTCTTCTGTTTTTTTTTTTTTTTTTCTCCATACAGGTGATCCAGGTGTTTTGTTTGTTTTTCTTTCTTTCTTCCCCCCTTTCTCACCGTCTCTTCTCCCCTCTGGTTTTCTTTCTCTCCCTCTCTTTCTTTCATTCTTTCTCCCTGTCCTATCCCCCAGTCATGTCTGTCTCGTTTGTAGCAACCGAAAATAAAATAAATACATAATTATAATAAAGGTCAATCAAATGGACCAATATGGCAAGGCCATGATGATCCACTTGGTAAAATAAATCCGCTTGGCATCTTTCTTGGTCTTAAGACAACGATTCTGATGGCTAAAGATCCAAACGGGACAAAAAAGAAAAAGTATCGGCTCTCAGGCTACGTCTACATGTACCCGGGTATTTTTGAAAACGCAGATTTTTCTATGCTTTGCACCTTTCGTCCACACGTAAATGGCGTTTTCGGTCACTGAATGGTAAATGGTAAATGGCCTGCATTTGTATCGCGCTTTACTCAGTCCCTAAGGACCCCAAAGCGCTTTACACTACATTCAGTCATTCACCCATTCACACACACATTCACACACTGGCAATGGCAAGCTATATTGTAGCCACAGCTGCCCTGGGGCGCACTGACAGAGGCTGAGTTTTTTTTAAAAACTCCTGCCAGGGTGGAGATTATCGAAAACTCAGTTTTTGCGTTTACATGTGGACGAGGAAAACGGAGAAAATGCACCGCCAAAGGTGTGTGCCACGCTTTTGTTTCTGTGAAATGAATTTCTACAATGGCGAACTTAGACAAAATACATTTACTGTTAATTTTAATCACTGCAGTTTAAATGCTTACATATACACACAGTTACTGTCCCTCCACACAGGACTCAGTTCTGCTTCTATGTGCCATCTTTTTTTACTCTTTCCCACAGAGGCTTCTAGACTTCTGATTGGCCAACATTTCTACATGGCTAGGAATATATCGCCACCTGTTGCTTTGGCATGTTCCTAGCAGCTTTTCCTTCGTATTTGGCGTTTACATGTTGATGGGATTTAAAAACAAAACAAAACCGAAAACTGAAAATTTCCGTTGTCAAAAATACCCGTGGACGTAGCCTCAGGGGGCGTAGCTCAAGTTAACAGAACGGTG
Source organism: Rhamphochromis sp. 'chilingali' (assembly GCF_963969265.1). Classification (NCBI taxonomy): domain Eukaryota; kingdom Metazoa; phylum Chordata; class Actinopteri; order Cichliformes; family Cichlidae; genus Rhamphochromis; species Rhamphochromis sp. 'chilingali'. Next base: position 40,295,693 of record NC_137929.1, on the reverse strand, counting down.
GATACATGACGTTCCTATAAAGGACAGTAGAGTCAAACCAGTGTGGTAATCAGATGGTGCACCATATACAAAATTTATATCCTCCCTCTCATTTTTTCAATGTAAATGCTCATATTCATTTATGAACATTTGCTGCACAGCAACACATTTTAAATCAAATTTATGCATCCTCATAAACTCCCCAGCAAGAAGTTACAATGTTGGCTCAAACTGCATGTTAACACATTAGGTTTCTCTTTCACTCTGACTTTTCTTTGCTCGGGTGGGAAGCTTTGATGGCCTTACATAAAATGAGCGCTACAAAACATAGCAATTAACAAAATAGTGATAGTGCAGTGTTTATGTCTTCATGAGGTAATGTTTAAACAGGTTTTCCTCTACAACCATTTGAGCTTTTACAGCTCCAGATGTGACTTTTTGGTTATAAAACACTGAATTAAATATAGAGTCTAAATGGTGACAGAATTTTAGAAAGAAACATGAGTTGGCCTACAACACAAAAGACACATTTCCTACCTGAATGAAATGAATGTGATCTTCTGTATGAGAAAGCTGTTCCAGGTCAGCGTCTCTTTTCTTCAGCCTGACTATTTCCTCCTCCAGCTGCAGCTGCAGAGCTTCTGCCCGAACAACTGCTAGTTTCTCTCGAGCCTCAATCAGCTGCTTTATTAAAGTACGTTGCTTTTGTATGGAGGAGATCAGCTCATCAAAGAGCTTGTCTTTGGACTTCATTGCAGTCTGAAAACAAATCTGTTTTATACAAGGAAGGTTTAGATTAGGAAAAAAATACTTTTTGGAGGCGAATTTAGAAAACTGCGGCAAAATTCATAAACCAATATAAAGAAAATAAAATGTAGCCACTGCATTTAGTAAATATGCAATAGTTAGTGTCTCATTGATGGATTTTAATTTCTGATTTTTACTCCAAGTGTTTTCTGGAGAGCTTTATTTTTACTCATGTTGTCCTCATTAGCTCCTTTAAGTGACCAATTAGGTTTGTTGTTAAAAATGTGTTTGTCGTGGTTCATCTGCAGTTTACTTTGCATCTTGACTCACTGTGAAAAGTTTCCATGTAAACAATATCTCAATGTGTACATGCAACTATGTGCCTGTTGCACACAGATGAAATGGGCCACAGTCAGCCAATTCCAGTTGCTGGCTGAATCTCTCGTATTAGGTACATTGAAAATACAGGATTAAAGCCTGTTAATGCTCTTAATAGAAAAAAAAAACTGTATAACTCATATGAATCATCTCTGTATGATTGTAGGGTCTTCATGTTATGGTATAAAGCACATTAAGGAGGCAGTTATTCTTATGAAAGCTGTATTAATCTGAACGCAGTAGTTGGAATTTAACCAAGTAATTTATGAGTTTACACTACCACAAAGCACAACATGTACTAGACAGCACTGTGGTCAGTAGAGATATTTGGTTTCTAGTCTTATTTCCACACCTTGAAGTCCTTCACAGCTTGGACCAGCTCATTCAGCTCTTTTTGTCTCTCCTGGGATTTCCGCTTAACTGCACAGTGACTCAGAAAAAGCCGTCCCTGCAAGAAGAAACCGCAGGATCAGAGAAAAATTAAAACACTCCAGATTCATTTTGTTTTTTTTATTGATCTTTACCTGCTCAGCAGCTCTTTCTGCTGCTGCTGTCACTGTTGAGTGGCGCCAGTGATCGTCCATGGTGCACAAATAGCAGATACATCTTTGATCAGTCTTACAGTAAACCTCCATCAGCTTGTTGTGCTTTGCACATATTTTTTTCCTTTAATGGCACTGTAGAAGACACCAGCTTGTGAAGCTTCAGCACAGGAAAACTGTGGTGAGGCTCAAGATGAGCAGGACAGTACGATGCCAAGCAGGTCAGGCAAGACATGCTGGCTTTGTTTCTTTTGGTCCCACAACAGAAATCACAGGCAATGTCTGTTGGTCCTGCAGGAGCAAGAGGAGAAGCTGGACGGGCCTGTTGGGTTACTGTCCTCTTCAGCTTCTCTACAACCTACAGTGATCAAATAAAAGCGGTCAAAGGTTTTGCACGACAAACAGAATCAAACTAGAATGGAAAGAGGATGAAGTCAGCAAAAGCATCCCAATTGTGTATTTTCTTTAAACTGTAGAAAATGCAATAAAAAAAAAAAAGAGTCAACATAATATGTTGGTGTATACAGAATAACTGGCTATGAAAATAATGAAATAATGAAAGTATTTTAGGAGTAACAACAGTGGGCTTGGTAATCACCTACAAGAAATTCTAATGTCATGCCAAAATAAATAAGAAATTATACTCCTGGGACTCTGTAATTTAAATACAATTAAATGTGACATGGTTATTCGTGCCAGACGTGCTGGTGTCAGTCTTTCCGAAAATGCTAATCTACTGGGACTGATACCTACACACGATGTCAGGTTACTGGTGTAGGTGTAGTGGTGTTGGGGATACTTTCATGACACACCACGTGTCCTTTGGTAACAAATGAGCTTATCTGAGTATTGCTGCTGATCATGGCACAAAGCTAAAAATCTCCTTAAACTGCAGCAGACAAATCTGCAGCAACTGTGTCACGTCACTTTGAACCAAAACACTGAGGAATGTTTCCAGCACCTTGCTGAATCTGTGCCACGAAGAATTACAACAGTTCTGAAGAAAGAAGCTGGTCAAACACGGCACTGGCCACGTGACCAGTAGATGTAAATGTGTATTTAATCAACAGAAAAGCCCGAAGAAACACATTTTGTCAATTAAATCACACAAAAATAGCATCAACAATGAAAAAACAAAACAAAACAACAACAAAAAAACAAAAACAAAAAAAACCCCAACAACAACAACTCATATTTCAAATTCAGTTGCTACTTTTAAAAAACAAAAAAACAGCACGGTGGATGCATCACCTCAGCCAGCATGGTGTTCCTCCTGAGGACAGGGCTTGGGCTGAAGGCCTCCCTACACTGAGGACAGCTGTACGTTCCCTTCTCTTTTTCCTGGTTCCAGCATCCCTCGATACAGCTTCTGCAGTAAGTGTGTCCACACTGGATGGTGACGGGATCTTTGAGCAGGTCCAGACATCAGGGCCGGATCTAGAAAATATCGATATTTTAGTAATTTAGGGTAAATTTGTAGGTTATCATTAACAGGAACAGAGTGCAAATAAACTATATCATTTGGATTGTCTACATTGGAAGGAACTACTTATTCTTCCGCCTGTCATAGTCATGTGCGAAGTACGTCTGTATAAATGTGTCCAGCCCCTTGTTGTGCACACTCACAACAATGGCTGAGCGTAAATCGAGTCATGTGCAGACGTATTTTACTTCCACAAACGGTTGAGACATAGTTCGCAATACATGTGGCAAGAAAGTGAGGTGTTGTGGCAACACTACTAACCTCATCAAGCACTTCAGAGTAAATCATATCACAGAATATGACAAGCTTATGTTGAGCCGAACTGAAGAGGAGGAGTAGACAGAGACAGGTGCTGCTAGGGCGAGACAGACGTCTCTCACAGAGTCCTTTAGTGCTCCAGGCAGGCAAGGTGTTCAAATAGCGCACAACTTCAGTTTTCTTATTTCTATATGATAACTGTGCTTTAATAAGCGATAAGAACAAGTAATCCAATGTCCTGTAATCATTATGACACTATAATTTGAGATACAATAACTGAAATACGTTTTTGTACAAAGTATCGGTATCGGATCAGTATCGTCGATACCACCCTGAATTTTACTTGGTATCGGATCGGAAAGGAAATCAGGGGTATCGCACATCACTACTTGCCACCCCAAGTGCCACCCCAGTTTTGCATATGACAGTGTTGTTTATTAAAATAAGATAGTTTGAGCGTAGATACAGTCAATACTGAATATAAATGCTAAAACTGAATATATTGCATAGTGTCCCCCCCCCCCCCCCCCCCCCCCCATTAAAAAAAATGGTTCAGCCCATAGCAGGACCCAAGCAATGCTTATGATTGTGCCAGAGCACATTTTGAACAACACCATGGGAATTTCGCTTTTTACACAGGTGGTTGGATGTTACACTCTGGACATGGAAGGAAGGTGAGTGTTATTAACCCTCTGTGGTCCACAGACACGCTGCACCTCCAAATCACATGACTGATGTAAGCTGACATAGCAACAAGCTGCAGCCACGCTGACTGTCTATTTCAGCCCACATTGAAAGTTCGGACTTCAAAGTTTTTACATTTTAATTACAGGCCAGTAAATCCAGAGTTATGATAATATATATATAAGCCACGCTTTTTTCTAAATACTGTCATCACGTTTGTGTGTGTGTGTGTGTTTTTTAAGCGTTTTGTAAGGACAGCGCGAAAACAGTAAAGAAAGGAAAAAAGCCACCTCTTTCTTATTGGTGGAAAAATGTACCATGTTGACCAATTAAAAAAAATAAGTCAACACGTGGGATTTGGTTGTTTAGGAAGAGGGGAGAGTTTGGGGAGTGACGGTAACGGCAGCAAAACAGAGCGAGCGAGTGAGAGAGAGAGAGTTTTTAGATGTGGGAGATTTGTGAAGTTTAGTGTGGAGTGTTTACTTAGTGTGTTGTGTTGTGTAGTTGTTCTGTTGTGTAGTCGTTGTTTTGTTTTGTGTGTCAGTGAGAGCACTGATGAATGTCACAAAGGCACATTTGCACCGTAAACACTGAGTAGAAAACCAGCGTAGTGATACACCTCCTGTTGTCAGGCCTGCAGGTTTATCCCTGTGCTGCTCTGTCTTTTGGTGGAAAACCATTTTTTTTACTGGCACATATAATTTGTGGGGCATCTTAATGCGACACCTGATTGTTCTCTCATTTTAGTTTTAGTAATATTTTTAAATTCTTATACAAAATGAAAAAAACAGCAGGTGTATTGGCTGCATTTTTAGATAAATAATTGTATATGTTTACAAAATGTACAATTTATATTTGCACATTAAGTTATAAAAATTTACTCAACGTGTCTGTTTTTTTTTTTACAGTAAAAAAATACAACTAGGATTTTAAGTTCTTTGTGTGATTTCAGATCAGTAGTACTAATGCAGTATGTCAGTGAAAAAACAACTAAATTCAGTTGAGATGAAAAGAATGACACCAAACAAGGCAAGGGGGAAAAAATAAAATGAAACAATCTGATGGTGAAATACAAACGTAAACTCAAAAGGAGTCAGAAATGGCCAGTTGTATTTCAGACCTCAGTGGGTTAATCCAACAAATCATGAAAAATTAGGTTTAAATTTTTGTTCATGACCGTGCAGATTTCTGACATTTTGTGTAATTTAAGCTGTAACAATGTGATTGTTTTCTAACAAAAAACAGTGAAACTTAAGTTAGACTTGTGTTTGTAAACAAACCACCCCATGTTGTGTAGTTTTCTGGATTTTATACTTATTGGGCTACATATTTATTTATCATACAGGTTATACCGTACATAGCATCAAAACTCACTTTATGTAACTAAAGTGTTTAATTATGTGGGCTACAGACAATAATTAAGTTGTAGACTATATTTATATGGAAAAACGTGTATACTTACTGCATTTGAATCATTTTAACCATATGTAACCACCTGCACATGTGTTTGGGGGGAAAAAAAGGGCTTCGATTTTGCCACCCCATTTGATTTCTTTGCCACCCTCATGCCACCCTGTTGTGTGGTGTTAGTTCAGCAGGCATTACACACACATGCAGGTAGGAACAGAGGGTTACCGGAGATAACTCCTTTCTTTATTTTTATTTTTCTTCTTCAAAACCACAACCAGAACAACATACTCACTAGCGCCCTCTAGCGCTTCTGGTAAATGCATCTACAGAACAAATGCAATAGTATGTGTGGACACAACATCTCCCCCTTTGAACAAGGATTTCTTATGTGAACCTGACTTCATCATTCTGATGTATGTCACCTAATACACGTTTAACATATTTCACATTACTCAGTAACATTCACTTTCCCATGACAAAGTCTTGGGTCCAGCAAGGTGGGTTCCTCATCCTGATGAGCCTAAGCCTACTATCAGAGTTAGATGCTAGATCAGTTCCTGGTTTATGACAGTCCATTGTTGTGTCAGAATCAGTACCTGTGTTCAGCTCTGACAGAGCCGATAAGTGTGAGGCGTTCCAGGTCCGTCCATCATCCAGCAAATAAGTGTTTGGTCCTTTCCTTGTCATGACAGTCCTTGGTTTGGAAAACTTTAACTCGCCTTTCTTTACCTTCCACGGCTTCCTAACCCGTACCTTGTCACCAGGCTGAACGTTGGATGGTTTGGCGTGTCTGCGAGCATCAGTGTATTCTTTCATTTTTATTTGCTTATTCTTAACTCTTTCGCACATGGTATGCCTCTCTGTCTGAGGAACAGGCATATCCATTACCTGTAACTTTGTTCTCATTCGTCGTCCATGGAGCAGTTCTGAAGGGGAAACTCCAGTTGTTGAATGAGGGGTTGCTCTGTAGTCCATCAGGTAAGTTCTCAGGAATGATTTCCAGGGTTGTCCTTGAATCGAGACAGTCTGTAGGCAGTCTTTAACGCATCTATTGAATCTCTCAACTTCCCCATTAGCTCTTGGGTAATACACGGAGGATCTCAGGTGTTGGATTCCCCTGCTTTTAAGGAAGTCAGCGAACTCAGCAGAGAGAAATTGAGAGCCATTGTCACTTATCAGTGTCTTTGGATTCCCTTCACGAGAGAAAACTACAGAAAGGAACTGAATGATAGTAGCTGCATCAGCTCGGGGAGCAAAAGCTACTTCAGGCCACTTACTAAAGTAGTCTACCAATGTGATGGCAAATCTACAGTCAGAAGGGGCTATTTCAAAAGGGCCTATGATGTCCACAGACACCTTTTCCCAAGCAGCAGCTGGTAAAGGAATGGGTTGGAGTGGAGCATCATGGGTGACAGTGGACTTGTCATTCTGTCTGCACGTTGCACAGTTCTTTATCAGTGTCTCTATGTGACAATCCATTTTGGGCCACCAGTACAATTCCCTCAGGCGTTGTTTGGTACGTACAATGCCTTGATGAGTTTCATGAGCTATATCAGTGAGTTTTTTCTGCAACGACTCAGGCACTAGCAATCGATGTGTACCTCTGACAATGCACTCGTTCAAGACCGCGAGTTCATGGCGGATTGGGAAGTACGGCTGTAAGTCAGGTTCCAGTGACGTCTTCCTTGCAGGCCAGCCTTTCTGTATCTGCACACGGAGCTTTGTGAACACTGGACAGGCTTTGCACTCTGACTGGAAGTCATCCTCAGACACAGCACTCAGATCAGTGAGGATGGCTGCAACTGACTCCACATCCTCTGCACATGCCATGTCTGTCTCGGAAAGTGGGAGCCTAGAAAGACAATCAGCAACATGTTTCAATGACCCAGTTCTATATTCCACTTCATAGTCAAACTCCAACAGACGAGCTGACCATCTGGCTATGCGTAGACCAGCTCTGTTATTGCCCTTAGTAGTCAGTAGTGTTGTAAGTGCTTGGTGATCTGTTCGTAGGAGGAATTTTCTGCCCCAGAGCCATGTGCGCCATTTTTCAGCAGCCCAGCCGCAAGCTAGAGCTTCCTTCTCAACGATTGAGTATTTCCTCTCTGCATCAGACAAGCTGCGAGATGCAAATGCAACAGTATGTTCTGCATCATTACTGTCAAGTTGAGTCAAAACAGCACCTACACCGTAGTCTGAGGCATCTGTTGAGACTATGGTTGGCTTACTGGGGTCGAACATCACCAGGGCAGGGCTGTGCACGATTAACCGCTTGACTTGATCAAACGCTGCTTGAGCTGCTTTGTTCCAGTGGAATGAACAGTCCTTACGCAGAAGAGCTCTCATAGGTTCAACAACTGTCGCATAATTTGGCACAAACTTGCTGTACCATGCACTCAAGCCAAGAAATGAGCGCAGGGTTGCAGGATCAGTAGGGGGCGGAGCTTGCAGGATAGCAGTGACATGAGAGTCATCTGGCAGCAGACCTTCTGGACCGATCTTTTGACCCAAAAAGCTCAGAGTAGTTTGACGGAGTTGACATTTGTCAACATTGAGTTTCAGTCCTGCATTGTTGATTCTGTGTAACACAGCACGCAGGTTGGCCTCATGTTCAGCTTCTGAAGTTCCGTATATGATGACATCATCAAGATAGCATTGCACCCCTTTCTGGCCACGTAGGATTTGTGTCATCATCTTTTGGAAGACTGCAGGTGCTGAACTCAACCCATAGGGAACTCTGCAGTACTGGTACAGTCCTTCATGTGTAATGAAAGCAGTGAGCCCTCTACTCTCTTCATGTAGTTTCAGCTGATGGTAGGCGGATTTAAGATCCAGGGTGGAGAACATGACAGCCCCATGCAGCTCAGACAGTATGTCCTCTATCAGCGGCAAGGGATGACTGTCAACGACCACCGCTTTGTTAGGTTCTCTCAAATTAACGCACATGCGTATGCCACCAGTCTTCCTTCTAGTGACTACAATCGGAGAGACCCATTCAGATGCATCGATTTTCTCTATGATGCCATGTTCCTCAAGGTTCTTGAGTTCTGCGGAAACAGCATCACGGACTGACAGGGGTAAGCGTCGAAGTTTCTGCTGTATTGGCTTCACTTCAGGTCGCACCTTCACTTTATGTACAAGGTCCTTTGCACATCCGAATGCAACTGGAGACTCACATCCCTGTTTACATTGAGTGGGCAGAGCAGAGGTTTGCTGAAGTGTAGCACAGACCTTGGGACTGTCAAGAACTAATTGTCCCCCTTTTATGTGTAGCTGGAAGGCAGTCACCAAGTCCATTTCCAGTATGGGTGTTCCTGTTCTCACAATGTAGAGATCAGTGGAGGCACTCTTGCCATTGTAAGTAATGTCAGCTCTAAGACACCCTAATACATCCAGTTTCTCTTATGAATATGTAATAAGCTGAACAGCTGGGTTACTTAACTTAACTGAGCCAAAATTTGTGCTGTAAACATGTTCAGGCAGTATGGAAACACCAGACCCTGTGTCTACTAGTAGCTTAACAGTACATGCCTGTGCAGTATTTGGTACAGTGACAGTAACAGTGCACATCAGTTTAGCCGGATCACCACTGACACAATTGTCAACAGTTAAAACACACATTTCAGGCACAGTCACTTCATTAACAGGCTTATGAGAAGATTTACACACTCTCGAAAAATGTCCAATTTTCCCACACGTATTACATTTGCAGTCTTTTGCGGGGCAGGATTTATCATTGGCTTTGTGATCAGCTGAACCACAACGGTAGCACGTCGGAGCTGTATCCGTTTTTTTAGCTGCTTTGTATTTTGGCTTGCGCATCTTCTTTTGTACTTGAACAGCGGCAACAGGCTTTGTTTCACCAACAGCAATGGCCTTTGCATCAGCTATTGCAGCCTCTGTACGCCTAGCAATTTCCAAAGCTCGATCGAGCGTCAAATCCTCCTCCATTAGCAGTCTTTCATGTATACGAGCATTATTTGTCTTCTCTACAAGTTGATCCCGCAACATTTCATTCTCCATAGCCCCGAGCTTACATTGTTTCACGAGCTCACGCAGTGCTGCAACGTAGTGATCTGTAGACTCACCGACAGCTTGGGCTCGTTGCCTGAAACGGTATCTTTCGGCGACAACATTGACTTTAGGATGAAAGTACGTTTCCAAAGCCTTTACGGATCCCTCGTAATCATCTGTAGTGAGTGGTAAGGCGCTGTAGATTCGTTGCCCCTCCGTTCCCAACAGTGAATGAGCAGGGCCCTCTTCCTCTCCGTAGCAAAGTCATTACCCCCGATCGCCAGCAAGTAGTTATCGAACAACTTTTTCCACGCAGCAAATGGAATTTTCGGTTCGCCCGGACAATCCAGGAACACAGCCGGGGGTTGCAAAGAGAGCAGAGCCATAACTTAATCACCACTACTCTCGTCGCCACTTGTTGTGTGGTGTTAGTTCAGCAGGCATTACACACACATGCAGGTAGGAACAGAGGGTTACCGGAGATAACTCCTTTCTTTATTTTTATTTTTCTTCTTCAAAACCACAACCAGAACAACATACTCACTAGCGCCCTCTAGCGCTTCTGGTAAATGCATCTACAGAACAAATGCAATAGTATGTGTGGACACAACACACCCTAAGAAAATTTCTCTAGATCCGCCCCTGCCAGACATACCGAGCAGTAAAACTGATACAGGTCCAACTCGACGGCACACTGCTGCTGCCACTTCTCTGCCATTTGGATGAAGTCCACAGGTGCACAGCGGAGTTTTTAACTAATTGAAGGGAAAGAGCAGTGAAAAGTGGGGCGGGGTTTCAACTTCTGCACGTTTTACACCAATCATTATTTGACAGGTTTGTTACGGAAGCTTGTTAAAGCCACTTTAAATAAATTAATTACAAAATTAAAATAATTACAAATATAAAAATAAACAGTCAACAAAAACATTTTTTCTTTGCACATTTAATGTATTTTATTTATTATTTTTATTTTATTTTAATGTAAATGTTAAAAAAAAATACATACACTAATGTACGGAAACAGGATGGGGACAGCTGGGAAGCTGGTAATTTTGGTGTTTCTCCTCTTGTTGAAATGATTCTTGTGTTATTGCCACTGCTAAATCCTCAATTTCCCAAAAAGTGTAGTTAACCAAAGACCCTCCAGCAATGAAGCAATACACTACAGACGTTAGCCTACATGATGCAAGATTTTCTTGCTTTCTAGTGGGTTAAGTTATGACCTTATATGTGCACACATGGCTGTGACTATCTACGAGAAAGACCTAATAGCCTCTGTGGAAGGCCAAGATGCTTTTATCTGGCACATTTGAATATACAGAAATGTGCACATAAAGAAATAAAGACATCAATTATTTTAGTCTTTAAATATAAAAGATAGATATCAGTAGTTTTTTGAGGTTATTGTATTGAGTACTAGTGATGTGCGGATCGATCCTGAAATATCGATTCCTCCGATACCAATCATTTATGTTCTAGAATTGATTCTCACATTAAAATATCGATATTTTAGTAATTTAGGGTAAATTTGTAGTTTATCATTAACAGGAACACAGTGAAAATAAACTATAACATTCGGATTGTCTACATTCAAAGGAACTACTTCCTCTTCCGCCTTTCATAGTCATGTGCAAAATACGGCTGTATAAATGTCTCGCAGCCCCTTGGCGCGCGCACTCACAACAATGGCTGAGCATAATTGTGCGGATGTATTTTACCTCCACAAACAGCTGAGACATGGTTTGCGATACATGTGGCAAAAAAGTGAGGTATTGTGGCCATACTTGTGTAACCGGTTTCTGCTTCATCCCGCTGCAACAGTTCGGCCCAAACAGACTCCTCGACTCTGCGTTGTGTCGTGTTTTTAAAAAGACAAGGAGTCTCTTATCGATCGTTGCCACTTTATTTCCTGAATGGAAACAACGGTGTTGTATCAGTGCAAATGGCTCGCCACACACCACTCCGCACAGCACACTCTCGTATGGCTACGGCAGACTGGCAGCGATTACTGCAGCAATATTACAATTTTTAATATACAATAAAATAACAGCAACAACAAGTGATGTACCTGAATGGAAACAACGGTGTTGTATCAGTGCAAATGGCTCGCCACACACCACTCCGCACAGCACACTACGGCAGAACATCCCATTAGCATTCCGCTTTAGCATACAGTTTCACACATTAATAAACAAATGAAAAGTACATAAAACTGATGTTAGACATGTGTCCACTAAGCACTTATTACACTCAGTGCTCATCAGCTAATCAAACATGTTTTATGTGTCTGTACTACTTAGCTATATCGTGTGCGGAACAATACAACTCACCTCTCGTATGGCTACGGCAGACTGGCAGCGATTACTGCAGCCAGCCTCACCTAACCAGCCACACCACGAGGGGGGCGCTGTTTCCCCATTACACTGATATTTGTGGCAAGTGGAATAATACCACATAAACATTGTTACACTTGCCAACCTTGAGACATCAGAATTAGGGAGACATTCAAAAGGGCTGTTGGGGGGTGATGAATACATTTTACAGTGTCTATTTATCGGATAAAATACGTTAAATGTCACCGTTATTATTGGCCGGCCCGTAAATAGCGGGGGTGTCCAAATTCAGAGGCTGCTTCCACCTGAGGACCCGGCTTTCGCGGTCTAAAGAAAGCCAGGTAGTACGTCACGAGCTCCCTTGGTGGAGTGAAACTCTGCCGTCTGCTCCTTGCTATCTAAAATATAACCGGGCGCTGGCGTAAACTCTCGACCGTCTCACACTTTGTTTAATTAGTTTTCTGTTTGACGTTTATTCAGCTGTGTGAAAACCCCGGAGGAACCGTCCTGAGGGATTAATAAAGTTAAATTTAATTTAATCTAATCGAATAACTTTAATCTCAGCCAAACCGATTTACTCACGAACAAATAAAACACTGAAAAAGCCAAACAACACTTTTAAGTTATCAAAGTGACTTATACATGTTTAACCTGAGTAGTGAAAGACTGCGGGAGTTTGAAGACGATGTGTCGATCGGCTCAGATATTTGAAGTTTACACAGCTACATTCTCACCTGAAAATATGTTAAAGGTTTTTTGCGACCCAGAAAGAGTAATAAGAGCAATATTAAAACTAAGTAGCTGCAGCCATTGTTGGAAACTGGAATAGGCTGGGCCGCGCTATGAATTCTGCGATATGGTTTTTCAATTTTGTTGTCTGGGTGGAAAATCGGGAGAAATTCGGGAGAATGGTGGCTCCGGGAGATTTTCGGGAGGGGCACTGAAATTCGGTATTCTCCCGGAAAAATCGAGAGGGTTGGCATGTATGGTTGTGGCAACATCACTAACCTTGTCAAACACCTCAGAGTAAATCATATCACAGAATATGACGAGCGTATATTGAGGCGAACTGAAGAGGAGGAGAGGGACAGGTGCTGCTAGGGCGAGACAGACGTCTCTCACGGAGTCCTTCAGTGCTGCAGGCAGGCAACGTGTTCAAATAGCACAACTTCAGTTTTTTTTATTTCTATATGATGAACTCTGCATTATTAAGTGATAAGAACAAGTAATCTGATGTCCTGTAATCATTATGACGCTATAATTTGAGATACAATAAATAAAAGTTTTTGTACAAAGTATCGGTATCGGATCAGTATCGTCGATACCACCCTGAATATTACTTGGTATCGGATCGGAAAGGAAATCAGTGGTATCGCACATCACTATTGAGTACAACAAGTACAGTGTTGTGCTCATGAATATACATTGACTAGTGTGTAATTTACATCCTCAGGCAAACTGATGTGTTCTCCCAAACCTGGAAGGAATTTTTATTTGTGGCTGCACCTTCAGACTCATATACAGTACGTTTTATTGTCTAAGAAGGGTTCCCCTTCAAAGAAGCAACGATATGAAGAAAAGAAACAATCTGACTTATGTTGGGATAAAATGAGTGTAAATATTTGTACAGTAGCCTTTTTCAAATAAAAGGACTTTCAGAGAGAGAAGGATTTTAAGGGGATGACGGGACGATGAAGCGACCGGGCAAAGTACAAGGCAGAGAGGTAATTCAACCAAACAGTCTGATCTCTATGTCACAGTCACACTGCTGTGTGTCCCTGATAAAGAGACCAGTGAGTGCTACTCCTAGTTTTAATATAAGGGGGTAATAGTAGAAAAGTTGCTTTCTTACTGAACTGGATGTCATCTTGGCACATGAAGTTTTAACATAATTATGTCTGGGAAAAACATGTAATCTGCTGGCATCTAGTGGTGACATACTGTAATTACAAGACTCTGCTCATTGAGCTCCTTTTGTGTCTGTATGGATCTTAGCTGGACCCGTGTTTGAGTCATCACCAGCTGCTATAGCAGCTCTGATGTGGTCTTCACATCAGAGTAAATTTTCAGTAACACCTAAAGTGATGAGTTTTGTTGGAGGAAGGGGAACAGGAGACTTAGGGTCACTTAAAGGCAGATCCTTCACCAGAGTAACAGGTTATCTGTCGTGCACCCTCTAAGCAGCAGCTGGCAGCAGTGACATACTAATTACTGTGGTAGTCTTTAGCCCACATGCTACAGGTTCAAGTAAAACATGATGCTTCTAATAATTCCCCCCCCCCCCCCCCCCCCCAAAATGATGAATTAAAAAAAATGGATGAGATAAGAAATGAATGACAGGTTGTTGATCAACTTTTAATATATATGTATTTTTTAAACAAATATTTAACTCAGTTTTCAGTTAAATTCACAACAAAGCACAAAGAAACAAGAAATTACACATTAGTGAAGGGTACAAAGTTTGATCTCAAATAATGAAATGACTTCTAGGTAAAAAGGTCTGGCTGCTGAGTCCTCCCACCATGACTGGTACATTCCAGCTCTGTGCCACACCTCTGTTATATGCTGAAGTAAAAAACAAAACACTTCAATAAAACACACACCTGTGCATACACAACTTGCTCCTCTGGCATGCTTCCTCTATCCTCTGTCCTACATATCAATTTCACAACTTATGATTTTTTGGTCATAGGAAGGAGGACGAGGAGACAAGAAGGCACAAATTAGTAAAACAACTTATAGTTAACAAGTCCTCCCAGGTTCAACTTTTTATTGCTTGTGATTTTTTTTCTGTGTGTGTGTAGTCAATTTCTAATGAGCTTCTGTTCTTTTTAATAACCTCCCTCCTCCCAGTAATGTTTGTTACACCAACAGACCTATAAATGTTTGTCCTCTAGCCATAAAGATTTGGATTTTGAATATTATTGCGTCTGTTGTTCTGCTTTTTTGTCCACAGTCATTGCAGCTAGAATGCATTAAAGCTCTACGGCCTAGTCAAGGAAGAGTTTGCAAATAAACGCAATAATAAACCGTGATTCACCATGGCAACAAAACAAGAACAGAATTTTAATCCACTACAGAAAAAAAATCAATTTTCTTAATGGATAGAATTAATATCATCATTAGTTTTATATTTAACTTAAAAAAAAGAAAAACATTTCAATCTCTGAATTTGAAACACTGTCCCTTTCAAAAATAGAAAAGTAAAGGCAGACATGGTAGCAATAATGTCTTAACTTCTTTTTTAGGATTAAGAGCCAGCCTCAAATAGATTTATATTATAACTTATACCAAACATCATAGGGATGTGAGTGATTACACCATTGTTGCCACTGTCACAATAATTTTGAATAGAAATAATTGAGTTACTTTTATGAATCACTGAAAGCAGAAATTCTGTTGGTACAGGTTGATTCACTGTATGCAACAGCTTTCAGCTACCTTAACAGCTACATCCATCACTTGTACTACTCCATCTATTGCCTCTGCAACTACTCCAGCAGCTCCTTCTACTACTTCTATTTCCACTCCTTCAATTGATGCTTCAGCCATGCCCTCTACTGTTACTGAAAGAGCTTCCTCAGACAATGCTACCTCCTCAGCCGCCTCCTCTGCTGCTGACAGCACCGCCCCATCGGTTTCTTCTTCGACTGCTGTTGTTACTGCTTGTCCTCCTGCTTCTTCTTCTGCCGTCACTGCCACTTCTGGTTTTTCTCCCATTACTGATATGGTTATGGATTGTGTCATTTCCACTTTTACTTGCTCACTTTCTTCTTCTTCTTCTTCTGCTGGCACATCTGTTTCTATAGTTGGTAAAACTTCTGCAGTCCCAGTTTCTTCTTCAAATAGTTCCTCTGTTCCATCTTCTACTTCTTCTTCTACGACTTCTTCTTCCAGTGTAGCCGCTTCATCTGTTATTGATGCGCTCACTTCCTTTTCATTTGTCTTCCTAAAAATTGTAAATAGTTTTGAGAAAAAATTAGCTGCCGTTCTTCCTCCAGCTGCTCTTTTTTCCACTGCTGTTTCTTTTGTTGGAGTTCCTTTATTAGGTGTGGATACTGACTGTGTTTGTGCTTTTCCTCCTGCCTTTCCCACAGTACTTGTTTTTTCCTTCGACACGATCCCTTTTCTTTTTTTCCTTACTGCTTGTTTAATTGCACCGACTCCTTTTATAGCTAGAGGTACAAGTGCAACACACTCCAATCCACCAAGCAAAGCTGCAATTAGCAGGCCCTTACCTGCGATGTGTGCAAATTTAGCCACACGCTGTTTATAGATGACAATTTTAGCTCTCTCCATGGCTTCTTCTGAAGACCCTGATTCTTGTCTAATGCGCTCTGCCTCTTTGTGTATATCTGTATCTATTGCTTGCAGTATCTCATTAGTGTAATATCCACCTTTGTTTTCCATCACTATATCATCAATGGTTTTGAGAAGCTGTTCCACTTGGAACTTGTTGCTCCTGTATTCATTCTTTGCCTCATTATTCCAGTATTTATTATCTATAACGTGGCATCGGCGTCCACACTTTTGAATGAGATCAGCCAGGCATTTGCTCTGACTGACGAACTCTTCAATTTTCATTTCCTCCAGCAGTTGGTCACCGTGAGTGAAAAGAATTACAGCATACCGTAAAACCTCCTTGGAGAAATGCTGGAACATGTTTTCGATGACAGACTTTTCATGATCTGTGAATTTCTCCACTTTAAGCACAATGAGAAAAGCATGAGGACCAGGAGCGCACTCAACAATACATTGCAGTATGTTGGGCTTCATGTCCTCTTCTGATCTGCCTGTGTCGAAGAAGCCGGGCGTGTCAACCAAAGTTATGGATCTTCCGTTAATGAGTTTGGACTTTGCTTTACAAAAGCTCGTCTCTGAGTCAGGGGAATGGCCCATTTTGAATGCGGTTTCTCCAAATAAAGTGTTTGCAACGCTGCTTTTTCCAGCTCCCGTTTTCCCGAGGAGGACAATCCTCCGTGTTGGTGGCACTACAAAAAAAAAAGGTTTCAGAGTAACTTTTTTTTTTTTTTTACATTTTGTTTCTTGCTTCATCTCTAATGTTGCAACTGGCATCAACAAATGCTTTTTCAACTCTATTCCTCAGAGACAAAAATGCTTTGGATAAGCATGACAGGCTCAGTCAGTACTCATATTACACTCTGCTCACTTGCTGTCTAAATACGTTATCTATGTCTCTGTCAAGTTTTTAGATAAAATTTGAAGTTCATAGAAATTAGAACTAGAAATTTAGGACATTAGATCTTACAAATTACCTGCTCAAATTGCCACCTGGATTATCATCTAAAAGGACAAATGCTATCTACACATAAAATATAAACTATATTTACTACAAGTGTATGTCTGCCACCTTCAAGGGTATGGAAAGTATTTAATCACACATCATTTAGACATAAGAAAAATGGCAGTTTAAAAATACAGCAAATAAAGTGAGCAAAGGAAATCAAGTGGTCTATTACGTGTGTGTGCAGCAAAACAGCAACAAAAACCCCCCAAATAAATATATTTTAAAAGACAAAAAAATGCCAGATTGAAGCATGGAGATTGAAATATCTTGGGATTATATTGCCACAGCCACTTCTCAATGCATATAGTTTCAGCTTTCTTTACTATCAAGAGATAGTGAGTCATCGTTATGGATAGTTATTAAATAACCTGAGCCTAGGACACGGCATAATGTTAAAATACTAGACAACTGGAAGTAACAATAAAAGGAATGCATCCTTAACATAGAATACATTAACACGGTTGATAGAATTGTTTTTATTTTCTTGAATTATTAACACAATTTTAGTCACAGTGCTGCAAATAAAATTTGTATTGCAGTAGCTTACAAAAAGTAGTTCTGTAAAAGAAATTTTGAAATTTTGTTCATTTTGATTCATGGATATGTGTGACGAATAAAGTAGCTGCAAAAGTACATGGATAATATAATCAGAGATAATAGAAAAAACTTAACTTACCATCCATGTTGCCTAAAAAGAGAGAGAAATGCAAGAGGTGGATAGACCCTCAAGTCTAAGTGCTTAATGTCCCTTAGTTATCTGTTGTAATGTCCTATGATAAGTAATGTCCCATATGTATGCTATTGGCTGCCTCTACTTTTGCTTCCATACTTATACTGGTCGACTTCTTTATTGGCTGACAGTGGCTAAACTGCAATAACCTGTGAATGTGAGACAAGAGGCAATGTTTAACAAGATTGGCCTGTAAGGGTGTTATGGTCCCACTATTAAAATTTTACTGAAACACCAGGGTACATCCCAGCCACTGCTATCCAGATCCAATGGCCACTGGATATTTACACTACCAGTCAAGAGTTTGGACACATCTTTTCATTTAATGGTTATTCTTTATTTTCACAATTATTTAAATTGTAGAATTTGGCTTAGTGTGCCTACCATTTTGAATAAATCCACAACAGTGTCACTATCAAAGCACCCCCACACCATCACACCTACTCCTTCATGCTTAACGGTGGGAACCATCCATATAGAGACCATCCTTTCACCTTTTCTGTGTCGCACAAAGACATAGCAGATGGAACCAAAGATCTCAAATTTGGACTCATCAGAGATGAGTCATGTAGAGATGTGTCTACTACTAGAACTCTGTGTGGCATTTATCTGGGCTAATCTGAGTTGTTGTTAACTTGAAAAATTAAGAAAAAGCATTAAATGAGAAGGTGTGTCCAACCTTTTGCTGGTAGTGTATTTATCTATTTAGAATAATTGCATCTTTAAGCTTTTTTCAAGGGTATTAGTCGCATCTTCTTATACTACACAATCGGGATCTCCTGGTGTTGACAATGGCATTATTATTTTTGTATTCCATATTATATATCCTGTTTCACTGTAACCCGGAGAAAGTATATAATACAGATACTCATACACATGCAAACACTCTAATGGCCAGTTAAGTGGTGATGTGCAAGTATTAGGTTCACAAAAGACAAATTCACTCTGAAGCAGAAGTGAAATACCCAGAAACTGCCCTATAGGTGCAACTTTTATCATATTTAGAGTTCAAAGTTACTTGCACTACTCATACCTCTAAAGTTCACTGAAGCATTCAAAACCATAAATCATGATAATAAAGATACACTGATTGAAAGAATTCCCATAATCCCTATCATAAATGACACCGCATTCCTGAATAAGACTGAAAACAAAACTAAAGGTTTGTCTTACAGCCCTTTACACAGAAAGAAAAAAAAACTGTAATAATGAGATGTGTGGACATTGTTGGTTGTTCTAACAATAAAGTTCTGGAGTACAGAACAGATAAGGTAAAACAACATTGCAAACAGAGGCTGAAAGACTACTCCTGATGCACGAGGCTCATGTGGAAAGGTAATGACAGAGTACTACAATTGTCCTTGGACCCACTAGTAGGCCTCTGTGTGTCAGAATCGACACTCTGGACCATATCATGATTTACACTGACATTTCTTTTTATTCCTACATGATTTTCCCAATCATTGGGGTTGAAGAAGAAGGCTATGTCTGATCACAGTATGACAATCATGAGTATGTATAGTCTTCAATGTAAAATTCTTTTATTCCTTTAAGACTTTATGAACGTTGGACACATAAGCCAAAAGTGAAATGTGATGATAATATGACAAAGGTCAATGTGAGGTGGGGCCTGGTCTCTTATCTACTTAAGTAAACTACGATATCACGTTGGATCTATTACAAATGACATCTTGTGTAACAGGATCATACAGAGGCCAAAGGAATGATATACCTCTAATGTTGGACACCATATCTGGTAGATATGATAGATACTTTGAAGAACAAAAGAATCTATAATTCTCTGATATTGTTGAATTGAAATTTCAGGCTGTATGTATTAGTTATTTGTGTGTTAGAGAGATGATAGTGAAATAGTACAGCATAGGAGTGGACTTATGTAGTACACATAAGGAACAGAGGTCACTGACTTAGACACAAGATCTGCCCCTGTAGTATAAATATAAACAGTCAGTCTGTCCATACATACATACTCTGCATCTTATCTAGGTTTGGGTGGTGGGGGCAGCAGTCCAAGCTTCTCCCCAGCCACCTCCTCTAGCTCTTCCATGAAACAGAGCCAGCTGAAAGATATATTCTTATCAGTATGCTGTGGGTCCAGGACGAAACAACCCACCTAGCGGGTGTCTCCTTCTTAGATGCTTTCACCACGTTAACTGTTTTATTTTCAGCATGGAGAAATAACATCTCTGCTTCTCACCATATTTCAGAGACAAAGCCCACACACCCTGCTTATTTCTGGTGCGTCTATCTACTTGTACTCAGAAAAAAAAGAGAAGATTAAGTGACATGGTTACATTGTTAAAACAACTCCTCCCAGAACTATATTTACTCTTTAAATAAAAGTGACTTGACTTGATTTATCTGACTTACTTTGTCAAAGACTTGTCTTTTTGTCTGTGGCTTATGTGCTGACATGCTGAATGTGGTTGTGTTTACATAATGGGCACACAGGTTTGGGATAGAAGAAAGGATTAAAGGGGTGGTGTCTGCGTCTTTTAATAGATGATACTGTGACTGTGATTTGAAAGAAATGAAAGAAAGAAGGAAATTTGTGTTTACAGGCTTTATAATGAAAAACCGGTATTAATTGTGTCCTTGTTATATGCATGTCTTTCTAGTATACTGGGGTTTCTCATAATAATAATGGAAAGTTGGACCGTCTGTCTTTCATAAACAAACAGAGTGGAGACATCTTAAAAGCTTGTAAAAGGAGTTATTTAAAAAACATACCAATCTTTAGGAGAGACAATGTAATACATTTTGAAGGCTAAAGCATAGCAAATACTATAAATACCAAATCACGGTATATTATAACCAGCTCCCAGGTTGATATAATATTGTTCACCCTAAGAAACTACAGAGATTCATCAATAGTTTTTTTTTTATTGCTGGAAGAAAAGAAATAAATTCAGATATATACATTTCCATTTAATATGTACCTGTTTCATTGAATTGTAGTATGACATAATCAAGTTTAAATCAAAGCATTTACACAAGTTCACTCCTGAAGGTCTTAAAATGTGTGTTTATTTATAAGTTGCTTAAAATATTTTTTCAAATTCATAGTAATTTATTATTCTGCTTACAGCTGACAGAAATGATTAAGAAGTGAATACCAACAAATATAATGTTTTACAAATATATTGTTTTACATCTGTGTTTATTGATGTACTTTGATAGATTGTAAAAAAAAAAATGCATCAGCATCTATAACCAATTGTATAAAGAAAATTATTCTTGAAAAGTACCTGTACTTGCTAATATTTAACTGGAACAAAGTAGTGTAAGTGTTTAGCAAATGCTACTTTTCCTTGACTAAATACCTAAATAGTTCCTCTACTGCCACTATCTCTACTTATAACGTAATTACACAAGTCATAAGAAAACAACACTCCTTTCTCTGCTCTCTTTGCTTTCCACTCTCTGTCGTTGTCATGATCCTAACCATTATTTAACAGTGTGTTCCAGGACAGCTTTAGCAGCTTTCTGAAAGGCTTCCGATGCACTTTCTGATTGTTCAGCTGCAGCATATCCTAACCGACCTCCCTCTAACCCTTTCTGTATAGCAGCCAGTGATACTGTTGCATCTGTCTGCTCCTGCAGATTCAAAAAAGTTGATGTGACCATCTTTGCCACACCAAGAAAGGCTCCAACCAATACGCCTGTTGCCGTACCTGCAAATATAATCAGCAGCTTGTTCATCACACCCTTTTTAGCTTCAATTGCAATCTGTTCAACCGACATGTTTGCTGATGACTTTTTAATAAGCTCTTCCTCTTTCTGTAGTTCACTTTCTATCTTTTGTAGCATCTTATTGGTGTAGCAGCTTCCATTGTTTGCCTCACTTATTTTGTCTATTGTCCTGAGTATCTCTGCTACTTGGAACCGATTGCTCCTGTAGTCATCTTCTTTGTTGTTTTTCCAGTATTTATTATCAACAACATGGCATCTGCCTCCACACTTCTCCACCAGATTGCTGAGCTCTTTGTTATGACTGATGAATTCCTCGATTCTCGTTCCCTCTGGGAGCTGGTCGCCATGAGTGAAGATAACAGCAGCGTATTTCATAGCATCTTCAGAGAAATCTTGACATATTCTTTTGATTACATCTTGCTCCTGCTGTGTAAATTTCTCCACTTTGAGGACGATGAGAAAAGCATGAGGTCCGGGAGCGCACTCTGTCATGCACCTCACTATCTCATCCCTGAGTAATTGCTCAGACATGCCTGTGTCAAAAATACTGCAAGTGTCAATAAAACTGATGTTATTTCCATTTACAGACTTAATTACTAAACGGGGCACACTTATTTCAGAAACGGGTGAATGGCATACGTTGAAGACATTCTCTCCCAGTATGGTGTTGGCCAGGCTGCTTTTCCCAGCCCCAGTTTTTCCGAGTAGAACAATCCTCTTTGAAGTCAGTGCTGGAAGACAAGAAACACTTGTGTAAATGAAGAGATGTAGAAGTCAATTTCAAAATGTCTTGTTGGTTTGCTGCTGAATTTGCTGGTTATGTTTTATTTTATGTTTTTGCTTGAGTAAATGTATTTTCTATGAAATTTCCTGTTAAATGGATATTTAGAGGATGTGTGCTCATGATATTCACCCCTTATACCTGGCTTACTGATCTGAAATAAGTGATGAGATGATGGGAAATGTATTAATTTTGTATGTGTAAATCAAATTACTACTAATAGTAATACTAATGCTTCCACTAATAATAATAATAATAAAAACCAATAGTAATAGTAATGCATTTTATTTCAGGCACTTTTCAAATCACTTTGCATCATCTAAAATAAGACAATGGGAAATTTGTGTGACAGACAGATAATGATCAGAGTTTGTTAGTTTAAAGAGATGTGTTTTAAGATGGGATTTGAAATTAGAGACCAAGATCAATATTGAATATTACTGGTGAGGAGTTGAGGCAACTGCAACTGTAAAACATACTGAAGCAGGAGGGTGCAATAAGAACAAACTAATGAACATAGATCATGCGTGTGTAAGTTAAATGTAGTACACAGTGTTACAAAATTGTTACAATAGCAACAGGCTTCAACAACTGAGAACCTCAGATGTATGACATCACATCCAGTAACATTCAAGTACAGACAAGTGCATCAGTTCGAGGATTGAACTGGAAATGCCTGACTGACAAAACATTATGTCTGTATTTTGCGATTGATGGTGTTAACAGTTGATTTGCAGAGTGTCTGTGTCACATATGGTCAAAGTGCATGCAGCTGAATTTGTGTAGGTCCATCACTAAACAGTAATGAGTTATTAACAAGCAGTAATAAGTTACGGTGAAAACTGTGTTTGCTGTGTTCCTGAAATGATAACAATTTAATCTGAGTGTAATAACAAGACATTTATTTTTCTAAAGCTTTTTAATGTAAATACACAGATCAGGGTCACAAGTCACCCTTTGTTTTCTGCGTTCTTCAGCCATATTAGCTTCAAACTCCACTTTACGGGCTGTGAAACTGCTGTTACAGAAGCCACACTATGCTGAAAAGACCCCAAGATCAAAAACTGAAGAGATGGAAGAAATTTTGTTGCCTCTTCTATTTTGAGTACTTTAAAGTCAGGGGTTCCAGATCATGTCTGAGTCCATTAAACAAACTTGACGGTTTGGTAAATTTCCTATCACAGCTTTGTCAGATTAGCTACTCCAAATCACCAGTTTGCTGATTCTGAAGATGAATTATACCTGCTGTTTAGGGCTGCCACAATGTCAGATTCAGGCTTAAGTGTGACCAAAAGAATTCACAACAATTTTATTACCATCAGATTATATATAATTACAATAAAGTGTAGAAACGAGGAGAGAACCTGTAACCATAACTGCACAATTAGCACAATTATAAGCATAATGTGTGTTACCATAAATGCCATAAGTTACTGGGTATTTGTCATGCACCCTTGTGCATCATGGAGGCTGAACAGAAAATGAGAAAGTACACATATGTGGTTTCTATATCACATCACACCGACTGTTCACAGCAGGCCAAAACGACCTTCAGACCACTTCAGAAATATCCTGGTGATCCTGATGGCAAGGCTGCCCCTCTCTAATATTTGGAGCAATTAATTGATTCATTTAGTTTTTTCCAATTAATCAGAAGCTAATAATTGTGTTTGTCAAAACAAAACATTTCCTTTAAACACATATGTGTTCCCTTTAATTGTATTTGATATAAAGTAAGCTTGACTGACCGTCCATGTTGTTAAAAAGAAATCACAGTCGTCACCGGGACCTCACGATGTCCTTGCCGTGTGTTTTTCACCTGCTCTCTTGCTCCACTTTGGCTTTGCTTTCGTTTGTCACTGGTCGAACTTGTTAACTGACATTGTAACTACACAAAACAATGAGCAACACCTCATGCTGCAGGCTGCAGTACACCCAGAAGATATGTTTTGCTGTAAATCCATGCAAACCCACAACATGTCACTGTATAACTGTTGATAATTTATGTATCAGAACTGGTCATCACATTAAACTGTAATGACGAGTACTGATATATGAAATGTGGACCGTTTTGTTTCTTGTGTAAGTGGTAATAGGGCTGAAAATCAAAAGCTGCATATAACACCAAAACTATTTATTTAAAAAAGGCGATTAATGGAAAAAATATAGTCTCATGGAGATACTTCAATAACTGTGATTGCACACTGAACTGTGACATAGTGTCAGTAAATCCTCTCAGTGCCTTGAAAAATAGAACAATTCAGAGGTTGAATAAGGGAGGGGTGAAATGTTTCTGTTCCTCATTCTAGTTAAACAAGTTTCAAACAAAGAAGGTATTTTTAATGAAGTTCAGTTTGAAAAATGCGAGAGTGATGCAGTCATTCCCTCTTGACAGTTTACTGTAATGCCTGTGAAGGTTTACTGTAAAGCTTCGCCATTAATACATAACTGCCATTATTAAACAATCAATCAGTGCATCACATCTAATTTCTTTTTTTGACAAATTCATAAAAATATAAAATATTTAGGGCTGAAAACATGTAGAAGCTCTAATAACTAAGTCAATTTTTACACCCACTCCAAAGTCTTACAATCAGAAACCAAACCTGTGGTCTGAATATGAGCTAGAAGCTAAATTTTGGTGAAACTACTAATCATGGCCTCAAAAGAGTGAAATTGGGGGGTTTTTACATTTACAAGGCTAACATGTAATTTTGAAGAAAAATATTTTATATTTCTATGGTTAACGTAATTAAATCATGTACAATCTGCATGAAATTCAACAACTTAAAAATTGCTACATTTATTCTTGTTGAGATGACGTGATACAATCTAGGGAGAGTCGTTGGTTACCTGCCTTGCTAAATTCACAAGATCACACAAGATTGCAAACCGCAGGAAAATCACTGGGGTTATAAGAGGACGAAAAGCTTAAACACACCATGTACATGCTATTGCTATTTATTGTGGCTTAACCTATCAAGGACAAAAACATTAAGAAAATTCAGTATCAAACCTTGTAGCTGTCATACTACTTTATGTCTGGAGTGACAGCTCGATGGGTGTTAGCACTGTTGCCACAAAAGCAAGAAGCTCCTGCAAATCCATCAACTGGTCAGGATCTTTCTGTGTGGAGTTAGCAATTTCGCACTGTGTGCCTCTCTGGGTACACACAATATGTGGGGTTAGGTTAATGATTCTAAATTACCCATAGATGTGAATGTGAGAGTGAAATGTTGTCTGTAAATAGACTGGCAACCTGTCCAGGGTGTGCACCACCTCTCGCCTGATGACAGCTTGAATAGACTCCTGCTGCCCTGCGACACCTATAAGGACAAACGTTAAAGGATGGATGGAGTGATGTTCTAAATCCATTAAATTATGTTAACCAGACTCTGAGTTTGTTGAACATTCGAAAAAAAAAACCCTCTTTAAACAAACCTAAAATAATCATGGAAAGGATTTCCACGTTAATAAATGTCCCCCTATTAGTATTAAGTACTTTTGTTGGTCTAATGTGATTTGCATGGGTTGGATCAACTCAATGAAATCAAATAAATTTTTGATTTGGCCTCTCCAAATATGGCATTAGCCACTGCTTTACGTAACGGCGGTACATGTATTCCGTTACTCCCCAACACTGCCTACAATCATTATATGAAGATATGTCTGAAGATATGTCTGTGTATGTACCTGTTAAGAAATAGAGAGATATTTTTAATGTGTATCTGCTCATTAGATTGTTTTATGTACTTTAATAATGAAGGCTTGTAGAGCAAGGCCACTTTTGACTCACAAACTAAGTGCTCAGCCAGACTGAAAAACAGGAAGTTTTAGTGCACAGGCATATTAATAGATAAGACACAGAAAAGAGGAACTTTGCCATATAAGCAATGTTTGAAACTGTGAGTGACGTGTGTGACGTCTGAAGTACAGAAATAACACCATATAAGACACATGTTGAGCTAAAAATGTTAGAGATCCTGCAACTGACGTTTGGGCTGTGCAGGGGTCTCTCGCTTCCGCAAGATGATTGAATAAAAAGAAATATAAATGTTTTAACACACTATGAGTCAGTTTTCTCTGTTCTATCACGGGGACAAAATAATCGGGGTTTAATATACCCCATCTCCTCCTTAGCCAGTGGTCCTGTCTCAACATTTTGTGCGAACCTGGTCACAGATATGTTTCTAAATAAACAGATTTATTCTAAATCCCAATTATTTTAATTTTTGTATAGTTTATATACATTTGATCAAAAACTAGAAATCTGGTACTGTTTTCTTCTTTACGTGCAAACTTAACTTAACACACACACACACACACATATATATATATATGTATATATATATATATATGTGTATATATATATATAGCTAAGGAACAGCTAAGATACTGCGCAGGACCCTCAAGCTCCCAGGCCTCTGGTAGAGGACCCGAGCTTGAAGGATAAACCGCCCGCAGGGGCGTGCTGGGTAAATACTATATATATATATATATATATATATATATATATATATATATATATATATATATATGTGTGTATGTATGTGTATGTGTATATATATATATATATATATATATATGTATATGTATATGTATGTATATATATATATATATATATATTAGGGGTGCAACGATACACAAAATTCACGGTTCGGTTCGGTTCGATACTTTGGTGTCACGGTTCGATATTTTTTCGATACAAAAAAAATGTTCATGCCTTTTTAATGTGTCATTTATTAAAATTATAAATATATATTTTAACTCAAAAGTACAGTTTTTAAATTTAACCCTAACCCTTGTGCGCGTTTTTTATTTTGACAGCGAATGCGCACCTGCGGACCACTTATGTGCAGCCCTGGTTATTTAGCTCGTCATATTGCAGCCACAGAAATTCTTTTGTCCATGAAACCATGAAGCTGCACTTTCTTTTTGCCTTATAGTCTGATTTGTCATAACTTCTCCGTTTTGTGGTAAGCTTTTCTTTGGCTGTCACTTCTTCACCCTGACCTGTCTTATTTGGCTCAGAAGAAATGAAATATATATCCTGCTGCTTTTACACATGCACTCACATAAGCTCAGCGATTCTCTGCGCGATCAACCTCTCACATGTTTAAGCTTGCTGCGGGAGATTTCACTTGTCATGTTTGCATAGTAAGCTAACGATTAATAAGACGATGTCAGAGGAATTGGTGCACAAATTTTCATCACTCACAGATCAGTGCTGTCGCTCTCTATACACAGTTCGCGCGATTGCAAAGTGAAAGCAAAAAAACAAGCGCAAATTCAAACGCGATTTCAATATGTCACATATTGACAGTGGCTCACCGATGCCAATGACATAATTACCCAGCTACATTTCTGAAAGAATGCAAAAGCATTGACATATATTTTTCTTCCTACAATAGCCCGACGGGCAGGGAAGAGATAGATTTTGGTAGCCCGACTGAAAAAAATCGCTAGCCCCAGGACGTCAGGCTAGCGATATTGCAAGCCCTGTATCTGATTGAGGAATCACTCATCTTTGGAAAAGAGAGTTTATTACAGAGAAATGTCTCTTTCCAAAATAAAAGCTCTACTATCCGCTTCTTCTGGGCTATATTCTCAGCAGCATAAGGAGAATCATTTGCTAACAGCTGTCTAAATGACTCGGCTAAAGTTAGTAGCATGCTTGTTGTTTTTGTCTTTGCACTAGGATGATGTCGGCGTAAATGTGCAGTCATATTCGTTGTGTTCCCACTAGTGATTTCAGGTTAATCTCGTTGAAATGACCTTAACGCCACAACACGGCAAATCTCCGTTAACGAGCTACCGCCGATCGCCCCGTGCATGGGGCTAGACGGCCAACACGTTAACGAGCTAACTGCGCTAACACACTAGCTCCCACCCATGTAATTGAGCATTGCACGGCACATCCAACATACTGTTTTACTTTAGTCCATGACTCGCTTACCTTCAGGGTCATACGTCACATGAAAACCAAAATAATTCCAAACGCCAGATCTGGAGAGCTTAACTTCTGTCTTGCTAGCTTGCCCTGCGCTCTTCCTTCTGACTATGCTGTCTGTGTTGAGCACTCAGTGGATCTGCGCTCGACAGTGCAGCCTAGGCGGAGTAGTCGAACGCAGATTCACTGAGCGCTCAACACAGACAGCATCGTCAGAAGGAAAGTTGATAAAATAAATTACAAATGTTGTATTATTCGATACATATGCGTACCGAACCGAAAGCACTGTATCGAACGGTTCAATATCGATACGAATATCGTTGCACCCCTAATATATAAAAAAAACACCCAGCACGCCCCTGCGGGCGGTTTATCCTTCAAGCTCGGGTCCTCTACCAGAGGCCTGGGAGCTTGAGGGTCCTGCGCAGTATCTTAGCTGTTCCCAGGACTGCGCTCTTCTGGACAGAGATCTCCGATGTTGTTCCCGGGATCTGCTGGAGCCACTCGCCTAGCTTGGGAGTCACCGCACCTAGTGCTCCGATTACCACGGGGACCACCGTTACCTTCACCCTCCACATCCTCTCGAGCTCTTCTCTGAGCCCTTGGTATTTCTCCAGCTTCTCGTGTTCCTTCTTCCTGATATTGCTGTCATTCGGAACCGCTACATCGATCACTACGGCCGTCTTCTTCTGTTTGTCTACCACCACTATGTCCGGTTGGTTAGCCACCACCATTTTGTCCGTCTGTATCTGGAAGTCCCACAGGATCTTAGCTCGATCATTCTCCACCACCCTTGGGGGCATCTCCCATTTTGACCTCGGGACTTCCAGGTTATACTCGGCACAGATGTTCCTGTACACTATGCCGGCCACTTGGTTATGGCGTTCCATGTATGCCTTGCCTGCTAGCATCTTGCACCCTGCTGTTATGTGCTGGATTGTCTCTGGGGCATCTTTACACAGCCTGCACCTGGGGTCTTGCCTGGTGTGATAGACCCCAGCCTCTATGGATCTTGTGCTCAGAGCTTGTTCTTGTGCTGCCATGATTAGTGCTTCTGTGCTGTCTTTCAGTCCAGCTTTGTCCAGCCACTGGTAGGATTTCTGGATATCAGCCACCTCCTCTATCTGCCGGTGGTACATACCGTGCAGGGGCCTGTCCTTCCATGATGGTTCCTCGTCTCCCTCCTCTTTCTTGGGTTTCTGCTGCCTGAGGTATTCACTGAGCACTCGGTCAGTTGGGGCCATCTTCCCAATGTATTCTTGGATGTTCGTTGTCTCATCCTGGACTGTGGTGCTGACACTCACCAGTCCCCGGCCCCCTTCCTTCCGCTTAGCGTACAGCCTCAGGGTGCTGGATTTGGGGTGAAACCCTCCATGCATGGTAAGGAGCTTTCTTGTCTTTATGTCAGTGGCTTCTATCTCCTCCTTTGGCCAGCCTATTACCCCAGCAGGGTACCTGATCACGGGCAGGGCGTACGTGTTGATGGCCCGGATCTTGTTCTTACCATTCAGCTGACTCCTCAGGACTTGCCTGACCCTCTGCAGGTACTTGGTGGTTGCAGCTTTTCTAGCGGCCTCTTCATGGTTCCCATTCGCCTGCGGGATCCCCAGGTACTTGTAACTGTCCTCTATGTCTGCAATGTTGCCTTCTGGTAGTTCAATCCCCTCAGTTCTGACTACCTTCCCTCTCTTTGTTACCATCCGACTACACTTCTCCAGTCCGAACGACATTCCAATGTCATTGCTGTATAGCCTGGTAGTGTGGATCAGTGAATCGATGTCTCGTTCACTCTTGGCATACAGCTTGATGTCATCCATGTACAGGAGGTGGCTGACAACTGCTCCGTTCCGTAGTCGGTATCCGTAGCCAGTCTTGTTAATGATCTCACTGAGGGGGTTCAGGCCTATGCAGAACAGCAGTGGGGACAGAGCATCTCCTTGGTAGATCCCGCACTTGATGGTGACTTGTGCTATGGGCTTGGAGTTGGCCTCTAGTGTTGTACGCCACATCCCCATTGAGTTCCTGATGAAGGCTCTTAGGGTCCCATTGATCTTGTACAATTCTAGGCATTCCAGTATCCAGCTGTGGGGCATTGAGTCATAGGCCTTCTTGTAATCAATCCAGGCAGTGCACAGGTTGGTCAGTCTGGTCTTGCAGTCTCGGCTGATTGTTCTGTCTACCAGTAGCTGGTGTTTTGCACCTCTGGTATTCTTGCCAATTCCTTTCTGTGTCCCGCTCATGTATTGACCCATGTGCCTGTTCATCTTAGCCGATATGATGCCTGACAGGAGCTTCCATGTAGTACTGAGGCAGGTTATTGGTCGGTAGTTGGAGGGGACCGGTCCCTTCTTGGGGTCCTTGGGGATCAGGACCGTCCGGCCTTCAGTTAGCCATTCCGGGTGTCTCTCGTTAACTAGCAGCTGGTTCATTTGTGCTGCCAGACGCTCGTGGAGTGCAGTCAGCTTCTTCAGCCAGTAGGCGTGAACCATGTCGGGCCCTGGTGCTGTCCAACTCTTCATACTGGAGACCCTTTCTTGGATATCTGCCACTGTGATGGTTACTGGACCCTGTTCAGGGAGGTCGCTGTGGTCTGCCCTCAGATCCTCTAGCCACTGAGCATTGCCGTTATGGGTTGCATCCTTCTCCCATATGCTCTTCCAGTATTGCTCCGTCTCCAGCCTTGGTGGTGCTGTTCTCTTATTGTTCCCTTGCCACTGAGAGTACACCTTTGCTGGTTCTGTGGAGAACAGCTGGTTTATTCTCCTGCCTTCTATCTCTCTGGTGTACCTCCTCAAGCGGCTGGCCAAGGCTGTGAGTCTTTGCTTGGCAGTTTCCAAGGCCTCAGGTATGGACAGCTTGCTGTATTTCTTAGGCACCTTATTTGTCGCACCTTTCTGCAACTCCGTTAGTTGGCTAACCTCCCTCCGTGCTACTTTGATCTTGCCCTCTAGCCTCCTTCTCCATGGAGGGTACTGCCCCTTGTGGCTGTTCAACTTGTAGCCAAGCATCTCACTGATCACTGTTGCCGTATTGTAGATGAGCTTGTTAGTGTCGGTAATCGTGGCTGTAGGTATTGCCCGTAGTGCTGCATTAACATCATCTAGCAGACCTTCTGAGGGTACTTCACGTAATCTTGGTAACCGGCTACGGGGGATCCAGGTTTCAAGCTTGGCCATGATCCTATTTTTCAGGTCAGTTCCTCTCGCACTCAACGATCCTTCTCCTATCGCACTTGGGGCTATGTACCCAATCTCGGGTGATGATATCTCCCCCCTGACCTGGCGTCCTGACTCCTCCTTGCCGTAGCATTTGTGTTGTACCTCGTCAATCTCTAGCTGTGAGAGCAGTCCCTTCTTTCGAATGTTGGAACACTGAGCTACTAGTTGTTTCGCCGTCATTGTGGATGTTGGGTATCGAAGAATCCATAGGTCCCTCATCCTATTCATGTAGCCCCTTCCGCCAAGGTTACTTGCGTAGTAGCATTCCAACAACGCCCTGTTTTTGTCTCTTGCCCACCGATGCCTTCTTGTTCCAGTAGCCCACTTTTTGTCAGGGTGCCCTGGTTCCTCAACACCTGACGCGGACCTTGTTGATCCGGGCGACGTCCGAGCCGGCATGCCTTCATATTTATCTGTCTCGCTCATGTCTGCGGTAGGCTTGCTTAGCATAGGGGGTCTAGCCTTAGGACCCTTACTGGATACAGACGCCCCAGGCAGGAATCGAACTTGCGATCCTCTGTTCCAAAGGCGTGTAGTCTAACCACTACGATATATATATATATATATACCACTACCGACCAGTTGCTCTAACACCTGTTATAATGAAGTGCTTTGAGAAACTGGTCCGACGTCACATCATGTCCTGCCTGCCACCCACACTCGACCCGCTCCAGTTTGCATACAGAGCTAACAGATCAACTGAAGATGCCATTGCTACAACGCTCCACACCACCATCTCTCACCTGGAAGTGCAGGGCCGTTACGCCAGGCTGCTCTTTGTTGACTTTAGCTCTGCTTTCAATACGATACTCCCGGACAGACTAATAGATAAACTGCTGGAAATTGGACTTCCTTCCACCACCTGCCGCTGGATCAGAGACTTCCTCTCAGACCGTGTACAGAGAGTTAGAGTGGGGCCTCATCTTTCCTCAGCCCTCAGCCTCAACACCGGCTCTCCACAAGGCTGTGTACTCAGTCCCCTACTGTACACTCTGTACACACATGACTGTGTTAGTTCCCACCCAGACAACACAGTCATCAAGTTTGCAGATGATACCACTGTGGTGGGGCTCATCTCAGGGAGAGATGAGACTGCATACAGAGCTGAAGTTCAGAGGCTGTCAGATTGGTGTGCAGACAACAACCTGGACCTCAATACCACCAAAACAAAAGAACTGGTAGTTGACTTCAGAAGGAGGAAGTCCGAGCTGCAGCCTGTCAGCATCAACGGGGAGTGCGTGGAAAGGGTCTCCAGTTTCAAGTTTCTGGGTGTGCACATAGACACAGACCTCCAATGGAGCTCTAACACCTCTGCGGTCTTAAAGAAGGCCCAACAGCGTCTCCACTTTCTGAGAATCCTCAGAAAAATGGACCTGAAGAAGGAGCTGCTGACCGTCTTCTACCGCTGCTCCATTGAAAGTGTGCTGACATATTGCATCGGTGTGTGGTTCTCCAGCTGCACCACAGCACACAGAAAGGCACTCCAGAGGGTCATCAACATGGCCCAAAAAATCATTGGACATCCTCTTCCCTCCCTGAAGGACCTGTACAGCACTCGCTGTCTCAAGAGGGCACGCAGCATCCTACGGGACTGCACACACCCAGGACACCGGGTGTTTAAGCTGCTGCCGTCTGGCAGGAGGTTCAGGCTGCTGAGGTCCCGAACAAATAGACTCAAGGACAGCTTTTACAACAGGGCAATAGCCCTGATCAATGTAAATAGCTGACCTGACTGGATACCTCCCTGGACTTTTTAGGGGGAGGTAACAATGTTTAAAACGATAACAATAATATTTATATTTATAACAAGGTGCAATAATAATTAATGTGCAATAATAACAGTGTGCAATACACATACACTTATTCTTCTTTTTTATACTAAGTTAATATACTGTGTTGTGTTGTTTGTTACGTTGTGATGTGTCATATCGTGTCGTGTTGTGTTATATGTAGTGCCGACGTAGGACAGTTTCTCCAATTTCATTGTACTACTGTACTATGTATGACTGTGCAATGACAATAAAGAGTTATCTTATCTTATCTCTTATCTTATATATATATATATATATGTATATATATATATATATATATGTAGCAGCTGGATAGCGTAGTGGTTAGACTACACGCCTTTGGAACAGAGGATCGCAAGTTCGATTCCTGCCTGGGGCGTCTGTATCCAGTAAGGGTCCTAAGGCTAGACCCCCTATGCTAAGCAAGCCTACCGCAGACAGTACAACTAGTAGCTCAGTGTTCCAACATTCGAAAGAAGGGACTGCTCTCACAGCTAGAGATTGACGAGGTACAACACAAATGCTACGGCAAGGAGGAGTCAGGACGCCAGGTCAGGGGGGCGATATCATCACCCCCACCCGAGATTGGGTACATAGCCCCAAGTGCGATAGGAGAAGGATCGTTAAGTGCGAGAGGAACTGACCTGAAAGATAGGATCATGGCCAAGCTTGAAACCTGGATCCCCCGTAGCCGGTTACCAAGATTACGTGAAGTACCCTCAGAAGGTCTGCTAGATGATGTTAATGCAGCACTACGGACGATACCTACAACCACGATTACCGACACTAACAAGCTGATCTACAATACGGCAGCAGTGATCAGTGAGATGCTTGGCTACAAGTTGAACAGCCACAAGGGGCAGTACCCTCCATGGAGAAGGAGGCTAGAGGGCAAGATCAAAGTAGCACGGAGGGAGGTTAGCCAACTAACGGAGTTGCAGAAAGGTGCGACAAAGAAGGTGCATAAGAAATACAGCAAGCTGTCCATACCTGAGGCCTTAGAAACTGCCAAGCAAAGACTCACAGCCTTGGCCAGCCGCTTGAGAAGGTACACCAGAGAGATAGAAGGCAGGAGAATAAACCAGCTGTTCTCCACAGAACCAGCAAAGGTGTACTCTCAGTGGCAAGGGAACAATAAGAGAACAGCACCACCAAGGCTGGAGACGGAGCAATACTGGAAGAGCATATGGGAGAAGGACGCAACCCATAACGGCAATGCTCAGTGGCTAGTGGATCTGAGGGCAGACCACAGCAACCTCCCCGAACAGGATCCAGTAACCATCACAGTGGCAGATATCCAAGAAAGGGTCTCCAGTATGAAGAGTTGGACAGCACCAGGGCCCGACATGGTTCACGCCTACTGGCTAAAGAAGCTGACTGCACTCCACGAGCGTCTAGCAGCACAAATGAACCAGCTGCTAGTTAACGAGAGACACCCGGAATGGCTAACCGAAGGTCGGACGGTCCTGATCCCCAAGGACCCCAAGAAGGGACCGGTCCCCTCCAACTACCGACCAATAACCTGCCTCAGTACTACATGGAAGCTCCTGTCAGGCATCATATCGGCTAAGATGAACAGGCACATGGGTCAATACATGAGCGGGACACAGAAAGGAATTGGCAAGAATACCAGAGGCGCAAAACACCAGCTACTGGTAGACAGAACAGTCAGCCGAGACTGCAAGACCAGACTGACCAACCTGTGCACTGCCTGGATTGATTACAAGAAGGCCTATGACTCAATGCCCCACAGCTGGATACTGGAATGCCTAGAATTGTACAAGATCAATGGGACCCTAAGAGCCTTCATCAGGAACTCAATGGGGATGTGGCGTACAACACTAGAGGCCAACTCCAAGCCCATAGCACAAGTCACCATCAAGTGCGGGATCTACCAAGGAGATGCTCTGTCCCCACTGCTGTTCTGCATAGGCCTGAACCCCCTCAGTGAGATCATTAACAAGACTGGCTACGGATACCGACTACGGAACGGAGCAGTTGTCAGCCACCTCCTGTACATGGATGACATCAAGCTGTATGCCAAGAGTGAACGAGACATCGATTCACTGATCCACACTACCAGGCTATACAGCAATGACATTGGAATGTCGTTCGGACTGGAGAAGTGTAGTCGGATGGTAACAAAGAGAGGGAAGGTAGTCAGAACTGAGGGGATTGAACTACCAGAAGGCAACATTGCAGACATAGAGGACAGTTACAAGTACCTGGGGATCCCGCAGGCGAATGGGAACCATGAAGAGGCCGCTAGAAAAGCTGCAACCACCAAGTACCTGCAGAGGGTCAGGCAAGTCCTGAGGAGTCAGCTGAATGGTAAGAACAAGATCCGGGCCATCAACACCTATGCCCTGCCCGTGATCAGGTACCCTGCTGGGGTAATAGGCTGGCCAAAGGAGGAGATAGAAGCCACTGACATAAAGACAAGAAAGCTCCTTACCATGCATGGAGGGTTTCACCCCAAGTCCAGCACCCTGAGGCTGTACGCTAAGCGGAAGGAAGGGGGCCGGGGACTGGTGAGTGTCAGCACCACAGTCCAGGATGAGACAACGAACATCCAAGAATACATTGGGAAGATGGCCCCAACTGACCGAGTGCTCAGTGAATACCTCAGGCAGCAGAAACCCAAGAAAGAGGAGGGAGATGAGGAACCATCATGGAAGGACAGGCCCCTGCACGGTATGTACCACCGGCAGATAGAGGGGGTGGCTGATATCCAGAAATCCTACCAGTGGCTGGACAAAGCTGGACTGAAAGACAGCACAGAGGCACTAATCATGGCAGCACAAGAACAAGCTCTGAGCACAAGATCCATAGAGGCTGGGGTCTATCACACCAGGCAAGACCCCAGGTGCAGGCTGTGTAAAGATGCCCCAGAGACAATCCAGCACATAACAGCAGGGTGCAAGATGCTAGCAGGCAAGGCATACATGGAACGCCATAACCAAGTGGCCGGCATAGTGTACAGGAACATCTGTGCCGAGTATAACCTGGAAGTCCCGAGGTCAAAATGGGAGATGCCCCCAAGGGTGGTGGAGAATGACCGAGCTAAGATCCTGTGGGACTTCCAGATACAGACGGACAAAATGGTGGTGGCTAACCAACCGGACATAGTGGTGGTAGATAAACAGAAGAAGACGGCCGTAGTGATCGATGTAGCGGTTCCGAATGACAGCAATATCAGGAAGAAGGAACACGAGAAGCTGGAGAAATACCAAGGGCTCAGAGAAGAGCTCGAGAGGATGTGGAGGGTGAAGGTAACGGTGGTCCCCGTGGTAATCGGAGCACTAGGTGCGGTGACTCCCAAGCTAGGCGAGTGGCTCCAGCAGATCCCGGGAACAACATCGGAGATCTCTGTCCAGAAGAGCGCAGTCCTGGGAACAGCTAAGATACTGCGCAGGACCCTCAAGCTCCCAGGCCTCTGGTAGAGGACCCGAGCTTGAAGGATAAACCGCCCGCAGGGGCGTGCTGGGTGTTTTTTTTTATGTATATATATATATATATATATATATATATATATATATGTTGGTGATATTAAAGTCCTGTTTGTGGCACATTAGTATATGTGAGGGGGCAAACTCCTCAAGATGGCTGGTGACCATGGTGGCCATTTAGAAGTCGGCCATCTTGGATACAACTTTTGTTTTTTCAATAGGAAGAGGACCATGTGACACATCAAACTCATTGGTAATGTCACAAGAAAAACAATTGTGTGCTTGGTTTCAACGTAACTTTATTCTTTCATGAGTTATTTACAAGTTTCTCTTTACCACAGATTACCACAAAGTAAAAGATCTCTCAGCAGCATTTTAGGCACTATTGCCCTTGTCAAATCAGTGAGCTGGGATTTTTTATTCTAAACATGAACTACTGTTACAGCAACAGACATGGACTACAGGTGCCCCACACAACAACTCAATGTCCACTATGTGAAGGAGCCAAACACATGCCTGCTCCTCTCGTTAACTGAGATAAACTGCTGGCATATTTGTTTTACATCTATACTGTCCAGTCTCTCCTGGTGGACATGGCAACACGTTATTCATGGTTACATACAATTTTAGACTGATGTGGGCCAAAGCCTGGCACATACTTGCCAACCTTGAGACCTCAGAATTAGGGAGACATTCAAAAGGGCTATTGGGGGGCGGGTATATATATACATACAAAACATTTGAATTTTACAGTGTTTACTTGATAAAATAAGTTAAATGTCACTGTTATTATTGTCCGGCCGGAAACAGGCCGGGGGTGTCCAAATTCAGAGGCTGCGTCCACCTTCGCGACCTAAGTGGGCCGGGTCGTCCGAAAGCCAGGTAGACCGGAAATGAGCGACTGTGAAATTGGACGGTCTAGCCTTCAGAATTATGTCACCTCTGCCGTCTGTTCCTTGCTGTCTAAAATATAACTGGACGCTGGTGTAGATTCTCGACCATCTCACACTTCTGTTTAATCAGTTTTCTGTTTGACGTTTATTCAGCTGTGTGAAAACCCCGGAGGAACCCTCCTGAGGGATTAATAAAGTTTTATTTAATCTAATCTAATCTAATCTAAGATAAAAACTTTAATCTCAGCCAAACCAATTTACTCACGAACAAATAGAACACTGAAAAAGGCAAAACAACATATTTAAGTTATTTGAAGTTTACACAGCTACATTCTCGCCTGAAAATATGTTAAAAGTTTATTTTGCGACCCAGAAAGAGAAATAAGAGTAATATTAAAACTAAGTAGCTGAAGTACTAGCCATTGTTGGAAACTGGAATTGCAATCTGGGATATGGTTTTACAATTTTGTTGTCAGGATGTTTTAGTGCTACTATCATCTAGTTTTGATTCTGGTTCTGTCTTGGTTAAGTCCTAGTCCTGATATTGAACTGTTGTAGTCCTGTTTTAATTCCGGATCAGTTCTGGGTTTGGTTGAATTGGGGTTTAGTCCCTGTGTCTTGATACAGCCCCGACTTTGTTCTGCCTTGCTGCTTAATTAAAAAAAAACTAGTTTAAGGTGTCCTGCATATGTGATGTTTATTTTTTCCCTATATGAAGTCATTCTTTTTTGAACAAAACTCAAAACAGAGCCTATTAATCTTTCAGTCATTTCAACCCTCACTTAATTTCCTTTCACTGCTCAGCTCTCACACAGTGGCTCAGCTATGCTCCAATCCCTCCATATTGTGGCCAATCACACGCGAGGATATAGGATAATATCATTATGTGAAAAACAGAGAGGGTGAGAGACGCGACAGTCAAGTGGAGCATCCGTCTGTCCTCTGGTCTTGGTCTTGTCTTGGTCTCAGTTTGGGCGGTCTTGACTACAAGGCTAGCATCTATACATAAGAAGTGGCCAGAGAATGGCAGGAGAAACATGAGCCGAAGTACTGGATCTCAGTGATATAAGGAGAACTTCCCTCCAACTTTTGCCCAATCACCTTAGTGTCCTGTTTATTACATATAATAAAAAGCATTTACTGCCTGGGTGTGGTGCTCTTTGTCCATCTTGATCTAAGAGGTAGCAAAAAGACACGGCAGCCATTTTTTAACTTGAACCTTTGACTGCTTGAATAAAGAAAAGAGAAAGTTATTTCTTGAGTTTGGATCATCTTCTCTCATAAAATAACCTGACAATGTCTAACTTGTTTCGTTGTTTTGAATAAGTGAACTTTGATAGGAGTCTGGCAACATGAGCAACACTTAAAAGCATTAACACTGATGTTATAATAAAGTTTATTTAAGATCAAATCTTTTTTTTAAAGAATAGAACAACTTAAAGTGGTCTGTCCACTCATCCCAGCAGTTTCCATTACTGTTCTGATTTGAAAATGGCTGTGGCAGTTCTAATTGAACTTGTTAAACTTCATCAGCAGGTTCAGCTGAAGTGAAGTCAGTGGAAGCCAATTTAAGTAAAAATGAAAGTTACTGTTTAAGTTGGCACTGCCTCTTAAACATGTTTGGCTGAACCTGCTGAGGAGGTTCAACAAGTTTAGCTGAATTGTTTAATCAAAATGAAAGTAACTGAAAGTAAAAGTTATTTACTGCTCATCATTAACATGAAGTCATCCAGCCAAAAGATGAATATTGTCAAGTGAAGACACTTGGTTACATGTGAAAAAATTAGGTGTTTTATAATTGAACATTATTTGTAACAAAGGAAACATCACAAAACAAAGGCAAAAGTTATTTGAAAGTTATAGATCTATTAATATTATATCCAGAGATTTATTTTTTTTACCTGGAGTAATTGAAAGTCTACAACATAAAGGCTTTTAATAGCATATGGACAGGGAAAAACTCACATGCTTACATATATTAATTTATATATATTAATTAATATATATATTCATTTATATGTTAACACTAAGTCTTCAACAAAAACTCTTAAGTAAGAAACTTTATGCTGTGCAAATACAGAAATCCAATCACGATGAACAAAAAGATTCCAAAACTTCCCATTCTATAAATTTAATAATGACGCTCTGATGGCAGCTTGTAAAGGTGAATGTGAGTAGTTTTGCCCAGTTATCTAGCAATATACGCTGATCCTGGATTTTAAAGGTACTTTATTGAGAGCTTAACAGAGGACTGAAAAAATCTGACATTTAATTTCTAACCCTTTCATACATTCAAAAAATGTGGTTTAGTGCTATAGTTTGTATGTCAGCTCTATCACCTGTTTCAAACCTTGATGCTACTCAGCTGCTGGCTCTGCAGACCCAGTCGGAACTGTGACAGATGTGTCAGATGCTGTTGCTGCGTCTGCCATCATTCCTTCTGCTGCAGCTACTCCTGCTGCTGTTCCGAATGCTGCTCCTACTGCTAAACCTAGACTTCCTCCTCCTTTCATTAACGCTCCACCAAGGAGTGCACCCAGTAGAGCTCCTACTGTAACTCCTGCAGCTTTTGACAACAGATTTTTAGACACAGATTGTTTTGCCTTTGCTGCAGTTTCCTCTTCTGTTAAGTCTGGAGTTGACTGTTTGATGCGACCTTCCTCTTGTTGAATATTTCTTTTCACTTCTTGCAGCATCTCATTGGTGAAGTAGCCTCCTTTGTTTGCCTCAATAATCTTGTCAATGGTTTTGAGTAATTCTGCCACCTGATACTGGTTGCTCCTGTATTCATCTCCCTGGTTGTTCTTCCAGTATTTGTTATCAATGACGTGGCAGCAGCCACCACACTTCTTGATCAGATCACTCAGAGCTTCACTTTCATTCACAAACTCTTCGATCTTCATTTCCTCAGGAAGCTGGTCACCATGAGTAAAGATTATTATAGTAAATCTAAGCGCTTCATCTGAGAAATATTGATTAATTTTGTCTATTACAGCCTTTTCTTGCTTTGTGTATTTCTCCACTTTAAGCACAATGAGAAACACATGAGGACCAGGAGCACATTCTGTGATACACTTCACTATTTCAGACTTCATGTCCTCCTCAGACCTGTCTGTGTCAATAAATCCAGGAGTGTCAATAAAGAGTACCATTCTTCCACCGACTGACATGAACTTTGCCTGACATTCCTTTGTTCCAGATATCGGGGTATGATTTACTTCAAACACAGCCTCTCCACACAGGGTGTTGGCAATACTGCTCTTTCCAGCTCCAGTTTTTCCCAGGACCACAATCCTTCTTGCTGACTCTATAAAACAGTAATGATTCAGTGTCAGTTATTTATCTATTGTTCTGTCTAAAAAGGTGCAAGCAATAGTATAGAAGTAGTAAAATATCACTTAAACCTTAATGACACTACAATTAAAAAAATGAATGTCCAGTCTGCTTTTTTTTTAAGTGTAAGTAAAATTGCATATTCTTTACAAATCAGTCAGCTTTGGCTTACAAGTAAATATGTAAAAGTAGAAAAGAGTTTAATTCCACAGACCATTGTGCAGTTTAAACTAGGTTGTTCAGCTAGATGCTGATTTAAGATAAGATAAGATAACCTTTATTAGTCTCATAGGTGGGAAATTTGTTTGTTACAGCAGAAAGTGGACAGTGCAAAGTTATATAGCAAAAATTAGAGAACACTGGAATACAATAAGAACAATATACTGTACACAACTGTACAGAATAGAATAAAATAAAATAAAATACTATATGCAATAGAATGTAATAAAATAATATATACAAAAGGATAAATAGCATTTAGATGCAATAGAAACAACAAACTTATCCTGTTTATAAAGCTGCTGTAAAAAATATTTTTTAAACACTATTTTTACATACTATACTATTTACTTAATATTTTTTACTTTAAAAATTTTGTTTAGGTATTCAGTGCAGTAAATAATCTTGACAATGAAAACAAACATTTTATTCTTAGATGGAGTTAAGTGTCCTGTGCTGACTATTAATACAGAATAAATGATAATAACTTACCATCCATCTTTTTGAAAGAAACAAAACCAGGTCAGAGACACACGATTACTCACAACCCAAAGACTTTGTGACTGCACCTTTCGTTTTGTTCTGCACCTGTTTGACTTGTAT
The DNA here is from genome assembly GCF_963969265.1 of Rhamphochromis sp. 'chilingali'. NCBI lineage: Eukaryota > Metazoa > Chordata > Actinopteri > Cichliformes > Cichlidae > Rhamphochromis > Rhamphochromis sp. 'chilingali'. Next base: position 40,253,877 of record NC_137929.1, on the reverse strand, counting down.
CTTGGCAGTGCTTATTGCATTGTGGGGATTATTAAGACTGTCCAATTGCATGTGAGACAGCAACAGAACACATCTAAATATAAAAGACCATGACATTTTTATTGTTTTAGTACATTTCACACAGTTAAGTAGGAAGGCTGCTGCTGTTGATGACAATGAGCTGCAGCTGGCAAGGGCTGATGAGCAGCAGTTGTGGCTGACTTCAGGAGGGCTCAAAACCAATCCCCCCAAAACACAAAAGGGACACAATACAACATTCAAGTTCAGATGGATGACTGCGACTGAAACATTTCAGGCAACTGGTGACGGTGTGGCATGGCAGGTGACCAGCGGCGTGCTAGAAGTGTAGGCCATGACTGAACAGGACGTGGACAAGCATGAAGTAGCTATGCGCAACATGGATTATAATATATTTTTAATTTATAATTATAATTTCATTCAGAAAAAAATTACAATTTACGTCGGCAGTAATGACACCATGTTACGTCAATCAGAGGTCACTAAAATTTATATTAAGTTTGCCCCCCCCAAACTGGATCAGGGCCAGGGACATCTTTAGCTGCATGTTCTTAAATTTCCATCTGCAAAATCAGAAGCCCATGTAGTCCAAAAAAAAACTACATGGGCTTCATAGATAATTGAAAACTTTCTAAAGGACCTCTGGTCTTGTTAGGAGAGAAGGCATCCAGGTGTCTTCATGATATAAAGACCTGGATGACCTCTAATTTTCTGCTTCTGAATTCAGATAAAGCAGAGGTTATTAACTGCACACGCTGTGAAACTGCTGCTACAGAAGCCACAAAATGTTGAAAAGACCCCAATACCAGAAAGTAAAGAGATGGAAGAAAGTTTGTTGTTGGGGTTTCCAGGTCATGTCTGATTTCATTAAGCAAATACGATAGCTTGGTCATTTTATTGATCACATCTTTGTCATATTTGCAACTCCAAAACACCACATTGCTGATTTTGCAGATGATTTGTACCTGCTGCTTAGAGCTGTCAAAATCTCACATTCAGACTTACATGTGACCAAAACAATTCACAACAGTTTTATTACCATCAGATTAAAGAATATATGCATTTATTAAATTCATATGTAATTAAAATAAAGTGTAGAAAGGAGGAGAGAACCTCTAACCACATAACTACACAAAAACTGTACAAAAGTACAATTGTAGTCATAATGTGTGTTACCATCAAGAGAAAGAGAGGCTGCATGCCATGAATTACATGGATCTTTGTCATTCGCTGTGTGCGTCATGGAGACTGCACAGAGAAAGAGAAACTACACATATGCGGTTTCTATATCACATCATACTGACAGTTCACAGCAGACCAAAATGAGCCTCAGAGCACTTCAGAAATATCCCGGCGATCCTGATGGCAAAGCATTCAGTTTTTTCAATTAATCAGAAGTTAATTAATCATTAAACTCTACTGAGAGCCAATGTGTAGAATATAAAACAGTAGTTCTGTGAGTTTGCTTGCCAGAACATATTAATAGTCTGGCCAGCATTTTGTACTGCTTGGAGGCATAAAAGAGATTTGTCCAAGCTGGCAAACAGGGCATTACAATAATCTAAACCCAATGACACCAATGCATGAATATGTTTTTGCAGTTCAGCTGAGGATATTTTGGAATTTAGAAATGTTCCTTAAATAAATTTAACAGGAATGAAACGAAGATTTTACATGTGCGTCGAAGCCCAGAGAAGAATAAAATATTACACCAAGATTTCAAATGGTGGACTTATCAGTTGAACAAAAAGGAGGGCATGAATGATTTTAGGATGTAATTAAAAGAAGGAGCTGTAACCATGGTCTCATTCTTGTTGGTTTTTAAAACAAGCTCATTGCTACAAAGCTAAGCAGTAACCTGAGTTAAGCAGTGGACGAGGGTAAAAAGGATGAAAAGAACAGTTTTACAAGAAGTACAGTTAGAGCAGGTCATCATGTTAACCCTTGCCCAATATTGTGTTTATTTAATAAATGGTAATAAGGCTGAAAACCAAAAAGCCACATATAATATCAAAACTTTAAAAAAAAGAAGGTTTTAAGCAGATGCTTTTATAACTATGCCCCAGTGTTGAACAGCGCAGTAAAGCTTCTGTGCTTTTAAAAATAGAACAATTCAGTGTTTGAATAAGGGAGTGGTAAAATGTTTCGGTTTCCAGTGCTAGTTAAACAAGTTTCAAACAAAGAAGGTATTTTTAATTAAGTTCAGTTTGAAAAATGGAAGAGTGATGCATTCATTCCCTCTTGACAGGTTACTGGCACAGGTACACGTAATTCCATTAATGCATAGCTGCAGTTATTAAACGATGACTCAGTGTTTAGAGCTGTTCGCACTAAAGTAAAAAGCACCATCACTTCATGCGGAAACCCTCTTGGCGCCAGCTGCGGTCTCAAGGCTGGAGCCGAACAAAAACACCCTGATAATGACTGTGTTTAGCCCGTTTCTTCCCATTCCATGCAAGGCCACCTGGGTTGGCTGGAAGACTGTTTACTTAGCCTAGCAGGGCGAAGGACACTGTCTCAGCTGAACTCTGGACATGCACACACATACATATACACTGATATGCACACACTCATCCCCCCTTCCTTTCCAAACGCCTCCGATGCTTGTTCCCTCTTGGGAACACGGCGGGTCTGAGCCCGTGCTGGAATGGTAGCGCTGGGCAGGATGGCTGCTGTGTTTGCTTCGGATTACTCCTCACCCCCCACCCGACCCTGTGGCTTGTCACGTGTTCCATAATGTGGTGCTGTGGACATTTATGTGCTTTTTTTGTGCAGAGGAATTTTTTTTGTTTCCTGTTCTCATGCTGTCCTCCCAGGAGACCAGCACGAGTAGAGGTCTCATTTTTTCCTCTTGTACTTTCCCATTGTAGTGTATATTTCAGTGTCTTTTTTCTGTAACGCTACCGATCTCCGACCTGTATCCCCATGTGATGTCTGTGTTGTGTATGTAAGCTTGGGGGGGTTGGGGGGGTTGGGGGGGGGCGCCCTATTTCACTGCAGGGCAACCTGCACGTGGCGAATAAAGCCTTGATTGATTGATTGATTAAATTCCAATGTCTTGTAATAACTGTAGAATATTTAATATGCATATACAAATACATAGAATTTGAAATAATTCAATCAAAATCAGCCACATATGGTCTGAATATGAGCCAGAAGCTACATTTAATAGGGACATGCTGTCTCATGCATAACAAACACAAGCACAAGTTAAACACAAAGATACAAATGTTGTTTATCCATTTCACACCATTTCTGTTAAAATATGGCTATTTTAGACAAACATTTTAAAAATGATCTGAAATTAAAAAATAAAAAAAATAAAAAATTACATGTTTTACCAGCCACCTATTATGAATCCTGATTCTTCAAAAACAAAAACCATTTTCATGTTTTCTCCAATAAATTGTCAGAAAACTCATAAAACATCCAGTGGAACATGGTTTTCATTGTTACTCTGTGTCACAGATATGACAGTTATATGGTTTTGTGACTGAAAATCTTATATATATTGCATGATTTTGATGCTCAAACGTAGTTATAGAAGAAATAGTATGATTAGATCACCATGTAGCATTAGAACTCCTGCTCACAGCTTCAAGAATATGAAACATAACACAGTCAAAATGACAAGACACTCTGGGCCACAGTGGGAAGGTGACAGTTGAATGTTAATACCACGTTTTTTGGGTGGAGTAACTTGTTTCTGGGTAAGGTCAAACTATTTGGCAACTGTACAAATACAAAATGAAACAGCCACAACGCTGAGTTTCAGGTGTGGTCAAATAACAATAGTCACAAGTTATTTATTGGTGGCTGTAGCTCAGAAGGTAGATCTGCTAATCCTCCACTAATCTGAAAGTTGTTGCTTCGATGTTTGGCTGCTGCAGTCTGCATATTGAAGTATTGTCAGGAGAGATACTGAACCCCGTTGTGAATGTTACATAGAAAAGCACACTGGCATTGAAAGAAAGTAAGTGGGAATGAGGAAAACTGTATAACATGTTCTGAGTATAAGAAATGTTTCCTGTACCAATCTATTTACCACTGCAACGGTTTACACGGTCACTTAATAGTGAGGTGATTGGGTTCTCCTCAAGTTTAAAATGGCCAGCTCATGCATTCACACTATTGGAGCCAATAGAAGAAAAGTCTTATGTGCACTGCAGGTCTCAATTTAAACGACAATACAGTCTGTCTGTCTAACAGAATGGAATGGAAAGAAATTTAGTGTATTATCTTAAATTACTTATTTTTTACTTTATAGTAAATACTCAATAGCAAAATGTACTTAATATGTTATATTTTGATGGATTTTATGCACCCATCAACAACAGCTGTGTTTTAATGAGTAATAGTAAAAAGCAATTTAATACATGTGAAATAAAATTTTGTCATTGTCATAAGCAAACAATCCCAAGACAAACATATTACTTGGTGTTGTACTTAGAGCTGTTTGGCAAAGAGGTTTAAGGGTAAACTTTACAGGCAGACTTGTGTATTTACGAATACACGGACAATACCTTTTGATAACAGGATGGGTGTTTGGTTGGAATTGTTATCAATGAATCATAAAATATACACATGAAAAAAAAACCTGAGTCACATAATTAAAAAGTTGTTTATTGATGCACAGAACATGTAAATGATTATGTAAAGGTCCTCTGAAGCTGCTGGTACCTCTGCATATAAAAGCTTTAAAACTTCACAAACCTGAGAAGATCAAACAATTTCATAATCAAGTTACAATTGCCAGGAACACATGTTTATATTTTATTATACATGTTTTAATATATGACCACTACTTTGTATTTACTCAACACATTCAGGAACTTGCAAAACAGAATAAAACCTTTATTCTTTCCATAAAGATTCCAAATGGGCCAAATTATTAAACTATTTTAATACAATGGTTTACCCACACAGATTAATGACAATATTTTTATGTAAGCTTTATATGTATAATGATTAGGCCGTTTTATTATATGGCTGTGGATCTGTGTTTATTCAAATGGATTCCATGGATTGTATATTATCTCATACAAAGCATGAAGTCTATTCCAAATGGCCTCAAAAACCCCCACAACTTCCTTTTCAAAAGGTTCTGGGACTGGAATGGAGACTGATTCAGAAGGAACAGGAACAGATGGAACAGATGGAACAGGAACAGATGGAACAGATGGAACAGGAACAGATGGAACAGGAACAGATGGAACAGATGGAACAGGAACAGATGGAACAGGAACAGATGGAACAGATGGAACAGGAACAGATGGAACAGATGGAACAGGAACAGATGGAACAGATGGAACAGATGGAACAGGAACAGATGGAACAGGAACAGATGGAACAGGAACAGATGGAACAGGAACAGATGGAACAGGAACAGGTGGAACAGGAACAGATGGAACAGGAACAGGTGGAACAGATCCCTTTCCAAACTTCGATTTGATCAACAAAGCTGAGACAATTGCAAATAATCCTGTGATGACAGCAAAACCCACAAAATATTTAAGCCATGATTTTTGTGCATTTTCCATGTGTCTCTTAATGATGTTAACTTTAGCCTGCTTTCTAATCTCTTCCTGTGACAGATTTTCTGATGACTTTCTAACCCGATTTTCCTCTTTTTGTATTTCTGTCTCCAGTGTTTGGAGCTTTTCATTAGTGTAGTATCCTCCATTGTTTTCTGTCACTATATCTTCTATGCTATTGAGCAGCTCTGCCACCTGGAACTTGTTGCTTCTATATTCATCTTCCTGGTTGTTCTTCCAGTATTTATTGTCAATGACGTGGCACCGACTCCCACACTTCCTCACCAGATCACTCAGAGCTTCACTTTCATTAACAAAATCCTTGATCTTCGTTCCTTCGGGGAGCTGGTCACCATGAGTAAAAACCACTGCAGCGTATTTAAGAACATCTTCAGAGAAATGTTCACATAATTGTGCGATGACAGCCTTTTCGTGCTCTGTGAATTTCTCTGCTTTGAGCACAATGAGAAAAGCATGAGGACCCGGAGCACACTCTGTAATACAGCTCAACATCTCGTGCTCCAACTTCTCAGACCTGCTTGGGTCAAAGAAACCAGGAGTGTCGATTAAAGTTAGGCTTCTTCCATCAACAGTCTTGGTCTCACTCTGAGACAAACATGCGTTTGAGTCATTAAAATGATTAATCTTCAATCTGGTCTCGCCAAATATGGTATTAGCCAGACTGCTTTTCCCAGTTCCAGTTTTTCCCAGCAGGACAATTCTCCTTGTCTTTGTCACTGGAAGAAAAAATGAATAGATGAACAAATCAGATTAACTCATTACCTCATCTGCTTCCTGACATCTCTGATCAATTTTCAAATTTCAGATCAAAAATCTATCAACCCAGTATCACAGCAAAACGTGTAATAGACACGCCGGACCACCGTGTCTATTTCACACCATGCCTCTCCAAAACGTGAAATGGAGATGTATGAAGAATTTTTCGCAACCAGCAGGGGGCGTTGATATATTAAGCTAAGAAGTCAGTAATGAACAAAAAACCATTATTGCATAAGTACATTCAATTGTCCTTAACAGTCACAAACTATTAAGCTTAATATGTATATACATGTAAATATGTTTTTTTTTTTTTTTTGTTTTGGGGTTTTTTGTGTCCCGTTTGGATCTTTAGCCATCAGAATTGTTGTCTTAAGGCCAAGAAAGATGCCAAGCATCAAATAAAAAAGCTCCCTCTGGTGTTACTGCAACTTCTGCATGCTTGTCTTTGTCACGCTTTGGAGAGTCAAAGTGTTAAACAGACATGGGGGATATAGGTGTCTGTATCTCCTTAAAGGATGCCCCTGTGTTGGCAAAATTTTGCATGAACAATGTCACATATATGTTTTAACAAAACAAATTCGTTATAAATCCCAACTCTTTCTGAACTCGCTTTACCAACAAACATTTTTATCAGTTAATAAATTAAAAGGGGTGATTTGTATTGTTTGTTTGTTTGTTTCTTGCTTTTTACTTTAAATTACACACAAAGAAATGTGATTCAAACCTAGTATCATTCTGGTTGATTTGAAGGAAAATATCACTGACATCTACAGCATAAGAGTGTCTGAAATCTTTTAGCTAATCATTCATCAGTGTCATTTATTGGTCCTTGTGATTACGCTGCATATAGAGACTTCAACCAAACAGATGCAAGTACAAAGTAAATTTAAAGCATGTTTGAGATTTTAAAAGAAATCTTACTGCAGTACTACACTGCAAGCCATGTGTCAGCAAACAAGCCTTGATACCCAGAAATCTTGCTTGTATTTATAAGATTGATAAAGCTTAGAGCAGCAATACTGTTAAACATTTTTTCATAGCAAAATAGTTCTTGAGATTAACTCAGTTAATTAAAAATATAGGTCACAGTTTAGGATTTTGATTACTAGAGTGACAAACACTCATACGTTGGAGTAATGACTATTTAATAGTTACTTACCCTCCATGCTCTCCAGAAAATAGAAATCTGTCAAAAATGTAGTCTGGTTCCCGACGTGTCTCTGCAGTGAGTCGTTTGCTTTTGTTCTCGTACTGCGGACTTACCTTATGCTTCGCTTCTGCTACCTGTCTAACTTGTTCTCTGGGTTTTAGCCAGAATAAGTGAACAAAACACTGCGCACAGTGTACGTTTACATATAATAATCCACAGTGCTGCAACACAGAGATAAAGATAATAAATAACTACATGACCTAAAAACATGATACAAGAAGAAAGAAAAAGTTAAGCTGTATTTCATTGACCTTACGGATTTTTTAAAAAATATTTTTATTTCTATTCTTCAGAAAAGTGGAATTTATTTCTGCTTGAATATATGAATACTTCTTATATTGGCCTTTAAACCCTTACCTTAAATGGTAAATGGTAAATGGCCTGCATTTGTATAGCGCTTTACTCAGCCCCTAAGGACCCCAAAGCGCTTTACACTACATTCAGTCATTCACCCATTCACACACACATTCACACACTGGTGACGGCAAGCTACATTGTAGCCACAGCTGCCCTGGGGCGCACTGACAGAGGCGAGGCTGCCGGACACAGGCGCCACCGGGCCCTCTGACCACCACCAGTAGGCAAACATGGGGTTAGTATCTTGCCCAAGGATATTTGGCATGCAGCCAGGAGGCAGCCTGGGATCGAACCACTGACCTTACACTACTAACTCCATAAATTCTTTGTTCTGTGAACTATATAACTTATTCAAAATTTGGATTTATGTTAACAAAATACAAACGTCTGCATTTTCTTTTGATTTATTTAGTCTCATTTGTTGCTGCATTTGTCAGTCAGTAACTTTTATACAGTCTGGAAACATGAGCAACACTTAAAAACATTAAAACTGACATTACAATAAAGTTTGTCGAAGATCAAATCTGTCAGTGGTCTGTCCACTCATCCCAGCAGTTTCCATTACTGTTCTGGTTTAAAAATGGCTGTGGCAGATTTGGCTGATCCTGTTAAACTTCATCAGCCAGTTCAACTGAAGTAAAGTCAGCGGAAGCCAAATTAAGTAAAAATGAAAGTCATTGTTTAAGATGTCACTGCCTCTTAAACATGTTTGGCTAAACCTGCTGAGGAGGTTTAACAAGTTCAGCTGAATTAACATGAGGCTAGTAAATGAAAATTGTCAAGAAGTTGAAGAAACTTGGTTACATGTGAAACAATTAGCTGCTTTATTAGTGAAAACTTGTAGCAAAGAAAACATCAAAAAAAGAAGCAACAATTATTTGAAAGTTATAGATCTGTTATTGAAATACCCAGAGATTTTGTTTAAGCTGGAGTAATGGACATATTCATGAGTAAATTCTGAAATATAAACTGCAACATAAAGGGTTTTATAGCATATGAAGAGGGGAAAAAAATCACATTCTTACATATCATTAAGCATAAGCTACTTCATTTATATGTTAACAGTAAGTATTCAACAAAAACTCTTAAGTAAGACATTTTGTACAATGCAAATACAGAAATCCAATCATGATGAACAAAAGGATTCCAAAATGTCTCATTCTATAAGTTTAACAATGACTCTATGATGGCAACTTATAAAGGTGAATGTGAGTAGCTGTGCCCAGTTTCCTAGCAGTATATGCTGATTCTGTACATCTGTGGATTGTAAAGGTACTTTTTTGAAAGCTTAACAGATGTTTTAGATATTTAATTTATAACCTGTTTTTACATTTAAAAAAATAAACAAAGTGTGCTTTAGTGTTGTAGTCTCCTTCTTTTGCTTCATCACTGTGCACCAGTTTCATGTCCATCAAACGTGGTACTCCTGGTTTTATTTGGCTGCTGGCTCTGCAGATGCAGCAGGAACTGTGCTAGATGATGTTGGTGCATTGTTTTTAGCTACTTTCGCTGCAGCTGCTATTCCCAATGCTACTCCTACTCCTACTCCTACTAAACCTACAGTGCTGTCTTCTTTCCCTAATTGTATCGTCCCACCCAGGAATGCACCTAACAGATCCCCTGTTGTAACTTCTGCAGCTTTTGACAACAGATTTTTAAACACAGATTGTTTTGCCTTTGTTGCAGTTTCCTCTTCTGTAATGTTTGGAGATGACTGTTTGATGCGACCTTCTTCTTGTTGAATATTTCTTTTCACTTCTTGCAGCATCTCATTGGTGAAGTAGCCTCCTTTGTTTGCCTCAATAATCTTGTCAATGGTTTTGAGTAATTCTGCCACCTGATACTGGTTGCTCCTGTATTCATCTCCCTGGTTGTTCTTCCAGTATTTGTTATCAATGACGTGGCAGCGGCCCCCACACTTCTTGATCAGATCACTCAGACCTTCACTTTCATTCACAAACTCTTCGATCTTCATTCCCTCAGGAAGCTGGTCACCATGAGTAAAGATTATTATAGTAAATCTAAAAGCTTCATCTGAGAAATATTGGTTCATTTTGTCTATCACACCCTTTTCTTGCTCTGTGTATTTCTCCACTTTAAGCACAATAAGAAAAACATGAGGACCAGGAGCACATTCTTTGATACACTTCACTATTTCAGACTTCATGTCCTCCCCAGGTCTGTCTGTGTCAAAAAATCCAGGAGTGTCAATAAATAATATGGTTCTTCCACCGATATTCATATACTCTGACTGACATTCACTTGTTCCAGATTTGGGGGTATGATTTACTTTAAACACAGGCTCTTTACACAGGGTGTTGGCAATACTGCTCTTTCCAGCTCCAGTTTTTCCCAGGAGCACAATCCTTCTTTTTGACTCTATAAAACAGTAATGATTCGGTGTTAGTTATTTATCTATTACTTTGTCAAAAACAGTGCAAGAAATAAACAGTAAATTGAAGTGGAGGTAAAACTGCATGATGTGTACAAGCCAGTCAGTACTGGCTTACAAGTAAATATGGAAGAGTAGAAAAATGTAATTTCTCTGATTGTTGATCAAAGTTTAGACTTAGCTGTTCAGATGGTGGATACAACTAAATCATTTTGAATTATTAACTCTATCAAGCATACACTCAGTGTATTACAGTCTTGAATATATTATATAACATTTGCATAACTACTTTAGGTATTCAGTGGAGTAGATCATGTTGACTGAGAAAAACAATCAACTTTCTTCCTTTGTGATCCCACATTTCTGTTAATCATTAATGCAGAAAACATGACAATAACTGCGACTTACCGTCCATGTTTTTGAAAGCGAAATCAGCGCAGAGACACACGATTACTCAGATCCTGTGGACGTTTTGACTGCGCCGTTCGGTTGTTTCTGTACCTGTTGGACTTGTTTCTCAGCAGCAAACTAAAGTGATGAGCTTACCTCATAGTGTGTTTCTCTTTTTTTCCCACACCTGGCAACAGCATGAGAAAACTATTGTGCATATTTAAATGTTATTTATTTAAATAAATTAATAACAAAAACACAATTTTTCTTTTCATTTTTATATAAAAATCTTGGCGAGCATATTGTTATAACCCAAAGTTAAATATGTCTGTAGTAAATATGACAAAAGCAAAAGAGAGTTTATACGTTTTATACTGTTCTAGAATACTATAATGAAAAGTTTTACTATATATACATAAAAGGTGTGTGTTACGTATTTGAAATCTTCAAGCAGCTGTTTCCTTTAGGGTTCGCCTCAGTTGATCATCTGCTTCCATCTCACCCTAACCCTAGCTTCCTCCTCTGTTACACCAACACGCTCACTCTTTGAGCAAGTGTTTGGGCATCAGTGAGAAGAAAAAAACTCCCTTTTAACAGGGAGAAAAAGGAAATGAGGGCACAGGCATAACTATATAACTTTATTATTATTATAACATTATTCCAATATATCAAAAATACAAAATAAACTCAAAATGCTGCGACACAGACGCAGCCATCCGACAATTGTAGTGTATCTACGGGAGGATTCAGGTCACCTGCTCATGCCCTAACTATATGCTTTGGCAAAAATGAATGTTTTAAGTATTGTATGAGCACCCTGAGAGCAAAGTGCTCTAATGGGGTGATTTGGTACTATATGGTCTTTAAGATAAGATGGGAACTGATTATTTAGGATTATTTAGCCAAGCCTTTCCAATTTTGTCTCCATCTTTGTCAAACTTGGTCACTGCTAATGAAAACGTTATCATCTGCAACTCTACCAGGGCTACGTCATCATTACATCTGTCTCCCTCTCATTCCCACAGGTATTCTATAATTCTACTGGACATAGTTGCTCCCTACACTCACACTGAAATGTAATGAAATGTGAACACTATAAATAGATTCAGTTACCGCTGGGATAATGAATAATTATACCTAACTTAATGAATGTCTTTTTAGTTAAATAGCTGACTTGTTTTTACCCCATGAGAGTTTGGTGAACTGTCCCTGTGTCCTATGACAGCTGGGCAGGCTCCAGCCTCACTATAACCCTGATTTGGATAAGCAGAATAAACTGGATGGATGAATCCTTTTCTTTTTTTTTCTTTCATTCTCTTTTCAGCTGCTTTTGCATATTTTTCTGACTTTGATCAATATTTACATTCATTTTCATATTCAAAACCAAGGCAGCTACAAGAGAGCCTTTGTTGAGCTGGGTAATTCATTTTCACTTGCAACAGAAAAATCACACAGAAGAGGGACTATTTGGGAAATGTAAGTCAAGTTTGACATGATTTGTATTTGACCTGAAATACAATCTAAAATCCAATTATGATGACACTTTGTGATTTTGTCAGATTTAGCAAATAAAATGATTTGCCATCATAATTAGAGTCATAATGTAATATCTAAAAATCCAGAAATGTTTGGCTAAAATGAAGTGAGTCTTTCAGATATTCAAGTAAAAATTCTACAGTACTACACTGATACACACACATACACATATATTACTTTAGGAATTTTTTGTTGACTTCACATTAGAAATGTTTTAGCTAGCAGAACAAAGATGCAGGAGAATCTGTTTCTGCTCATTCTGATGGGTAAGTGGATGATCTTATCAATCATACAGCAGTACTGTTAGCTTAAAGCAATAAGAGTGATTCTGGACTGATGCACCTGTTAAATGGCAGTAATGGTGAAATAATTGTCTTCGGAGCCTTATATAAACGAGAGGAACAGTGTAAGTGATTTTCTTTTTGCATTTTTATATTATAGAGCAAGGCCAAAGTTTACTTACTTTTACCTTACTTTTTAGACAAAAATGTCAGCAGTTTTTAGGTGTGTCTGCATGTTTGTGCTAAATGATAACAAAAAGGTTAGTGTGATTAAACAGGTGCTTTTGTGACAGTGATTATTGGGGGGAGCTGGAGGCTGGCCCCGTTTGAAGTCTTTAACTCATTTTATTGATTTTATCTAAAAAAAAAAAGAAAAAATAATCACAATCAGGGTGAGAGTCACGCATGCTCCAGCTCCATGTGAGGCAGCTTTACCAGAGCAAGACTCTGAGAGAGACAGGTGCATCTTCACACAGAAACCAGTCTGGACCAAATGACAAAACGCTGAATTGACCATTTGAGCCCCGACCAAGGACTCCACCCTGAATATCAGTGAAGCCATTTAAAATAGAGATGACCCTACCATTTACCAATGAGGAAACTTATGACACTTGTAGTAAATAAGAGAGCTAAACATTAAACACTGGCCAGTGAGACTGTGAGGGACGGTTTTTAACCTGACCAGTGAGCCAACTTTAAGTCCTTCTGAGTGAATCACACAGAGGTTTAGAAATCAACCAAGGTGGCTTTGCAAATTTTGGAGAGAGAAAAAAACACAACTCCTGACCAGCTTTTCTGCACCTGTTTATCATCACCTTGTACCAGCAGTGATCAGTGTTGCTGTGGCCCAAACATCACTCTGTAAGAGATTTTTTGATAAGCTGACAAAGAGCCTTTTTTTTACCGCCACTAAAGAAGACTCTGCATTTGGATCTGATCCAGCACACCTCAGGAAAGCAGCGACACATAAAAGTCTGTGACTTACAAGAAGCGGTCGACATTTGATGACAGATCTTAGATAATTGTGACGTACTGTATTTGAGAGTGAAAAGCAAAGTAGAGGTGTGTAAGTGCTCTAAAATTGTATATTATGCTTTTAAAATGTGAAATGTGATGTGATTTTAAGCACCAAAGAACATGATTTTTAGAAAAATGTTATTCTTATGTTTTGAACTTATGCGTGATTTAAAAAAAAAATCTATCACTGTTGTATGCCTTATAGAAAATGTGTTAATTGTATGTATGTGTAATCATGTATCTTTGATAAATAAAATAACAATAAATAAATCAGAATAAATCAGATGACTCAGTTAACATTTTGGATTTATTTACATAATATCAACATATCAAGGAGTTTATGACTTCTCTGTTTTTCTTTTCTCAAAGAAAAGACATAAAACTTCACAATATGTGAAGTTACAGCACAATTTACCCAGACGTACTTCTTTTTCAGTCAGGGTCCTTTTACAACGTCCATATTAGCTCAGGTAATGAAAATACAATTATGGCATAGACAGGAAGTAAACTTTAACATTTGAAGTTCAAGTCTTGCTTAGACGATGTGAAGCATCTCATGGACCTTTTTTCTTGGATTATGCATCAACCTTATGCAAATCAGTTGTAATTTATTTGAACAAATGTAGAAAGCAGCACTTCCTTTCTTCTGTGATGCATTTACTTTACTACATAAACTAGACATTAGTGTTGCCAATGTTAACATTTCTCATGGCACCATCGAGCATTTTTAAAACCCAACTTCAGTATATGCAGTGTGGACTCGCAGATGGAAATAGCAATGAATCTAGATATTCAAAGTTTTCATCAGGCTACCTTTAATATTTTCAAGGTTTTTGTTTTATGTTTTAAATCAAACATTTCAGCATTTTGTATATTTTCCAAAATGGCACAGCCTCCCCTTCTGAACATCTTCTCATCATGCCGTCCCTATTTCAGTAGCGGCTGGGGCCAAAGACAAACGGCTGCTGCTGGAGGAGCACCGGAGCCAGGGCAGCAAACATTGGATAGTGCCACAAGTGTGTGTGTGTATGTGAAACATAAAAATAAAAAGCAAAACAGCAAGCGGGTCCTGTCAGGTCCTGTCAGGTTTACATTATCATATACCAAATCCCTAATATAACCAGACCCAGGTAGAATAAATGTTGTTCACTGTAAGAAACTACAAAGTTTCATCAATAGTTTTTATTTCTGTAAGCACTACTAAAAAAAAGGAAGAAGGAAAAAGGATATATACATTTCCATACAATATGTACGTGATTCTTTGAATTATAATGTGACATAATCAAGTTTAAATCAAAGCATTCACCCCTACTTGCTAACATCTACAAGTAACAAACACTTAGTTTGTTACAAGTAAAAGTAGCACTTTTAGCATTTATTCAAGGAAAAGCTGTTTGGTCAGCACTATTTTTCCTTGAATAAATATCTCAACAGTTCCTCTACTGCCACTATCACTACTTATAAAGTAATCATACAAGTCATAAGAAAACAACACTCCTTTCTCTGCTCTCTTTGCTGTCCACTCTGTCGTTGTCATGATCCTAACAATTATTTAACAGTGTGTTCCAGGACAGCTTTAGCAGCTTTCTGAATGGCTTCCGATGCACTTTCTGATTGTTCAGCTGCAGCATATCCTAACCGACCTCCCTCTAACCCTTTCTGTGCAGCCAGTGATACTGTTGCATCTGTCTGCTCCTGCAGATTCAAAAAAGTTGATGTGACCATCTTTGCCACACCAAGAAAGGCTCCAACCAATACGCCTGTTGCTGTACCTGCAAATATAATCAGCAGCTTGTTCATCACACCCTTTTTAGCTTCAGTGGCAATCTGTTCAACCGACATGTTTGCTGATGACTGTCTAATGAGCTCTTCCTCTTTCTGTAGTTCACTTTCTATCTTCTGTAGCATCTTATTGGTGTAGCAGCTTCCATTGTTTGCCTCACTTATCTTGTCTATTGTCCTGAGTATCTCTGCTACTTGGAACCGATTGCTCCTGTAGTCATCTTCTTTGTTGTCTTTCCAGTATTTATTATCAACAACATGGCATCTGCCTCCACACTTCTCCACCAGATTGCTGAGCTCTTTGTTATGACTGATGAATTCCTCGATTCTCGTTCCCTCTGGGAGCTGGTCGCCATGAGTGAAGACAACGGCAGCGTATTTCATAGCATCTTCAGAGAAATCTTGACATATTTTTTTGATTACATCTTGCTCCTGCTGTGTAAATTTCTCCACTTTGAGGACGATGAGAAAAGCATGAGGTCCGGGAGCGCACTCTGTCATGCACCTCACTATCTCATCCCTGAGTAATTTCTCAGACATGCCTGTGTCAAAAATACTACGAGTGTCAATAAAACTGATGTTATTTCCATTTACAGACTTAATTACTAAACGGGGCACACTTATTTCAGAAACGGGTGAATGGCATACGTTGAAGACATTCTCTCCCAGTATGGTGTTGGCCAGGCTGCTTTTCCCAGCCCCAGTTTTTCCGAGTAGAACAATCCTCTTTGAAGTCAGTGCTGGAAGACAAGAAACACTTGTGTAAATGAAGAGATGTAGAAGTCAATTTCAAAATGTCTTGTTGGTTTGCTGCTGAATAACCATAACCTGGTTATGGTTTTGTTTATGTGTTTCCTGGAGTAAATGAATTTTCTATGAAATTTCCTGCTATTACATTTGCAGTCCTAAAGTTAAAATGGGTATTTTGAGCAAGTATGTTCATGATATTCACCACTTATGCCCAACCTACTGGCCTTAAATTGTTAACTACAAATAAGTGATGAGATGATGATGGGAAATTTATTAATTTTGTATGTGTTTGTTCATTAATCAAACTACTACTAATAGTAATACTAACACGACTACTACTACCACTACCACAATAATAATAACAATACCAAAAATACTACATTTTATTTTAGGTACCTTTCAAAACAAGAAATGTTTTTTGAAATCATCAATGAGAGTTGATAGTTTAAAGAGACGTGTTTGAAGATGGGATTTGAAGTTAGAGACCAAGACCAATATTGAAGATTACTGTTAGAAGAAAGTTCCAGACTTGGGGGCAACTGCAACTGTAAAACATACTGAAGCACGAGTAGTGAAGTGGACAGAAGAAGAAGATCTGAGGGCATCGGCGTAACTTTGTGCTGAACATTAGGGGATTTATTTACCCAGATTAAATAAATCTGGGTAAAATCCCAGATGATTAAATATGCAGCTATTTTGCGGGTAATAACAGAAATGAGTAAAGAACATCAACAGCCTATATATGCAAGACAATTCATAATTTTATTGGTTGGGTCTGATTATTGGGGGGGGGGGTCATAACCCCCCTAACCTCCCTGGAAATTACGCCCCTGCCTGAGGATGCAATTGGGTGTGTTATGCAGAAGTTCAGAGTTGTAATGCAGAACAAGGTTGTGGGTGACTTTAAAGTGACTAGGAGAGTTTTATTGTTTAGAATTTAACCCCCTAAGACCCAAACTCCTTCATGGCATGCATTTTTAATTTCTCTTTGATATCTGGGCTGATTGGGACCTGATGAATGTAAAAACAAAGAATTACTAGATTTTTTTTTTAACCTGATTTTTTTTTTCTGAGAAAACTGAGATCCACATATGAGGACATTCGTTTTAAATTTTGATAGATCATTGCCAGTATAATGTCCTCGTAAGTGTACATCAGGCCCTTGTAGAGCAAAATTTTGTATTTTGGTCTAGACAACCCAAAATATGATGTCCACATATGTGGATGCCAGGTCCTAGGAGGTTAAAGCAAGGTCTCATAATAAGAGATAATATAGCTGTGGGTAATTTACTAATAGGACAGGTGCAGTTTCTTAATTGTAATAAAAACAAACAATGAACATAGGTCATGCACACTCTCAGAAATAGAGGTACGAGAGAAGAACATTTTTGTACCTATAGGTACATTTTTTTAAAATGTTCCCTTAAAAGTACAATACTGGTACAATACTCAATGTCATTTACCCTTATATTGTATATTGTATAGCTTTCTTGTTATATGTAAAATTGTATTATATTATTTAATTTTTTTTACTTTAAAATATTTTACTTGCATTTTTAATCACTCTTATATTTAAATGTTCATTTTCTATTTTATCTAGGGATTGAGAGTAACGAAGTTTCTATTCTCTGTATGTCCTGTACATGTGGCAGAATTGACAATAAAGTTGACTTTGACTTTGACTTTGACTGGTCTTTAAAAGTCCAGAAATGCCCCTTTAAAGGTACAATTTGAAATAAAGTACAAATCTGTACCATTTTGACCTGTACTGCAGTGACAGTGGCAGAATGTGGTAATGGGTCAGCATGGGAAAATCTGGATGGGCCTGGTTAATTGTAAAATTCATATGAGATGTGAGTGTGCTCATAAAAGCTACATGTTATAATCAAATCTGTTGGTCCTCTCCTCTGTATGTAAATTATCCTATGATGCAAAGAATATCTGTAACCTACCTTTGTGTAAGTTATGTTAAATTATATTTAAAAAAAACCACACAATGACATGCAGGCACAACCAAATGATGTTAAAAAAAACTGGTCCATTTCCATTTATTAAGTTCCAGTTATAATTTTTAATGTTTTAAATCTTGGTTGTAGCCTTCAAAAACGTGAAATCATATTACTGTTATGTTTGGCCATTTACTTTTTCGCTTTTACATCCTAGAATTGTTCATTAATTGGGAGGTTTTTATGGAATTTGCAACATCAAGTTAAACCGAGGTTCTTTGGAAGTTAAAATGTCAAGCAGATTTTTATGTTACGGTGACTACATTTTGTAAGTTACAAATATAGTTCGCCAAGACAGCATAACGGTTTCTAAACAACTGCGCATTAATACCACAATGTTGTATTTCCATGTATCAAGTTCGCAACGCGCATTAATCCCAAAGGCTGAAAAGCCAGCAGCGATGAGTGCTCCGCCTCCGCGCTGACTAGCGTTGACGCAGAAAATGACTCTCGGGGGGTTATCGATGGAGGAGCTCCTTAAAAAGTTGATGGAAGAAGGCATTGATGTGTCAGACGACGAGGCGCAAAGGTTTCGAGGTAAGTCGGGTGTGATTTTGTGTTTTTATAAAAATTACAACGTGTAATTTTATAGTAGAGTTAGCAAAAGTCCGAAGAGCTAGCTTTAACATGGGTGAATGCTAGCAGTTAGCTAAGTTTTAAACAAAGAAAGGTACAAATGTGGACTATTTAGACTGTTGGTGGAATGTTCAACGTCTGTCTGCCCGCCGTATTCCAGTGTTTTATCAATAAATAGTCAGTAACCGTGTACAACAATGTAAAAAAAAATCAATAATTTCTCAAAACATGCTAGTATGTAAATATAGCTATTAACAAAAACGTTTTCTAAGCAAAATTTATCGCATCTAACTTGTTTCCCGCTCAAAGGGATTTTAAACAATGGAAGGTACACATTTGTACCATTCCACCTACTTAGTGGGATTTGGGATTTTCGAATATGAGAGCTGTAAGCTCTGGGCAGGGACACTGTCTGCAACCCAAGAATTGTTAAGATGATTGGGGAAACAGCTAATGATTTTTTTTGTCTCTAAATCTGATTATTATTATTTTCTGTACTAACTGATTAATCAATCTGTTTATTAGCTTTAGAATTTTTTGATCAAGGGTTAAAGCACTTTACATTTATCTCCAGTCTGTGTCTTTAAACATGTCAAAAGTTTAAATCCTCAATGTAAAATGTCATTCTTTTGTCTATTCTGCTCTTTTCATTTCCAGTTGTGTGATGAGGTTGATTTAATGCATACCTGCCAAGACAACATCTGTCGCCGCTTTAGCAAAAACTTCACTGCTGTTCTTCAAATGACCAAGGATTTGCCACTGAAGAAGGTCTACATGGAGGCAAGAGAGAATGCACTGGCTGAAGACATTACAGGTGCTAATTTGACCTCATACAAATAGTAAATTTTGTGACAATTCATTTGCTCTCTCTTCCAAAGATAATTGATGTACCATAGTGTCATGTGAAGAGCATGTTAATGGGAATTTGCATGCTATCAAAATCTAATGAAGTGCATTTGCATCTATATGACCTAGGAATTGACTTCAAGGGGGCACTTCTCTTGCCATCCATCTTCAAGGAGAAGATAGAAGATTTCATCATCCTTGGAGAGGTAAATGCATGATGCAATGCATAGCCTTTGGCCACAAGTTTCATTCTCGGTGTTTTGTTGGCATGGAGCTGAATTCAGCTGCGGTTCAGCATCACAGCTAAGCTAATGTAGAGGAAACACTGCTGTTAATCCACAGTGCTGCTGTGCTCTTGGGTTTTGTCTGGTGTTTATATAGATAGATAGACCTTTATTGTCCCCTTAGGGAAATTCTTCTTCACAGGTACTGTCACTGTCAGGGGTGATTGCTTTTGCCCTTGAATATTATGTCAAACTTTAGCAGCTTATCAAACACTACCACAACAGTCATTGGTCAAGAAGCTTTTTGTTTGGAGTAGGGGCCATGTAAATGGTAAATGGCCTGTATTTATATAGCGCTTTACTAGTCCCTAAGGACCCCAAAGCGCTTTACATATCCAGTCATCCACCCATTCACTCACACATTCACACACTGGTGATGGCAAGCTACATTGTAGCCACAGCCACCCTGGGGCGCACTGACAGAGGCGAGGCTGCCGGACACTGGCGCCACCGGGCCCTCTGACCACCACCAGTAGGCAACGGG
The DNA here is from genome assembly GCF_963969265.1 of Rhamphochromis sp. 'chilingali'. Lineage (NCBI taxonomy): Eukaryota > Metazoa > Chordata > Actinopteri > Cichliformes > Cichlidae > Rhamphochromis > Rhamphochromis sp. 'chilingali'. The sequence goes on along the minus strand of NC_137929.1, from coordinate 40,233,634 downwards.
TGAAGTGTCTTGCCCAAGGACACAACAACCAAGACTGTCCAAGCCGGGGCTCGAACCGGCAACCTTCCGATTACAAGGCGAACTCCCAACTCTTGAGCCACGATCGCCCCATGTTTACAGGTTATCAGAATAGACAGTTTTGTTTTGCAGCAAATAAAGAAGGTAATTTGAGGAATCTGTTGAAAATCCACTTGGCACATATTGCTTAAACATACTGTATACTAATGTTTTTCTTCCTCTTCTGCAGAATACTCCCACGAGTCCATACCCAACCATTCGAATGAAGGATAAGAGTTGGACAACTGCCCTCTTAAGACAGTTTCGCTGTGTTGTGACAGTTGAAGGAGTGGATGTTTGCTCGTGCCGCTCGCTGGATGAGGCCTACATCTCAGCATTCTCCACCTTCTTCGTGTTCAACATGACCTACCCTGCATACTTCAAGAAAACACTTGTCTTTCTTCAGAACTGCATTGTCAACATAGGAGACCAGGGAGACAAACCCCTGCCAGTAAGTGTCACCAGGGTACTTAACCAACTCTATTAAATATGCCCCCACCCAAGTGTCACTACCTTATTCACTACCCAAGGCTGATTTTGATGTATGGTCCTCTTCGCCCTTTGTGGTGTATGAGATATGAAAGCAAGCATCAATATTTCAAAAATCTAGCGAGTAAATGCAAAAACTTTGTAAACATCACTGCAACTCTTAACAATCGTCATCAAATGAAACAGTGCTGGGAGTTTTCTTCAGATAAGTTGCTTGTTGACTTTGAACATTCACTCAGCACAAGTGTCAGTGTGCCATTTTCATCTCTGCCAGGTGACTTACAGAATGCTCTGGAAATGAACAAAAGTTTTACAGATGTGCATTTTCAGGATAAAGTGCTTCAGCGTGTGTCTGCTATATCTGTCAGCAGTGTCAAATATGAACTTGAGGATGTTTTTGTAGTTGGCCATGTACACACTGAAGCCATACCTATATTCCTTAAAATCAAGTATATTTTGAATGTTGATACTTGTTGGGTATTGTGTGGGAAACTGTTACTTCCTTGCACTTATGAATGTCATTTCCATGCTTACCAAGTGGCAGTTGACAATGACTGGATCCTGTTCAATCCAGGAAATGAATTAGACTTTCAAGCTCTAGACATGTATTTAGTAGACGATAGGCTGTTTGTGTCCTTGAGGTATTCTGTGTGATGTGATTGCAAGAACATTTTCCATTGTGTTCAGGTGTTTAATGTCTTTATATGATTGTTTACTTTTTTAAATGAATGTATTTTTCTTGACATGTCCTATGGCAATATACGAATGTAATCAAGGATGTATTCCTGTGGTTGTTTAAATGCTTTGATGTGATTCTATTATCGAGAATAAATGGTTAAATAACCAAATATTTTGGACTATTGGGGGTACATTTTTGTCTCTTTAGGTACGAAATAGGTTGTCGCTGGGGGGGTACCCTATTGTACCCTTTTCAAGGGAACATTTCTGTACTATAGTTTCAAGGTACATTTATGTCTTAGGAAAGTACATGATTGTACAACTTCATAAGGTACAAAAATGTACCAAGCCTAAAGGGTACAGAAATGTCCTTCAAAAAGGAACACCCCCAGCGACAAGCATTTGTACCCTTTTTGGTACACTTTGGTACCCCTATTTCTGAGAGTGCATGTTAAATGTAGCACAAACTGTTTTCAACAGAATTGTTGTAGTAGAAACAGGTTTCAGCAGCTGAGAGACTCCGATGAGGGACTGTAACCTGTATGACAACATTTTAAAATCACATCCAGTAACATTCTTGTATACAGAACACTTAAATCAGTTCAAGGGATGAATTGAACTGGATTTGCCTGATTGACAAAACTTTATGTTTGTACTTTGCGACCGATGGTGTGAACAGATGATATGCAGGGTGTCTGTGTCACATATGGTCAAAGTGTATGCAGCTGAATTTGTGTAGGTCCATCACTAAAAACACTAATGAGTATGGGCTCAAACTGTGGTCATAAATATTTTGTATTTGTAAATCAAAAGCTTATTTGTGAACCGAGTTTTGTAACCGTGTAAACCAAAATATGTAAAAATGTTATGTTTGTGCATCTACAGATGAGAATTTGTGTGTGTGTGTAAAACAGATTTGTGTTTGTAAAAAATATTTACATGAGTTACAAATTTTTTGGTTAAGGTCTGCTTACAGATACAAAGCAAAGAACTACGTGTAAAACTCTGCGCTCAGCTTCCCTGGCTATGGGACTTACAAATACAAATTTTGACCCGATTTTTCTTCCTTTCAGCTGATTGGTCAATGTCACGTTAATCACAAATTTAACAATCCAATCAGAGAACAGATGGGTTTGGCTGTCGGAGTGTGCTTTACGCAGTTTCAGGTCCTGGAAGAATAAATGCCCTTTTACATGCCAGCTCTGTATTTTTCTTCATCACCATGAAGGATCACAACTCCAATGTCCAAAGTCAAAGTCACCCTCTGTTTTGTCCGTTTTTGGGACATATTAGCTTTGAACTCCTCTGCACAGGCACTGAAATTGCTGTTACAGAAGCCACACTATGCTGAAAAGACGCCAACACAAAATACTAAAGATATGGAATTTGAAGGTTTGGTAATTTCTTATCACATCTTTGTCAGACTGCCCATTCCAAAACACCAGATTGCTGAGAGAGGCTGCATGCATTAAGTTACATGGGTCTTTGTCATGCACTCTTGTGCATCATGGAGACTCAACAGAGAAAGAGAGAGTACACATACGTGGTTTCTACATCACATCACACTGACTGTTCACAGCAGACAAAAAGACCCTCAGACTACTGAAAACATCCAGGTGTCCCCAATACCAAGTCTGCCCCTCTCAAGGGATTTTTGTAACAATGAATTGATTCATTCAGGTTTTTCAATTAATCAGAAGCTAATAAAACATTTCCTTTAAATGCATATTTGTACTCTTTAATTGTATTTGATATAAAGTAAGCTTGACTGACCGTCCATGTTCTCAAAAAGAAATCACACTTGTCACCGGGACCTCACGATGTCCTTGCTGTGTGTTTTTCCACCTGCTCTCTTGCTGCACTTTGGCTGTGCTTTCGTTTGTCACCAACTGGACTTGTTAACTGACACTGTAACTACACAAAACAATGAGCAACACCTCATGCTCAGAAATATTTTTTGCTGTGGGATTGGAAATCGATTCAAACCCACAGCATGTCGTTATATAACTGTTCACATTTTATGTATCAGAGCTGGTCATCACATTAACCTGCGTCAATTGTTTTGTTTATTTTATAAGTAGTAACAGAACTGAAAATCAAAAGCCACATATACTATAAAAACTATTTATAAATAAAAGATATGAAGATATGAAAAAATTGTTTGAAGCAGATACTTTGATAACTGTGACTGCACAATGAACTGAGACATAATTTCTTTAGGGATTATTAAAGTATTCTGATTCTGACATAGTGTTGAACAGCTCAGTAAATCCCCTCAGTGCTTTAAAAACAGGACAATTCAGAGTTTGAATAAGGGACTGGTAAAATGTTTCTGTTTCTCATCCTAGTGAAACAAGTTTTAAACAAAGAAGGGAGTTTTAATTAAAAAATGGGAGAAACTGATGCATTCATTCCCTCTTGACAGTTTACTGGCACATGCACATGTAATGCTTCATTAATGCATAACTGCAGATTACACAATCAATCAATGCATGAAATCCAATGTCTTTGAAATCAGCTGCTTTTTTAAAATAAATGTAGCACTATTAATTTTTTCTGAAAAAATATAACATTTTCAGGGCTCAAAACACATTTAAGCTCTATTAACTAAATCAATTTTACACCCACTCCAAGTGTCACAATCAATCTCGATCTGCAGGCTAAATATGAACTAGAAGCTACATTTGAGGGAAATTAGTGAGACGGTCATGCTGTCTCATGCATAACAATAACAAGCACAAGCATGAACAAGAAGTGAAGCAACAAATAGCCAAGATAACCACTGATTGTGAGACATGCTTTCATCCTGGCCTCAGGCTACAATTTTAAAAGACGGCTTCATGACCTAAAGTTGTTTGATCACTATGGTGTGACTTGTCCTTCCAGTTGGGGAGGATGAGGGAATGAAGATGGGACAAGGACACATTGTGGAAAAGAGACAGAGATTAATACTAACTCAGGATTAAATGCAGAGAGTTGTATAAACACATAGTGAGTGAAAAGGGTAAGTGAAAAAGAAACAGTGCAATATGGGAAGCCCCCAGCAGCCTAGACCTATTGCAGCATAACTAAGGGAGGATTCAGGGTCACCTGGTCCAGCCCTAACTATATGCTTTAGCAAAAAGGAAAGTTTTAAGTCTAATCTTAAAAGTAGAGAGGGTGCCTGTCTCCTGATTCCAAACTGGAAGCTGGTTCCACAGAAGAGGGGCCTGAAAACTGAAGGCTCTCCCTCCCATTCTACTTTTAAATACTCTAGGAACAACAAGTAGGCCTGCAGAGCGAGAGCGAAGTGCTCTAATGGTACTGCTAATACAGTACTGTGTGGTCTCTAAGATGAGATGGGGCCTTATTGTTCAAGACCTTGTATGTGATGATGTGATCCTTCCTCTGCACATGCCTCTCTAACTATGTCTCCATCTTGGTCACTGCTAATGTAAATCTTATCATCTTTAAGTCTATCACCAGCGTTAGTCCTTGAAAATTTACCATTATATCTGTCTCCCTATCATTCACACAGCTATTTTTTGATTCTACTATATACATCTCTTCTCTCCATTACATAGGTTGCCTTTCACCTGCTCCCTATGCTCACTACAGATCACGTAGTCTGTTGCCCTATGACAGCTGGGATAGGCTCCAGCCTCACCCCTGATTTGGATAAGCGGAAGAAACTGGATAAATGAATCCTTTTCTTTTTCCCCTCTCGCTCTCTTTTTTAGCTTGTTTTGCATTATGTTATGTAAAGCATGTTCCTGTTTTCAGTGCTTCCTTTTCTGACTTTGATCAATAGTTACATTCATTTTCATATTCAAAACCAAGGTCACACATCTAGTTGACATATACTCTGCCATGACACCAGTCAGTCAGAAGTGCCAGCTTGATTACGGATCCCGGCCAGGTCTGCTTTATATGGGGCTGGGCCACATAAACCAAACCACAATCGAGCAAGATGTGGCATGCCATCACATACACAGTGCCATCTATGCCAGGCCTGGCCCATATCTGGATGACATACATCTTATCATGCCAGAAGTCAGCCAGCAGTGCCGGCTTGACACCAGATCCGGGCCAAACCTGCTTGCTATGTGGGTGAAGGACCCATCCCATCCTGGCAACAAACTGTTCCAAGTTCTGCAATCAGGCAGAAGGTTCTGCATCATCCAGGCAAGAACTGAGAGGGGAGCTTCTATCCCCAGGCAATCCAAAGGACCCCCCCCCCACCACCACCACACACACACACACACACACACACACACACACACACACACACACATCCATAAGTGACTGAGACAGGGCTTATTGCTAACACATCCCAGTCTGATTATTCGCGGCCTCACTACAGAACTAGACACTTTAACAGCCACTCCAACTATGTACATTTTCAGATTTTCAATATAAAATTTCCAGATTGTTTATGGTATTGTATTTTATTTATTCACTTACCTTGTTTTTCCTGTGTTTCTGTCTCTCTGGGTACATGCAGTTAGTGGGGTTAGATTAATGATGCTAAATTGCCCTGCCCATAGGTGTGAATGGGAGTGTGAAATGTTGTTTTCAAATAGTTTTTTTTTTTTTTTTGGAGTATGCTGTCTCATGTATAATCAAAACAAGCACAAGGAGGAACAGAAAGTCTAGCAAGAAATAGCAAAGATAACAGCGTCCTGAGACACGCTGTGATCCTGGCCTCAGGCTACAGTTTTAAAGAAACTACTATTTGACCTGAGATTGTTTGATCACTGTGGTGTGATAAGTCCATCTAGAACACGTAAATACATAAATATATGTTGTTTATCCATTTCACAGCATTTATTATTTTTAAATTTTTAAAGAATGGTCTTAAATAAAAAAAAAATAAAAAAGTTATTACATGTTTTACCAGCCCTGATTCTTTAAAGTTTTCTCCAGTAAATTGCCAGAATACTCAAAACACATCCAGTTAACATGGTTGTCATTGTTACTCTATGTCACAGAAATAACATTAACATTAAATTATTCCATGATATCCATAATACTTCATGATTTTTATGCTAAAAAAGTGCTTATAAAAGAAAAAAGTACTATTAGACCATCACCATGTAGCATTAGAACTCCTGCTCACAGCTTCAAGAATATGAAACATAACACAGTCAAAATGACAAGACAGTGACAGTTGAATGTTAATACCACATTTCGAGTGGAGTAACTTGTTTCTGGGTAAGATCAAACTATTTGGCAAATGTACAAATACAAAGTGAAACAGCCACAGCGCTGAGTCTCAGGTGTGGTCAAATAACAATAGTTAAAAGTTAGTTATTTGTGGCTGTAGCTCAGAAGGTAGCTCTGAAAGACAGTTTCAATGCCTTGCTGCTGTAGTCTGCATGCTAAAGTATTGTAGGACACAACACTGACCCCAAGTTGATAGAGAAGCGCATTTGCATTGAGAGAAAGTGCTTGGGGATGAGGTAAGCTGTATAAAGTGTTCTGAGTGTAAGAAATGTTTTGTGTATCAACCCATTTACTACTATGAAATGTATTTGCAACTCACTAATAGGATATTAGTGGTGGCTTCACAAGTTTTAAATATGATGAATACATATAGGCAGCATAATGGTGTGAGGGTTTACGCTGTCATTTCACACAGATTAATGGAAGTATTTTTTTTATCTTTAAAGGACAATATATAATGACTAAGCTGTTTTATTATCTGGCTGTGGATCTTTGTTTATTTAAATGGATTCTTCCAGTATTTATTGTCAATGACAATAATCTGAAGACTGATCTCTTCCCGTGACAGATTTTCTCATGTCTTTTTAATGATTTTTACTCTTTTTGTATTTTTTCTCTTCACTGTTTGGAGCTTGTTATTGGCCTAGTAGGCTCCTTTGATTTTCCAGCTGTGGCTGCATTGGCTCCCGACAGCATTTGAGAATTTAACAGTCAGCTTATACTTTTGCACACTTGGAGCCAATGGAACAAGTCTCATTCTTATGTACACTACACCGTGTTACCTTGATTGACAAAGTCTGTCTGTGTCTAAGAAAATGGAATGGAAAGTGAATAAGTTTACATAAAATTATGTTTTATTACTTTTATGCACCAATCAACAACAGCTGTGCTTTAGTGAGTGAAAGTGAGGCAGCAAACTGATACATTGAAATAAAATGCTGTCATTGTCATAAGGCAGTGGTTCCCAAACTTTTTTTGCTAGGCCCCCCTTTGTTTGACAAGAAAAATGTCCCTCCATTTAGAAAGGCACAGTCATCACGGTGTAATTATTTTACCTGTAGTTGTTTTTTTTTCCTGTGTAATAATATTCAACATTGATATCAATACATGTTTCAAAAAATGCCTCTCTGTGCAAAATGGGTTCAAAAACATAAAAAACTGTGGGATATTGTTTGTCGGTGATTTGAAGAACCCAGCATGTGCTCCCGACGCAGGGAAAAGCAATTCTGCAGGGGAGATAGGAAAGGGCAGATTTGCTTCACCATATTTTCTAGTCTTTGGCTTAGAATGAAGTTGGTTTGGAAACATATTCAGCGATGCTTCATCTCCTGCACTGCGTTTGTGTGGGCGCCCCGTGCTAGCAGTGTCCAAGCGTTTTTTTTTGTTTTTTGTTTTTTTCCCCTTTTCACACCGCGCCCCCCTTGCAATTGCTTTGCGCCCCCCTGGGGGGGCGGGCCCCACACTTTGGGAAGCTCCGTCATAAGGAAATGATCCCATGACAAACATATTACTTAGTTTAATACATAGAGCTGTTTGGCATATTGAGGGAAAACCTCACATGAAAAACTGTGCATCCATTTATACACAGACGATTTTTTTTTGATTGGAATTGTTATCAATGAATCATACAATATACACATGGACCCATAAAGAAGCACAAGGAGAGTCACATAATAAAAAAACACCTGTTTTATAGATGTGCATTACATTTATATGATTATGTAAAGGTCCTCTGGAGCTGCAGGAGACATCATACAGGTTTAACAGGTAAAATAGTGCTGGTACTGCTGCATGTAAACGCGTTAAAACATCACAAAGCTAAGAAGAACTTCTGATCAAGCAATTTCAGATTATAATCAAGTAATACCCATTTATTTTTTACTATACATGTTTTAATATATGACCACTATCTTTTATTTACTCAACATTTTTAGGATATTACAAAAAAAGTAACACATTCATACTTTCCATGAAAATTCAAAATCGGCCAAAATAAAAGTATTTTAATCTCATGGTTTAGCCACACAGATTAATGCTATTTTTATGTAAGATTTAAAGGACAATATATGATGATTAAGCTGTTTTATTTTCTGTCTGTGCGTCAGTGTTTATTCAAATGGACTCCAGGGATTGAATATTCTCTCATACAAAACATGAAGTCTACTCCAAATGGCCTCAAAACCCCCCACAACGTCCTCTTCAGAAGATACTGGGACTGGAATGGGGAATGATTCAGATGACACAGGAAGAGATGGAACAGATGGAACAGGGACAGGGACTGGATTAACTGGAACTGGGATTTTCTCTGGTATTTGTTCTACCACATAAGCTGGCACTTCTGTTAATACCTTACCAAACTTCGATTTGATCAACAAAGCTGAGACAGTTGCAAATAATCCTGTGATGACAGCCAAACCCACAAAAGGTTTAAGCCATGATTTTTGTGCATTTTCCATGTGTCTCTTAATGATGTTAACTTTAGCCTGCTTTCTAATCTCTTCCTGTGACAGATTTTCTGATGACTTTCTAACCCGATTTTCCTCTTTTTGTATTTCTGTCTCCAGTGTTTGGAGCTTTTCATTAGTGTAGTATCCTCCATTGTTTTCTGTCACTATATCTTCTATGCTATTGAGCAGCTCTGCCACCTGGAACTTGTTGCTTCTATATTCATCTTCCTGGTTGTTCTTCCAGTATTTATTGTCAATGACGTGGCACCGACTCCCACACTTCCTCACTAGATCACTCAGAGCTTCACTTTCATTAACAAAATCCTTGATCTTCGTTCCTTCAGGGAGCTGGTCACCATGAGTAAAAACCACTGCAGCGTATTTAAGAACATCTTCAGAGAAATGTTCACATAATTGTGCGATGACAGCCTTTTCGTGCTCTGTGAATTTCTCTGCTTTGAGCACAATGAGAAAAGCATGAGGACCCGGAGCACACTCTGTAATACAGCTCAACATCTCGTGCTCCAACTTCTCAGACCTGCTTGGGTCAAAGAAACCAGGAGTGTCGATTAAAGTTAGGCTTCTTCCATCAACAGTCTTGGTCTCGCTCTGAGACAAACATGCGTTTGAGTCATTAAAATGATTAATCTTCAATCTGGTCTCGCCAAATATGGTATTAGCCAGACTGCTTTTCCCAGTTCCAGTTTTTCCCAGCAGGACAATTCTCCTTGTCTTTGTCACTGGAAGAAAAAATGAATAGATGAAAAAATCAGATTAACTCATTACATCTGATTTTCATCTCTGATCAATTTTCAAATTTCAGATCAAAAATCTATCAACCCAGTATCACAGCAAAGTATAGACAAGCAGGACCATCGTGTCTAATTACACAAGAAATCAGTAGTAAACAAAACGCATGTTAAGCACATTCAACGGTCCTTAATCATCAAAAACTATTAAACTGGGCGGGTAATATGTATATATACATGTACATGTGAATTATTTAATGCTTTCCCACAATTTTCCCATTTTTAAATTTTGGTTTGAAATAAAGAAGCTCCCTCTGATGTTACTGCAACTTCTGAATGTGTGTCTTGGACATAGTGGACATATTATATATAAAGGATGGCCCAGTCTCAGTAAAATTTTGCATGAACATTTTCATGCAATAAATCTATTTTGTATGTTTTTATGAAATAGATTTATTGTAAATCCTAATTGTTTCTAGATTCCTTTTACTTGTAATGTATTACATACCCAACAAACATACTTATTTCTGTCATGGTCTGGAGTCGGGTGACTCCGTGTTTAAGTTTTGTTTATTCAGTGTTCTGGGATTTTGTGGGGTTTTCATAGTTTTGTCTTTTGTCATGTTTTCATGTTCCTTACTTATTCTTTAGGACCGCTGTGATTTCCCAGCCTTTAGGTTTTGTCTGAATGCCTCACTTGTGTTCCTTGTATAATGTCATGCGTACCCGGTTTGATGTTCGTGTTATTTCTCGTTTTACTTTGACAGTCCCATGCCCTGTGTCAGTCTGTCTAGTTTTCCTTCTCTTGTCTCGTTATGTCTAATGAATCCCAGCTGTGTTTCGCTCCTGTTTCCCATTTCCTCATTACTGACTTGTATATTTAAACCCTGTGTTTTCCGTTGCCCTTTCTTGCGTTGTACCTCCTCTTGTGTGTGAGTCTGTGTTAAAGTGGTCAAGCGTTAGCTCCTCATTTCTTGTTTCCTGGTGTTTGAGCTGTCATTTTTCAGTGTTTTTGTTTTTAGTTTCCATTATACTTTGTTTTTTGTTAGCTTATGTTTGGACAGTTTTCCGCAGCAATAAAGCTGCCGCCTTAAGTTTATGTTTTGTATTTGAGTTGTGCATTTGGGTCCACTTCCTTTCTGCCAACCACAGCTACACATGAAGGATTTCTTGTGACACAACCAAATTTAAAACATGTTTGAGATATTAAAAGAAAATCATGAACTACCTTAATGCAGTACTACTTTGCAAGCCATGTGTCACCAAACAACCCTATATAACCAAAAATCTTGCTTTTATGAGATTAAAGCTTAGAGAACCAAGATTTTTTTTTATAAGGAAATAGCTCTTGAAATGAACTCAGCTGATTTAAAAAACAGGTCACACCTTAGGATTTTGAATGACAAAAAAATCATATTTTTGGAGTAATGTCTATTTAAAAGTTACTTGTCCACTCCATGCTGAGGAAAGTGTGTCAAAAATACAATCTGGCTCATGATGTGTCTCTGCAGTGAGTCGTTTGCTTTTGTTCTTGTACTGTGACTTGACTTGTGCTTCGCTTCTGCTACCTGTCTAAGTTGTTATCTGGGTTTTAGCCAAAAGAAGCGAACAACACACTGCGCACAGTGTATAGGGAGTGCAGAATTATTAGGCAAGTTGTATTTTTGAGGAATAATTTTATTATTGAACAACAACCATGTTCTCAATGAACCCAAAAAACTCATTAATATCAAAGCTGAATGTTTGTGGAAGTAGTTTTTAGTTTGTTTTTAGTTTTAGCTATTTTAGGGGGATATCTGTGTGTGCAGGTGACTATTACTGTGCATAATTATTAGGCAACTTAACAAAAAACAAATATATACCCATTTCAATTATTTATTTTTACCAGTGAAACCAATATAACATCTCCACATTCACAAATATACATTTCTGACATTCAAAAACAAAACAAAAACAAATCAGCGACCAATATAGCCACCTTTCTTTGCAAGGACACTCAAAAGCCTGCCATCCATGGATTCTGTCAGTGTTTTGATCTGTTCACCATCAACATTGCGTGCAGCAGCAACCACAGCCTCCCAGACACTGTTCAAAGAGGTGTACTGTTTTCCCTCCTTGTAAATCTCACATTTGATGATGGACCACAGGTTCTCAATGGGGTTCAGATCAGGTGAACAAGGTGGCCATGTCATTAGTTTTTCTTCTTTTATACCCTTTCTTGCCAGCCACGCTGTGGAGTACTTGGACGCGTGTGATGGAGCATTGTCCTGCATGAAAATCATGTTTTTCTTGAAGGATGCAGACTTCTTCCTGTACCACTGCTTGAAGAAGGTGTCTTCCAGAAACTGGCAGTAGGACTGGGAGTTGAGCTTGACTCCATCCTCAACCCGAAAAGGCCCCACAAGCTCATCTTTGATGATACCAGCCCAAACCAGTACTCCACCTCCACCTTGCTGGCGTCTGAGTCGGACTGGAGCTCTCTGCCCTTTACCAATCCAGCCACGGGCCCATCCATCTGGCCCATCAAGACTCACTCTCATTTCATCAGTCCATAAAACCTTAGAAAAATCAGTCTTGAGATATTTCTTGGCCCAGTCTTGACGTTTCAGCTTGTGTGTCTTGTTCAGTGGTGGTCGTCTTTCAGCCTTTCTTACCTTGGCCATGTCTCTGAGTATTGCACACCTTGTGCTTTTGGGCACTCCAGTGATGTTGCAGCTCTGAAATATGGCCAAACTGGTGGCAAGTGGCATCTTGGCAGCTGCACGCTTGACTTTTCTCAGTTCATGGGCAGTTATTTTGCGCCTTGGTTTTTCCACACGCTTCTTGCGACCCTGTTGACTATTTTGAATGAAACGCTTGATTGTTTGATGATCACGCTTCAGAAGCTTTGCAATTTTGAGGCTGCTGCATCCCTCTGCAAGATATCTCACTATTTTTGACTTTTCTGAGCCTGTCAAGTCCTTCTTTTGACCCATTTTGCCAAAGGAAAGGACGTTGCCTAATAATTATGCGCACCTGATATAGGGTGTTGATGTCATTAGACCACACCCCTTCTCATTACAGAGATGCACATCACCTAATATGCTTAATTGGTAGTAGGCTTTCGAGCCTATACAGCTTGGAGTAAGACAACATGCATGAAGAGGATGATGTGGACAAAATACTCATTTGCCTAATAATTCTGCACTCCCTGTACATTTACATATAATAATCCAAAGTGCTGCAATGCAGAGATAAAGGTAATAAATAACTACATGACACAAAAAGATCATGATGCAAGAAGAAAGAAAAAGTTAAGCTGTATTTCATTGCCCTTAGGGATGTTTTAATATTTTTATTTCTATTCTTCAGGAAAGTGGAATTTATTTCTTTTACAGTGGTCCCTTGTATATCACAGGATTTACGTTATAAAAATAACCCGTGATAAGTGAAATCCGCAAAGTAGCCAACTTTATGTTTTATAATTATTACAGATATTGTAAGGCTTTAAAACCCCTCACTACACACTTTATACACTTTTCTCAGACAGGCATGGACATTTTTCTCTCTTGTTTAAACACTCTCAAAGTTCAAACCTTGTAGAAAAAGAAGTCCACCCGCAGGTGGTGATGTTTTGTCGACATTGTTGTGTTTGTTGGGGAGAAAACTTACAAACATACAATACAGCACTTTAGAGTCACACTGCTAGTGATCAAAGCTCAACACATTGTGTACTGTAGAGGAGACACGGCACGAGATTGATTGACAATGGTCTACAGCCAATCAGGATGCAAGCTGAACTGCGATATAGCGAGGGACCACTATTTATGAATTATTTTTATATAGGCCTTCACACGTTTCTTTAATGCTACTGACTGCATAGATTCTCTTGTTTTGTGAACTATATATGTTTTTTTCAAAGTTTCGATTGATACTCCTAGAATACCACAGTCTACATTTTGTTTTGATTTATTTAGTCTCATTTGTTGTTGCATTTTTCAATATGTGAAACTTTGATAGTAGTCTGGCAACGTGAGCAACACTTAAAAGTATTAAACTGAGGTTACAGTAAAGTTGACTTAAGCTGATTTCTGTTTTTTAAAAGAAAATAACAGATGAATTATTTAATTGAAATGTAAGTAACTGAATCTGTTACTTACTGCTCATCATTAACATGAGGCTATTCAGCTAATAAATGAAATCTGTCAAGAAAAATTCAAGACACTTGGTTACATGTGATAGAATTAGCTGTTTTATTAGTGAACATTTGTAACAAAGAAACCGTCACAAAACATGGACATGTTCATGGGTAAAGTTTGAAATATAAACTGGAACATAAAGACTGTATTAGCATAATGGGAAAATTCACACATTATATTAAGCATGCGTTACTTCATTTATATGTTAAGAGTAAGCATTCAACAAAAACTCTTAAGAAACTTTATGCTGTGCAAATACAGAAATCCAATCAATGATGAACAAATAGATTCCAAAACTTCCCATTCTATAAATTTAATAATGACTCTCTGATGGCAGCTTGTAAAGGTGAATGTGAGTAGTTGTGCCCAGTTATCTAGCAATATACGCTGATCCTGTACATCTGTGGATATTAAAGGTACTTTATTGAGAGCTTAACAGAGGATGGAAAAAATCAGAGATTTAATTTCTAACCCTTTTATACATTCAAAAAATGTGGTTTAGTGCTATAGTTTGTATGTAAGCTCTATCACCTGTTTCAAACCTTGATGCTACTCAGCTGCTGGCTCTGCAGACCCAGTCTGAACTGTGACAGATGTGTCAGATGCTGTTGCTGCATCTGCCATCATTCCTTTTGCTGCAGCTACTCCTGCTGCTGTTCCTAATACTACTCCTACTGCTAAACCTAGACTTCTTTCTTCTTTCATTAATTTTATCGCTCCACCAAAGAATGCACCCAGTAGAGCTCCTGTTGTAACTCCTGCAGCTTCTGACAACAGATTTTTAAACACAGATTGTTTTGCCTTTGTTGCAGTTTCCTCTTCTGTTAAGTCTGGAGATGACTGTTTGATGCGACCTTCCTCTTGTTGAATATCTCTCTTCACTTCTTGCAGCATCTCATTGGTGAAGTAGCCTCCTTTGTTTGCCTCAATAGTCGTGTCAATGGTTTTGAGTAATTCTGCCACCTGATACTGGTTGCTCCTGTATTCATCTCCCTGGTTGTTCTTCCAGTATTTGTTATCAATGACGTGGCAGCAGCCGCCACACTTCTTGATCAGATCACTCAGACCTTCACTTTCATTAACAAACTCTTCGATCTTCATTCCCTCAGGAAGCTGGTCACCATGAGTAAAGATTATTGTAGTAAATCTAAGTGCTTCATCTGAGAAATATTGATTAATTTTGTCTATTACAGCCTTTTCTTGCTCTGTGTATTTCTCCACTTTAAGAACAATGAGAAACACATGAGGACCAGGAGCACATTCTGTGATACACCTCAATATTTCAGACTTCATCTCCTCTTCAGACCTGTTTGTGTCAATAAATCCAGGAGTGTCAATAAAGAGTACCATTCTTCCACTGACTGACATGAACTTTGCCTGACATTTCTGTGTTCCAGATTTGGCAGTATGATTTACTGCAAACACAGGCTGTCCACACAGGGTGTGGGCAAAACTGCTCTTTCCAGCTCCAGTTTTTCCCAGGACCACAATCCTTCTTGCTGTCTCTATAAAACAGTAATGATTCAGTGTCAGTTATTTATCTATTGCTCTGTCTAAACAGTGCATCAAAAATAAACAGTAAAGTCAAATAAAACATTTATGACAACATATACAAGCTATAGCTGCAAATGATGGACGTGTCTGCTTTCTTTTAAATGTAAATAAAACTGCATGAAATTCACAAACCAGTCAGTAATTGGCTTAAAAATGCATCGTGGTACAGTAGAAAGAATGTTCATTTCTTTGACTGTTGTGCACAGTTCAGATCTAGCTGTTCAGATGGTGGAAACCAACCAAATAATTTAGAATTATTACGTCTAGCAAGCATATACTCCGTATTATTCTGCTATAATATTCAGATTTACAGCCTTAAATATATTAGGTAATGTTTACACAACTACTTTAGGTATTGAGTGGAGTAGATAACCTTGACTGAGAAAAAACAATCACTTTCAGCTGGTTGGAGAGAAGTTTCTTCCTTTCTGTTTCCCATGTTTTTGTTAATTATCAATACATGATTATAACTGCAACTTACCATCCATGTTTTTGAAAGCAAAATCAGCGCAGAGACACATGACTACTCAGATCCTGTGGACGTTGTGACTGCGCCTTTTGTTTTGTTCCTGCACCTGTTGGACTTGCTTCTCAGCAGCAAACTAAAGTGATGAGCTATGATGACCTCATAGTTTGTTTCTTTTTGTTTTTACAAACTTGGATGAGAGAACTATCGTGCATATCAAAATTTAGTAATATAAAAAAAACACAATTTTTCTTTAATTTCTTATGTAAAAATCTTGACCAGCACCTTGTTGTAACGCAAAGTTAAATATGCTTGTAGTAAATTTGTGATTAGCAAAAGAGAAGGTCAAGACTTTAGAAAAATGGTATTACTGTTCTAGAATACTATAATTAAAAGTATTATCTAATTATAAATACAGAAAAAGGATGTGTTACGTATTTGAAATCTTCTTCAAGCACCTGTTCCCTTTAGGGGTCACCTAAGCGGATCATATGATGCCATCTCGCCCTAACCTTAGCTTCATCCTCTGTTATACCAACTCTCTGCATGTCCTCCTTCACTACTGTACAGCCACAGATCTTATCTATGGTCTTCCTCTTTTCTCTTGCCTAACAACTCCATGGTCAACATTCTTTGTCTATTATCCCTCAATTCAATTCAATTTTTTTTATAAAGCTCCAAATCAAAACAACATTTTCCTCAAGGCACTTTATATTGTAAGGTAAAGAAAGAAGCGAAAATAATCACATGACCCCCCCTTTGCTTAACTGCTTTGGCAACAGTGGGAAGGAAAAACTCCCTTTTAACAGGAAGAAACCATCTGGCACGACCAGTTTCAGAATCAGAATCAGAATCAGAATCAGAATGGGTTTATTGCCAGATGTTGAGGTTTACAACATTAGGAATTTGCTGCGGTGCTTCAGTGCAAACAATAAGAGTTAAAGTGCTATGTAGAAAGAAAGATATGTGCATGAGATATACATGAGATATATACATGAGAATAAGAATTAAGAGTGCTACGTAGAAGGATATATACATGAGTGCAGGTGGTGATCAGTGCCAGACATGAAATGATTCAGTGACACAGCGTAGGGTCATGTGTGAGTGGCGGGGGCAGTCATGTGGTTATTGTTCATGTGGGGGTAAGAAGAGGAAGACAGGAAAAACCACATACTGTGGAAGAGATCCAGAGATTAATAATAACTAAAGATTAAATGCAGAGAGGTGTATAAACACACAGTAAGTGAAAAGGGTGACTGTAGAAGAAACAGTGCATCATGGGAATCCCTAGACCTATTGTAGCGTAACTAAGGGAAAATTTAGAGTCACCTGATCCAGCCCTCACTATATCCTTTAGCAAAAAGGAAAGTTTTAAGCCTAATCTGAGCAGTCTGAGTTGATACATTACTATGTACTATGTGGTCTTTAAGATATGATTGGACCTGTAAATTTAAGACCCTGTATGTGATGATGTGATCCTTCTGCACATGTCCAAACCATTTCAGCCACGCCTCTCTAATTTTGTCCCCATCTTTGTGCGACCTGGTCACTGCTAATGAAAAAGAGCTTCTCCTCGCTGGGTTTTTGTACGACTCACTTTAGTGTAGCCCCGGCTCTAACCTCGTGTTTCCCTATGATTTCCCAGTTCTGAACTCTTCATCTGTTTATTGTATATAGATTCCCTGGAAACGTCCTTGTTTCTCCTCCCTGGATTCCTGAGCATGAGTGTTTGGGAGTGTGGTGTGGGATGTCAGAAGTGGAGTGTCCCTCTCCTCTCCATCTCATGGATCACTGGAACCCCTGACTTTCGCACATTTGTATATAGCTCACTTGGTGCTTCTAAATAAACATTCATTCCACTTTTTTCCTATGTCTGCACGTGAGTCAGTTCAGTCACATTGACACACAGTTATTTTATAATTCTATACACCTCTTCTCTCACTTAAACAGGCTGTCTTTCACCTGCTCCCTACGCTCACTACAGATCACACTGAAATGTACTGAAATGTACACACTGTAATCAGATTCAATTACGGCTGGCATCATTAACTTGATGAATAAATTATGTCTTTGTAGTTAAATAGCTGATTTGTTTTTACCCCTATGAGAGTTTGGTGACCTGTCCCGTCTGTTGCCCTATGACAGCTGGGATAGGCTCCAGCCTCACCCCTGATTTGGATAAGCGGAAGAAACTGGATGAATGAATCCTTTTCTTTTTCCCCTCTCGTTCTCTTTTTAGCTTGTTTTGCATTATGTTATGTAAAGCATGTTCCTGTTTTCAGTGCTTCCTTTTCTGACTTTGATCAGTAGTTACATTCATTTTCATATTCAAAACCAAGGTCACTACAAGAGAGCCTTTCAAAGTCAAAGTCACCCTCTGTTTTCTCCGTTCTTTAGACATATTAGCTTTGAACTTCACTGCACAGGACGTGAAATTGCTGCTACAGAAGCCACATTATGTTGAAATGACACCAACACCAAAAACTAAAGAGATGCACTAAGTTTTGTTGCCTCTGCTGTTGTTTGAGTACTTTAAGATCCAGAGGTTCCAGTGCATGTCTGAGTTCTTTAAGCTGACTTGAATTTGATGGTTTGCTAATTTTCTATCACATCTTTGCCAGACTGGCCACTCTAAAACACTCGTTTGCTGATTTTGCAGATTAATTCTACCTAATGAAGAAGGTAATTACACTTAAAATAAAAGTGTAGAAAGGAGGAGAGCACCTGAGCACAGAAGTACAGATACAGTTATAATGTGTGTTACCATCGAGAGAGAAAGAGAGGCTGGATGCCCAGAGATGCATGGGTCTTTGTAATGTGCTCTTGTGCATCATGGAGACTGCACAGAGGAAGAGAGAGTACATATGCATGGTTTCTACATCATATCACACTGACTGTTCACAGCAGACAAAAAGACCCTTGGACAACTGCAAACATTCCAGCCTTCCCAATAGCAAGTCTGCCCCTCTCTAATATTTGTAGCAATGAAATGATTCATTCAGCTTTTTCAGTTTATCAGAAGCTAATAATTCAGAGTTTGTCCAAACAAAACATTTCCTTTAGACTCATATTCGTTTCGTTTCATTGTATTTGATATAAAGTAAACTCGACTAACCGTCCATGTTGTCAAAAAGAAATCACACTCGTCACCGGGACCTCACGATGTCCTTGCTGCGTGTTTTTCCACCTGCTCTCTTGCTGCACTTTGGCTGTGCTTTCGTTTGTCACCGGTTGGACTTTTAAACTGACACTGTAACTACACAAAACAATGAGCAACACCTCATGCTGCAGGGTGCAGTACACTCACAGATATTTTTTGCTGCAAATCCATGCAAAACCACAACACGATGGTGTATAACTGTTCACATTTGATATATCAGAGCTGGTTATCACATTAATCTTAGTCCACTATTTTGTTTATTTTATGATTGGTAACAGAACTGAAAATCAAAAGCCACATATAATAGCAAAATCGTTTATAAATAAAAGCAATTGTTGAAAAAAAAAATAGTTTGAAGCAGATACTTTGATGAATGTAACTGCACAATGAACTGAGACATAATTTCTTTAGGGATTATTAAAGTATTCTGATTCTGACATAGTGTTGAACTGCTCAGTAAATCCTCTCAGTGCTTTAAAAACAGGACAATTCAGAGTTTGAATAAGGGACTGGTAAAATGTTTCTGTTTCTCATCCTAGTGAAACAAGTTTTAAACAAAGAAGGGAGTTTTAATTAAGTTAAGTTTGAAAAATGGGAGAAACTGATGCATTCATTCCCTCTTGACAGTTTACTGGTACATGCACATGTAATGCTTCATCATTAATGCATAACTGCAGATTACACAATCAATCAGTGCATGAAATCCAGTGTCTTTGAAATCAGCTGCTTTTTTAAAATAAATGTAGTATGTTTGATATGAGTATGTAAGTACATAGAATAGGAAAATAGTTTTTTGTTCACATTTAAAAATATATTTCATATATTTAGGGCTGAAAAACACATATAAGCTCTATTAACTAAGTCAATTTTACACCCCCTCCAAGTGTCACAATCAAAAGTCATATCTGTGGTCCAAGTGTGGACTAGACACTACATTTGACTGAGATTGGTGAGAGGGTCATGCTGTCTCATGCACAATGAAAACAAGCACAAGCTGAACTTCACTAGCTGGGCCCACGTCCTCATTTTAGGTTTGACAGCGTTTTAGTAGGTAAAGGTGAATGCTTGGACATGAATTGAGCTGCGGATTGGGGAAGGCCTCGAAGGCGACTGGCGATGGCTCCCGGGCCTGGCAGATCCCCAAAGAAGGCATCCCCTAGAAGCAGTAGTGTGCGATACGAAGGTTGAAGACGTCAACGGAATAATTTGATTCTTGATTTGACTTATTTATACAGCACCAAGCCACAGTGGCAGATGCCTTGAGACCCTGCAATGATGTCTAGAGGAAAACCCAACAATCATATGACCCCCTATGAGCAAGCACTTTGGCAACAATGGGAAGGAAAATCTCCCTTTTAACAGGAAGAAACCTCCGGCAGAACCAGGCTCAGGGAGGGGCGGCCGTCTGCCGCGGCCGGTTTGGGGAGAGAGAAGGAGAAGAGAACAAAGACGAGCGCACGGAGAGCAAACGTCGCTCCGTGGTGTGGAGTGGATGAGCTCAGACAATTCGGAAGGAATGGCAGGAATGCTGGATTTGAGATTTGAGGTAGGGCTTGGCGGCTCGAAAAGCTTGTGACCTTGTCTTTGAGCAGAAGATGGAGAGGGGGTGCTTAGCTTGTTAAGTACTTCAGATAAGGTAGCGATAACGACTGAGCTGATTTCTGAATGAACAGAAGTGACAGCAGCAGCTTCGGAAGAGTTGATGAATTGAACTTCTCCTAAGTTAAATATGCTAAATTACAGTCTTTTTTATGTTTTGAAGTTCTTACTTGCAGCAAATGAATGCACTGCAATGAGAAAAATAGTTCTAATACTATGAAAAACTACTCAGTATTATTGAAGTATAATTAATTTGTTTCTTGATTCA
This sequence comes from Rhamphochromis sp. 'chilingali', assembly GCF_963969265.1. NCBI lineage: Eukaryota > Metazoa > Chordata > Actinopteri > Cichliformes > Cichlidae > Rhamphochromis > Rhamphochromis sp. 'chilingali'. The sequence continues at coordinate 40,212,784 of NC_137929.1, read as the reverse complement.
GGTTGGCTTATCTTAAAATATAGCCCAATCGATATTAAATCCAAGCAAAAAATAACTTATATATATATATATATCTCCATCCATCCATCCATCCATCCATCCATCCATCCATCCATCTTCATCCGCTTTATCCGAGGCCGGGTCGCGGGGGCAGCAGCCCAAGCAGAGATGCCCAGACCTCCCTCTCCCCAGCCACCTCCTCCAGCTTATCCGGAGGAACACCAAGGCGTTCCCAGGCCAGCCGAGAGATATAATCTCTCCAGCGTGTCCTGGGTCTGCCCCGGGGCCTCCTCCTAATATATATTTATTCCTCTCATGAGAACAAAACCCTTTTTGTAAACAATATAGGGCTGCTGCACAAACCCTAAAAGTCTAAATCAACCTTTTAAAAGGCCTAAACAGAGAAAAAAAATTACATTTTTGGCCTTAAACTTTTGTGACAGTCACATAGTCTCACAATGTTGTAAATAACGGCATTACTGATTTAAAACTTTACATGCCTCAGGTAAAGTGTCATTAAGTAAAGAAAAAAAACAACTTTCATTTGTAAAGCATTATAAGTAGAGCCGTTTCTCAGGACATTGCTAGGCAAATTAGGAACAAATTGTACAAACGTACTACAAAACTAAACAAACTGCAAATGACCTTATAAAATCCTGCTTGGTATTCACCTATTTTTCAAAGAATGACTTCCACTCAGCTATTGCTTTCTTATATGCACTAGTGGCATCTTGATCATGGATGGCATCAGTGATTACCTCGGTTTGTATGACAGAGAGGACCGTTGCAACACATTTCGGGTGTGTTAAGTGCAAGGTGTAGTAATATGCCATCAACACCAACATTCCTTCCCAGAAATCCTCCAAGGGGAGAGTGGTCACTGGTATATTTCCTACAGCAACAATGCTGGTTGTCCCATCAAAAAGCAGCACTGGGGAGGAGAGAGGCCGCTTCTCCAGGTATAGCATAGCATCTTCACCCGGCTAGAAAAGCACAAAAAAAGGACAAATTCTTCAAGATGTTAAATGAAAGGGTTGCTGTGCATCCAAACAGCTTAAGACACAAAAAGCAATATCAAGAGTTTAGAATGCTCCAAATGATTTACTGTTGGAATAGAAGAAATAAATATAAAATATCTGACTTACATAAATATGAAATTTTGGAAATGTATTAATTCTGAGCATGAATTTTCTCTAGTTTGCAGCATTTTTATCATGTATATTTGTGCTTTTTTCTCATTTGATTTTTAAAACTATTTCTTTTAACTTTGTTACATATTCTAGTTCTTGAAGGCCTTTATAAATATATGATTTTACTGCTTCTACTTGTATCCTAACTGCAATGTGCTTTTGCTCTGCGCTGCCTCTCTGGAGTAGGTTTTTTTTTTCAAGTCAAGTCAACTTTATTTGTCAATTCTGCCACATGTACAGGACATACACAGAATAGAAATTGCGTTACTCTCAAACCCTAGTGATTAGAAAAATGCAAATAAAATAATTAAAAAGTAAAAATTTAAATAAGTTTAAATAAGTACAATACAATTTTACGTATAACAAAAAAAAAGCTATGCAATATACAATATACAATATTCAAGTAAGAAGGCATAGTGGTGCAAAATAGGCAAATAGTGCAAATGGAGATTTAGTAGTGAATAACAATTAAGAAATCCTGAATAAGGAGTAATTTAATCCCTGCTGAATTGAGCTTTGACCCGATCTTATTAAGCATGAAAAGCAAAATAATAATATTAATAATGATAATACAAGTAAATGGAGAACAAGTTACAGTGGCTGGTATTGCTAACAGCTGTTCTCACCTTGAGGATACGAAGGAGAGCCTCACTGGCACTTCCCAGTAGTGATGGGATTTCCGGCTCCTTTTAGAGAACCGGCTCTTTCGGTGCCGAACCGGCTCTTCAGGTTGTTTTGTGCTTTAATTAATTTATTATTAACAATAATATAAAATTATGCACAAAGGGAATTACTAATGTAAAAAAAGTGGTTTTATTTATATATGTTTATATATAAATATATGCGGTGGCCCCTAGAGACAAAACACGTACAAACTCAAAAGCACATTTCTAGCGTTAACTGAACTTCCAAAACAGAGCTACCCTAGATCACTTAAATTACACAATTGAAAGCATATGTGTATTGTTTGTGTATTTATACACAAGCACTCATAGAAATCACAGCTGTAACCAGGACCTTGTGCTGCATGTTTTTGCTCACTTGCTGCACTTTGGCTGTGCTTTAATTTAACACTGGTTGAACTTGTTAACTTACACTGTAACTACACAAAACTATGAGCAACACCTCATGCTGCAGGCTGCAGTACACTCAGAAAATTAATTTTACTGGAAATCCATGTAAACCCACAACATGTCGCTGTATAACTGTTCACATATTATATATTAGAGCTGGTCATCATCCACTATTTTGTTTATTTTATAAACGGTAATAGGGCTGAAAACCAAAAAGCCTCATATATGTCAGAACTATGTATAAAAAATGATTTGATCACTATGACACATTGAATTTGACATAGTGTTGAACAGCTCAGTAAAACCACTGTACTTTGAAAAACAGAAAAATGTAGAGTTTGAAAAAGGGAGTGGTAAAATGTTTCTGTTTCTCTTTCTAGTTAAAAACAGTTTTTCAGTTAAGTTTAGTTTGAAAAATGGGATAAAACTGATGCATTCATTCTCTCTTGACAGTTTACTGGCACATGTGCATGTAATACTTTGCCATTAATGCATAAACAATTATTAAACAATTAATCTGTCATGGTCCCTGTGTCTCTCCGACTGGCTCACTCTTGGCCACATATTTGTTGTTGTTTTTTTTTTCTCTCCTGTATGCCTGAGCAAAGCTCAGCACTGGGCTCCTGCTCCTCACCCACACACCTGGACTGATTATCCGCGCCTTCCGCTTATTGACCTGGTTTTCTGGTGACTCAGAGCATCTCATCGCTGGATCATTGTACAACCTGAGTTTGTGTAGCCTCGGAAAATTTCTTGTCTCCTTGTCTTTTTTCCCCATAAATCTGTAGCTTGTTCTAACTACTTGTCTCTGTACATAGATTCCCTGGACCTGTCCCTGTAACCTTTCATGGATTCCCAAGTTTGGCTGAGTGGTGTGGAGTGAGAATGAGTGGCAGAAGAGGAGCATGGTGTGTGTGGATTTCCTTCCCTTCTTTCCCTCAGAGCCCTTCACCCCCTGCCCTGCACATTTTATATATTTTGCACTTTGGTGATTGTAAATAAACTTTTGAACTTTTATTCTCAAGAGCTTGAGTCTGAGCCTGAGTCCATTCAGTCTGCCTTGACAGACTTCGTGCATAAATCCCATGTCGATTATTTATTTATTTAGTTATTTATTAGCCGTCCTGTTTGGTTATTTAGCAATCAGAATTTTTCTCTGAAGGCCAAGAACTATGCCTACCAGATTTACTTTACTAAATAGATCATCACAACCTTGCCATATTGGTCCATTTGATTGACCTTTGTTATTATTATTATTATTTATTTTATTTTATTTTATTTTAAGTTCTTACAGACAAGGCAGACATGACAGGGTATAGCACATCGAGAAACAAAGAAAGAACGAAAGAAAGAAAAAAGGGAGGGAAAGAAAAAACAGAGGGGAAGAGGGACAGTGAGAGAAGACACCTTAAAAAAAATCAGCTGGATCACCTGTGATGCTAGACAGACCCACAGCTGGAACGAGACAATTCTACTACAACAGCAAAAGCAAGACGCAAGTCACCAAAGTTCTTTGTGTTACTCGTGCACGAGGGAGAGAACTGTGACGAGCGTGTTCCTGTCGCTCACCCGAGTCGCTCTCGCCTGCTCCCTCGTAACACCGCTCTTTATTGAGGTTACATGAATATGCATGAAAGTTCATTAACATATGACGTCTTACATAGATATACATCTAAACAAAGAATACATTGTCTGTGTGTCATGTAGGTATATGTATGTGTGTATGTGTGTGTGTGTGGGGTGGGGTCAAGATGTGACCCTGTGAAGACTCCCCGCACCTACTGGTGCCAGGGAGTCCAGCAGTTCACTTAAACAAAAGGCTCTTACACTCAAACAGATATATGTGTGTTTGCTATACCATATGTCAGCAAGAGAAGATACGACCTCTCTCATGACCCTAGGAGGTGTGTGATCTATGCCAGAACACTCTGAAGAGGAGTGAACACACTCCCCTCTTCAGGCTACTTAGAGTTGTTACAGACCTCCTAGGACAAGACTTTCTTTCAATATGCAATCAACCATATATTTCTAAGCATAAATGATTATATGTCTCTAAATACAAATGACAATAATAAAATACAAACCCAACAACCTGTTAAAAAAAAGAAAATAAGAAAAAGCAGAGTAACTCAATAAACACAACACCACAGCAATAACCTAGATAAGTATAAGTAACAATAAATACTAAATATTGAATGTTATTGTGCAGCACGTAAGACTGACAGCACACAATATGCCTTGAGGTAGCAGCCAAGAAAGATATAGTTTCTGTCAGCGAACATCCGTGTGTACACCTGTTTGCGTGAGCGCACTTGTATTCAAAAGGTTTTTCCATGTAATGATCTGCTAGAGGGTGTGGGGAGCCCCAACGCCCAGGGCATGAAGCAGGCATGGACGAGATCCAGGCACCAGGCATCCAGAGGCCCCCAGAGTGTAAGAGCCCAAGGAGGACCATCGGAGGGGCAACTGTGCCACCTTCCTGTAAAGAGCTGAAGACAGCCCCAGACGTGGGGGTCAGCCAGCAGCCACGGAGCAGAAGCCATAAACATCCTGTTCATGACGGTTAAAATAAATAACATTCATATAAGAAATAAAATTGTCTTGTGTAAACTGAATGTAGTGTTAAATAGGCCTATACTACTGTACTTTATTGTTGGTCATAAACTAACAGACATACACCTTAGAGCACTGACTCTGTTTGAATAGGGTTTTTTGGGGGATTTCGCACAACCCAGGAAAACATAATTAATACATAATGGGCTTGGATTTAAAACATAATGAATTAAATGTATTTGGAGGCAGCCCACACCCCCTCCCCTTTTGACAGGTTGTGTGTGAGACTGCAGCAAGCAGGCGCACCGAGGGCCCTCGTCCTTATTTTCACGTATATGTTTTTAGTAGAATTTAGAAAACACATCAGTGCAAATTTTGAATCTATATCATAATGTCTGGTGTTTTTTGTGTTTGTTGGTTTGTTTTTATTTTTTTTTTTTTTGCAAGCTGGTAATTAATTGCCGCTCCAGCCATGCAGCGTAAAATCACTTGCCACCCCGTTCCTCTTATCCCTGTGTGGCCAGCAGCAAGCAGCAGGCGCACCTTGCAAAAATCCCCAAAATGCGCTGGCATGATGTCGGGGCAGCATGGGTGCAAGCAACTTTTTTTGCCGATGCCCATGCCCATGATGCCACCCGCACCACGATGCTGCCCTGGGCAATGGCCCATGTTGCCCATATGAAAAACTGCCACTGTATATAAGCCATCACACCGAAACCTTACACTGCTGACTTAATATATTCTCTTGTTCTGTGAACTACATATAATTTATTCAAAGTTATATTTACGGAATACAAAAGTCTTCATATTTCATTTTAGTTTTTGCATTTTGTCTCGCTCATTCCATTTCTTAATAAATGAAACTTTGATAGCAATCTGGCAACATGAGCAACACTTTAAAGCATTAACGATGGTTTATAATAAAATTAATTTAAGATCAAATCAGTTTTTTCTTTTTTTAAAGAAAAGAACAACTTAAAATCATCCACTCATTTCAGCAGTTTCCCTTACTGTTCTGGTTTGCAAATGACTGTGGTTGTTTTGACTGAACTTGTTAAACCTCATCAGCAGGTTCAGCTGAAGTGAAGTCAGTGGAAGCCAAATTAAGTAAAAATGAAAGTTACTGTGTAACATGCCACGGTCTCTTAAACATGTTTGGCTGAAATTGCTAAGGAGGTTTAACGGGTTCAATTGAATTAAGGAATCAAAATGTAACTAACTGAAAATGTTAATTACTGCTCATCATTAACATGAGGCCATCCAGCTAAAAAATGAAAATTATGAATAAAATGAGGACCTTTGGTTACATGTTGGCATGTGAAAAAGTTTGCTATTTTTTATTCAACATTTTTTGTAAAAAAACAAAAAAAACAACATTGCAAAGCAGAACCAAGGGTTATTTGAAAGTTATAGATCTATTATTGTCATACCCAGAGATTTTACAAGCTGGAGTAATGGACCTATTCATGGGTAAAGATTGAAATCTAAACTGCAACATAAAGACTTTTAATGACAAATTCAGAGAGGGAATCACATGTTTACATATATTAAGCATACATTACTTCATTTACATATTTACAATAAATATTAAACAAAAACTCTTAAATAGGGCACTAAGTCCAATCATGATGAACAAATAGATACAAAAAGTCTTTTCACTATTGCTGTTCTATAATTTTAATAGTGAATCTGTGGTGGCAATTTGCAAAGGTGAGTATCAGTAGTCGTGCCAAATTAACTAGCAATTATATGCTGATTGTGTACTTTTGTGGACTGTTAACCTACTAGGATCTCATAAATCTTATATTTAATCTAGCCCATTTTTACATTTTTAAAAAAGTGTGCTGCAGTATTGTAGTCTGCTTTCTTTGCTTCTTCACTGTGCATCAGCTTCATCAAGTGTGGTACTCCTGATTTTATTCAAATTCTGGCTCTGCAGATGCAGGAGAAACTGTGCCAGATACTGTTGCTGCATCTATCGTTAATCCTTTTTCTGCAACTGCTCCTACTGCTAAACCTACACTTATTCTGCTTTCATTAATTTTATTGACCCACTAACAAATGCGCACAGAGCTCCTGTTGTAACTTCCACAGCTTTAAACGCTTTATCAAGCATACTATGTTTTGCCTTTGTTGACCTGTCTTGCCTTACTTTGCACGGCAACCAATCAAATGTTAGAGAATCAGACACCTGACTTCTGTTAAGTCTGGAGATGACTGTTTGATGCGACCTTCCTCTTGTTGAATATCTCTCTTCACTTCTTGCAGCATCTCATTGGTGAAGCAGCCTCCTTTGTTTGCCTCAATAATCTTGTCAATGGTTTTGAGTAATTCTGCCACCTGATACTGGTTGGTCCTGTATTCATCTCCCTGGTTGTTCTTCCAGTATTTGTTATCAATGACGTGGCAGCGGCCCCCACACTTCTTGATCAGATCGCTCAGAGCTTTACTTTCATTAACAAACTCTTCGATCTTCATTCCCTCAGGAAGCTGGTCACCATGAGTAAAGAGTACTGTGGCAAATCTAAATGCTTCATCTGGGAAATATTGATTAATTTTGTCTATCACACCCTTTTCATGCTCTGTGTATTTCTCCACTTTAAGCACAATGAGAAAAACATGAGGACCAGGAGCACATTCTGTGATACACCTCAATATTTCAGACTTCATCTCCTCCTCAGACCTGTCTGTGTCAAAAAATCCAGGAGTGTCAATAAATAATATGGTTCTTCCACTGATATTCATGTCCTCTGACTGACATTCAAATTTGGCCCTATGATCTACTTTAAACACAGGCTCTCCACACAGGGTGTTGGCAATTCTTCTCTTTCCAGCTCCAGTTTTTCCCAGGACCACAATCCTTCTTGCTGACTCTATAAGACAGTAATGGTTAAATGTCAGTTGTTTGTCTTGCTCTGTATAAGTGGATTATCTTATCAATCATACAGAAGTCATACTCATTTGGAGAATCAATGCAAATGAGACATTGGGTCTCAATGGGATTTCCTGTATGAATAAAGATAAAAAAAAAAAAAACTAATCTAAAAACTAGAAGTACAGCATTGCTACACATACACGCAAAATCGTGTGTTTTTCTTCATGTCTACAGGAGTCATGGTTCCCTGACAGTTGCCTGAAATTTTTCTCCCTGTATTTGAGTTGCCATGCACGAGTATTTTTGCCTCTCTGCTTAGTGTTTTTCTTTTGGTTAGCTTCTGTGTAACAAAAGAAATATTTTTGCAAGCCTTGAGTTAGTTTTTTTACTTGGCATTTTTGTTTTCACCTGTGTCTCATCCCCAGTCTGCCCTCATTGTTTAGATACTCCTATCTCCTCCCCAGTTTCCTCAAACTGTTTGTGTAAACTCCCTCATGTCCTGTCCTGAGTTAAATCTTTTGACTAATTAATTTCTAGTTTCTCATAATATCTGTTATCTATCTATCTATCTATCTATCTATCTATCTATCTATCTATCTATCTATCTATCTATCTATCTATCTATCTATCTATCTATCTATCTATCTATATCGCTCTCTCTCTCTCTCTCTCTATATATATATATATATATATATATATATATATATATATATATATATATATATATATATATATATATATATATATCATATCTAGTTTATTTCGTCTTCTTTCTGGACTTTTTTAAAAATACATTTGGACTCTCTATTTTGGACTGTTATATTAAAGCTTGCTTTTATTTAAGTCATGTTGTCCTGCATTTGGGTTCACCTGTACAGCCCAATCTTGATAACAATAATAGCTTGATTTGTTTTTGTTTTTTTTCTCCACACTGAATAGAAGGTTTCCTGAACAGGCTGAGGTTTCTTTTTTCTTTTAATAATGGCTTTTAATAATCCTTCAGTTTAAGGGCATCATGATTTGATTGGATACTACTGAAATAATTTTTACCGTCATGGTGTCAAATTCCAAACTTAGAGTTTTTAAACTTATAGTTTCTAAACTTCTGATCACAATGGCATGACAGGATACTACATGCTGTCAGGTGGTGAAAGTGACTTTTAATTTTTAGCAAAATTTAAAATGACTCTTGTACTAAATGTACTGCTCGTCCTGGACTCAGTAGACATTTGTCTCATATTCTGATAAAAGAAAATAAAGATAATCAGGATAGACTGAGCTGAAAATTGTTAAAAATGCAATCAAGGTATCACTAAGCAAAACAAATTTAAACTGTAAAGGTACAGGAACGGTGGAGTAATTCATTCCATCCATCTAGGGTCCAAACTTTAATGGTTTAGTTCTAATCAACAGGCTGCATTTATAAATTTACAGAAATTCACTTCTGAAATATTAAATGTGGTAGCTTCTCTAAAGCAACTAAACATAATGCAAACGTATCATAATTCAAAAAGGAAAAGTTATGTCAATGCCCTGAATTTCAATAAAGCTAAAATAGAGGTGGTCCTACCCTTCACCAATGATGAAACATATCAGTAAATAAGAGAGCTAAACATCGAACATCAGCTAATGAGACACCAGTGGAAGGTTTGACCTGACCGGCTTTGCAGTCTTTGCAGAATTTCTGGAAAAACACAAGTTCTAACCAGCTGTTATGCACCTGTTTTACCATCACTTTGTACCAGCAGTGATCAGTGTTACTGTGGCCCAAACATCACTCTTTGAGATATTTTTCGATTAACAGACAAAGAGTCTGTCAGTCTGTCATGATTTTTTTTAATTGACTTACACCGTGTGTATTTGTTATAGAAACTTTGTTAACCGTATGTATTTGTAAGCATGTTTCTTTGATAAATAAAACATTTAATTGTGTGTGTGTGTGTGTGTGTGTGTGTGTGTGTGTGTGTGTGTGTGTGTGTGTGTGTGTGTGTGTGTGTGTATATATCACTGATAAACACTTGAGGTTGAATGAAATGTTTGATTTACCAAAAAAGGTACCCCAAGTTGTTGCTGTGTCTGGAAGTATTCCTTTCACTTCAGCTGCTCCTGCTGCTGAACCTACACTTATTTCTTCTTTCACTAATTTTGTCTCCCCTCCAAGGAATGAACCCAGTAGAGCTCCAGTTTTAACTCCTGTAGCTTTTAACAGCATATCAAACACAGCATTTTTTGCCTTTGTTGCAGTTTCTTCTTCTGTAATATCTGGAAAAGATCGTTTGATGCAGGCTTCCTCTTGTTGTATATCTCTCTTCACCTCTTGCAGCATCTCATTGGTGAAGTAGCCTCCTCTGTTTGCATTAATAATCGTGTTAATCTTTTTGAGTAATTCTGTCAGCTGGTATTGCTTGGTCCTGTATTCATCTCCCTGGTTGCTCTTCCAGTATTTGTTATCAATGACGTGGCAGCGGCCCCCACACTTCTTGATCAGATCCCTCAGATCGTTGTTTTGTTTAACAAACTCTTCGATCTTCATTCCCTCAGGAAGCTGGTCACCATGAGTAAAGAGTACTGTGGCAAATCTAAGAGCTTCATCTGAGAAACACTGGTTTATTTTGTCTATCACACCCTTTTCATGCTCTGTGTATTTCTCCACTTTAACCACAATGAGAAAAGCATGAGGACCAGGAGCACTTTCTGTGATACACCTCACTATTTCAGACTTCATGTCCTGCTCAGATCTGTCTGTGTCAAAAAATCCAGGAGTGTCAATAAATAATATGGTTTTTCCACTGATAGATATAATCTTTGACTGGCATTCCCTTGTTCCAGATGAGGCGTAATGATCTATATTAAATGCAGGCTCTCCACGCAGGATGTTGGTAAGACTCTTTCCATCTCCAGTTTTTCCCAGGACCACAATCCTTCTTGCTGAGTCTATAAAACAGTAATGATTCATTGCCCGTCATTTATCTATTACACTGTCTAAAACAAAATAATCAAAAACTTACAGTACAGTGAAATAAAACCTTTATGACAACATATACAAGCTTTAACTGAAAAATGATGGTCCAGTCTTCTTTGTTTAAAGTAAAAGTAAAATGTCCCAAGGCTTACAAATCAGTAAGTACTTAGCTGTAGAAAGTAGCTGAAAGCATATGCTCTGTAATTTTCTGCTATAATATTACACCCTTCAATATATTAGGTAACATTTATACAATTACTTTAGGTATTCAGTGGAGTAGATAACCTTGACTGACTAAGCCAATACATTTTGGTTTGGTCGAGAGAAGTTTCTTCCTTTGTGATCCCACATTTCTGTTATTTATTAAAACAGAATACATGGTAATAAGTGTGACTTACCTTCCATGTTTTTGGAAGAAAGCAAAATCAGCGGAGACACACGATTACTTAGATCCTGTGAACGTTGTGACTACGCCTTTTGTTTTGTTTCTGTACCTGTTGGACTTGTTTCTCAGCAGCAAACTAAGTATGAGCTTACCTCACAGTGTGTTTCTACACTTGGCCAACTGTGCGAAAGAACTATTGTGCACATATGTACAATAGTGAAGCAGGTGATGTAGTCGTGCAGGGGTCGAGTTTCCAGGGAATCCAAGGGGACAGGGACGAGAAAACGCTGTCTTCTCTCTTCTCCTTTGCTACTTCGCCTACCACTCTCCACTTGCTCTTTCTCGAGCCTCCACAGGCAATAGGAACAGGTCCAGGATATCTGTGCACAGAAGAGTCAAACTACAACTGACGCAAAATTCACACGAACAATGCAAATAGTTTCTAACCGGGCTTTCACTAGCCCGAGTCAAACAACAATCCAGCGATGAATACTGCGCTTCTTCCTTCTAAATAGTTGTAGGCAAATGAGGTGCAGGTGTTCATCATCCTCCACAGGTGTGTAGGCCAAAGGCAGGAACCCGTTCCGCTCAGGCGACAGAGGAAGAAGGAGACAGACAGACAGAAGCACAAACAAAACCTGTTGCCAGCGTGGGCCAGCCAGAGAGGCAGGGGACCGTGACAAACATGATAATTGTTCTTTTACTGATTTCTGTAAAAATGTTGGCGAGTACCTTGTTATATTCCAAAGTTAAATATGCATGAAGTATGCCAAGAAGTGAATTCTTAAAGGTTTACTGACACATGCATTGCAGTGCATGAACTTCAGTTATTAAAAAGCAATCATTGCATCAAATCCAATCTTTTTGAAACCAGCTGATAACTGTTATTATGATCCTGTATTTTTAAAAACTTTGTCATAATATCTCAATCTAGAACATGTCAATACCAGCACTGTTTATCCATTTTACAGCATTTCTGAGTGTTAAAATATGGTTATTTCAGACACCTATTTTTACACAGAACAAGGGATAACTAGAAGATAAGCCTGGCATCAATATGCAACAGAAAAATGATTAAAAATGATCTTGATGCATGCTTAATCATCCAGGTAAATACCAAAAAGCTGATTCTGTCCCTTTGGACGTGGTGTTTTTGTTTTTTAATTGAAAAAAAAAGTTATGACATGTTTTACTGGCTACCTATGAATCCTGATTCATAGAATATGGGTCACAGTGAAAAGATGACAGCCGAATGCTAATACCACGTTTTAGGGTGGAGTAACTTGTTTCTGAGTAAGGTCAAACTATTTGGCAATTATACAAGTACAATGACTGAAGCAGTCACAGTGCTGAGTTTCAGTTGTGGACAAATAACATTAATCATAGGTTAGTTATTGGCGGCTGTAGTTCAGGAAGCAGAGCAGGTAATCGGAAAGTTGGTGTTTCAATCTGTGGCTGCTGCAGACGGCACGTGAAACATGCCAAGTTGCTCTCCGATATGTTCATCGGAGTGTGCATGTTAGATAGAAAACGGCTGTGGCATAGAAAAACGCTGTTTGGCTGAATAAATAAAACACACTAAACACACTTTAGTGAGTACCTGTCACGGTTCTGGGTCATTTTGACCCAGCTTTTTCAGTTTCTTATATTTTGGTATATTTCTGTATTGTGATTCATGTTCTGGTTCTATTTTGTATCTGCGTCTTTGTAAATTGTTTCTCGTTTCCTGTTTTACTTTGAAGGTTCATGTCTGATGTCTGTGTGTTAAATTTTACTTCCCTCCTGTCTCGTTAGCCCTAATCTCTCCCAGCTGTGTCTCCCTCCTGTTGCCCATTCCCTGATTACTCCCCTGTGTATATAAGCCCTGTGTTTCCTTTGCTCTCTGTTGTGTCGTTAACGTCTGCTCACCCTCACTTTCTGTTTGGCAGACTGCCTGTTTATTTTCTTGTGTACTCTCAGTTTAGTTAGTTTTTTGTTCAGTTGCTTTTCAGCAGTAAAGCTGAGTATTTTTGAGTTACCTTTGCCTCTGTGAGTCCTGCATTTTGGGTAGTGATGGGCAGATGAAGCCCCATGAAGCACTGAAGCTTTTCATCCAATTGGTTCACCCCAACGCGAAGCTTCATGAAGCTTCATTTGCTCTAGCAGGACACCTACTGGACGTAAAAATAATAGCTGGCATGAATTTGAAGAGTGTGGCATTTTGCACACAGCCTGTAAATGTCAACAACAAAAGGAGTGTGTAAAACATGTATATTGTAGTGATGGCAGTATACTGTGTATATTTATACTGGCAGTATGGAAAATGATTATTTGGAAATGCTTAAAATGGAAATGATCATTTACTGTGAGGTGAGGTGTGGTTGGGGTGTGGACAGTAGTTGTGCTTTTGTAACGTTGAGGTATGGACAGCTACACACTGAGGCTTTGAGCCTCAGTCCTGCCTGTTCACATTTTATTCTGTAAAAACTAAATTTTCACTGCTTTTATGGCCTTTTTAGTGGGGAGAACATAGCTAGGATTTAATGATTTAACAAATCTTTTGAATCCTTTGTCCTCCACAATGCTAAATGGCTGGGAGTCCTCAATCACCATGCTAACCAGGTCTTCATCTATTTGAGATTGTTCTCCTGAGGAAAGACAATAAAGATAAAGCACAAATATAAATATCACACACGTAACTTATAACAGTTGTATAATATTGTTATATCATTTAGTAACATTACTGCATGCTATATTATCATTGCATTTGATGGCTCACCTGGTCTTGCTCCACAATCGGTGTTCCCCTTATTCTCATGCAAAGCTCTGTAGTGCCTAAGCATGGATGAGGTGTTGTTGTTATATCCCAGCTCCCTGGCACACAGCAAACACTTCACCTTGTACAAAAGTCAAGACAGCTCAACATAAATTGTATTGCACCATCAGTATTATGAAAATACATCTTCTGTAGAAATTTACATACCTTGTTGGGAGGAATAAGATCAAAATGTTCCCACACAGGGGAGGACATCCTCCTCTTCTTAGCTGGCTCCATTCTCTCCTGACTTTCTCTCCTCACTCTCATAAACCTCCAAACTGTCTCCAAACTCTCACTAACCGCAACTCTCCATCAAACACCCACATTTTGAATGAAGTCTGAGGGGTTTATATCGCTGTCATATCTCGCGGCAAAGTTCGAACCACTTCATGAACCAGTCACGTGGTACAGCCGGGCAGCGAGGCTTCGGACGTCATCATTTTCAGCTCCTCCCATAAATGAAGCAAGCCTCGATACGCGCTTCGCGGAAACGCCCCCTCCATTACTCGACACACGCTCCGAAGCCTCGATACAGAACGTCCCATCACTAATTTTGGGTCCTCTCTTCCTGCCTGCCAGCACACAGCCATAACAATACTAGTAAGGCAGCAGATTGATACATGTGAAATTAAATAGGACATTATTTTGTGAAAAACATCTTAGTGTTGTACATACAGCTGTTTGGCATACAGGTATGTGGAAAAACCTCACAATGCCTGGACTGGACTGTACAGCATCTCTGGACAAGAAAACAGGAGATGGCACTGCTCTGTGTCAGGGGTCAAGTTCAATAATACTGATGCAATATGGACAAGATTGGCTTAGAAAACTGTGCATGAATGGACAAACCAAACAAATGGAACGATGCTAGTTGTACTAAAATGTACACATTTTTCTGCTGTAATGGTAGAAACATTTGGCGATTAATGATTATCATTAAGGAAATATGGCTGATATGTTTGACAATTAAAATAAAATTCATATTAAATCTGAAACTTAAATTCAGCTAGTATCATTTTTTTCTTTTTAAGTGATAAAATAGGCAATCAGTTTAATAAATTTGCATTTTGTCTCTTTCACAGAAAAAAAATCCTTCCAGCAACAGATTCTTTTATGTAGGCAGTGCATTTTTGACAAGAGAGCTTGATGGTGGTGCCATCTAGTGTCCAAAGTATGATGGTTTTAGTTCTAATCATTTGGGTTGTATTTATACAAAACATATAAAGCATATATGAAATTCACTTCTGAGGACTTAAATGTGGCAGCTTCTCTGAAGCAGTTTAACATATTACACATGTATCTTTATTTAAACAGGAAATCTCAGATAAAGATGTATTTTGGATGAGTGACTGGCAGCAGATTAAAAAAAGGCAAATAACTTATAATAAATAAGAACACTTGGAGATTGGAACTCCTGCGAAAGGGAAAAAGCAAAAACTTTGTTTTTTTTTTCCAAGGTGAGTTTGATCTTCAAACATGAAGCCAAGGTCAAATGCTTATTCAACTTAGGTACTCATGTCCCCCAAGGCCTAGTATATTCTTATGAAGTTTAAAGATGACCATTAAAAAATTGTGGGTAACATAAAATCTTTGCTCATTATCACATTTGGTTTGACTTTGATGTGATTTTCACCTAAATTAAATCAACGTGAGCTGTTATTGGTATCAACCTTCACACAAAATTAGAACACAAGATCTTAAAATCTCTGGATGCTAAACTGCTAACAAACACACAAACAAATACTGATTACCAGAGATGTAATCCGATTACCTAAGGGATTACTATTGCAAAAACGGTAATTAGGTTGCCGTTACTTTCCTGTAGGAACGCTGCGTTACCGCTTTACTAAAACCCGTGATTTTTTTGTGAGAAATTCTCATGACAGTGACGTAAGATAAGATAAGATAAGATAACCTTTATTAGTCCCACACGTGGGAAATTTGTTTCCCACGAGTACGCGAGTAAGCGAGTAAGCGAGTACGATGTTCATGACAACAGCTGTGTGCAGATCAACAATGGATAATAAATGGAGTGCGGAGAGATTATGAGCATGCAGCGTTTAAAGCGTGGAAGTACTGACCTTACTTTGAGTTTGATTCCATAAAAAGTGACAAAAACATTAGCGTCTGTTGTGCGTGAGAAGAAAACTTCTTTTTACAGCGAAAAAACCCCCTAAACTTCCAAGCAAGCACCGAGTGCGCTACCACGTATTTCCGTACCACGGAAATTCACAGAGAAACTCGCGGATTCTTCCACTGACCGCCGCGGCACACCTGCACCAGGGCAAACCTCCGCCTACAACACTCCTGCTTTACGGGTGAAAATAGAGCAAAAGGACCGCTAGTCTTTGACTTTATTTATTTTCTGCTGTGTTTTACTTGCATCTATTTGAAAGAGTGAGTGTAAACACAAAAAATATTTTATTTTATGTGCTGGAATGTGTAGAAAATAGGTTTAAATGTTAAACAAATTTCTTCCAGTCAGAGAATGTTGCATATAATTAAATTTTTGCTTGATGCATAAAGTTAAAAGCTTAAAACTAATAAAACACGTTTTAAAAAGGGACCTTTCCATTTGATTACATTTTCTATGATGGATTATGCAGAAAAAGTAGAATTGGGCTTTATCAACTATTCAGGTTGTAAATCGTGTTTTTAAAAAGTAGCTAAGTAACTAAGTAATTAATTACTTTTGAAAATAAGTAATCAGTAAAGAAACGGGATTACTTTTTGGAGAAGTAATCAGTAATTAGTTACTGATTACTTTTTTCAAGTAACTTGACCAACACTGCTGATGACACACTCTCTCCTTTCAAGAGAGAAAAAGCCAATAGAGACATAATGAAGACAGACACATACAACACAGATAGACATGATCATTCAAGCCAAAATGTTCAGGTGCTCCTGACCCTGCTTTTTATCAGTGCTTTTTAAGGATTGAGAGTAAAAACAAACTTTGCAAATAAAATGGAAATCAAAATAAAATAGAGACTTAAAAAAGAATACAACAGTCTTTTTGTCTCTTCCTCTTAGTTGGTAACTTTTTTTCTCCAGAACTGTATTATCATCATGCAGAGCTGCAAAACTCTGTCCTAACAGGTTCATGTGTTATTATTTTATAGGCTTATGAGTAGTTTTTTGTGAGAATGATCAGTCAGCTAATGTGCCTCTTCTTTTTGCTTTTAATAAGAATATGAGATGTTACCTATTTTATTATAGGGGTATTGCATATTGTTTAAAAGTAGCACATAATCACTTAAACTCAAGTGAAATTAGTGTAAATTAGCTAGTTAGCCTAACTGCTGATTTAAATATTTTGCTGTTCACACACTTGGATACGCTCTTGTTTATCATTCAAAGCTTCATGTGTTTCATATCAGCTTCTCAGCAAACTGGTCACCCAGCAATAATGCAAATATCTGTCATACACACATATGCTACAAGCAACCTTTAACACGAAAAAAATGAATGTTACCTCATTCTCCCCTGTAGAGGAGGGAGCATGTAATCGTTTTCTGTTTCTTTTCTGTCTGCCTGTTTGTTAATAGGCTTAGGTTGGCTAAGTGTTTGAATTTGACCTTCATTGTTAGCACCCAAGGTCAATGTTCACCTAAAACACAAAACAAAAAGACCCTCAAAAAACCAAATAAAGTGCAAGTCACAGTCCAAGTTTAATCTACATTGTGTAAAGCAAAAGAAACATACTGACAGACTTATATATATCATATATATGGAAAGATATGGAGAGCGATGTGCAACACACTTAAAAAAAAACGTGCCTTTTTGACATCATAATGATTCCATAACATTTTGCAAAATCTCAAATGCAGAAATATATCTAATAATCGTAAGTACACCTCATAGAGGCTGAATAATCAGTCACACGATCATACATTTCTGTCTGGTGTTGTAATTAAATCATGTCACGAATCTCAAAGAGAAACACAAACAGCAAAATTATGAGAAGGGTCCCAAAAAATGGTACTTTGAGAAGATACCATGTCAGAAGTAACGAGATGAAAACAATTATCCACAAGTCACAATCATTTCTTATCCACTCTAATAAATTGAATATTTTTTCTATTACCCATTCTACCCATTTTACCCATTCTGGTACGCTATCATCACCTAAGGATCTTCTAACTGTTAATTCCACATTTGCTGCTGGCCTTCCAGCTCTTCCTGTGTCTGGAGCGTCTGCAGAGATGCTGTTGTTAGCCTTATTGTGGGTGTCTCCTTGTGGTAACATCTTGCTGGTGTAGCGCCAATCTTTGTTTTCTGCAACTATCTGATCTACTGTGTTGAGCAGCTCTGTAACCTGGGACTGGTTGCTGATCTTGTCACCCTGTCCGTTGTATTTATTAATGATGTGGTATCGGCTCTTGCATTTCCTCATTAGATCACTCAGATATTCATTCTGATCTATGAACTCTTTGATCTTCATTTCATCTGAGTCTCGTCCATCCTGAATAAAGACAACTGCAGCATATTTGAAAACCTCCTCTGAGAAATACTGGCTTATTTTCTCAATAACAGCCTTCTGTTGGTGCTGCTCTGTGGATTTCTCCACTTTGAGCACAATGAGAAAAGCATGAGGCCCTGGAGTGCACTCAGTGATACACCTCAATATTTCAGGCTTCAGCTCCTCCTCTGATCTACCTGGGTCTGAGAAATCAGGAGTGTTGATCAAGGTAATCTTTCTTCCATGGAGAGATTTGGACTTAGTTTTGCATTCAGTGTTGTTAACTATAAATGTATCTTCTCCAAACATGTTGTTTTCTAGGCTCCTTTTCCCAGCTTCACTGTCTCCCAGCAGGACAATCCTGTACATTTTTTCCACTGAAAGGAAGTGAAGACAATAAATAAATAGCAACATTTGGTTCTATTATTGGAGGGAAAAGAAAACAGGAAGGATAAACGTTACAAGTCAGAAACTTGACACTCCTGGACTACTCTGAGTTATTCCTCTGTTGTAACAGAGCAAGCTTGGTTACTTAAGGAATACAACTGAGTCACACTCTTCTCAAAGATGTTGTTACCTTCGAGGTACTTTTGAGCCTGAGCTGTTTTTCCTTTTTTGGATGGAACTAAAAAAGCAAAATGAGCAAGAATAACATTATTCAGTTTATTCAGGACTGTTTATTCATATTGTCACATCAGTTAATTTACTACATTACATAGAGAGGAAATAGTTAATCATACATTCCATAGATTGCATTGCTTAATGATACACACAGAAACACAAATACAAATACACACAAAGAGAGAAAAGACAAACTCAAAGCTCGAGTCTGTGTGAGCATGCAAAAAACAAACATTCGAGTAATAATCTGTTTTTATGATGATTCTGGAGTTTGGCTTTTTATTTTGGATCGGTCTGCATTTACTCAGATCAAACAGGTGATGTCACCTGGTTAACAGAATAATTCAGTGATTCGAGCTTCACAAATACCCAAAGTGATTTGTCATTTCTTTAAACAGGCTGTGTGGGCCCATCGAAACCAATAACATTTTATCTAAAATATGTAGATGTTATATCTGCAGAAGTTTAGCATTAAAAGGACTCACCGGGCATGTTGGTTGAAGTGAATCAGCAAAGAGCAGAGCTTGATAACTGTTGTGTGTCTTGTTGCTTTTGACCTACCCTTCTCCAGGTTAGTTTCACCGGCTGTAAGAAATATTTGGGGGTGTGGATAACTGGAGATTTCCCTTTACAAGGAAACACAATGTAAGCAACATTTTGTTTCCTCTTTGCATTTATAAAGTCTTAAAACAAATAACTTCAATGTCACTCATTCTGTTTCCTTGTTGAGATTTAAGTTTTTCTTTCAGTCTTTTTAGTAGCCAATCTTCCAGTCCTGGTATTCTTCCAGGGCTTCAAATAAGAAAAAATGCACTGAAATTATGGTTGTTTCTCTTTATAAACATGAAGAAATGATTTTGAATAAAATGCAAACGAAATAAATAAGATCAAATGTTTATTTATTGAAATAGATGACCATTAAGAAAAATACGACGGTGTGTACTAAAGTAAAACCAAGTAAATTTCGTTTGACCTGATAATAATATTTTTTTTGAAAATGTACATGTAATATAATGACTGAAATTCCTAATTTTGCCATGAATGGTTTTTGCACAGTGCTGTTGAAGTCCTGCCAGCTGAGGCCTCGACTTTGACAGCGCTATGAGAGCACCTTGATTTTTTTTCTTTTCTAGCTATTCATTTTTTCTTCATTTTCCTGTTGCATGACTCAATTTCTATCACATTTTAACTGTTGGACAGATGGCATCACAAACTTTACTCTTGAGTGCTTTGACATACAGAGGTGTTTACTGTCAACTCAATAACTGCAAAGTTTCCATTTCTTGTGTTTGTAAAAGAAGCCCAACTCATCACCGGTCCACCACTGTGTGGTGCTGTGACGTGTTTATGCTGATATGCTGGGTTTGGATTTCATCAAACGTCGCACAGCTAACGCCTCCACCTCAGTCTCTTCTGTCCTTCTATCCAAATTATTCCAGAAGTCTTTTTTTTTTCAGCTTCCATGTTTTTTTTTTTAGAAAACAAACAAGCCATACCTGTTCAGTCTTTTTTTGTAATTGAACTCATGAATGGTAAATGATGCATGTGGAGTCTATGATTATGAGCTTTGTTTTATTTTTTATATTTGTTTTTCACTTGTGAATAGTAAGCCTTTCATCATTGATGTTGTGCTGACACATTCTTGAATTTCACAGATCAACAAACTCTAAAACCATAAGCATCTTTTTCATTCTTTGTTTTTCTTCCTCCTTCCTTGTTTTCAGTACTTCCTCTACCCAGAACTGGTTTGTCCTGAATGCTCCAAGAGAGGATGCTTTCACTTTTTGAATACAAAGCAAAAACAAACAAACAAGGAGGAACTGAAGTAAACTGAAGGTGGCTGTGATGGCAAATTATTATGTTAAAATTATTTGAGTTTGTTTATTTAATTTTGAGTGTCTTAAAATAAGTTACTGTTTCTAACCTTTCACATAGAAAGAAGGATAAACTGCCCCAACTATTAGACCCAAAATTGGCACTGCGCATGATTGTTAATGGCCTCACATAGTCTTTACTGTATGTGTCCTGCAGCCAATACCCTTTTTTTTTTACAGTGCAAATGTGTCAAACCACGCCATGTGTGAATGCTCCCTGATTGGTGTGATTGTGCCATGCTACACTTTGCTCGACCAGGAAATTATTGTCTTTCATTGCTCAGCAGTGCTGTTGTTGTATTGTGTGTGATAAGACCTTTTGTATAGAAAAATCACTTTAATTACTAAACAGTTTATCCAAAATTACTTGAATTAAAGTTGGATTTCTGCACTTCAATTACAAATAATTTAAAATGTACTACGTGGGAATACAAAACAAAATTAAGAAAAGAAAAAAATCCTAACTGTAACTCATATGGAAGCAGTAAGGATATAGTTTTCTGCATTTTAACTAAGTTTTTATTAAATAAATAATTACTCATATGAAAGGGCTTAGAGAGAGAGAGAGAGAGAGAGAGAGAGAGCTGCGCAACATACTTTGTTTCAAAACGATGCCCTGTGACATCACAATGACGCCATAACGCTTCGCAAAATCTCACACTGCATGAATATAACTTAAAATCTAAAGCTTTTACAGCTCATAGAGGCCAAAGATTTCAACTAGTTCTGCTGCAGTCATATGTATAAAGATTATAATACACACCATTTTAGTATGTAATGCTTTAAGGTCATAGTTCAAAGGTCAGACATCAGCATGTTGTACTAAAAACATCATAGTTTTAGTGAGTTCTGACTCTACCTGTTTGTTTCTGTATTCGGCAGAGTAAAAGTGAACTTTACAAGCTGACAAAAACATAATAAATATATAAAAATCAGTGGTTTGGATTATAGGCATGCTTTGCTGCCCACCAGCAGGCTTGATGGGATATATTCGTGTCAGAGACAGACTTTTTACGTTACACTATTTCTGAAAATGTATATATAATGCACCAAGATTTTTAGAGTTTGATGTCATTATAGAGACACCAGATAAGGCTTTTGGTGGTTTCAGCCTTAGGTGTGATTAAAGGAAGCAACTAAAACACAGTTAATTATTTGCTTTATTGCTTATTTATACATAAAAGAGAAACCTTGCACAAGGTTGATACACTATACCCAAAGACGTACAGAATAAAGACAAAATATATGTTAAGATGTATTTACTAATTCCATATTATTACATTTTTTTAGAGCATTACATAAAAGCAGTTATAATTCTTTGGTGGAACAGAGAATATGGTAAGACAGAAAGCATAAACTGAGTTCACACTAATTTCTGATTGGATTATGTTTTTGTTTTTATAATCTAAAGGTAGACACAAGTACAGTAACCCATAGTAAACTGAATCAACTACAAGACATGTATACATGTTTGGAAAATAATTTCTGTTGAAAATATGATTTTACAACAAAAAGATAGACAAAGAGAAAAAATGTTTTTTTCTTCATGGAGTAGAATATCTCTTTTTAAGAAAACAAAAACAAAAGAAACAATGACTTAAACAATATTTGTGACCATATCATGCATCCTGTATCTTTTAAAACATGTATGATGTTGGTCTTTAAATTAAACCAGTCACACAATCATACAGTTCTGTCTAGTGTTGTAATTAGATCATGTCATGAATCTTAAAAAAAAACACAAACAGCAAAATTACCAGAAGTGTCCCAAAAAACGGTACTTTAAGTAAAAACCATGTCAGAAGTAATGCGAGGAAAACAATTATCACCAATTCAAAATCACTTATCCACTCTATTATAGTGAATGTTTTTTCTATTGCCCATCTTACCCATTCTGGTACGTTACCATCACCTAAGGCTCTTCTAAGTGTTTCTACCACATTTGCTGCTGGCCCTCCAGCTCTTGCTGAGTCTACATCTGTTGTTCCTGCTGCGTTTGGTGTAGAGTCTGAAGCTGAAGTCACTAATGTTATCGCTCTTGCTATGACTGATACTATAAATACGGCTCCCTCCTTTAATAATGGTGTTCCTACTGCTACAACTACACCAAACAGAAAACGTACAAAGCACTCCAGTCCTCCCGCTTCCTCTGCTTTTCGAGCAGCATTGCCGTCTTCTCTTTCTCCTTGGAGAAGAAGATCTTCTTTTGTCTTCACTGCTTCTTCTTCTTCTCCTGTTTTCTTTGTTGTTTCTCCATCTACATTGCTTGCCATTTCTGTCAGGGTACCATTGCTTTTCATTTCTGATATAGCATTTGGTTCCTCTGCTCTGTTTGTTGTCCCTGGGGTTAAAACTACAACAGCTGGTCCAGAGAAAGCCTTTGCTACTGAAGTTGCTGCACAACCTGTCAATTTGATCATCTTATTCTTAGAGAAGCTGTTGTTAGCCTTATTGTGGGTGTCTCCTTGTGGCAACATCTTGCTAGTGTAGCACCAACCTTTGTTCTGTGCAGCTATCTGGTCTATTGTGTTGAGCAGCTCTGTAACCTGGGACTGGTTGCTGATCTTGTCACCCTGTCGGGTGTAATTATTAATGATGTGGTATCGGCTCTTGCACTTCTTCACCAGATCACTCAGATATTCATTCTGATCTATAAACGCTTTGATCTTCATTTCATCTGAGTCTGGGCCATCCTGAGTAAAGACAACTGCGGCATATTTGAAAACCTCCTCTGAGAAATACTGGCTTATTTTCTTAATAACAGCCTTCTGCTGCTTCTGTGTGGATTTCTCCACTTTGAGCACAATGACAAAAGCATGAGGCCCTGGAGTGCACTCAGTGATACACCTCAGTATTTCAGGCTTCAGCTCCTCCTCTGATCTACCTGGGCCAGAGAAATCAGGAGTGTTGATCATGGTAATTCGTCTTCCATGGAGAGATTTGGACTTTGTTTGGCATTCAGTGTTGTCAACCATAAATGTATCTTCTCCAAACATGGTGCTTGCTAGGCTCCTTTTCCCAGCTTCACTGTCTCCCAGCAGAACAATCCTGTACATTTTTTCCACTGAAAGGGAGTGAAGACAATAAGTAAATAGCAGAATGTGTGTCCTATTATTAGAGGGAAAAGAAAGCATAGAAGGAGAAACATTGCAAATTTAAATATGCTCTCCAGGACTCCTGTGTTATTTCATTTACGCAAAGCATAAGAATAGGAGAGCATTCTGTTGTAACAGGCCAAGCTGGCTTTACTTAAGGAATGCAACTTAGACAAACTCATGACTCCTTAAATATGTTGTTACCTTTGATGTACTTTTGAGCCCCAGCTGTTTGTCCTTCCATGACAATCATTGTTGGTGGAACTAAAAAAGCAAAATGCGTAAGAATAGCGTTATTTGGTTATGACTGTTTTTTCATGTTGTCATATGAATGATTACTAATGCCAACTCAGTTCATTTGCAACATTATGTAGAGAGGAAATAGTTAGTGATAGATGGTGTAGATTATATTGCTTAATGATACACACAGAAACACAAATACTGTGTTTATTTATTCATTTTTTTTGGAATACCTGTGTCTTCTGCTTGTGCTGTTACTCCTTTTGGTCCTATGTTTTCCTGCAAAACTGTGACACTTGGCCCAAAGAAAGCCTCACTCAAAGGCCCAACTCCAGGGCCTGTTAAGTTCATCCATACATCCTTTGACAACTTCTCTGACCCTTGTACAACAGATTAATTGCAGTTTATGATTAATAGATACTATAACAATAACAACACACACACACACACACACACACACACACACACACACACACACACACACACACACAAAGATTGAGAGAAAAGGCATTTACTAAAGGCAAACTCAAAGCTTGATTCTGTGTTGCCATACAGACCATGCAAATAACAACCATTAAAGTAATAATCTGTCTTTATGCATCTTCTGGAGTTGCTTAATAAAACATCACCATAAAAATGAAGTTCAAAACAGTGCTGTGACTTTCACTTTAGCCTTATAATGCCTTTTGTATCATATTTGATACATGAGTTTCTGTGACTTTTTTCTCATTGACATGATCAGTACTTGCAAAAGTTGCCAAAAACGCCCAATGTACCAAATGTGATACAAAAAATATATAATATAAATATATCATACACAGCATGATATAGCAATAGTTTGCTTGATAAAACATCACCAAAAAAAAAAGTTCAAAACAATGCTTTGCTCTATATAATTTTCCATTTAAATTAAATATGAATTTTTTTGGCTTTTTATTTTGGATTGGTCTGCATTTACTCAGATCAAAAAGATAATGTCACCTGGTTAACAGAATAATTCAGTGATTCAAGCTTCACAAATACCCAAAGTGATTTGTCATTTCTTTAAACAGGCTGTGTGGGCCCATCGAAACCAATAACATTTTATCTAAAATATGTAGATGTTATATCTGCAGAAGTTTAGCATTAAAAGGACTCACCAGGCATGTTGGTTGCAGTGAATCAACAAAGAGCAGAGCTTGACAACTGTTGTGTGTCTTGTTGTTTCTCCAGGTTAGTTTCACCTGCTGTAAGAAATATGTGCATTTTGGGGATGTGGATAGCTGGGGGGTTTCCCTTCATGAGGAAACTAAATATATGCATCATTTTGTTTCCTCTTTGCATTAATAAAGTCTTAAAACAAATAACTTAATTGTCACTCATTCAATTTCCTTGTTGGGATTTAAGTTTTTCTTTCAGTCTTTCAAGGGGTAGCACCAATCTCCCAGTCCTGGTATTCTTCCATGGGTGTAATTACTTCACTTTGCTTTCAAATAATAAAAAAATGAAACAATGATTGTTTGCCTTTATAAACATGAAGCAATAATTTTGAATAATAATAATTTTGAAAAATATATATGGTGCATAATAAAGTAAAACAAGTAGATTTTGACCTGATTACTGTTGTTAAAGACTAGTAGTTAAACATATGCCATTTTATGACCAGTAGTCAATGCAGTAAATTAGCTTAACAGCTGCAGGCCATATATTACCCTTTAGTTTTAATGGTGTGCTATGTATGTAGTTTAGTCTCTATTATACTCTTGAATAAAAGAAACATAATCATTTGTAGTTCATTAGACAAAATGTGCATTACTCTGTATCCTTGATCAGCTGTGAATGTCTGACACTGTTTTCTTGAAATGTTTTATTGCTGAATCATGTGAAGGAGGCCGTAAGAGGGAGACTAGGTGTCGGGGCAGAAGAGATAAAACCACATTCTTTACCCCCCTTCCAATTTCACACAGAAAGACAGGGAGGCAAGGTCAGGAGCCAGGCTCACTAAGAATTAGAAAAACATGTGAAGATGCAGCTTTTATGACAAAGAGGGGGGCTGGGATTAGCTATAAAAGTCTGTGAAAGTTGCCACCATTTTGAGACATGCTGTCGAACCTCTGCAGGCATCTCTCCCGTCCGGACGTTGTAATGCTCTTATTGTTGAATTGTATGGAAATAAATGATTGTTGATTGAGCATTTATACACCGAGTATTGTCCTTCCTTCAGCCCAAAGATTCAAAGAATTGGGAAAATTCAACATTACCTTAAATGTAATGTTTTACTTTCACTTAAATAATAAAATTATTTGGAAAATACATGTAATCTAATGACTTAAATTTCAGATTTTGTCATGAATGGTTTATGCACAGTGCTGTTGAAGATGCATGACTCAATTTCTATCAAATTTTAACTGTTGGACAGATGGCATCACAAACTTTTGTCACGGTTTGCGGGGGCAAGCCGTGTGGAATTATATAGGACCAGGATGCGGCAGCTCTGGTGCAGGTGAGTATTTATTAGGACCCAGGATCATGACAGTCCCCCCCCCCCCTCAAAGGCTGGCTCCAGACAGCACAACAAGAACAGAACTGCCAGAAAAACAGAAAGCCACCAGACCAGGGCTGGCGGTGGGGGTCCAGGACGGAGGGCACGAGGCAAAACAAAACAGGAGAACCAAAAGGCCAAACGACAAAAAGAAAAACACGAGTCCAAAACCAAAAGAAACGAAGCACACCAGAACACAGGAAAACAGAGCCCAAAACCAAAAACAACCAACGAAATGAAACACACCACAGCCCAAGAAAAACGGAGTCCAAAACAGAAGAGCCCAGGGGGCCGGCCAGGGGGCCGACAGCACAGGAGTCCAAAACAGAAGAGTCCCGGGGGCCGGCCAGGGGGCCGACAGCACAAGAGGCCAAAACAGAAGAGTTCAGGGGGCCGGCCATGCGGACGGCAGCGGCGGCCACTCAGGGGTAGGCAGTCCGGGGGCCGGCCGTGCGGAAGGCAACGGCGGCCACTCAGGCGAAGAGGGTCCGGGGGCCGGCCGTGCGGAAGGCAACGGCGGCCACTCAGGCGAAGAGGGTCCGGGGGCCGGCCGTGCGGAAGGCAACGGCGGCCACTCGGGCGAAGGCGATCCGGGGGCCGGCCGTGCGGAAGGCACCGTGCGGAAGGCAACGGCGGCCACTCAGGCGAAGGCAGTCTGAGGGCCGCCCACGACGGCGATGGCGCCCGGCCAGTGGTCTAGAAAACGGCCGTTCAACTCCAGACCCAAACGAGGCTGGGCCAGGCGAGGCTGAAGGCTCTGAGGCTGGACCAGACGAGGCTGAAGACACGGAGGCTGGACCAGACGAAGATGATGAAGCCGGGGCCGGGCCAGGCAAAGATGATGAAGCCGGGGCCAGGCCAGGCAAAGATGATGAAGCCGGGGCCGGGCCAGGCGAGGATGAAGAAGCTGCTGCTGGCGGCTGGACGGGCTCCTCGGGCCCCCCAGCTGACGAGGCAGGAAGCAAAGGCCGGAGCGGTCCCTCGGACCCTCCAGCGGAAACAGGAAACAAAGGCCGGAGCGGTCCCTCGGACCCTCCAGCGGAGACACGAGACGAAGGCCGGAGCGGTCCTTCGGACCCTCCAGCGGAGACACGAGAATAAGGCTGGACGGGCCCCTTGGACCCTCCAGCAGAAGCTATCACCAA
Source organism: Rhamphochromis sp. 'chilingali' (assembly GCF_963969265.1). Classification (NCBI taxonomy): domain Eukaryota; kingdom Metazoa; phylum Chordata; class Actinopteri; order Cichliformes; family Cichlidae; genus Rhamphochromis; species Rhamphochromis sp. 'chilingali'. The sequence continues at coordinate 40,184,991 of NC_137929.1, read as the reverse complement.
GCCAGCAGACATGGAGTCCTCTGGCGGACACGAAGGCGACTGGCAATGCACTGAGCACGGGCTCTGCACAGGCAATGCTGACATGTCGCAGTTCTTAGGTGGCTGCTTAAACTTCAGGGGTCCAGAATCAGCTGGGGACTGAGACCTAGACTCTGGGGAAGCCCTGGAGCGGCAAACTGTGCCAATGGCGACTGCACCATAAGAAGCACCTAGAGGTGTAATTAAACTTTCTCCCTGCATGGAGTGAGTGTGTGAGGCCAGTAACAGTGCAGGTGGCACTGGCGCTACGGGGGCCTGAGCTGCGGGTGACTCTGGCGCTACGGGGGCCTGAGCTGCGGGTGACTCTGGCGCTACGGGGGCCTGAGCTGCGGGTTGCACTGGAGCTACGGGGGCCTGAGCTGCGGGTTGCACAGGAGCTACGGGGGCCTGAGCTGCGGGTGACTCTGGCGCTACGGGGGCCTGAGCTGCGGGTGACTCTGGCGCTACGGGGGCCTGAGCTACGGGTTGCACTGGAGCTACGGGGGCCTGAGCTGCGGGTTGCACAGGAGCTACGGGGGCCTGAGCTACAGGTTGCACTGGAGCTACGGGAGCCTGAACTACAGGTTGCACTGGAGCTACGGGGGCCTGAACTACAGGTTGCACTGGAGCTGCGGGGGCCTGAACTGAAAGTGACTCTGGAACTACGGGGGTCTGAACTACAGGTTGCACTGGAGCTACAGGGGCCTGAACTGAAGGCGACTCTGGAGCTACGGGGGCCTGAACTGAAAGTGACTCTGGGGACTCTGGAAACCGAGCTGAGGGTAGCTGCGGGGGAGCTAACTGAGCCGAGGGTAGCTGCGGGGGAGCTAACTGAGCCGAGAGTAGCTGCGGGGGAGCTAACTGAGCCGAGAGTAGCTGCGGGGGAGCTAACTGAGCTGAGAGTAGCTGCTGAGCAGGTGATATGCTGCTCGCAATATCATCTGCTGCACAGAACACTGCCCCTGAATGAACGGTCATACAGTCCGAAAATGAAAAAGAGTCCTCACTCACCACAGCCGGCGAATTAAAAGCCCGAACGTCCGGCTGTGGAGTTGCACACCGGCGGCGCGATCTGCGTTTCCTCCCCGCAGACGGCTCCGACGAGCCGGGCAAGATCACATCCGGCGAGTCGGGCAGCGGGGCAGGAGTGGCTGAGAGGAGGTGAGGTGTGAGCTGGAGAAAAGCCTGCATGGTTGGAGGAAGCAATTTCAGAAGTCATGGCAGGCCGGAAAAGAGCCGTTGTAGCCGGTTCTCTACGGCGCGGCGAAGCCCGTACGGTGGATTCTCCAGCCACAGCCCGAGGAGGATCTCCACATTGTATGTGATGTCGTCCCGGAGCTCCTCGGACGGATTTACTGCCGCTGGGTCCATGGTGGCTGGTTCGTACTGTCACGGTTTGCGGGGGCAAGCCGTGTGGAATTATATAGGACCAGGACGCGGCAGCTCTGGTGCAGGTGAGTATTTATTAACAACAGAAATACAAACAACAAGGGCACTGGGAGCATGAAACTGAAACCTAAACTGGGTAAACTAACAACACAAACCAGAACCGAAGATGCAGGGAGATCCGTGGGAATACACATAGAGAGACGCAGGGAGACCGAGGGGAAACAACGCAGACGAACCAGCAACTACTGAGACAGAAAACACAACTTAAATACACACAGAGAACACAGGGAGATTACACACAGGTGGGAAACACAGCTGGGAGTGATTAACAAGACGAGACTAGGGAGGCAAACTGAAAACACTCACATAAGACGCAGACCTTCACAATAAAACAGGAACTTACACATGAAGGACATAAACTAAGAAACGCTAACTAAAACAGGAACACACGGGCAGAAGGGAGTAAACACAACCCAAAGGGAGAACAGAACTAAAATCGCGAAGAGGAACACAAAACGCAGGATCATGACAACTTTACTCTAGAATGCTTTGATATACAGAGGAGCTTATGGTCAAATCAATAACTGCAAAGTTTTCACTTCTTGTGTTTGCAAAACCAATCCACCACTGTGTGGTGCTGTGAGGTGTTTATGCTGATATGCTGGGTTTGGATTTCTCCGCATGTTGCACACCTAACACCTCCACCTCAGTCTCTTCTGTCCAAAGAACATTCCAGTAGTTATGAGGGGTTTTTCAGCTTCCATATTTTTTTAGAGAACAAACCAGCCATACCTGTTCACTTCTTTTTTTTTCTAATTAAACTCGTGAATGGTAAATGAAGCCTGTGGAGTAGGAGATTTAGAGCTTTGTTTTATTTATTATATATATATTGTTTTTTCACTTGTGAATAATAAGCCTTTCTGAAATTGATGGCTTTCCTTATTGACATTGTGCTGACACATTCACGAATTTCACAGATCAACAAACTCTAAAACCATAAGCATCTTTTTCATTCTTTGTTTTTCTTCCTCCTTCCTTGTTTTCAGTACTTCCTCTACCCAGAACTGGTTTGTCCCGAATGCTCCAAGAGAGGATGCTTTCACTTTTTGAATACAAAACAAAAAACAAACAAACAAGGAGGAACTGAAGCTGCCATCAGTAAGTAAGCTGATTGTGGATGTGATAGTAAATTATTATATTAAACTTATTTTAGTTTCTATATTTAATGAAGAAAGAAGTGTGAACTACAATGACCACTTAGCCCAAAATTGGCACTGCACATCATCTCTCATGGTCTTTACTGTATGTGTCCTACATGCGCCCATACCCTTTATTTTTGTTGATAGTGCAAATGTGTCAAACAACGCCATGTGTGAATGCTCCCTGGTTGGCGTGATTGTGCTGTGCTACACTTTGCTCAACTAATTATTGTCTTTCTGAGTTCAGCAGTGCCATTGTTGTATTGTATGTGACAAGACCTTTTGTACAGAAAAATCACTGTATTTACTAAACAGTTTGTCCACAGTTTTGCCTCTGTATACTTTCAACTTTAATTCAAGAGTTTTACAAAAACTTTGCATTAACTGTTTTGCAGAGTTGGTCACAAGTATCTCAAAGACTCTCAAAGATGTCTGCCTTAACTTATTATTTTATGTTTTTTTATTTTCTTTCTCCTTCCTCCTTTCTTGTTCTCTTCCTCTACCCAGAACTGTTTTTCTTGTATGCTCCAAGAGAGGATGCTTTCACTTTTTAAATACAAAAAAAAAAACTAACAAACAAGAAGAAACTGAAGGTGCCATCATTGAGTAAATTAAGTAAACTGAAGCATCTTAAAATATGTTACAGTTTGTGTACATATGAGTGTACATATGAGTGTGTACATACATAATGTGTACATATGAGTGTCAAACCACGCTGTGCGTGAATGTTCCCTGGTTGGCCTGATTGTGCTGTGCTACACTTTGCTCAACCAGGAAATTATTGTCTTTCAGAACTTTTGTTCTATTGTGCTGTTGTTTCATTGTATGTGACAAGACCTTCTGTATAAAAATATCACTGTAATTACTAAATGGTTCATCCAAAAGTCCTTGAATTAAAAGTGAAATTATTATTTCTGCATTTTCACTTAGTTTTTATTAAATGAATAATGACTCAGTGTAATTTGTGTTGTTTTTGTGTTCTTTCAGGTAAAATTAAAATTTTAAAAAGGGCATGCTTACTTTTTTCTGTTGACTCTTTGTATACATAAGTACTGCATCTAACTTGTTTTTGTTTCTATTTTCTCACTGCACAAAGAACAATGCCAGAATTCTAAAGATTTCAGCTTTTTGAAATTATACAAGGTTGCAGTGAAGTAAATTTTTCACTGCTCTTGCTTTGTCAAATACCTTTTTATTTGTTATTAGAATTCCTCTACTTTTTCTGCTACTTCAGCAAAATTATTAAAACAGGTACTACTGCACCAAAAAAAATGAAAGTAACATTTCACTTGTTGACATTCATGAAAAGTTGGTCAGAAGTATTTCAAACACTCTAACGTGACAGCCTTTTCCCCCCCTTCTTCCTTGTGTTGAGACGTTCCCCAACCTTGAACTTGTTGCTTGGTGACACCAGGGCTGGACTGGGACAAAAAATCGGCCCGGGCATTTTGACTAGAGACCGGCCCACCAAAAATGTGACATCATTCAGGGGTAAAACCGCAAAGGATTCTGGGAACTTGTGGCAAGAGATACTAGCGCATGCAGGCTTTCAATTGAACTCAGTTACACAGCGATAAAAAGAAACACAAAAAATGGCAAGAAGCTGTTGTATTATTAACTGCAATAGCCGGTGTTATGCCAAAAAGTGATTGTCTGCCAAAAACTGATTTCCGGTATGTGCCAAAAACTGATTGCTTGTATTTAAATTGCTATAAGTAACTTGTTGGGCTATAATATGTGAAACATATGTCAAATGCATCCCTCATGGATGACATAAAGTCATCTCTCCATCTCTCTCTCCTGCTCTTTTATTTCTCTCTCTTGCTCCATCTCTCTCTGCTGCTCTTCTGTCTCCTCTGTCACAGACTTCTCCACTTTTGATGATAAATCAGCCTGGTGCAACATGTAAGGATTGGCACAATTTGTTAAGATTTTGAGGAGTTTGAGAAACTAACCTTAAGCATAAAATAAAATTTACTATCAGTAACTTCATAGCACCCGCCCAGCCGTATATAAACTCCGTCATGCTAGCTAGTACGCAGTACCAGTTATTCTAAACGACTGTAAAAAGTCAGCACAACGAAAACAAACTCCAACTAAACTTGGTTTATATCTGACACAGATAGACAGCAGGTCATAACTTCTTACCTGAAGTTCAGTTCACCTGACACTATGACCGGCGGCCGCCTCGGGTCTCTCCTCCTCTTGCCTCCCCTTTCCCTTATCCACCTGCTGGCCTCCACCACTTGCTGATGTTGCTAAATCTGTGGAAGCTATGCCATAGCTACCGCCAAACAATTCAGTTATTTTTACACATTTGGTAACGTCTGCCTGAAGGGCTTGTTTCTTTTTGGCCCTAATTTTTTCTGCACCTCCTTTCCTTTTTTTGTTCTCCATTTTCTTTAGTTCGTCTATAAGATTGCTAAACAAGGGGGAGGGTGCATCCGACCTCCTCGGCTGTAATTGGTCCAGCCCAGAGTCGATCATGACCAATTGGCCAATCCAACACCTTTCATTATTTATACCCTTCCAAAAAAAAGAAAAAAAAGAAAAATCGATCGGCCCATAAAAACAAAAAATCGCCAGCGGCCCACCGGGCAAATGCCCGGTATGCCCGATGGCCAGTCCAGCTACGGGTGACACCAGAGGTGAAGGGGGCCATTAGACTGAAGAAGGAGTCCTATCGGGCTTGGTTAGCCTATGGGACTTCAGAGGCAGCCTATAGGTACCGACAGCCCAAGTGGAACGCAGCTCTGGTAGTGGCTGAAACAAAAACTTGGGTGTGGGAGGAGTTCAGAGAGGCCATGGACTTTCAGACTGCCTCAGAGAGATCCTGGCAAAACAACAGGTGACTCAGGAGTGGAAAAGCATTGCTGTACCTACACTGTGTATAGTGCAGGTGGAGCACTGCTGACTGTTTTTATTTGTGGCACAGATGTATGACGCACCCCAGCACATTTGATTGCTTTCCAGCCAGTTGGCTGTTACTGTGCTATGCTTTGCTCAATGCAATGGGAAACTTTTATTGCACAGCACAAACCATAAAAAGTGTGTGTGTTTCAGAGTTCAGTAGCACTATTAAAATTTAACCCTTTGAATTAAAGTTGAAAGTCTGCGCTTCAATCATGTATTGTGTGTTTGATTTAAAGTCCACAGTGGTCTTGTACAGATGCAAAAATGTCTTGTAGTCCACAAAATTACAGACCTATCTGTATTATTACGTCTTGATCTTTAAAGCCCCAGAGAGTGTGCTTACTTTTGATTCTTTATCACAAGCACTTCATCAATCTAACTTTTAATTTGTTTATCATATCAGTCCACAGTAAACCTCTGATGTCTGACACTGGAGTCTGCTGGTGACAGTACATAGTTTAACTTCAAGTTTGTTGAACATCATGTTCATTTAAGGCTGTGTCTCATTCTAAGTGCTCTCTTCAGTCAATTCTGGACTTGACTTTATGATTTTCAAACTGTTCCTGAACTGAAAGGCTGAATAAAAGACAAGTATAGGATGTCTCTAGGATGACATTATCAAACCAACAAAAACTCTTAAAAATACGCCTAGTGGCATGAATGCAAACTTGGTCTCAAGTATCTCAAGCACTCAGGCCTGATGCCTGTCTTCTGCCTCTGTATTTCCAGACGCACAGTGCAACAAAAAATACCAAAGACATTCCTTTCTTTTATTTTTAGATAACACATAATATAGGAGATTTGTGGGAGATAAAACAAAATCAGACATTATAGTGCAAACTTACATATGTTTAGCTTACATTATACAGTATCCACTGATTCCATGACTTCATTATATTAACTAATGTAGATACATAAATGTAGAAAGGAGTTAAAATACTCTGAATGAACAGGTAAAATTATCTATAGTCCAAACAGAATCCCTATCCCAATTTTGATTGATTATAACTTTGTTCAATGTTAGTGGGGACTTGTACATAAGGCACATCTGGCACAATATATCTGCCTAGTGTTGTTTGACAACAAAAATAATAACAAGCAACAGAATCTGTAATAAGATGAGGATCTCAGCATATGGCACTTTGTGAAAAAGCCATGCTACAAGCAATGAGAACAAAAGAAACACCAGCAGTATCACTCCACTACTGTGAGACTGGTTTTGCAGAGGCTGATTTGTTTTTCTTATCCACTCTATTATTTTGTATACATTTTGTATTAACCATTCTACTTTGGTCATTTTTGACTTTATCCATTCTGCTACTTTATTTATTTTTGGCATCATCCATTCTACTACTGGGCTTAATTTTTGCATTAACCACTTGCTTATTTCTTCAAATACCAGTTTGGCTACTTTGCTTGCTTTTTGCATTACCCATTCTGTTAATTTGTTTAGTTTTTGCTTTAGCCATGGTCCTATCCCTACTGCTTTAATGTCTGATGCTATTTCGAGTGCTGTTTTCAGTACTTCTGCTCCAACACCTACCCATTCTGCTACTTTATTTATTTTTGGCATCATCCATTCTACTACTGGGCTTAATTTTTGCATTAACCACTTGCTTATTTCTTCAAATACCAGTTTGGCTACTTTGCTTGCTTTTTCCAGTACCCATTCTGTTACTTTGCTTAGTTTTTGCTTTATCCATGGTCCTATCCCTACTGCTCTAATGTCCGATGCTATTTGGAGTGCTGTTTTCAGTACTTCTGTTATCGCTGCTCCACCCCCTAATATTGTTCCCCCCAACCCTAAAAAGGAGCCAAATAAAGCACCCACATTGCTAACTAATCCACCACCAACCTCTGCTACTTTGCTTATTTTTGGCATGACCGCTTCTGCTACCTTGTGTATTTTTGGCATTACCAGTTCTGTTACTTTTCTCATTTTTTGCATTGCCCCTTCTACTACTTTGTTTATTTTTTCCATTACCCACTTTCTTACTTTTTTTATTACATGCTCTGCTATGTTATTTGTTTTTTCCATTAGCCATTCCAGAACTTTGCTTGCTTTTTGCATTACCCATTCTGTTAATTTGTTTAGTTTTTGCTTTAGCCATGGTCCTATCCCTACTGCTTTAATGTCTGATGCTATTTCGAGTGCTGTTTTCAGTACTTCTGCTCCAACACCTACCCATTCTGCTACTTTATTTATTTTTGGCATCATCCATTCTACTACTGGGCTTAATTTTTGCATTAACCACTTGCTTATTTCTTCAAATACCAGTTTGGCTACTTTGCTTGCTTTTTGCATTACCCATTCTGTTACTTTGTTTAGTTTTTGCTTTAGCCATGGTCCTATCCCTACTGCTTTAATGTCTGATGCTATTTGGAGTGCTGTTTTCAGTACTTCTGCTCCAACACCTACCCATTCTGCTACTTTATTTATTTTTGGCATCATCCATTCTACTACTGGGCTTAATTTTTGCATTAACCACTTGCTTATTTCTTCAAATACCAGTTTGGCTACTTTGCTTGCTTTTTCCAGTACCCATTCTGTTACTTTGCTTAGTTTTTGCTTTATCCATGGTCCTATCCCTACTGCTCTAATGTCCGATGCTATTTGGAGTGCTGTTTTCAGTACTTCTGTTATCGCTGCTCCACCCCCTAATATTGTTCCCCCCAACCCTAAAAAGGAGCCAAATAAAGCACCCACATTGCTAACTAATCCACCACCAACCTCTGCTACTTTGCTTATTTTTGGCATGACCGCTTCTGCTACCTTGTGTATTTTTGGCATTACCAGTTCTGTTACTTTTCTCATTTTTTGCATTGCCCCTTCTACTACTTTGTTTATTTTTTCCATTACCCACTTTCTTACTTTTTTTATTACATGCTCTGCTATGTTATTTGTTTTTTCCATTAGCCATTCCAGAACTTTGCTTACTTTTTGCATTACCCATTCTGCTACTTTGATCATCCTTTGCGTTGCCCAATTGCTTAGTTTTTGCTTTAACCATTCTGCAAGTTTGCTTACTTCTTTTATTACCCATTCTACTATTATGCTTAATTTTTGTATTACCCATTTGTTTTTTTCTTGCATTACCCATTCTGCTACTTTGCTTGTATCTTTCATTACCCATTCTTGTAGGTTGTTTATTTTTGGCATCATCCATGCTACTAACAGTATTGCTATTATGACTCCTATTGTGAATGCCACTCTATCCCCCAAGACTACTGCTGCTAAAAAGATCCCAAATAAGGCAGTCAGCATGATATCTAATCCATTGCTTACTATTTGCTTTGTTTTATTTTTTCCTTTTTTTGGCTCTTTTTGCTGGCCTTCTTTTTTTGCATCTAGTGCAGCTTGTTTTTTTTCTATTTCTTCCCCCGTTTCATTTGGTTCTTCATGTTTTTCAGTCTCTTTTGTCTTTTCCTCTGCTTTTCCTTTTCCTGCTTGTTCTGTTTCTCTTTCTAGTTTATTGCTTTCATCCTCTGCCTCAGTTGTTGTTCCAGGGGTTGGGTTAAAGAAAGCATTTGCGACCAATTCTGCTGCAGGCCTTGCAAAGTTGGTCAATATATCCCACAATCCACTGCTGTTAGCCTTATTGCAGGGGTCTCCTTGGGGCAACATCTTGTTAATGTCAAACTCTCCTTTATTTTCTTTAAGTATTTGGTCTATTGTGTTGAGCAATTCTGCAACTTTGGACTGGTTGCTGATGTTATCACCCTGTTGGTTGTAGAGATGGTACTGGCTCTTGCACTTCTTCACCAGATCACTCAGATATTTATTCTGATCTATGAACTGTTTGATCTTCATTTCATCTGAGTCTGGTCCATCCTCAGTAAAGACAACTGCGGCATATTTGAAAACCTCCTCTGAGAAATACTGGCTTATTTTCTCAATGACGGCCTGCTGCTGCTGCTCTGTGGATTTCTCCACTTTGAGCACAATGAGAAAAACATGAGGCCCTGGAGTGCACTCAGTGATACACCTCAGTATTTCAGGCTTCAGCTCCTCCTCTGATCTACCTGTGTCTGAGAAATCAGGAGTGTTGATCAGGGTAATTCTTCTTCCATGAACAGATTTGGACTCAGTTTGACATTCGGTGTTGTCAACCTTAAATATGTCCTCTCCAAATATGATGTTTGCTAGACTGCTTTTCCCAGCTTCACTGTCTCCCAGCAGGACAATCCTGTACATTTTTTCCACTGGAAGGAAGTGAAGACAAAAAATGAATTAGAAGAAAATATAATGCTTGGCCCAAAGAAAGTCTTTGTGAAAGTCCCAACTTCAGGGCCCTGAAAGTTCATCCATACATTGACAACACTTGACCAAAAGCTTTGTGGTCAAAACAGTGTTTTGTTAAATTTTATGTAACATTTCATTAATTTATTTACTTCAGGAAGGGCACTAAACATTACTCACATCAAATATTTAATGTAGTCTGGTTAGTAGATTAATATGATTCATAAATAATTAATCCCAAAAGTTATGTGTCCTTATTAAATGAGACTGCATGGCTAGGTGCAACATTTTACAGTTTGCTCACAATATTCTTAAGGCACCATCCAGTCATATTTTCATGGGACATTTATCTTCAATTTTATTTATCTATTTATTTTAATTCAGTGTTGTTATGTTTGCAAAGGATTAGGGTAAAAAAAACAAAAAACTTACCAGACATGTTGTTTGAAGTTAATCAGTGAAGAGAAGAGCTTGACAATTGTCATGTATCTTGATGTTTTTGATGCAAGCTTAGTTTCACTTACTGCTAAAATATATATCGGAAGGGGGTGGGGATTGCTGGGTTTTTCCCTTTAGGAGGAAATAAAATGCAGTTGCATACTTCAGTAATTAGTTTGATTATGTACAAAATAACATTCAACACATTTTAAAGATTGTTTACTTGTTCAGCTTTGATTCAAGTTTGTCTTTCAATCTTTCAACCAACTGCACCAATTTCCCAGTGCTAGTAATGTCACAGGTGAATAAATACTTGTTTTTAAAAAGTAAAGTTTTCAGTGAGTGAAGGACAATAATTGAAGGTCACACAAGAAAAATACAGACATCAACATTTTTTTTAATATGTCATTTCAGAGTGGCAGCTCTCTATGTGCTCTTGCAAAAATGAAAGTCCTCATAGGACTGTGCAGACCTGTAAATAAAGTTAAGTACACATTACAAGCTGTCTTGAATGTTTTCTAGTTGTAAATAAAGTTTCTGACTGTAGAAAGATCAAATTGTCATCAAATTGTTTAGAAATGACTTAAACCTTCATCTAATTTATAGGCAGAAATTAATGATCCTGTCAATCATTTCATATTTTCTCAGAAGTGTCATTGCTGTCTTACCTTCTTGGCATTGTGTTAACACACGCCTTAATGCTCCAGAACAGAAAAGTGGCAAAACTAAATTTTTTTAGAAGTGATCAAACTTGCTAATGAACAAATAATGAAGTGCATTTGATTAGCAGCACCTAGATGCTACTTACCCTCTTATGGTCAAGCTAGGAACTTTTAATTTTTGTAGTTTTTGCTTGTGTATAACAACAGAATGTATTTTAAATCAAGCAATCAATATGTGATGAAGTGCAGACGTTCATGTTTAATGAGTGCTTATATCAAAAGAACTTGATCAGCTGTTAAGGAATTACATTTTTCACGTTTTCAGCAGCTCAAAATTACTTTTTGACTGACAAGCAGTACCTGATTTATTGAAGTCTGTTCCTTCGTTATGTTAAGACATCTGAAAGAGACATTCTGATTCTCTGGACATGAAACCAATACTAACTTTCACTAGTATGATGGGAATTTTCAAAAGTTATTACAACAGACACTGGTGCATGAACAAAAGTTACACCTGCATGCAAACTTGATCTCAAGAATCTCAAAAACTCTAACCAGAAGTCTAATAACTATCTCTGTTATGTTTGTGGATGACTGTTTAATTCTCCTCTTGTTTTTGTTTTGTTTTTTCCTTCTTCCTTGTTTTGAGCATTTCCTCTACCTGGAACTAGATGCTCCTGTATGCTTTAGAAGAGAATAAACTGTTCAAAATAAATACAAAACTGAGTCCAGAGAGACCCACCAACAAGCAAACAACTGAAGGTGGCTCTACCAAAGGCCTGGCAGAGCATCTCAAGGAGGGAAACACTGCCCATTGGTTCTAGACTTAAAACAGTCTTTAAATATCACATACAAGGTCTTGAATAATCAGCCCCCCCCCTAATCTTAATGACCTTATAGTACCATATCACCCCAAAAGAGCACTTTACTCTCAGATTACCCGCTTACTTGTGGTTCCTAGAGTATGTAAAAGTAGAATGGGAGGCAGAGCCTTTAGCTTCCAGGTCCCTCTTCTCTGCAGCCAGTTCCTAGTTTAGATTTGGGCAGCACATACCCTCTGTAGATTCAGGTTAGGCTTAAAACTTTCCATCCATCCATTCATCCATCCATTTGCTTCCGCTTATCCTTTTTCAGGGGGAGCTGGAGCATATCCCAGCTGTCATAGGGCGAGAGGCGGGGTACACATATGGACAGACAACCATTCACACTCACATTCACACCTAGTGGCGATTTGGATTGTCCAATTAACCTATCCCCACAAGCTTTTAAAACTTTCCTTTTTGAAAAAGACGTTAGGGCTACGGTTATTGTTAGGGTTACTGCCAAGTACTTGCTCAAAGGGGGTTGTATGGTTGTTGGAATTTTCTCCATATTATTGCAGTCTTTAGCTTTTATTATAAAGTGGTTTGCAGTGACTGTTGTATGTGGCTGATTTTTGTGATTTTTTTCAATCACTGACTCTGGGCGCTCTGTGGTCTTAGTTCTATTTGATTTGATTTGATTTTATATACCTTTATTAGTCCCACAAGGGGAAATTTCATATTGGATTTGACTTCAGCCTCTGACACAGTTGACCATGATATTCTTTTGGCAAGGTTGGAACAAGTAGTAGGCCTTAAAGGAAATGTTCTATCATGGTTTAAATCATATTTCTCTGACAGGTCGTTCTCTGTCATGATGGGAAAATATTCCTCTTCTTCTGCCCTTTTTCACTGTGGTGTGCCCCAGGGCTCGGTATTGGGTCCTGTGTTGTTTTCTCTGTACATGCTGCCCTTGGGCTCCATTTTTGAAAAACGTAATGTCTCTTTTCACTGCTATGCTGATGATATTCAAATCTACCTCCACCTGACTGGGGATGTTTCATCTTCACTACATCCTCTGTTTGATTGTTTGAGGGATGTCAAAGACTGGTTATCACGTAACTTTCTTACTTTAAATGAAAAGAAGACAGAAATTATCATTTTTGATAGAAATATGCCTCTGGGACAACTGACTGGCACACTCGGGCCTGTTGCTAACCACCTTACTGAAGCTGATAGGAATCTTGGAGTTTTCATGGATAGTTCCTTCAAACTAGATAAACAGGTTTCTACTGTGGTAAAAAACAGTTTTCACCAACTATGCCTAATTTCTAAGGCTAAACCTTATATACCACGCAAGACTGAATTATTGTAATTCTCTCTACTTGGGCCTACAATCTTCCCTTCTTCAGCGATTGCAGCTGGTCCAAAATGCTGCAGCACGTCTCTTGACCGGTGTGACCTCTGTGTAGTGTCTTCTCTGGTCTGCATTCACAACAAAAATGCAATGGTTAGAATGCTCTCTTTTTAATGTCGTGGGCAATCAGCACAAAATCTCGCAGGAATCCTCCATTATTCTCATTACATCTCATTACATTTCCACTTGCAGTGTGATCGTATAGTGGTAAATTTATACAACCAAAATAGAAAAACTTCAACACCATTAACATTGCATGTTAAATTTCCCAAATGAAAGGAATATAGAAATATATTTTAAAGCTGTACATGAAACAATGGAAATTCTCTAAACAGTGTGGCACAGTCACATACCTGCATTCACAACAAAAAGGCAATGGTTAGAATGCTCTCTTTTTAATGTCGTGGGCAATCAGCACAAAATCTAAACGGGAAAGCAACAACAGAGTTAGCTAACTATGCTCCCATTTTGTTTCCTCTCCTCCCAATAAATAAATCTCACATAAACGTGCACTCAGTTCAACATAAAGACTGGAGAAATGATCCACAACAAATGATGTATAAACAACAAAAATAATCGGGTCAGACTGTATTACTTTAACAGCCTGCGATATGATTTTTCCTCCCCACGACATTTGCACATTCCTTACCTCGCAGGTATCCTCCATTATTCTGAGGATTACCCAGAATCCCTTGCCCTTTGTGAATATTGCAGAGTGACTTTTTCAACAGTAGGTGGCGCCAATGTCCCATTTAGTGGGATTTAACTTCAACTCTCCATTCTTCCATTCAGTCTTTTAAATCACGTCTAAAAACGTATTCGTTTAACCTGGCATTCAAGGCTAATTAGGGTAATTTACATCTGGCTTTGCATTTAGATTATGTAATTATTTTATATTTTATTTATATCTGTAATTTATATTTTATATTGTGATTTTTATCTGTATGAGAATTTTACTGGAAAGCACTTTGGTGTACTTCGGTCTTTAAAATGTGCTATATAAATAAATTTTGATTGACTGATTGATTTTGCACTATATAAATAAAATAATAGTTTTAAATAAAATTGTTTCAGTGCCACATACATATAGCACTGATTATTTCTTTAATCTACATCATAAAAATCAGTCAAGCCTGCAAATGAACTGGGACAATTTCTCAAAATGTATCCTTAAAAGGTGTATCAATCAGCTCATTTTAGACAAATAAAAAATGTAAATAGACAAACCCACACTACATTTATAAGAAAGTAAGAAAGCGGTAATCCCAAAATGTCTTTAAAGTGGTCTCTGGTGGAAAAAATATAGAATTATGGCACATTGTCAGAAAATAAATGATCTTATCGGACTTTTGGTGTAAAACACTTTGTCTTTGTGAAGACAGCTTCAGCACTTACTCCCCAATTAAAAAAGTTAATTAAAGTTTAAAAAAAAAACTACAAAACCTTTATGATTTGTACCTTACAGAAACTTAGACTTGGCCTTGAACCTAAAGTTACAATATTTTTTAAATGATATTTAACTACAACATGTTTTCTAACTATTAAAACTAGGATAGAATAGTGGTGTAGAGTGGGGTTGTGTTAACAATCCATCCAAAATTACATCTACGGTCATCACGGTCAACTCAATCATTTATTGATTGAAAATTTACAAAACAGACTTTGTAATTTGGCAGGTATGAAGTCGATATATACATATATGTATATATATCTATATCTATATCTATTTTTATTATATATATAGATATCTATAGATATATCTATAGATATCTATAGATATAGGTACAACAAGCTTCCACTTCCAGAAAAAAAAAGAAAAAAAAAAAAAAAGAAATACAGCAAACTGTCCATACCTGAGGCCTTGGAAACTGCCAAGCAAAGACTCACAGCCTTGGCCAGCCGCTTGAGGAGGTACACCAGAGAGATAGAAGGCAGGAGAATAAACCAGCTGTTCTCCACAGAACCAGCAAAGGTGTACTCTCAGTGGCAAGGGAACAATAATAAGAGAACAGCACCACCAAGGCTGGAGACGGAGCAATACTGGAAGAGCATATGGGAGAAGGACGCAACCCATAACGGCAATGCTCAGTGGCTAGTGGATCTGAGGGCAGACCACAGCGACCTCCCTGAACAGGGTCCAGTAACCATCACAGTGGCAGATATCCAAGAAAGGGTCTCCAGTATGAAGAGTTGGACAGCACCAGGGCCCGACATGGTTCACGCCTACTGGCTGAAGAAGCTGACTGCACTCCACGAGCGTCTGGCAGCACAAATGAACCAGCTGCTAGTTAACGAGAGACACCCGGAATGGCTAACCGAAGGTCGGACGGTCCTGATCCCCAAGGACCCCAAGAAGGGACCGGTCCCCTCCAACTACCGACCAATAACCTGCCTCAGTACTACATGGAAGCTCCTGTCAGGCATCATATCGGCTAAGATGAACAGGCACATGGGTCAATACATGAGCGGGACACAGAAAGGGATTGGCAAGAATACCAGAGGCGCAAAACACCAGCTACTGGTAGACAGAACAATCAGCCGAGACTGCAAGACCAGACTGACCAACCTGTGCACTGCCTGGATTGATTACAAGAAGGCCTATGACTCAATGCCCCACAGCTGGATACTGGAATGCCTAGAATTGTACAAGATCAATGGGACCCTAAGAGCCTTCATCAGGAACTCAATGGGGATGTGGCGTACAACACTAGAGGCCAACTCCAAGCCCATAGCACAAGTCACCATCAAGTGCGGGATCTACCAAGGAGATGCTCTGTCCCCACTGCTGTTCTGCATAGGCCTGAACCCCCTCAGTGAGATCATTAACAAGACTGGCTACGGATACCGACTACGGAACGGAGCAGTTGTCAGCCACCTCCTGTACATGGATGACATCAAGCTGT
The DNA here is from genome assembly GCF_963969265.1 of Rhamphochromis sp. 'chilingali'. Classification (NCBI taxonomy): domain Eukaryota; kingdom Metazoa; phylum Chordata; class Actinopteri; order Cichliformes; family Cichlidae; genus Rhamphochromis; species Rhamphochromis sp. 'chilingali'. The sequence continues at coordinate 40,169,012 of NC_137929.1, read as the reverse complement.
ATGCCAAGAGTGAACGAGACATCGATTCACTGATCCACACTACCAGGCTATACAGCAATGACATTGGAATGTCGTTTGGACTGGAGAAGTGTAGTCGGATGGTAACAAAGAGAGGGAAGGTAGTCAGAACTGAGGGGATTGAACTACCAGAAGGCAACATTGCAGACATAGAGGACAGTTACAAGTACCTGGGGATCCCGCAGGCAAATGGGAACCATGAAGAGGCCGCTAGAAAGGCTGCAACCACCAAGTACCTGCAGAGGGTCAGGCAAGTCCTGAGGAGTCAGCTGAATGGTAAGAACAAGATCCGGGCCATCAATACGTACGCTCTGCCCGTGATCAGGTACCCTGCTGGGGTAATAGGCTGGCCAAAGGAGGAGATAGAAGCCACTGACATAAAGACAAGAAAGCTCCTTACCATGCATGGAGGGTTTCACCCCAAGTCCAGCACCCTGAGGCTGTACGCTAAGCGGAAGGAAGGGGGCCGGGGACTGGTGAATGTCAGCACCACAGTCCAGGATGAGACAACGAACATCCAAGAATACATTGGGAAGATGGCCCCAACTGACCGAGTGCTCAGTGAATACCTCAGGCAGCAGAAACCCAAGAAAGAGGAGGGAGACGAGGAACCATCATGGAAGGACAGGCCCCTGCACGGTATGTACCACCGGCAGATAGAGGAGGTGACTGATATCCAGAAATCCTACCAGTGGCTGGACAAAGCTGGACTGAAAGACAGCACAGAGGCACTAATCATGGCAGCACAAGAACAAGCTCTGAGTACAAGATCCATAGAGGCTGGGGTCTATCACACCAGGCAAGACCCCAGGTGCAGGCTGTGTAAAGATGCCCCAGAGACAATCCAGCACATAACAGCAGGGTGCAAGATGCTAGCAGGCAAGGCATACATGGAACGCCATAACCAAGTGGCCGGCATAGTGTACAGGAACATCTGTGCCGAGTATAACCTGGAAGTCCCGAGGTCAAAATGGGAGATGCCCCCAAGGGTGGTGGAGAATGACCGAGCTAAGATCCTGTGGGACTTCCAGATACAGACGGACAAAATGGTGGTGGCTAACCAACCGGACATAGTGGTGGTAGACAAACAGAAGAAGACGGCCGTAGTGATCGATGTAGCGGTTCCGAATGACAGCAATATCAGGAAGAAGGAACACAAGAAGCTGGAGAAATACCAAGGGCTCAGAGAAGAGCTCGAGAGGATGTGGAGGGTGAAGGTAATGGTGGTCCCCGTGGTAATCGGAGCACTAGGTGCGGTGACTCCCAAGCTAGGCGAGTGGCTCCAGCAGATCCCGGGAATAACATCGGAGATCTCTGTCCAGAAGAGCGCAGTCCTGGGAACAGCTAAGATACTGCGCAGGACCCTCAAGCTCCCAGGCCTCTGGTAGAGGACCCGAGCTTGAAGGATAAACCGCCCGCAGGGGCGTGCTGGGTGTTTTTTTTTATATATATATATATTTTGACAACCAAAATCCACCACAACATCTTGTTAGTGTAGCACACTCCATCATTTTATTTGCCAATTACTCAAAAAATTTTATGTATTATGTATTTATTGTGTATTTAGGGCCATGTCTTACAGAGGTTCGCCACTATGGCCTATGTGATGACTCATATGAATAATAATGTGTCAATAACACTAGGACCATCTCTAAAGAGACACCCACTCTAAGGCTTAACCCTTGTGTGGTGTTTTGTTACTCACCAGCTTTTATTTTGGTGGGGTTTTTCTGTGTTCCTGTGAGTAGAGGAAACAGGAAGCTGGTTGCTTGTTACACTGAAAAAAATATGTTGTTGGATTTACTTAATTCAATGGTGGACATTTGTTGCACACAGATGTTTTGCTTTGGCAGCAACTTAAACAATTGAGTTAAATTAACACAATTTATTCATGTTCAATAAATCTGTGCAATTTGTGTTGATAAAATGTGACTTAAACATGTTTTGATGAAGTAATTTGAGCTCTTGAAATATTTTAATCCTTCACAATTTTCTCACTTTATCCCAACACCATTCAATAACTTTTACCCAATACTACTTGGTCACTTAAATACTACATGTTATCTTCAAATTACATTTTGCTATTATATTCTAGTATCAAATACACAATTTTCAAATGGAGGCCTTATAACAGATTGTATTGTTCTCTTCCAAGATGGTTGCTGGCATCCACCAGTAACCTTTCAAAACAACATGTCTAATTTCACTGCAGTAGTTAAAGAATTAAACTGACATTACTCCTCTACTGAATCTATATAAATCAACAGTTAAATAATGTCAGTTCTTCCGTGTTCTCTGGAATCAATCGCAGCAAAGAAATTAGACTGTTTCTTTTGAAAAATGTTGGGAAAGAACAATACAAAACATTCTATTTAAGGCCTCTGACGTCAAGATTCAGTTAAACAACAATTATAACTAAACAATTTGAGGTAATGTTAGTTTCCATTAACATTAAATTAGGTTACTGAATTGGCAAACACCTTCCTATTAACACTACCCATTTTACCCCAATAACTAAAGAAATTAGCACTTGCAGGTCAAAACCTTTATTCAAGAGACGCAAAAATAACATTGATACAGTGACTGTCAAAAATTACAGCACTGATCATACTGTGACATCTTGGTTCAAAACAGCACACTTAGAAATATTCAACGTTCTTTACTTCAACTGAATGAAACTGAAAATACCATTTCACACGACCCATATGGGATATTTAGACTGTATAACTGTTCACGCTACATCTCTTCACTAGTAAAAGAAAGAAAAAATACAAAGAGAAATTTAAAAATGCTGCCAAACAGACAAACAGAACTTGTACAGAGCAAAAGGAAAAACAAACAACAACAAAAAACAGCTCGTCCTCATGGCAGTTGCAGAGTATATAAAAATGAACCCTGCGATCCGTTCCTGGAATTGAGCTTCAAAAATGCAGCAGAACAAGTGTGAGATTTAAATGTCCTCTCACCTAGAGCTGGTCACCTCACATGCATAACAGTGAGCTTCGTTGCAGGAGCAGTTTTGTCTTAGTTGTGAGCTTTTCTTGAGAGCTGAGTTGCATCCAACTCCATTACCACCCTTTGAATCACCTCAAAAGTGTAGCAGAGTTGTGATGGGTAACTCATGTTGAAGGAATAAAAAAGGTCCAAACAGCATGGCTACTGCAAAGGTCACGTTATCCAGATCTTGAAGAACAACATCAGAAAAGTCATTGCCTGGCGCATCTCTGGAGACAGATGTTCATTGTGGTTTTCTCAATCTGTGCAGTGGCCTCAGGCAAGTCCTGGTTAAACACAAAACATTTCTTTAAGATTCCTTTTTAAACTCATCTCTTTTGAATCTACCAGTTCTAATGTTAGAGTAATTTAAACCAATGCAAGCAACATAGTAAATAGCTATAGCCAAAGAGTGGCCTGCCATGCTGCCATTCATGGTCTAACAGAGTTTCTAAGAGAGGGTGAAAAACATAATAATTTCAAATGCTTTACATTAGTTTTTGTTAGAAAGACACCGGCCCATCAGAAATCCAGGTTATGTCACTCAGAAGATGTTAGAATTTAGACTTTCAGCCCCACAATTTGGTTAGCTGTTGGTCAGTTGGTCTTTTTTTTTTTTTCAAACAAAAGCTAATGTAAATACTGGTGGGATTTTCCTTTGTTCATTAGAATGACAAATTTAAAGTTTTTTCACACTGATGTGACCCCTAATACAGGGGTGGGGGTGGGGCCTCAAGGGCCGGCGGCCGAGTTCACTACCAGGCCTCATGTGAACTTCAAATTATTAAAGAGGACTACTGGTCCTAACCAGTCCAATGAGGATCAAGTGGATAACTAAATGCATTTTTAAATGTTGCAAATCCACAATCTACTCATAAAACACTCACCATGAACTCCTGCACCAAGATGTTGCAATTGTCTTTCACACAGATGCGGAGCACTTTGATGAGGGACTTCAAGCATTAATGTCATCCTTGAGTATTATAACAAAGAAAACAAAGATTTGTGAACTTTTCAGTAGCACAGAAGAAAATGATCCCAGACAAAAACTCTTGACTTTTTAAACCAGTCAACATGCAACACCAGCATCTACAAAGCAATAGCAAAAGTTCCTGTTTGACATCAACTTTATGGATATATAGTTTCCAGAACATTTATTTTTTAAAAAAAGATAAATTTTTCTCAGTTGGCCAGTAAATGCATGACGAAAATTATGGCATCCTTTTAGTGGAATCATTACTCACAGGTAATAGTTGACTGTTTCAATGGATGTAGCATAAAAATCTTTTACTGACCTAATGCAATACATATACACTTTGTAGTTAAAGAATTTTAAAGTTCTTACTGTCATAATGGCAGCTACATCCTTTAGCTTTGTGCCCTGTTCCCCCGATCACTTTGCAAACACTTTCAGCAGACTGTCAGAGAGAAACTCAGCTCCGTCAGAAACCTTGACTGTAAAGGCATGGTTGGGATGCACTGGAATGCTGCATTTTATCTAAAATGACATAAAATTATTTTGAAATAACAGCAGGCACTGTGCTTGGTTAATCAGTAATGTTTTGTTGAATAAAAACTGTGTTTCCAGATCTTATGGGATTAAAAAAAATCCAAAGATGTTTGTTTCTGATTTGCAACCCAACAACCCACAAGTTACAACCTCATTTTAGTTCAAGTGTGCATTAATGTGAGTCCAGTAATCACCTTTCTGGCAATACATACAGGTATAAGTTAAACCTATGGCAGATTTTGGATTTCTCAGTTGTATTAATAGGGTGAGTATGCATGCACCTAATAATTATAAAAAACCTATTATAATTAAGTTACAGAAACGAAAATAGAATATACTTTCTTACCATAACACCTTGAACCCACAATCCATCAGCTGACTCCTGGTGAAATGCAGAATAGAGGTCGTCTCTCAATGTGCAGCAAAAAAAACAAAAACAAAAACAAAAGGACAGCAGGTGAGGGCAGGAGGGGTAGGGATGTAAGCTAGCATAATGCCGCTGATGATATTAGCTAAAGCTGTTCAATGTCCAAAATCTCACTAACACCACGGTGCAGTAAATACACAATGTAACTGAAGAGTCAGTTGGCAAATCTATTCACACAGAAAACCAAATTATGTTATGAGTGCCTCGTAATTAGGTTTAATGTGATATTACGGCTCTTGTGCCAAAGACAAATTCAAATGAAAAAGCGCCAATTCTTTGACAACAGATAAAACAGCAAATAAGCTAACGGCTCTTTTTTAGCATGTTACATGGCGACACTCTAGACGTTTAACTACATTTGGCTGAAATATGGTAAATATTAATTCAAGAAATCAAGACATACCAAAAATGTAGAGTTGGCTGCTCGACTTGACTGAGATGGATGCCTTTTTTAAACCACGATCCAAAGCCCGCGAGATGAAATCACGCGTGGTTTCACGAGATTTAACGTTGCTATCTTATTGACTTACTTCACCTGAACATGATATGAACAATTTAATACACCCTTTCTGCATATCATGTAGTTTTTACACTATATAGTTACATTTAACTTTAAAACATGAGGCAATTGTGTTAAATACATGCAAGATGCTTACATAAATCCAAGAGATGGCCAGTCCCTTTTTTTCAGTGTAGCCTGCAGAATATGTTGTTGCTCTTTAAAACGTTTCTGCCTTGGAGAGTTATTGCTTGTGAGTATTAATGTACAACATGTTTACAAGTTTATTTGGTGCATTTCTATTACAGAGATTTGTTTAGAAACCAGTTATTTCATCTGTTATGTTTATCTTTGAGGAAGCTAAACTCGCTAAGTTGTATTGTGATCGATACTGAGTCGCTGTTGATTACACATACTATATAACAGTATAGTTCATATCCTAGAAGTGTGAGTAAAAAGGAAAAGACATCTTGTGACATTTACTTTGTGTTTGTTTTTAGTTTTACGGGAAGAAAAGGATGTCAATCATTGAACTACTGACGAAGTAAAAAGCCTTAAACTTACTTCCGCCTCCAATGTTCATTGAAACCGTTAGCTGTCTGTCAAGTTGGGCAAAGGGATACACAATAAGGACAGAACAGTAAAAAAGCAGCTTCTCAGCGGGCAGAGATAATCAAAGACAGCAACCTCGTCTGCCAGCACGTCTCATCTCTACTACTGCTTACTCTCACCACACAGCAGCATTGTGGGATGGAGGACATACAAGCCACAAAAGAAATAACGCAGCTGTCGGCTCTAGAGACCAGGTCAGTGGCCTCTATAGCATCTAGTGGATCATCAGCCAGTCGAGCCGCTGCTGTAGCTCGTACTAAACTGGAGGCTGCAGCTCGTACTAAACTGGAGGCAGCCGCGCACGAGCTGATTATGCCAAAATAGAGTCAGAAATGATGATTGAGAAGGCTCGCATAGAAGCCAAATTGAACACTTTACAGTATGAAAAGGAGGTAGCAGCAGCTATGGCATCCTTGAGGTTGCAGCAGAGGAGTCTGTCAAAACTGAAAGGAAACCAGCCTTTGAAGAGACTGCTGAAAGGACACGCCAGTATGTGGACCAGCATCTACAGCCAACCGAGAGCGCTAAACCAGAGGCAGAGCATAGAGAGTCAACTGTTCATGAGCTGAAGCCCACGATTCCACCCAGGCAAAGCTTTGGTACTCCATATGTTGAATCTCACTGGTTCAAAATGAGAAACAAAGCCATTCCAACATCAGGTCTATCTCAGGAACCAAAGTATGGTATTTACCCCCACTCAACACCGCACCCACCAGAGAGCAAAAGGGAAAGGTCGCCTGATCGAGTTACACCACAACTCCTACCAGATGGCAGCGCTCAGGTGGGTGATATAGCAAGGTACTTGGCACGGAGGGGATCTTATTAATGCTGGTCTCACAAAGTTTGATGACTGCCCTGAAAATTACTGGGCGTGGAAATCCTCCTTTCTGAATGCAATCAGTGGACTAAAACTCAGCCCCAGTGAAGAGTTGGATCTCCTTATTAAGTGGCTGGGGCACGACTCAGCACGGCATGTGAAAAGAATAAAGACAGTGCATGTCTGTCGTCCTGAAGTTGGACTGGACAAAGCCTGGGAGCGCTTGGAGGAATGTTTTGGCTCTCCAGAGATAATTGAAAAAACACTGTTCGACAGGCTTACAAACTTCCCAAAGGTCAGTAGCAAGGATCCTGTGAAGCTGAGAGAGGTTAGTGACCTGCTGCATGAGGTTGAGGCAGCAAAACAGAGGGTTATCTCCCAGGGCTAAGCTATCTTGACACTGCACGTGGTGTCGCTCCAATTGTGGACAAGTTACCACACAATATCCAGGAAAAGTGGCTCTCTCAGGGTTTTAAGTATAAAGTTGACCATAGTGTCATTTTTCTGCCATTTTCCTTTCTCTGTGACTTTGTCTGCAGAGAGGCACAAGCCCGCAATGACCCAGGCTTCAGGCTCTTAGCATCTACAACAGACCACTTTAGATCAGATACTACAGTGAGGAAGCCCTATAAGGGTTTGGTCTCTGCTCACAAGACGGAAATATCACAGGAGAAAGCTGGCCAAGACAGCGTGAGAGAGCAAACCTGTGATGTGGAAAGGCAGTGTCCTATTCATAAAAAGCTACATCCCCTCAAGCGCTGCAGAGGGTTTCACAATAAACCCATTGAGGAGCGTAAGACCTTCCTCAAAAACAATGGTATCCGTTTTAGATGCTGTTCTTCCACTAGTCACATGGCCAAGAACTGTAACACAACAATCAAGTGTATAGAATGTGAAAGCAGGAATCATATCTCTGCCCTTCATCCAGGACCACCTCCTGCAACTCTCTTGGTCATGGCAGGGAGGGCACAGAAGAGACAACTCAGTCTGCTATAACATCGACTTGTACCGAAGTATTTGGAGAGGCTCAGAGAGGAAGATCCTGTTCTAAGATCTGCTTGGTAAAGGTTTTCCCAAAAGCACAGCCAGAGCGAGTGACAAAGGCTTATGTCGTGCTCGATAATCAGAGTAATCGGTCACTTGCCAGGTCAGAGTTTTTTGATGTTTATGGCATAGAGGGGTCAGAGTCTCCATTCACACTTCGTACATGTGCGGGAACAACAGAAATGATGGGTAGAAGAGCTACAGGCTTTGTGGCTCCATCTAGTGACTCCACTACATCAGTCACGCTGCCGACAATAATTGAATGTAATAACATTCCGAGTAACAGAGCTGAGATACAGTGGGGCAAAAAAGTATTTAGTCAGCCACCGATTGTGCAAGTTCCCCCACCTAAAATGATGACAGAGGTCAGTAATTTGCACCAGAGGTACACTTCAACTGTGAGAGACAGAATGTGAAAAAAAATCCATGAATCCACATGGTAGGATTTGTAAAGAATTTATTCGTAAATTAGGGTGGAAAATAAGTATTTGGTCACCTCAAACAAGGAAAATCTCTGGCTCTCACAGACCTGTAACGTCTTCTGTAAGAAGCTTTTCTGTCCCCCACTCGTTACCTGTATGAATGGCACCTGTTTGAACTCATCATCTGTATAAAAGACACCTGTCCACAGCCTCAAACAGTCAGACTCCAAACTCCGCCATGGCCAAGACCAAAGAGCTTTCGAAGGACACCAGGAAAAGTATTGTAGACCTGCACCAGACTGGGAAGAGTGAATCTACAATAGGCAAGCAGCTTGGTGTGAAAAAATCAACTGTGGGAGCAATCATCAGAAAATGGAAGACATACAAGACCACTGATAATCTCCCTCGATCTGGGGCTCCACGCAAGATCTCATCCCGTGGGGTCAAAATGATCATGAGAACGGTGAGCAAAGATCCCAGAACCACACGGGGGGACCTGGTGAATGACCTGCAGAGAGCTGGGACCAAAGTAACAAAGGTCACCATCAGTAACACACTACAACGGCAGGGAATCAAATCCCGCAGTGCCAGACGTGTTCCGCTGCTGAAGCCAGTGCATGTCCAGGCCCGTCTGAAGTTTGCCAGAGAGCACATGGATGATACAGCAGAGGATTGGGAGAATGTCATGTGGTCAGATGAAACCAAGGTAGAACTTTTTGGTATAAACTCAACTCGTCGTGTTTGGAGGAAGAAGAATACTGAGTTGCATCCCAAGGACACCATACCTACTGTGAAGCATGGGGGTGGAAACATCATGCTATGGGGCTGTTTTTCTGCCAAGGGGACAGGACGACTGATCCGTGTTAAGGACAGAATGAATGGGGCCATGTATCGTGAGATTTTGAGCCAAAACCTCCTTCCATCAGTGAGAACTTTGAAGATGAAACGAGGCTGGGTCTTCCAACACGACAATGATCCAAAACACACCGCCCGGGCAACAAAGGAGTGGCTCCGTAAGAAGCATTTGAAAGTCCTGGAGTGGCCTAGCCAGTCTCCAGACCTCAACCCCATAGAAAATCTGTGGCGGGAGTTGAAAGTCCATGTTGCTCGGCGACAGCCCCAAAACATCACTGCTCTCGAGAAGATCTGCATGGAGGAATGGGCCAAAATACCAGCTACTGTGTGTGCAAACCTGGTAAAGACCTATAGTAAACGTTTGACCTCTGTTATTGCCAACAAAGGTTATGTTACAAAGTATTGAGTTGTATTTTTGTTATTGACCAAATACTTATTTTCCACCCTGATTTACGAATAAATTCTTTACAAATCCTACCATGTGGATTCATGGATTTTTTTTTCACATTCTGTCTCTCACAGTTGAAGTGTACCTCTGGTGCAAATTACTGACCTCTGTCATCATTTTAGGTGGGGGAACTTGCACAATCGGTGGCTGACTAAATACTTTTTTGCCCCACTGTACCTACCCATGAGGTGGCAGCAGAACATGCTCATCTAAGGCCAATAGCCCATCTCATCCCACCACTCGATCACAAAGCTGAGATCCTCCTTTTACTTGGACGTGACCTACTTAGTGTCCACAAAGCGAGGCAGCATAGAAACGGTCCTCACAATGCCCCATATGCACAGAAACTGGACCTGGGATGGGTCATCATTGGTGATGTCTGTTTAGGTGATGCTCACAAGCCTGCAGCTGTGGATGCCTATCACACTAATGTGCTTGAGAACAATCGCCCATCCTATTTCAGACCATGTCCAAATATGGTTCATATCAAAGAGAATTATGGGTCCAAGTCTGAGTGTAAAGCCTTCCTTACCACCGAAACACCTAGAGTTAAGGCATGCAGTCTTGGAAGCACCATCTTTGATACATCCGAGGACGATAACAAAATCGGCCTTTCTATTGAAGACAAACTGTTCCTAGAGGTCATGAAGAGAGAGATGTTCGTAGATGACAGCAACAGCTGGGTGGCGCCACTTCCATTTAAGGGACCTCGCCAGTGGCTGCCCAACAATCGCGACCAGGCCGTCAAACGCTTATCCTCTCTTCAGCGCACCCTTGAAAAAAAGGCCTGAAATGAAGAGGCATTTCTTTGCTTTCATGCAGAACATATTTGATCGTGACCATGCTGAACTGGCTCCTCCATTTGAGGTGGACAAGGAGTGCTGGTACTTACCTACGTTTGGGGTGTACCATCCTCAGAAGCCGGATCAGATCAGGGTTGTGTTTGACTCAAGTGCAAAGTGCCATGGCGTCTCTCTCAATGATGTTCTCCTCTCTGGACCTGACCTCAATACAGGGAGTGCAGAATTATTAGGCAAGTTGTATTTTTGAGGAATAATTTTATTATTGAACAACAACCATGTTCTCAATGAACCCAAAAAACTCATTAATATCAAAGCTGAATGTTTTTGGAAGTCGTTTTTAGTTTGTTTTTAGTTTTAGCTATTTTAGGGGGATATCTGTGTGTGCAGGTGACTATTACTGTGCATAATTATTAGGCAACTTAACAAAAAACAAATATATACCCATTTCAATTATTTATTTTTACCAGTGAAACCAATATAACATCTCCACATTCACAAATATACATTTTTGACATTCAAAAACAAAACAAAAACAAATCAGCGACCAATATAGCCACCTTTCTTTGCAAGGACACTCAAAAGCCTGCCATCCATGGATTCTGTCAGTGTTTTGATCTGTTCACCATCAACATTGCGTGCAGCAGCAACCACAGCCTCCCAGACACTGTTCAGAGAGGTGTACTGTTTTCCCTCCTTGTAAATCTCACATTTGATGATGGACCACAGGTTCTCAATGGGGTCCAGATCAGGTGAACAAGGTGGCCATGTCATTAGTTTTCCTTCTTTTATACCCTTTCTTGCCAGCCACACTGTGGAGTACTTGGACGCGTTTGATGGAGCATTGTCCTGCATGAAAATCATGAAAATCATGATTTTCTTGAAGGATGCAGACTTCTTCCTGTACCACTGCTTGAAGAAGGTGTCTTCCAGAAACTGGCAGTAAGACTGGGAGTTGAGCTTGACTCCATCCTCAACCCGAAAAGGCCCCACAAGCTCATCTTTGATGATACCAGCCCAAACCAGTACTCCACCTCCACCTTGCTGGCGTCTGAGTCGGACTGGAGCTCTCTGCCCTTTACCAATCCAGCCACGGGCCCATCCATCTGGCCCATCAAGACTCACTCTCATTTCATCGGTCCATAAAACCTTAGAAAAATCAGTCTTGAGATATTTCTTGGCCCAGTCTTGACGTTTCAGCTTGTGTGTCTTGTTCAGTGGTGGTCGTCTTTCAGCCTTTCTTACCTTGGCCATGTCTCTGAGTATTGCACACCTTGTGCTTTTGGGCACTCCAGTGATGTTGCAGCTCTGAAATATGGCCAAACTGGTGGCAAGTGGCATCTTGGCAGCTGCACGCTTGACTTTTCTCAGTTCATGGGCAGTTATTTTGCGCCTTGGTTTTTCCACACGCTTCTTGCGACCCTGTTGACTATTTTGAATGAAACGCTTGATTGTTCGATGATCACGCTTCAGAAGCTTTGCAATTTTGAGACTGCTGCATCCCTCTGCAAGATATCTCACTATTTTTGACTTTTCTGAGCCTGTCAAGTCCTTCTTTTGACCCATTTTGCCAAAGGAAAGGACGTTGACTAATAATAATGCACACCTGATATAGGGTGTTGATGTCATTAGACCACACCCCTTCTCATTACAGAGATGCACATCACCTAATATGCTTAATTGGTAGTAGTCTTTCGAGCCTATACAGCTTGGAGTAAGACAACATGCATGAAGAGGATGATGTGGACAAAATACTCATTTGCCTAATAATTCTGCACTCCCTGTAATAGCTTATTGGGAGTATTGTTGAGGTTCAGACGTGAAACTGTTGCAGTAACTTCTGACATTGAACAGATGTTTCACAGTTTCATTGTAAGAGAGGACCATTGAAACTATTTGCGCTTCCTCTGGCATGAAGACAACAATCCTGCCAATGACATCTGTGAGTATCAAATGAAGGTTCACGTGTTTTTTAACAGTCCCTCACCATCCGTAGCTATATACGGCCTTCGATGTGCAGCAGCTCATGGTGAAGAGGAATTCGGATCAGATGCACGACGCTTCGTTGAGAGGGAGTTCTATGTTGATGATGCGCTTATGTCAAGGCCCACAGCCAGTGAAGCTATTGATCTAATGAAGAGAGCACAGGAAATGCTTGCCACATCTAACCTTCGCCTGCATAAAATAGCATCAAACAGCTCTGAGGTTCTTGATGCGTTTTCTCCAGATGACCGTGCAAAGACATACCAAAACACAGCTCTTTACAAAAACTCAGTCCCTACTGTGATGATGAAGGACTCTTGAGGATAGGTGGAAGGCTCAAACACGCCAACATCGACTACAAGGAGAAACATCCTCTCATTATTCCAGGTGGTAGCCATGTTGCCAAGTTGATAGTAGAACACCATCACCAGCGAGTAATGCATCAGGGACGGGTGTTCACAGAAGGTGCAGTCCGTACTGCTGGATATTGGATTACAGGAGCAAGGAGGCTAATCAAACAGATTATCCACAACTGTATCACCTGCAACAGACTTAGGAAGAGAACAACTGAGCAAAGAATGGCAGATCTGCCTTCTGATCATATCAGCACCGAACCTCCTTTCACCTTCGTGGGTTTGGATGTATTTGGCCCTTGGTCTGTGGTCACAAGGCGCACAAGAGGAGGCCAGGCAAATAGCAGAAGGTGGCTGTTCTTTTTACGTGTCTTAGCACACGTGCTGTGTACATTGAACTGATTGAGTCGATGGACGCATCAAGTTTCATCAATTCCCTGCGTCGATTCTTCAGTTTGAGAGGGCCTGTTAAGCAGATTCGATCCGATTGTGGGACTAATTTCGTTGGTGCTTGCCGGAAGCTAGGTTTCACACTGACAGACGCCGACGTGTCAAGCATTAAAACATACCTGGGAGAAGAGGGATGCACCTGGATCTTTAATCCACCTCACTCTTCTCATATGGGAGGAAGCTGGGAACGTATGATAGGGTTGTCCCGACGTATCCTGGATGCAATGCTTCTCCAAACCACGCACTCTCACTTGACACATGAGGTGCTTTCTACTCTAATGGCAGAGGTAACAGCCATCATTAATGCTAGACCTTTGTCTCCTATCACAACAGATCCTGACACACCCTTCCTGTTGACGCCTTCCATGCTTCTCACTCAGAAGGTGTGCACTCCTCTCCCCCCTCCGGGAAGTTTTATTGAGAAAGATCTCCATCGACAGCAGTGGAGGCAAGTTCAACACCTTGCAAACACATTTTGGACCAGATGGAGACGGGAGTACTTAGGGACACTGCAAAGCCGGAACAAGTGGCAACGTAACCATGCAAACCTCAAGGTGGGAGATTTGGTGCTCATCAAAGACGCACAAGTGAGGCGCAATGAATGGCCAATGGGACTTGTCAACCAGATCTTCCCGGATAAGGATGGCAGGGTCAGGAAGATTGAAGTGAGGGTCTCAAGAAACGGAACTATTAATACTTACACTCAACAAAAATATAAACGCAACACCTTTGTTACTGCTCCCATTCCCCATGGGATGGACGTAGAGACCTAAAATTCATTCCAGATACACAATATAACCATCCCTCCCAAACAGTGGTCACAAATCAGTCCAAATGTGTGGTAGTGGGCACATCTGCTATATTGAGATAATCCATCCCACCTCACAGGTGTGCCACATCAGGATGCTGATCTGACATCATGAGTAGTGCACAGGTGTACCTCAGACTGCCCACAACAAAAGGCCACCCTGGAATGTGCAATTTCTTGCGCTATTGGGGGTCTGGGGACCCAGAACCGGTCAGTATCTGGTGTGACCACCATTTGCCTCATGCAGTGCAACACATCGTCGCATGGAGTCTATCAGATTGTCAATTGTGGCCTGTGGAATGTTGGTCCACTCCACTTCAATGGCTGTGCGAGGTTGTTGGATATTCGTGGGAACTGGTACACGCTGTCGTATACGCCGGTCAAGCACATCCCGAACATGCTCAATGGGTGACATGTCCGGTGAGTATGCTGGCCATGCAAGAACTGGGACATTCTCAGCTGCCATCTGCCCTGAACAATGTGAACCATGATTCATCCGTGAAGCGCACACCTCTCCAACGTGCCAGACGCCATCGAATGTGAGCATTTGCCCACACAAGTCTGTTACAGCGACGAGCTGGAGTCAGGTCAAGACCCCGATGAGGACGACGGGCATGCAGTTGAGCGTCCCTGAGACGGTTTCTGACAGTTTGTGCAGAAATTGTTTGGTTGTGCAAACCAATTGTTCCAGCAGCTGTCTGGGTGGCTGGTCTCAGACGATCTTGGAGGTGAACCTGCTGGATGTGGAGGTCCTGGGCTGGTGTGGTTACACGAGGTCTGCGGTTGTGAGGCCGGTTGGATGTGCTGCCATATTCTCTGAAATGCCTGTGGAGACGGCTTATGGTTGAGAAATGAACATTCAATGCACGGGCGACAGATCTGGTTGACATTCCTGCTGTCAGCATGCCAATTGCACGCTCCCTCATTGCTTGTGGCATCTGTGGCATTTTGCTGTGAGACAAAACTGCACATTCCAGGGTGGCCTTTTGTTGTGGGCAGTCTGAGGTACACCTGTGCACTACTCATGATGTCAGATCAGCATCCTGATGTGGCACACCTGTGAGGTGGGATGGATTATCTCAATATAGCAGATGTGCCCACTACCACACATTTGGACTGATTTGTGACCACTGTTTGGGAGGGATGGTTATATTGTGTATCTGGAATGAATTTTAGGTCTCTACGTCCATCCCATGGGGAATGGGAGCAGTAACAAAGGTGTTGCGTTTATATTTTTGTTGAGTGTACCTGAGACCTGTGTCAGAGACAGTGTTATTGATGTCCCCAAAGGACTGAGAAGTATGTGTGTCATGATGGTAAACATTGTATTCGGATATAATTTGTAAAATCTTGCAGTTTATGATGTTTCAGTTGGTTCATAATGGTATTTTAAAATACCAGACGGGGAGTGTTGTGACATGCATAGGTTCCTTCACTTCAGCACCCTCTGCTGGTCATAGTGGGAATACTCACCAGCTTTTATTGTGTGGGTGCTGAGGCGGCATTCATGACCTTCTGGGCCAGCGCACGGGCACGAAGCTCCTCCTTAAGGGGGCCCAGGGAGTCAAACGCCTTGATGAGGTGGGGGAGCTGTCGCAACCGTGGCTCCCGCAACAAAATGGCGTCTACGGCCGCCAATCCCGTGGAAACCACTCTTGGATCCGTGCATCCGATGATGCGATCCATAATGCGGCAGAGCCTGTTCAGCTCCTCTCCTACCTCCTCTGAAATGTCCGCTGAGTCCGACATGGTCGCGTTGTACTGTGGAGAGTGTGCGGAGGACTCAGGTGCAGACACAAGTGAGGATACGGAAGTGAAACAAACAAAAATGAGGGCAGCACAAGAGCAGTAACTAAACAGAAACCTAAACTGGGAACAAACTAAGGTAAGGCTATGGCTTGGAATACAAAAGACTGGGCATGGAAACACGGAGGGTGGGAACACAGACTATGTGACACAGACTGCATGAAACACCGAGACTAAATACACATGAAGGATGATCAGGGGAAGTGGCCACACATGGGAGGACAGCTGACACACATGAACCTAACGACAGGACAGGAGAGGTGAAACTAAATACACTGACATTGAATACAGACTTTCAAAGTAAAACAGGAAACATGGAGATTAGACATGACATGAACTAAACATAACCACGCAGACATGACACATGACAGGTAGACGCACGAACCAGGTAGACGGAGTACAGGGGAAGATGACAGAAGCGACAGCATGAACTTGACAACACAAGACACACAAACATAAACACATGAAGGGCAAGGGAGGCTTAATACAAGGGTCATATAATTACAAATGAGCTGGAATAACTTAATGAACCTAAACAAACAATAAACATCAAAATAGACTAAACACAAAACACTGGGTCGCACGACCCAGGACCATGACAAATGTTGTTTTAAAAAGTAATGGAAATCCTGCCCTACCCTCCTAACCCTAGAACAGCACCCATAATGCTCCGTAATGCACCACTTATTCATTCATTTACTGTGCTTATTTTTAGATTACACATTATGATACTTGGCTTAATTTATGAATACCTACTATTGATAAACTATTTTCCATAATTTATTTAAATGCCTATGCTGCTGTGCACTTTCTTAAGTCTAAACCAACCCATTCATTTTCATCATCTGCTCAATTGTTTTATTACCCATTGTGAGTTGGTTATTTTTTTCTGTACATTACCAGTGCTTCTACCACTGCTGCTGCAATGACTAAAGCTGTTCATTAATGTTAACGTTCCTTCGGTGAATGCTGCTCAATCCCCTAAGCCTCCTTCTTAACCTGAAAGGAACACAAAGGGACACGCCACCATCGGGCCACATCGGGCCTAGTTTGGTATTTTTCCTCACTATTTGAATTATCAAAACACTTACATGTGCTGCTCCAACATCTACTGCTATTTTTGGTGATATTATCAGATCTACTATTAGTGCTACTCCAAACTTTGATGTTGTTCCTCCAAACTTTAACAAAAAGACAAAGAGAGTGCACCCCATGCTTCCTAACCCTATGAGTGTGAATTCTGCAAAGTGCTTTACTTGTCAAATTATGCAAATGACTCCTAAATACGCTATTTTCAAGTGTTCTTATTTGTTCTGCTGTTAGTCGATCCCATAACATTGTTGCTATAGACCCTAAAATCATGCCAAAGAGAGCACCTGTTATACTCTGCACACCATTACATACACCTTCTACTACTAGTAATGTTATTCCTAACCGCAAAAAGAACACAAATGGATCCCCCACAGTACTCCCTAATCCAGCAGCAACTAAATTTTTTATCCTCCTTACATTTTGGATAGTAAATGCTGCTGCCCTTGTTGCTGCTTTTGTCAGTCCAACTATGAGTGTTGCTGCACTCCCTAATATTGTTCTTCCAAAATGCAAAAAGGAGCCAAATGAAGCAGTCACTACGCTTCCAAATCCACTGCCTAACAAGTGCAGCACTGTGCTTCCTTTGTCCATGACCCATTCCACTAAGTTTTTTACTTTTTGAATTACCCATGCTCCTGCCCCAGTCACACCAGTAAATAATGGAGTTATTAGGCCAACTGCGAGTGTTGGTCCTTTCCATACTGCTCCTATCAACCCTAGGAACAAGCCAAATAGAGCACCCCTCATGCCAACTACACCATTACATACCCATTCTATTACTTGGCTTACTTTTTGGATTACCCATGCTTCTGTCCCTGTTGCTCCAAAGTTTAATGATGTTTGAAATCTTCTTATCAGTTCAAATGTGAATGCTACTCTAAGTCCAAATGTTCTGCTTTTTAACCACGAAACCAAGGCAAATAGAGCACCCACCATGCTGCCTAATCTAGCTCTAGTCCATTCTGTCAGGTTGTGTACGTTTTGCATTACGAAGACTTCTGCCCGTCTTGCTCCAGTGTTTAACATTTTCAGGTGCTTTATCAATCGCACTGTGAGTTCTGCTACAGTGTATCCTCTTTGTGACACCCACTCTAATATTTTTATTGCTTTTTGCTTTACCCATGGCCCTGCCCGAGCATCTCCACTGTCTAATGTTCTTCTAAGTGTTGTTATCAGTCCAACTGTAAGAGTTGCGCCACCCCGTAAGATTGTTATACCAAACCGCAAAAACAATCCAAATGGACAAACCACTATGCTCTCTAATCCAGCAGCAACCAAATGTTTCATGTGACCTACATTTTGGATTGCCCATTCTGCTGCCTTTTTTACTCCAGTATTCAATGCTATCGTCAATGGTGTTATCAGCAGTGTTGGGACTAACGCGTTATTAAGTAACGCGTTACAGTAACTACGTTATTATTGTGGTAACGAGCACGGTAACTAGTTATTATGCCAAAATCAGGAACGCGTTAGTCGTTACTGGGATTTAGATAGGGTCGTTACTCGTTACTTCGTGTGGTGGCAAGCGCGGAGCTTCCATAGATTCAGTAACATTAGCAAGTGGTGGAAGCCAGCAGGTGGATGAAGGAAAAGGGAGGCAAGAGGAGAGACCCGAAGCAGCCGCCGGTCCGAATGTGAACTGAACTTCAGGTAAGAAGTTATGACCTGCAGTCTCTCTGGGTCAGATATAAATCAAGTTTAGGTGGAGTTTATTTTCGTTATTCTGACTTTTTCCGTATTGCGTGCTAGCTAGCATGACGGAGTTTCTATACAGCTGGGTGGGTGCTATGAAGTTAATGATGTTTAACTTTATTTTGTTCATAAGTTATTAGAGTTGCCAACCGTCCCGTCTGGTATTCAGAGAAAATATTACGCATTTCTTATTGAGGTGAAAAGGAACAGTTTGTCCCGTAATTCAGCTACAATGAAAAAGACACAAAGCTGGAGTTATTCTGTGTCTTTGCTGCACAGCTGCCTCTTCTTCTCTCATTCTCACCCCTCCCTCTCCCGTTTCTACTTCAATCATGAAAACTGATCAATGATCAGCTGATCGGCTCTCTTGTTTGTTTATCGCCCACTTTGCGCCGAAAGAGGAAACCAGCGGATGTCGCGCTAAACAACAGCAGCACGTTTAAGCTTGATCAGCTGTTGTTAGAATTTATTTAATATTAATTTCTAGTATCAGCTGATGTTTGCTGGAGCCACAGCTGCAAAAAAGCTGCTGGTCATGATATGGTTTGGTTATCTGGTGAGAGGGAAACATGAAGATGAAACCAGGAGATGTCCTTACTGAATCATCAGAGCTGTGATGGAGAAACAGGTTTACCTTTTAGGTGACATGAATGAGTTGAAGGGAAGTTGGGCAGGGCACTTTGTCACGCTTGCAATTAGTGCAAAATGCTGCGGCACGATTTTTAACTGGCAGAAGAAAATTTGATCACATCACTCCGATTTTGGCCTCTTTACACTGGCTTCCAATTGAATTCAGGATCCGTTTTAAAGTCCTTTTATTGGCTTTTAAATCTCTAAATGGTCTGGCACCTGTTTATTTGTCTGACTTGTTGAAGCCCCACGTCCCCACTCGTTCCCTTCGGTCAGCTGAGCAGTTGCTGCTTTCGGTCCCAAAGTCACGGCTGAAACTTAGAGGAGACCGAGCGTTCTCTGTTGCCGCGCCGATGCTTTGGAATAACCTTCCTCTCCATATTAGACAGGCTACATCAGGCTACATTTTTAAGTCTTTATTAAAAACCTATTTTTATTCCCTGGCTTTTAACTCTGTGGGTAACTGACATTTTTTTTTTATTGTTTTTTAACTTTATTGCTATGTCTGGTTTTATTACTATGTGCATATTATTGTACAGCACTTTGGTCTACCAGGTGTGTTTTTAAAGTGCTATATAAATAAATAAATGATGATGATGATGAAGTTATGAATTGTTTCTGAGAGATAAATAACCCCAGGATCCTTTTCTAAGTAGCTGACAGCTGCTAACTGTGCAGGTGCGGATCTAGCATGTGTTGCCAGGGGGCCAGG
Organism: Rhamphochromis sp. 'chilingali'; assembly: GCF_963969265.1. Taxonomy (NCBI): domain Eukaryota; kingdom Metazoa; phylum Chordata; class Actinopteri; order Cichliformes; family Cichlidae; genus Rhamphochromis; species Rhamphochromis sp. 'chilingali'. The sequence continues at coordinate 40,149,040 of NC_137929.1, read as the reverse complement.
TAGGGCATTAACAGGGAAATACTTTTCTTTCTTATTCTCATTTAAAATGTCTAGCTTTTAAAAAATAATTATCTGAATCTTACAACAAACGATTGATAGATTGATGCATATATACCATCAGAACAGTGTACATCACTGTCACAACAGTGTTTATTTTCATTCAAAGGCTTTATGATTTTTCCTATAATGGTGGGCCGGTCTCTAGTCAAAATGTCCGGGCCGATTTTTTGTCCCAGTCCAGCTCTGTATGCAGCTCATCTGCAGTCTGGTGTTGCCTACATCTTCCTATTCAGAAGGCAGAATTTCCGAGTTCTGAGTACAATCGAAAGCACCACGACTGCAGTTTTTGTGTTGGATGTAAAAGGCGCACATGACACTGTGACGTAGGCTAGAATCATGGCAGCAGTCAATGACGGTCCAGGCGTGGGATTTCTTTCGTGGAAATATGCACATTATCTTTTCCTTTCTATTGGTAGGTGGCACAGTGCACTTGTGGCAAGTAAGCAAGCTAGAAGACTGGCAAAGTTATGGAAGAAACACATTAACAAGAGAATTCTGAGTAAAACCAAAGTTACTTTCCCTAGTAACTAGTTACTTTGAAAGTAACGAGTAACTTGAAGTAACTGAGTTACTTTTGAGAGAAGTAACTAGTAATGTAACTAAGTTACTATTTTAAAGTAACTTACCCAACACTGGTTATCAGTGTAACTATGAGGGTGTTTAACCCAAAAAAGAAGAAAAATGGCTCATCCACTATTTTCCTCAAACCACCAATTACCCATGTTGCTATATTTCTTCCTTTTTGAATTACCCATCCTGCTGTCACTCCAGTGGCTAATGCTACTTTAAAGGTTATTACTTTGATTTTGGATACCACTGCACCCCCTAATACGGTTCTTGTTAGCCCAAAAAAGATTGCAAATAGAGTACCCATAATGCTCTACAATGCACCTTTTACTCCTTGTTTTTTGTTTTTTTTGTGCTTCATTTGTTTTTCCTGGAGTTAACACTACGACAGCTGGCCCAAAGAATGCATTTGCCACTGATTCTGCTGCACGTCCTTTAAAATTGATCAATCTACTATCATAGACAGTTTTATTAGCCTTTTTGCAGGAGTCTCCTTGTGGCAACATCTTACTGGTGTAAGAGGGCTGCATGCTTGGCTTGATGTAACATTTTTGCATTTGCCATTACTGACTTACACACAATAAAGCATCATCCAAGTGTATTTTGAAAGCATACTTTATCTAAAATATTAGTTTTCAAAATGAGGAAGTTGTGAAGTCCAAAAAGTGTTAGTGTTAAAAGAACTTACCAGACATGGTGTTTGAAGTGAAGATCAGAGCTTGACAGTCAATGAGTAACTTGTTGTTTATGACTTCAGCTTAGTTTCATTTGCTAAAATATATGTATGTAGAGGGCGGGGATTGCTGGGTTTTCCTTTAAAGAGGAAATAAAAGGCAGGTGGGTGTGTTTTCAGTCATGAAATTGCTTTGCCTTTACATAAACCACTTTTAAAAAATTAATTATTTGCAACACAACCTGTTTTCTTGTCCAGTTTTGATTCAAGTTTGGTTTTTTTTATTTTTAATTTGAATGTTGTAATGTCTGCAAATATTAGAGTTATGTGTACTTACCAGGTGTGTTGTTTGAAGTGATTGAATAAAGAGCAGAGCTTGAAAATGACTGTACGTCTTGTTTATTGGGACTTTTGCTCTTTCACTTGGTGTTAAAATATGTGTGTTTGAAGAGTAGGGATTGCTTGGGTTTCCCTTTAGGACATGGCTATTCAACTACGAAGTTAGTTGGGCCAGATTTTCAAACCGAGGAATTTATCTGGGCCAGATATTTTTTTTGAAGCCAGTAAGCAGCAGATCATGATCAATTTCAAACCCACACAACTGTATTGAAAAACAAGTATTTTTTTTATTCCTATTCCCCTGTAAATCTGGTGACCTCTCACAAATGCACACCAAGAGGTCCATTTAAAAAAAAGGGAGCTATAACTAAACTATTTTTTGCACATTTGAAATAATAATAATAACAAAAAAACATTTTGATAATTCCCTTTCAAATTAAAATAAATATTTCGCTGACCACTCGCTTTTCCTGCCATGGATGGAGCCCCATCCGTCACAAGTATACAGACATGCTTCATATCCAGACCATTTTCCTCAAAAAGAGCTTAAATCTTCTCAAACATTATTTCGCCAGCTGTGTGTCCCTCTAACGGTAGTAAGCCGAGCAATTTCCCATCCAAAAAACGGACATATACGCACAACTGTGCATTATCAGTTCTGTCAGTGACCTCCTGCTATAGACATTACATCAGTTTTCTTCAGGTCATCTAACAGCATTTCAAACTCGTCTGACGCCAGAACTTCAACTCTACGAATATTTGAACTGTCTGACAGGGGTACGTTTTTAATAGCAGATGTCACACTTACTTTAATTTTTTCATCACTTTTCACCGCATCCACCACGGCTAGCATGCAGTATTTCGCTGTTTCAGAATCTGTGAAAGGCCTTTTCTTCTTCGCCAAGAAGCAAACACGAAGGGAAGCTGCTGCAGCTCTCTCTTGGGCTGTACAGGACCCTCACCATGGTAGTACAACTCCGGTTGTAAGATTATTAAACTCGGTAAAATGAATAAGTATTTGTCAGTCCAGGCAGGGTTAAACCGACAGTTTTCATTGTCAATTTTGCGCTTTTGGAGTGAGAAAGACATGCTGTTGTCACATCATATATTACGATGGTTGTTTAATATGTTTACATCACGGTGCATTGTGGGTTAAATATTTCTAGGCTACTAGGAGTGTTGCATTCACAGTCTACACTACGCTGTAGGAATTTTAAAATTTTTTTTAAATTAACTAATTTTTTGCGTTTTCTCTGTGTTTCTGCCAGGACCACAGGCAGGGCCACTCGCAGGTTGCTTCTGGGCCGCATTTGGCCCGCGGGCCGCCATTTGAATAGGCTTGCTTTAGGAGGTAACAATCATTTAGGTAATTAAATTGCTTTGTGCTTACATAAAACAACTATAAAATAAATAAGTTAACTACAACCAAATTTCTTCTCTTTAGGGTTTTTGTTTTGTTTTTGTTTGGTTTTTTTTGGGGGGGGGGGGGGGGGGGGAGGGGGGGGGGTGTTCAGTGTTGTGCCAAACACTTTACTTTCACAAGATCGGCCCCTTAAATTCTCTTTTAGTCTCCTTTTGTTCATGTATTTCTTTTCTGATTATTTCTTCATTTGGAGCAGATTTTTTTGTTTGTTTGTTTTGTTGTTTTGGGGGGGGGGGGGGGGTACAAAGATTTTGTTAGCCAAGTGAGTAGGCCTATTTCGAAATTCAGTAGATAAATTTTTTGCTGTATGATGGATTTCATTTGGAACATATTCCATCCATCCAGTTCCGCTTATCATTTTCAGGGTCATGCTGGAGCCTATCCCAGCTGTCTTAGGGCAAGAAGCAGAGTATACCCTGGGAGGGTTGCCAGTCTGTCACAGGGTTTTGAAACATATTTTATACATATATTTCTTGAAATGATTCTGTGGACAGATGAAACCAAGAATGACTTGCAGCAGAATGATGGGGAGAGAAGAGCATGAGTAACATTGGAAACAGAACACATACTTAAACAAGCTGTGAAGTTCCTGAAAGACTTTTAAATTGTATTGAAACAGGTACTACTTTATTAACAAAAGTCATTAAACATTATACACTCGCATCCAACCTTGGTCTCAAGAATCTCAAAAACCTAAACTTGACTATCTATACAGTGGGGCAAAAAAGTATTTAGTCAGCCACCGATTGTGCAAGTTCCCCCACTTAAAATGATGACAGAGGTCAGTAATTTGCACCAGAGGTACACTTCAACTGTGAGAGACAGAATGTGGAAAAAAAATCCATGAATTCACATGGTAGGATTTGTAAAGAATTTATCCGTAAATCAGGGTGGAAAATAAGTATTTGGTCACTTCAAACAAGGAAAATCTCTGGCTCTCACAGACCTGTAACGTCTTCTGTAAGACGCTTTTCTGTCCCCCACTCGTTACCTGTTTGAATGGCACCTGTTTGAACTCATCATCTGTATAAAAGATACCTGTCCACAGCCTCAAACAGTCAGACTCCAAACTCCGCCATGGCCAAGACCAAAGAGCTTTCGAAGGACACCAGGAAAAGTATTGTAGACCTGCACCAGACTGGGAAGAGTGAATCTACAATAGGCAAGCAGCTTGGTGTGAAAAAATCAACTGTGGGAGCAATCATCAGAAAATGGAAGACATACAAGACCACTGATAATCTCCCACGATCTGGGGCTCCACGCAAGATCTCATCCCGTGGGGTCACAATGATCATGAGAACGGTGAGCAAAGATCCCAGAACCACACGGGGGGACCTGGTGAATGACCTGCAGAGAGCTGGGACCAAAGTAACAAAGGTCACCATCAGTAACACACTACAACGGCAGGGAATCAAATCCCGCAGTGCCAGACGTGTTCCGCTGCTGAAGCCAGTGCATGTCCAGGCCCGTCTGAAGTTTGCCAGAGAGCACATGGATGATACAGCAGAGGATTGGGAGAATGTCATGTGGTCAGATGAAACCAAAGTAGAACTTTTTGGTATAAACTCAACTCGTCGTGTTTGGAGGACGAAGAATACTGAGTTGCATCCCAAGAACACCATACCTACTGTGAAGCATGGGGGTGGAAACATCATGCTATGGGGCTGTTTTTCTGCCAAGGGGACAGGACGACTGATCCGTGTTAAGGACAGAATGAATGGGGCCATGTATCGTGAGATTTTGAGCCAAAACCTCCTTCCATCAGTGAGAACTTTGAAGATGAAACGAGGCTGGGTCTTCCAACATGACAGTGATCCAAAACACACCGCCCGGGCAACAAAGGAGTGGCTCCGTAAGAAGCATTTGAAAGTCCTGGAGTGGCCTAGCCAGTCTCCAGACCTCAACCCCATAGAAAATCTGTGGCGGGAGTTGAAAGTCCGTGTTGCTCGGCGACAGCCCCAAAACATCACTGCTCTCGAGAAGATTTGCATGGAGGAATGGGCCAAAATACCAGCTACTGTGTGTGCAAACCTGGTAAAGACCTGTAGTATAATTATACTGGCATATAAAAGTGTTATTCCAAAAACAGTGTCTACCCTATACAAATGTTTGATGGAATCAAGACAGGAATCAACTGTATATGTTAAAGTAAAATGGGAAAGAGAGCTGAGTGAAGAAATCACTGAGAGGGTGTGGTATGAAACATGGAAAGAACATAAGAATACAACTCACTCATTGAGGTGGAGAGAATTCATCTGGTAAAATCAAATTTGCTATTTTATTACACCTAAGATTAAAAATAAACAAATCAATACACAACAACAATGTTGGAGGCTGTGTGGATGGGATGAACCAGACCATACACACATTTTCTGGAAATGCCGAACAATTCACACTTTCTGGGTTAAAATTCACTCGGCTCTCTGTGATATATTAGGTTATATTATTCCTAGAACCTGCCTTATTTTGTATCTAGGGTACTTGGAAGGTACTGTAGATGTAAAGGATCGTTACCTGGCTAAGATTCTCCTTTTGGCAGCAAAGAAGGCCATCACCAAAAACTGGCTTAAGACAGAAACACCAGGAAAGCAGCAGTGGGTAGCAATTGTGGAGGACATTATGGAGATGGAGAACCTTACATATAAACTGAAATTAAAGGAAGAACGCTTTTTGAAGGACTGGGGAAAATGGTTGACGTACAACGGAAGGGAAAAAAAGACTGAACTGAATGAAGATGAGCATACAAAAAAAAAAAAAGTGAAATGAACGATGGAAATGTTTGACACCACAGGCATGTTTCCTTTTTTTTTTTCTTTTGTTTTACTTTATCTTATTTTTTATACATATATATATATTTGTTTGTTTCTTTTTCTTTCTAATTTCACTGTCTTGAGTTTGTGACTCTCTTTGTATTCTGTTATTCTGAAGAAACTGTATGCGTAATGGACAGGTGAGTTGTTCAAATAAATAAAATAAAAAGTTTTTAAAAAAAAAAGACCTATAGTAAACGTCTGACCTCTGTTATTGCCAACAAAGGTTATGTTACAAAGTATTGAGTTGTATTTTTGTTATTGACCAAATACTTATTTTCCACCCTGATTTACGAATAAATTCTTTACAAATCCTACCATGTGAATTCATGGATTTTTTTTTCACATTCTGTCTCTCACAGTTGAAGTGTACCTCTGGTGCAAATTACTGACCTCTGTCATCATTTTAGGTGGGGGAACTTGCACAATCGGTGTCTGACTAAATACTTTTTTGCCCCACTGTATCTTTGGTATTTTCCCAGCTGACTATAATACTTCTTTTGCATTTTGTTTTTTCCTTCTTCCTTGTTTTGATGAGCTACTCCTGTTTACTCATGGAGAGTGATTATTGTTCAGGTATTAAATACAATCCAGAACAAGCAGCAAATCAAAGTGTTTGCAGTGGCGCCTGTGGTTCCTAGACTTTCTGCCAGTATTATTAATAGTCAGACTTTTTGCCCTTTCACAGAGCAAGCAGTATGCGTTGTGTTGATGACTAGGTTGAGTGGATGGCACAAAATAAAAAGGCCCAAGCCATAGAAAATAATGTATTTTAGAGCTGAGTGGCGCTGCATTCATGTGAAGCACCCTTATGTATGAAAGTAACTGTAACTACTAGTTACAGATGTTTCCTTTTGGGTTCTTCTTGTGTTTTGGGTTAATTCTGATTTTGTATTGATTCTTAGGGTTGGTTTTGGTGTTTAGTATTTTATCATCCCTACCTGTTAGTGATGTGACGTTCTGTATCGAGGCTTCGAAGCTTGTGTCGAGTAATGGAGGGGGCGTTTCCGCGATGCACGTATCGAGGCTTGCTTCATTTATGGGAGGAGCTGAAAAAGATGACGTCTGAAGCCTCGCTGCCCGGCTGTACCACGTGACTGGTTCATGAAGTGGTTCGAACTTTGCCGCGAGCTATGACAGCGATATAAACCCCTCAGACTTCATTCAAAATGTGGGTGTTTGATGGAGAGTTGCGGTTAGTGAGAGTTTGGAGACAGTTTGGAGGTTTATGAGAGTGAGGAGAGAAAGTCAGGAGAGAATGGAGCCAGCTAAGAAGAGGAGGATGTCCTCCCCTGTGTGGGAACATTTTGATCTTATTCCTCCCAACAAGGTATGTAAATTTCTACAGAAGATGTATTTTCATAATACTGATGGTGCAATACAATTTATGTTAAGCGGCGTTACTTTTGTACAAGGTGAAGTGTTTGCTATGTGCCAGGGAGCTGGGATATAACAACAACACCTCATCCATGCTTAGGCACTACAGACCTTTGCATGAGAATAAGGGGAACACCGATTGTGGAGCAAGACCAGGTGAGCCATCAAATGCAATGATAATATAGCATGCAGTAATGTTACTAAATGATATAACAATATTATACAACTGTTATAAGTTACGTGTGTGATATTTATATTTGTGCTTTGTCTTTATTGTCTTTCCTCAGGAGAACAATCTCAAATAGATGAAGACCTGGTTAGCATGGTGATTGAGGACTCCCAGCCATTTAGCATTGTGGAGGACAAAGGATTCAAAAGATTTGTTAAATCATTAAATCCTAGCAATGTTCTCCCCACTAAAAAGGTCATAAAAGCAGTGAAAATGTAGTTTTTACATAATAAAATGTGAACAGGCAGTGTGTAGCTGTCCATACCTCAACGTTACAAAAGCACAACCACTGTCCACACCCCAACCACAGTAAATGATCATTTCCATTTTAAGCATTTCCAAATGATCATTTTCCATACTGGCAGTATAAATATATACAGTATACTGCATCACTACAATATACATGTTTTACACACTCCTTTTGTTGTTGACATTTACAGGCTGTGTGCAAAAGGCCACACTCTTCAAATTCATGCCAACTAATATTTTTCCGTCCAGTAGGTGTCCTACTAGAGCAAATGAAGCTTCAAGAAGCTTTGCGCTGGGATGAACCAATTTGATGAAAAGCTTCAGTGCTTCATGAAGCTTCATCTGCCCATCACTACTACCTGTGTTTTTCCTCTGTGCTCTGTCCGTGTCCCCGAGTTTGTGTTGTAAAAAAGTCTGTGAGTTTTTTGTTTTACTTTGTAGGTTTGTTTCTCGTTATGCCCATTAGTTCCAGCTGTGTCCCCTCCTGTTTGCCATTTCCTGATTACCTTGTGTGTATTTCTAGTGGGTGTCTGCCTGTGCTCGTCGTCGTGTTGTCTGCTTTACTCTGTGTTAACTGGTATTCATTCTGCATCTCTCTGCCAACATTCTATGTGCATTTTGCTTCTTCTCGCATGTGTGTTTGGTTTCAGGTTAGTTCCTTAATTTTCCCCGGTTTAGGTTTGTTTACTCCCCACTCTGCTCTTCCTGTTTTTGCCACTTTGTCACTCCTGTGAATAAAGAGTCACTCGCACCCCAGCCAGTGCCTGCATTTTGGATCCTTTTTCTCAATACACCACACGACTGCTGCCCCAGACATCACGTGACAGCTCTTGCTTTGTCAAATACCTTTATACTTGTTGCTGTTATTGTTTTTGCTTTTTCTGCTGCAGCTTCATAATTATTAGAACAGCTACTGCCACAGCAAAAAAGCTACTTAAACGCACCTGTTAGCAAGCATGCAAACTTGCTCACAAGTATTACAATCATTCTATCCTGATGGCCATCTAATTCACACCCTGTTTTGTTTTCCTCCTTCCTTGTTTTGAGTAGTTCCTCTACCTGGAAGCGGTTGCTCCTGTATACTCCCGGAGAGTGGTTGTTGTTCAGTTATTAAGTACAGGGGAGAACAAGCAGCAACTGAAGGTGTTTGCAGTAAAGACCTGACAAAGCATCACAAGATAAAGAACAGCATTTGGTGATGTCCATGGTTTCTAGATTTCAGCTGGCCCCTGGCTGCCTCATCCAAGTTTTATAAACAGTCCTTCTATCTAAAATTATGTTAGTTTTCCTGCTGGACTGTTTGCCTTTTCACTGAGAAAGTGCTGCATTGATCACTAGGTTGAGTGAAAGGCCCAAAATTTGTACTGAGCCGGCTGCTGCTTCTTGCCTGCACTGCCTCATTGTTTTCAGCAATGCATGGTCTTTATGTGTACTATATGTACTCACTCCCTGTGTTTCAAATTTATATCACACCACAGAATATGTGATTGCTTTCCAGCAAATGTGCTTTTGCTGTGCTGTGCTTTGCTTTGCTCAATGCAGTAGGAAACCATAATTGCACAGCTAAAGCCATAGAAAATAATGTTTCAGTGCTCAGCAGTGCTGTTGCCATGCGAAGGACCATTGTGTTTAAGAAACGGTGTAATTGCTAAATAGTTAATAACAATAAATTCAAACCTGTTGAATTAAATTGGAAAGTCTGCACTTCAGTTGTGTATTGGAAAAACAACTGTGGTGGTGCACTTAGACAAAAAAGTATTGTTTTCCAACAAATTATGGACCTAATTATAGTTATTCAAATTATTAGAACTGCCACAGCAAGAAAAAACACAATTGTTGGCAAGCATGCAAACTGGCTCACAGGTATTTCAAACATTCTGACTTCTGTCCAATATATTTCCTGATGACTTTATAATTCACACACCCTGTTTTTTTTTTTCCTCTTCCTTGTTTCGATTAGTTATTGCATCTAGAACTGGGGGAATTACTCAAAACTTTACTTTTAAACATCTGGAAATTAGATTCTGTGTATAAAATTGTCTACACCAGCAGAACAGTTAAAGCTACATTTAAAATCTAAGCTGAATTAAAACTTAAAGTCTGCACTTGATTCTCACATTCAGTCATATGTTGTTCATCTGAGGTTTTATTGAATATATATTTAGAATTTGCTAATGACAAGATGTTTTAGCATTTTCTGATACATAAACTTTATTCATCATGCAGGTACAAGTAATGCAGATAGACTATATTTTGCTTCTGTTAGATACACTTAGATCTGGTAAATAAACACGTATGTACACAGGAAATGCATTAGAGTATGATATTAATAAGCTCAAGTTATTTGTGTAATGTTATTTACAAATTAAAAGCTATTATTGATTACTCCGATGTAATCGTTGTGTATCAAAGCAAACTTCTGTCATGCTATGCCTATCTGATTCTTATTGCTGTGCAAATTTCTTAATGTATATTTAAAAGGAAAAAGAAAACAAAATGAATATATACTAAATCCAATACCATTTACTTAAAAGTAAATACTGCACCACAGAGTGAACTGCTTTGGCAAACAAGTGCTTCTTCTTAAGCCGTGTGTGATGCTGTTCTCTAAATTAAAAAGGGCACACACATAAACTGTGCTAAAATTCTATGATGGCAAGAATGGTGACAAGAAACAGAAACTGTGTTAAGATGAGTGTCCCAGCAAAGGGCCCTTTAAGAAAAAGCCATGAAAGAAGCAAGGAGTAGAACACAAACACCAGTAGATTCACTCCTCGATTTTGACACAGGTCTTGCAAAAGTTGATTCAATTTTTTAATCCATGCTAAAACTCTGCATATAATATCATATGCCCAATTTACTAATTTTCTTACTTTTAGCATTGCCCATGTTCCTAATATTGCTGTAACTCCTATTATCACTGCTCTTGATATACACCGTAATGTGGCTCGTATAGACCCTAATGTGGCTCGTATAGACCCTAATGTGGCTCGTATAAACCCTAATGTGGCTGGTATAAACCCTAATGTGGCTGGTATAAATCCTAATGTGGCTGGTATAAATCCTAATGTGGCTGGTATAAACCCTAATGCGGTTGTTCCCAACCCTAAACAGAACCCAAACACAGCACCCAGAATGCTCCAAAATCCGCCGCTCCCGGATGATTGTCCTCTTTCTTTACTATGGGGCTTGTTTGTTTTTTCATCTTTTTTATATTCTTCTTCTTCTTTGTATTCTTCTTCTTTAGGTTGCTTTTCTGTTTCTTCATCCTCATTATCTTCTTCTACTTCTTCTTCTACTTCATCTAATTCTTCTTTTTCTTTATCTTCTTTTTTATTGTCTTCTTCTATTTCCTCTTCTACATCTGATCCGGGAGTTAAAACTACAACAGCTGACCCAGAGAAAGCCTTTGCCACTGATTCTGATGCAGGGCCTGTAAGTTTGATCATGTCATTCTTAGAGACACTGTTGTTACTGCAGGTGCCTCCTTGGTGCAATATCTTGTTAGTGTAGCACACTCCTTTGTTTTGTTTAACTATCTGGTCTATTGTGTTGAGCAGCTCTGTAACCTGGGACTGGCTGCTGTCACCCTGTCGGATGTATTTATTAATGATGTGGTATCGGCTCTTGCACTTCTTCACCAGATCACTCAGATATTTATTCTGATCTATAAACTCTTTGATCTTCATTTCATCAGAGTCTGGGCCATCCTGAGTAAAGACAACTGCAGCATATTTGAAAACTTCCTCTGAGAAGTACTGGTTTATTTTCTCAATAACAGCCTTCTGCTGCTGCTGCTGCTGCTGTTCTGTGGATTTCTCCACTTTGAGCACAATGAGAAAAGCATGAGGCCCTGGAGTGCACTCAGTGATACACCTCAGTATTTCAGGCTTCAGCTCCTCCTCTGATCTATTTGTGCAACGTAAATCAGGAGTGTTGATCAGGGTAATCCTTCTTCCATGGACAGATTTGGACTCAGTTTGACATTCAGTGTTGTCAACCCTAAACACGTCTTCTCCAAATATGGCGTTTGCTAGGCTACTTTTTACAGCTTCAGTGTTTCCCAGTAGGACAATCCTGTACAATTTTTCCACTGGAAAGAAGTGAAAACAGAAAATTAATAGGAGCATTTGAGTACTCATATGTTGTAATATTAAGCTCAAAGATTAAATAAGAAAAATACGCATAAGTGTGTCTGTTGTTCAGCCATCATTCATTAGATAATAACTGTTTAAAGGTTTGTGCTAGAAAAGATGTGACTGTGTCCAGTGTAAACCGACAAAGGAAAGAAGAAAACCGGAAGAAATCAAGGATTGAATGAAATAGACATTTCCACACGCTCTCTCTTCAAATGTATTTACCAAAAAGAAAAAAACAGGACCAGGGGAGCAGTCTGTGATAATGTTTTCCTCAGAGAACACAACTGATTTAAACTAAAGTGTTCTCAAATAAATTGTTACCTTTGATGTACTTTTGAGCCCCAGCTGCTTTTCCTTCCATGACCATTATTGTTGGTGGCACTAAAAAGGTAAAACGAGTGAAAATAACACATTAGATAATTCTGTTTTGATAGAGCGGTTTATTCATATTTCTTAAATCAATTTTTTTTAAAGTTATACGAGGAATAAAGTCATGCTTTGCAAAGAATAAATTTGACAAAACGACACAGATATGCTGGGTTTATCTGTTTCGTTCAGGATACCTGTCACATCGTCTTTCTGTGCTGCATCTTCTTCCAGTGGTGTTACCACTTTAACGCTCATATTTTCCTGCAAACCTGCTACACTTTGACATAAAGCTTCCATCAGTGGTCCAGCTGCAGGGCCTGTTAATTTGATCCATGCATCCTTGGAGAAGCTTTCCCTGACTTCAGTGGGGAGCTGCGGGATTCCTGGGTGTTCTAGAAGAGATAAATTGCAGTTTGTTTGTCAAACCATGATCACAAGCTCCAAAATCAAAACTGTATTTTGTTAGATACATAAAAAAACCTGACCATCATTCATGTTCATATGATCTCATGTTTATCACACTAACTTCACAAGAAAACTACCTCTTTGGACATTCTAGAGCTACATTTATGTCAGTTGTGCAATTGGCTATGAATTTATTCCAGACTGTAACTCATGGAAAATGTATGCATGAGATGGCCTATGTATGTGTACATTTACTTTCAGGACTAAATATACATTTCAATGTCATGCATTACTCTAATATTTATAAACTCTCTTCAATTTCCACAGAGGTAAAAAGCAGGTGAAAATGGGTCTTGAAGACAGTGAGAAACATGTCTGCTCTACTAATGTTTGGTTTTGGCTCCATCTAGAGGTTCCTGAAATATAATGCAATGTTGTGTCATGAAGCTTTGTTATCTTTGGTTACACTTTTGATTTCTTTTTTCCTGCGTTCACTGCGGCCTTGTAGATGAAATGACAAAAACAGAGCTAATTTGGTTTTGTTTTCATTTAGTTATAAAAAGCTACAAAAGGTCATTAAAATCAAATGTATTTAACGCAGTCTGGCTGACATGTTAAAATGATGAGTCATGTATCAAAATCAAAAGCGCCAGCAGGTTACTTGCTTGGTCTGGTCCAACATTTCTGTCAGTATGATTTCATCGCAATAGCCTTAAAGCACCAACCAAGTTTCGTTTCCTTTGATTATTTATTAGACTTATCAAAATGCACATGGTTGTTTTGACTGCAGGATATTAGTGCTAAAATAACTTACCAGGCATGCTTGCAGAATCAGAAGACCAGAGCTTGACGACCGTTGCTTTTCTTCGTTTATTCTCTGAGTTTACTTTCACTTGCTGTTTGAAAAGTTGGGGTGGAGAGAGCTGCGGTTTTCGGTTTGAGTGGAAATAAAAAGTGCAGCTGAATGACTGTTTTCTTGTGATGGGTAGATGAGGCCTCGTGAAGCGTTTCAGCACATTTCCCGAACTGTATCGATACTGTGTCGACAGTTTCCCGGCCAATGCACAGTGACTTCCTTTGACGACACAGTGTTGCTGTTTTTGCAGAGACGCCAAACAGAGCCTTGCGTTTGCGCCCCTCCCCCCTCTGCTCAGCGCCGTCACATTGGAAAGGTACAGTAAAGAAAATGAGTGACACCAAGAAAAGAAGCAAAGTCTGGAGCCATTTCAATCTTATTGACAAAACAAAGGCAGAGTGTAGAGTCTACAAGAAAAGGATATCATATAGAGCCGGCTCCACAAACAACATGCACAGGTACCTAAGAACTGTCCACCCATCAGTGCAATGGGAAGATAAAACACAGTCAGTTGAGTGTGATATTAATATTTCTAAATGCCAACCTTTCCCTTAATTAAAGATCTGGGTGTTCTTTTTTTCACCCTTTTTTCCATATTTTAGTTTATATTTTGCTGTGTTGTGGTTTGCAGTGTTTTGTGTTGTTTCACTTTAAATTTGTTTAAAAGGAAAAACCTGAAAATTTAAGTAGTTAAAAGTTGAAATGTATTAAATGTAAATAGTTGGTTTTTGTATTTTATAATTTATTTATTACATTTTATGTGGAGTGAATAAATAAAAGTATATTTACAGTGCCCCTAGAGACAAAGCACGTACAAACTCCAAAGCACGTACAAACTCCAAAACACAACAGAAGTGCTCCAGGATGCTAAGGGCCGTGTTGAGCTTTTGTTACCTAGTGGCTACACAAGCCAGCAAGTACCAACAATCGGATTGGGTGTGTGGTAGCAACAGGTAAATGAAGTTGTTGTTTTTTTTAATTATTTGAAATAAAAATAAATCATCCATCCATTCGCTACCGCTTATCCTTTTCAGGGTCGCGGGAGCCAATCCCAGCTGTCATAGGGCGAAAGGCGGGGTACACCCTGGACAGGTCGCCAGTCTGTCACAGGGCTAACACACAAGGACAGACAACCATTCATAGTCACATTCACACCTAGTGGCAATTTGGATTATCCAATTAACCTATCCCCACAAACTGCATGTCTTTGGACGGTGGGAGGAAGCCGGAGTACCCGGAGGGAACCCACGCAAACTCCACACAGAAAGACCCCGGCCTGATGGTGGAATTGAACTCAGGACCTTCTTGCTGTGCGGCAACAGTGCTAACCACCGTGCCGCCCAATTAATCATCCTTCACTAATATTGAGTAGTTTTTCATAGTATTAGAACTATTTTTCAATTTTTTAAAAACAAATCAATAAATAAAAAAAAAATAAAAATAAAAATAAAAAATAAAAAAAATATATATATATATACACATATACATACATACATACATACATACATACATACATACACACACACACATATTTTAATACAAAAACAATAGACATATGCATTCGATTAATGTAATTTAAGTGAAATCGGTAGCTCTGTTTTGGAAGTTCAGTTAACGCTATATGTGCTTTGGAATTTCTAAGTGCTTTGGAGTTTGTACATGTTTCGTTTCTAGGGGTCCCCATAAGTATTTATATAAACATACATAAAGAAAACCAAGTTTTTTTACATTACTATTTCCTTTTGTGCATAATTTTATATTGTTGTTGATAATTAATTAATTAAAGCAACAAAACAACCTGAAGAGCCGGTTCAGAGCCGGAAGAGCCGGGTCTTTTTAGTGACCCGAGCCGAAAGAGCCAGTTCTCTAAAAAGAGCCGGAAATCCCATCACTATGCGGTACCTTTTAAACACAGTTTGGCGCGTTGGCAATGATTGATACAGCGGCTGTATCGATCACGTGACTTTTTCTTAAAGCGACGCACGCACCGATACAGGCATCGCTCCGTGAGCTTGATACATGCGTCAGTACGTCAGTGTTGCAGGACCCATCACTACTATTTTCAGTTGCTGAATTCTGCGTTAGCATGAATATCTTAACACATATGTGAGGTTTACCCTTCTACACTAGAACAGAAAAGATAAATGTTCCAGTGGTCTTGCTATGAGCCCCTATATGTTATTATAGCATGTTGCTCTGGCATGAAGTGGATGATGCAAACATATAATGTTGCATTCTTTTCTTTTTCGTGTGTTTCCACAGGTGAAAGTACAGTAGAAAGTACAGTATATAACTACACATGACTGGTTGCAGGTAAGACACATGTTTTGTGCAGAAACATGGTAAGCATTAAAGGATAGAAGACGTTCATGTCTAATATTAAGCCAGACTTTACGTTTTCTTGTTAATATTGATTTTATTCACCTTGCTACTACATCATTAATTTCAGAAAGCCAAAAAAAGCAAGTATAATCTATTATGAATAAACACAAACATATAAATGTTAAAATTGGTAAATTCCTCTTTTCTAAGTGTGTTTTCTAAGGTTTAATCACATTTACACCAGTTTGGACTTTATTCATTGCAGCATGTGCTTTATTTTTTACATTTTTCTGTGATGTTTCTGCTCCATTACATCCTGTACAGCCACCTTTAGGTGTTAAGCTTTTCTTATCTTCCTTTTATTAAAATAATTTACATTTTTAATAGTTCTCTCCCAGTGTCACAATAGAGTCACTTTTTTGTAGTGCCTGTCAAAATTACCCCCAAAGGCACTAAAAACTAAACTGTATGATCTCTGCTTCTGTGTAATTCAGCCATTTGCTTGTTATATTTCTGTCAGCCCTGCTTTCTGTATAACTGCTTCTTTATTTGCTTGCAATGTACTTCCCGTTTCTTCAGGCAGATCCTCCACCTGGACCTGGTTTTCATCCTTTAAAATTACTGTCAAGAGTTTGTTTTAAGGACATGAAGATGGCTGCCAATCTTATTCACCAAAACACTGATTAACTTCTTCTGGAAATGCTGCAATAGATTTAACACTACAATATGGCAGAGACCAACAGTGTAAACAATAAATACTACTTTCACCACAGCAGTGTGTGCCACACACATGCCGAACTTAAGCATAAAATACTGAATAGTGCCTTCCACTCTGCAGGGTCTCCTCTCAAGTGATTCATGTATCAGTGTTGGGTATTTAAAAAGACGTATAGATTTCCAACAAAATTAAAGTTCTTGTATTCATTGTAGCAATTATTTAAAGGGTGAAAACACATGACTCAGAATGTATATTCTTATTTGAATTAAAATTACTTTTTATGACTAAGTATAACTAATTATCGATACTTCCTGTCATCTTTGACAGCTCATCTCACTTATTCCATTTCCTTTCCAAATGAGTAAAAAGTATGAGATATACTTGTTTTATGATAAAAGCTTTATTTCTTTAACTAATACAAATATCATAATACTGTGTTGGTATTATAATGATATTGATACTGATATGACTTTAAAGCACTGTTAACAAAAGATTACAGGATGATGATCTTTCAGTTAGAGCGTGTTGAAATGCAAGTGCCCGATTTTGCCACCCCCCTGTGCTCCAGTGTGCTGACTATATTGGCTTTAATAGTACATAATTGACTTTTTTTCCACACGATTATATGAAATCTCACACTTTGATAGCTGAGTTGTGTTGCACACATCATTTCACATTAGCGGTTAAATGCTGTATGGCAATTATTTGATCACATTCAAATAAATACATACTCACAGGCAAAACAGGCTTTTCAAATTTGGGAGTCCTTCGGAGGATTTCAAGATTTTAAGAAAGTTTCAGGATTTTGAAATGGGTGGGGGGGGGGGGGGGGGGGGGGGGGGGGGGTTGGGGGCAACACTAGCGCTACATCTCTCCACTTCTCAGCCACTGACAAACACTAATCTGGCACTGTACACTAGGTCAGCAACATAAAGCAGGAAATTGATGGCAGTGATTACAGATGCAGCGATTGTTTCTGAGTTATCGTTTCTCCCGTAACTCTTGTTAAACTGGAACACAGGCCAGAGGATGGTGGCAGTCAAATACATGATAACTGCCAGGAGCCCATATGCCGAAAGGAACTTGGAGAATGGGATGGGGAGACAGCCGGTCCACTCTCCCACACACAGCACCACCACAGCCATGGAGAGGATGAAGCAGATGCAGTACACTGCCATGCACCACTTCAGTGCTGGATGACGGTCGTATGTCACTGGGCTGCTGATCAGGATGAAGATAATACAGGCCAAAAAGGTCTGGCACACTTTCAGTAAGCCCGGAGCTGTAGCCATGTAACCTGCCACCTCTCCTGGCCTTGCTTTAGACAGGCTCACCTCCCCCATGTAGGCAACCGCTGCCAGGCAGGAGAAGACTGTGGAAACTATGCGATGGTCACGAGTTTCACCAGAGGGCAACTGGTGTCTAAGGAAGAAGACTGGGAAGATGATGGATGCTGAAAGGCAGAGTAGGGCAGCGTAGCAGGCGACAGTGATGGGGAAGTTGGACCAGGACACTGGCACCCGGGCCTGCAGGCCAAACAACTCTACCAGCAGGACCAGCAGAGTGCAAGCGAAGCTGAACGCCCAGCAGAAGATGCACCAGTCAGCCATGCCTCCGTGGGGCAGATGAGCTCCATGTGCAGCGACGCTGAATGCCACACAGGTGAATAACAGGGCAGCTACTCGCATCCAGAGCAACTGGGAAGTAGGGACCACAATCAATGGCATGATGGGATGTTACAGTCTGTCAGGAGGTGAAAGTGACTTTAATAGTCCTGCAAGTTTTAAGACGAGTCTTGTACTGAATGTCGGATCCTGCTTCTCCTCTACTTAGTGGGCATTTGTCTCATAATCTGCAGGAAGAAGACAAAGATAATCAGAATAAAATGAAGCAAAGATGTTTTAATATGCAGTTAAGGAATAACTGTACAGTACGTCTGTGGAAAACAAAATTATTTTTGACATTTTAAAAATGTTGAAATTGTTTTAAATTTATTTATTTCTTGAATTATTCATAGTCCATAAAAAGATTAGCTGCGTTTTCCAGAGTCTAACATTTAAGTTTAATCTTATTTCTTGTTAAAATCACATGCCATCCTGATGCTATACTAGTACTATACTAGCAACATTTTACCACTGGACTGTTCATAAATAAGCTAACAGAAAATCCCAAGGAGGGAGCATTAGACAGCGATTGATGAGTGACTTTTAATAAAAATAATCAGGTGTAAGCTCAGGTTTCACATATGTTTCTCTCTGGAAACAGCAAGGCAGTTCAGGTGAATGAGAGGGGGATAAAGGAAAATCTGTATGCTTTTGACATGAGAAATAACTGTACTGATAGAAATCACTGGGCACTATGTAAAAGGTTCTGAGGATTAGTACAGGTGGAGTCCAGTATTTATCCAGTGGAAAGCTGCATTATTACAAACAGAAATCTGTGTGGAACTGCTGACGAAAAATACCAAATATTATTGAGCATCAGACCACAAGCTGTCCCGGTTACTATTTTACTGCACCGTATCTGCAAATCACTTTAAAATCACATTCTAATAATAATAAATGCAACATTTGTGCATTAATCTAACACCTGCATTTTCGCTGACATTTATTTTACTCATTTCAGATTTAGCAGGTGAGTCCCTCACTGTGCACGCACTGCTGAGAAAACCCCCAGTTCAGTTAATTTCTGCTTGAAATTCCCATTATTATTGAGGAGCATTAAGTGGGGCTTGCCTCTAAACACTCACCGTGAGGACTGAGTAAACAGTTTTAAGATTAAGAGTTTCCGCGCTGCTCATAACTTCTCATGTGCATTACTCATGTGGACTCCCTCTGAAGTCCACATGAATCTGGCATCTTGAAGCTAATCTATAAAGCTTCATGATGCCAGTGTCTACAAATTCTGCATTCTGCATTTTAGCCAAATCCCCATATACTTATGAGATAGGTAAAAGTAGTTGTTTTGGCAGATTGAGGGAGTAAGGAAATACCCTTTTACCTACATCATTTTTAATGCAAAAGAGTGAAACATCTGTTGTATTTCTAGGGTGTGGCGAATTTCACTAGAAGATAAACTCTAGCTCACCCCCGCCCCCATAGGTCACGTTCAATAAACTCACACAAAACAGGAAGCAGCTCTGAAGGGCTAACAGCGAGTATCCAGGAAGCAACAGTAGCAACATCGAAGCAGTTTTTCAGACTAAATGGCAATCATGCCAGAATATTAGGACTATTTCGGGTATATTTTTTAACAGGGATCAACATCCAGAAAAGTTTTTTTTAAGTTCCTGTTGGAGTCTCTCAGTTTAAACACACTCCATGCATGGTGATCTAAACTGAGAGAGATGACTGTTAATATTTCAACAGCAGCATGGTACCGAGACATCAGAAAAAGGTGCGGTTGTGCGGTGTAGGTTATGTGGCCTCTTCTGCTGACAGGAAACCAGGTTTGGGTTTACGCTTTTGGTTTGGTAGCGCGCATACCATGCATACCTCGGTTCTTAACAAAACCCAGTCGAGAGGGTAGTGCCATATAAAGCTTAAAAGTTAAAGGGAACCACCCACACTGTTGTAAAATGGGGGCAAAGAAAGTTTCTCACAAATAACAGGTTATGTTAAATCAAATAGGCTATTGCAGGATTTCTTACCTCTCTTAAAATAATAAAGCTATGAAAGAAATCTATGCTCGTTTTCATGCAGATACCCTACCAGAGGAGGCGTGTTTATTTCTAAGAGTATGTTCTGTATAACAGAGGCGTTTATCAACCGTTTAACTGAGTAATTAAGAAGTTTTCCATGTCAGATAGCGGACATACCGCGCCTCGGTGCTATGCCTTTGTAATGAGCTCTACTCCAAGAATAGACCGCGATAAACACGAACTGCTACGTTTTACTTAAAATCTTTCAGAGCAACATATCATTCTGAGGCGGGATCTTACCGATTTCTGAGCCAGGAGTTTTATTTCACAATAATGTTAAAGCTTTAAGTTCCTCGGCGCATCCCCTCTGTTATCCAGCGATATCTGTCTGCGGACTGTGGGTCCCACGCCCCACACTGCCATATTTGGTAAAGTCTAAAACCTCCTCCACGTCCAGCAAAATTGTCACAGTTCCTCTTCTCGGAGATGGCTTACTCACATAATAAAGGAACAAATAAAAAGGTCATTTCTGGCATGTCCTCACAGATGCTTACGCAGTTGTGTCGAGTAGTAGCGCTGCTGCATGGGCGTGGACGCTTGTTACTGCCAGTAAATAAATAAATGAATAAATAAATTAACAGGCAGCGATAGGTCAAAAGTTATGTCATAATTTGGGGTTATTGTGTCAAAATTCTGACACAATAACCCCACATTATGACTATCTTGAAATTTCAAGTTACTTCTGAGTAGAAATGTCAAGACTCCTGAGTGGAATTTTACAGAGGGGAAACAGTAAGTGAGGCTGGAAAGAATCACATCAAGCATCCAGAAAATCCTCCCAGGGTTGTGCCCTCCTCTCTCCTCTCCTCCCTCTAAGCAAACCGCTGCACCCGTCTGGTACAATCGTGAAGTTCACAGATGACATGTCGACCAATCAAAAAATGATACACTGCAAATTCCTTGCAGCTTAACAAGAGTTATTGTCTTAAATTTAGCCAGATTATCTTGTCCATCTTGTTTTGAACATTACAAGCTAGTTTCCAGTCTCATGTGTTAGATGATTAGACTTGTTTCAAGTATATATTATTTTTTTCTTATTCGTTTGCAATCGTTTGCAAAAATGGCAAAGGAATTGAAACAGTGGGAACTGGTTCTCAACAAGAACCGGGTTTTGATGCCCATCCCTATTCATGACCTTTATTTGTAGAATATGCACCACAAATTTATGACACACCACAGCACATTTGATTGCTTTCCAGCCAGCTGTGCTATGCTTTGCTCAGTGCAATGGGAAACTGTTATCGCACAGCATAAGCCATAAAAAAAGAATGTGTTTCAGAATTCAGTAGTACCATTCAAGTTAAACCCTTTGAATTAAATTTGAAAGTTTGCATTTCAATCATGTATTGTGTGCTTGAGTTAAAGTCCACAGTGGTCTTGTACAGATGCAAAAATGTCTTGTTGTCCACTAAATTACAGACCTATCTGTATTATTAATCTTGATGCTTAAAGCCCTAAAGAGTCTGCCTGAACTGAAAAGCTGCATAAAGGACAAGTATGGGATGACTCTGATGGCATAAGCAAACCAACAAAACCTTCTAAAAATATAAATGCCGAGTGGCATGAATGCAAATGGTCTCAAATATCTCAGGCTCTCTAGTCTGACACCTGTCTTCTGTCTCTGTATTTCCTGATGACCGTCCTTTTGGTTTGGTTTGGTTTTTTTTATCTGTTTTATTCCTCCTTCCTTGTTTTGAGCATTTCCTCTACCTGGAACTGGATGTTCCTGTATGCTTTAGTAGAGTATATCTTGTTCAAAATAAATACAAAACTGAATCGAGAGAGACCCACCAACAAGCAAACAACTGAAGGTGGCTCTACCAAAGGCCTGGCAGAGCATCTCAACGAGGGAAACACTGCCCATTGGTTATAGACTTAAAGCAGTCTTTAAATATCATGTTCATTTAAGGCTCTGTCTCATTCTGAGTGCTCTCTTCAGTCAGTTCTGGACTCAGACTTGACTTTATGATTTTCAAACAGCTTTTGAACTGAAAGGTTGCATAAAGGGCAAGGGCAAACCAACAAAAAACACACCTAGTGGCATGAATGCAAACTTCGTATTAAATTTCTCAAACATTCTAACCGGATTCCTGTCTTTTCTGTATTTCCTGATTTTTTTATATTTTATTTTATTTTATTTTATTTTTTTGGGGGGGTGGTGGTGGTGGGGGGTTCCTCCTTCCAACAAGCAAACAAGAGAAGGTGGCTCTATTAAAGATTTGGCAGAGAATCTCAAAGGAGGAAGCACTTAATTTGGCAATGTCCATTGGTTCTAGACTTGAAACAGTCTTTGACTACCTCGTCCAAGGTTTAAAAAGTTATTTTAAATTTCAAATTATCTTAGTTTTTCCAATTAATAGTGAGCATCTGCAGATAGGGTACAGTGTATAAAATGGCTGTAAGTGGTAAGAAATTAAATGCTAAAACGCTTGAATTGAAGCTAAGAGTGCATCATATGTTGTTTTATTTCTATTTTCTCAGAAAGCAGGATGGTAAACACCTGATAGGTAACATGGGAGTCCTTAGGCAGAAATGGTGACTGTTACGACTGTGATCGTAATCATGTGTGAATTTGAGTGTCCAGGCAACCCGTCCTCACTCCCGACCAGGGTGGATGGCTCACACCGATTGGCTGAGGATCGGGAGGCAGCGGATAAGAAGAGACCGCCGGGAACTGCCACGTCATTCATCCTCGGCCCAACCCAACCGGCAGACCGTTCACTGTGTCAAAATATTATGTTAATGTAAGAGCATGTAGGGGTGGACCGCCTTTTTGGTTGATCAGTTTTCTCCTGTTTTTGTTAGGCAGGGAGGAAAGTGATTGTCGTTTGGTTCTTTTGAGTAGGTAAGTTGTGTTTATTCCTGAGATAGGTTACTTTTTGTTTGTTGCTTTGGCCTTGGGTTCACCCTGAAGTTATGATATGCTCCCTTCCTTTGTTTAACTGCACTTATTGTAAATAAATCACTGTCACAAAATATTAAGTGTGTGACGTGCTGCTTGGGGTTGGACGGGGATGGATCACCCTTTATGTTGTGGTCTGGCCGCGCCTAGACGGGCCATAACAGTGACAATAGATGCATTAAGTTCCAGTTGTTTGAACATCATGACCATGCGAGACTGTCTCACTATCACTGAACTCTTCAGTTAGTTCAGACTTTCAGTCACTGTAACCATTAATAATTTTTGTTCATTCCACCATGATTCATTTTTAAATGGACACATATGATTTTTAACAATATCTCAGCACTGCTTTTGATGCATAAAAGGCAAGTTAGTAAATCAGTTAAATCTGTTTTTTCACAGAGAAAGTGTCAATCCAACAGTCTTTTAATTGACTTTCAGTGGTATTTCCCTTGTAAATTGCGATAAGGGAGTGTTGATTTTAAGTAATTGATGTAATTAATGAAGTAATTTCTTATGGATTATACTTTCTTTTCTTTTGTGGCAACCACTCTTGAACATACTTCGAATTTGACAATTAAATTCAACAGTTGTAGAGATCTTGACAGAGAGGAACAACTGAATAATGAGCAGATTATTCCACTCATTACTCTGTATTTAACAGTGTTGGGACTAACTCGTTACAGTAACTACGTTATTATTGTGGTAACGAGCACGGTAACTAGTTATTATGCCAAAATCAGGAACGCGTTACTCGTTACTTCGTGTGGTGGCTATCGCGGAGTTTCCACAGATTCAGTAACATTAGCAAGTGGTGGAGGCCAGCAGGTGGATGAAGGAAAAGGGACGCAGAAGGAAAAGAGACCCGAGGCGGCCGCCGGTCCAAGTGTGAACTGAACTTCAGGTAAGAAGTTATGACCTGCAGTCTCTCTGGGTCAGATATAAACCAAGTTTAGGTGGAGTTTATTTTCCTCATTCTGACTTTTTCCGTACTGCCTGCTAGCTAGCATGACGGAGTTTCTATACAGCTGGGTGGGTGCTATGAAGTTAATGATGTTGAACTTTATTTTGTTCATAAGTTATTAGAGTTGCCAACCGTCCCGCCTGGTATTCAGAGAAAATATTACGCGTTTCTTATTGAGGTGAAAAGGAACAGTTTGTCCCGTAATTCAGCTACAATGAAAAAGGCACAAAGCTGGAGTTATTCTGTGTTTACGCTGCACAGCTGCCTCTTCTTCTCTCATCCTCTCCCCCTCCCTCTCCCGTTTCTACTTCAATCATGAAAACTGATCAATGATCAGCTGATCGTCTTTTCTCTCTTGTTTGTTTATCGCTCACTTTGCGCCGAAAGAGGAAACCAGCGGATGTCGCGCTAAACAACAGCAGCACTTTTAAGCTTGATCAGCTATTGTTAGAATTCATTTAATATTAATATCTAGTATCAGCTGATGTTTGCTGGAGCCACAGCTGCAAAAAAGCTGCTGGTCATGATATGGTTTGGTTATCTGGTGAGAGGGAAACATGAAGATGAAACCAGGAGATGTCCTTACTGAATCATCAGAGCTGAACAGGTGATGGAGAAACAGGTTTACCTTTTAGGTGACATGAATGAGTTGAAGGGAAGTTATGAACTGTTTCTGAGAGACAAATAACACCAGGATCCTTTTCTAAGTAGCTGACAGCTGGTAACTGTGCAGGTGCGGATCTAGCAAAGTGTTGCCAGGGGGGCAGGTAGGGCATTAACAGGGAAAGGGGGGCACAAAGAAATACTTTTCTTTCTTATTCTCATTTAAAATATCTAGCTTCTAAAAAATAATTATCTGAATCTTACAACAAACGATTGATAGATTGATGCATATATACCATCAAAACAGTGTACATCACTGTCACAACAGTGTTTATTTTCATTCAAAGGCTTTATGATTTTTCCTATAATGGCAGGACGATTTTTTTGTCCCAGTCCAGCTCTGTATGCAGCTCATCTGCAGTCTGGTGTTGCCTACATCTTCCTATTCAGAAGGCAGAATTTCCGAGTTCTGAGTACAATCGAAAGCACCACAACTGCAGTTTTTGTGTTGGATGTAAAAGGCGCACATGACGCTGTGACGTAGGCTAGAATCATGGCAGCAGTCAATGACGGTCCAGGCATGGGATTTCTCTCGTGGAAATATGCAGATTATTTTTTCCTTTCTATTGGTAGGTGGCACAGTGCACTTGTGGCAAGTAAGCAAGCTAGAAGACTGGCAAAGTTATGGAAGCAACACATTAACAAGAGAATTCTGAGTAAAACCAAAGTTACTT
This sequence comes from Rhamphochromis sp. 'chilingali', assembly GCF_963969265.1. NCBI lineage: Eukaryota > Metazoa > Chordata > Actinopteri > Cichliformes > Cichlidae > Rhamphochromis > Rhamphochromis sp. 'chilingali'. The sequence continues at coordinate 40,123,601 of NC_137929.1, read as the reverse complement.
TCCCTAGTAACTAGTTACTTTGAAAGTAACGAGTAACTTGAAGTAACTTAGTTACTTTTGAGAGAAGTAACTAGTAATGTAGCTAAGTTACTATTTTAAAGTAACTTACCCAACACTGGTATTTAATGAGTGATACAACAGACATTTTGACAGCTGATGGTCTTCTTCTATGGTCTGTTTGTAAATATAGGCCTATGAATCTCACAAAAATTCGAGCATCAGTGTACGCATTCAATGCACTGTAGGGATATTTGATTACAACAGCAGAATGTGTTATTTGTTGTTAAGTTTAGCAGAGTTTTTTTTTTTTTTTTACATTCAAATCTGGTAAGTACGCCTCTTAACAGGAACATATACATACATTTTATATCCAGGGTGTTATTGAAAGAGTAAATTAAGTCTTATGTCACACAAAGATGTATTGTGCATAATTATATGCATATTAGGGCTGCTCGATTATGGCAAAAATGATAATCACGATTATTTTCACTGAAATTGAGATCTCGATTATTTGACGATATTTATTTAACCCTTTAAGACCTACTATAGAACCAAGTCCGCCAGAGCTTATATTATTTTTTTACATGTGTTGTAGTGCCATTTGTGGGAGCATTTCAAGTTGCTATACAACTGTTGTAGCCCATATTTTAATAATATGTATGCATTAAGTCCATAGTAACTACATAAATTGCAAAAAAGTGCAATAAACTACAAAAAAATTGAAAATCGTTTTTGTTTTTTTTACATATATTTCTACTTGGAGAAATTTAAGAGGTTTATCCCTCAAAACTTTAAATACAAAAAAGTTGCAAAGAATAGTTTACAACAACAGGAAATTTATTTTGAGTGTCTTCATAGTTTTATTTTGGAGATACAGCAATTTTTATATACTGCAGGAAAAACAAAAAAACAATCCTATGATGCAAATTTGCAAAGAAAACAGCATCAAAATAAACTATTTCCAGCTGTGCAATTCGAGTTCCAAGCATCCCAGCAACTATTCAGAAAAGTCAAACATGACCAGTATAGGCCTACAAGTAAAAAAACTACATTTTCCGCAAAATGACGTCACTTCCTGTTTCGGGCAGGAAATGGCGGACATGCGATAGTTCGCGCTGACGTCTGTTTCACTGTGGGAAGTGTTATGAACAGCTGATCAGATCGGCAAAGCGTGTTTCTGGAATATTATGTTTTTGTTCCTGCAAGCGCTTTTTATGCAGCTTTTGCAAAGCTTTATGTGGAAGGAAACCGTGACCGAGGACAAGCTGATGGCATCAGATGTAAGTACAACTCCTCCGGTTTCATATGCAAAAAAAATTATTGCGCTAGCTTACACGGTTCAGGTTCTACAGGGATTCAAAAATAGTTACACAAAACGGAGCGTGCTGCTCTGACCGGCTTTAAAGGGTTAACAATAACAATGTATTGAATAATGACTTTAAAAAATAATATAAAATATTGTGCAACACCACTGAAGTTTTTTTTACCTCTCTTTTCAACCAACGGCAGTCACTCTCCTCTCCAAATAACTTCTGCTTAGCTTTCCGAGCTTCCCTCGGGTCCTCTTAATCAGCGGTGTCCAACCTTTTTTGCGCCACGGACCGGTTTATGCCCGACAATATTTTCACGGACCGGCCTCTAAGGTGTCGCGGATAAATGAGGGAGGGGCTAATAATCGGCTCAGTCATTTTTAATGATCGTTGAAAGCCCAGATCGTAATCGTGATTAAAATTCGATTAATTGAGCAGCCCTAATGCATATACATATTTAAATTTTCCACAGTTGACTGGATTTTCCTGTAGAGTTAAAAGACCCTGTACAGTTCATGAAATGACGGATAAATGAAACCTAAAAGCTTCCACCAGAGTGGTAGGGGGAGAAAAGTATGTAAAAAAGAGAAACAACATGAAATTAAGAGTTGATTTTCAGATAGACTTTCAAAATATTTACAATGGGCCGTACTGCACCAACAAAAGTACAAACAATGCTATTACTACTACTACTACCACTGCCCGTCACCCCGCCTAGGGTATGGGCCGCCAAACAAACATTGCACTTGCATGAATGTGTAAAAATGTAGTTCGGAAGCACTCAGTTTAAAGAAAATGTGTGATTGACTGAATGTGGCACTTTGAGTAATCTGGGAGAACAAAAAAGCGCTATAAAAGAATCAGTCCATTCACTGTCTGAACAGAGTTTCGGCATGTTACTTTTGCACTGTTTTGCATGTTCTGGCACATGTTGTTATTACATGGCTTGATTAAGGTACACATTAGTCTGACATCTGGGGCCAGAGCTGAAAGTGTTCTGGGCCAGCACAGGGCCAGCAGTGTGTCTACAACTGGCTGCACACAACTTACACATGGCCCACATACCGCAAAGAATGATGGCCCTTCGGTGGCCCAGATCAGGTTTGCCAGAGATGATCCACATATGGGCCAGCACAGGGCCACCAGTGTGTCTGCAACTGGCCTTGTGCTGACCAGTGTTGGGTGTAATGCGTTACTAAGTAACACGTTACTGTAATTAAATTACTTTTCAACTGAAAAAGTAGAGTAACTAATTACTGTTCATTTTTAGGTATTTTAATTACAGTTACTTACAATGTACTTGCGTTACATTGTAAAATACTTAAACTCACTGAATATCATTATTTAATTTCAATAATTTATCTTCTAAAGGTAAAAGTAAACTCTGCCGCTTTAACATCGCTGTAGTGCAGCTGCACGTCATTTTGCGCCAGTTTGCCGCCATTTTATGAAATGGACATATTCCCGTCTCTTCACTTTTCTGAAACAAGCAGACAAGAATATTACAGTAATATGTAAGCTATGTCCTGGGGAGAAAAATCTATCGGCTGCTGTTAATAGCACGAGTAATCTGCTGAAGCGCCTGACACGAAAGCATAGACGAACACTTCTGAGTGATTCTTGTTCATCATCCATGGATAACACCGTGGCAACTCCTGATTTTATGTCAGCAGTACAGAAAGAGTCTGAAGGTGAGCTTAAAAAATGATTGCAGGCTACATTGTGGAAGAGATGCTACCGCTGCTTACTGTCTTTAAAAAAAAAAGATAAATTTCTATTGTTTGCCCACTCAAGGTTTATAGGGATTTTAAGAAGTATGTAGTTAAATTACTTATTTAGTAATTAAGTTAATTTTCTGACACAGTAATTAGATAAGTATTTTAAATACAATATTGACTAAATAATTAGTAATTAGTAATTAATTACTTTTTTAAAGTAACTTACCCAACACTGGTGCTGACCCATGTGTGGGCCACATCTGGCAAACCAGATCTGGGCCAGCAAAGGGCATTCTTTGCGGTATGTGAGCCATGTGTAAGCACATTGTGTGGGCCAGGTCCGGGCCATACCATTTTGCTATGTGGTAGTAGCACCCACAACCAAATCAACCACAACATCTTGTTAGTGTAGCACACTCCATTGTTTTCTTTGGCAATTACTCTAAATTTTTTATGTATTATGTATTTATTGTGTATTTAGGGCAATGTCTTACAGAGGTTCGACACTCTGGCCTATGTGATGACTCATATGATCAATAATGTGTCAATAACACTAGGACCATCTCTAAAGAGACACCTACTCTAAGGCTTAAATACCTACAACTCTGTCAGTTGTTTTGGAACTCAAGAAGCCACTTGAGGCTTCTCTTTGAGCACTCAACACAACCTTGCAAGTCAGTAAGGGGAAAAATGCATCCAAAAATATCAGTGACAATTCATTCATTTATTTTTGCACAAGACAAAGAAATATGTGTGACAGAACATAGTTCATTTTCTTATTGAAAAATATAATTATTTAAAAGTAGAACGTAGCTTAATTACTCTGGAAAAACAGGTTTCGTGATTTGGTAGAAATACTAGAGTACAGAGTTGATTTTAAATGAATTATTACTTTATTAAACATAATTGTTTAAATAAAGAAATCATTTCTTGAGTTTACAAAAAAGACAAAACAGAGAGAAAAAATGATTCTGATTACAGAGCAGCATGAAAATAATGGATATTTTGGGTAGTTTTGTAAAATCTCCTTTTTGAAACAAGGAATTATAAAACCCGTCATGTTGTATCACAGATTCTGTGTTTCTGATTCATGTGCCATATTGGACATAGCCCTTATCTATGGTGTGATTACATGATAACAAGAATAATAACAAGCAACAGGAACAAAAATGATAAGAGGAGGGTCCCAGCAAATGGTGCTTTGAGAAAAAACCATGACAAAAGCAACGAGTAGAAAACGAGCACCAGTAATACCACTCCAAGATGTTGTTTTATCAACTCTATCACATATCTTATTTTTTGTATTAGCCATGCTATGCCTACTGCTCCTCCAGTGACTACAGCTGCTGCTGCCACATATCCTGCTGCTGTGCCTCCAGCCCCTGCTGTACCAGCACTTGCACCTGCTCCTGTTGCTTCTACTGCTCCTGCTGCACCTCCAGTCCCGGCTGCACCTCCAGCTCCTGCTGTACCAGCACTTGCACCTGCTCCTGTTCCAGGAGCTACACCACCTCCTATAGCTGTTGATACTGCTCCAGCAGCTACACCACCTCCTATAGCTGTTGATACTGCTCCAGCAGCTACACCACCTCCTATAGCTGTTGATAATGCTCCAGCAGCTGCACCACTTGCACTTGTTTTTCTTTCTTGTGCTTCTTCTTTTGCTACTTTCCCTTCATTTTTTCTTTCTTCTTTTTCTTTTGTTATTTCTCCATTTTCTTCTGTTGTCATTTCTGTCTGTTCATCATTCATTTTTTCTAATGTGACATGCTCTTCAGTTTTTCTTCCTCCTCCTTCTTCTTCTTCTTCTTCCTCTTCTTCATCTCCTTGTTTTGTCACTTCTGTTTGTTCATCATTCGTTTTTTCTGATGTGACATGCTTTTCATTTTTTCTTCCTCCTCCTTCTTCTTTTGTCATTTCTTTCTGTCCATTGTTAGTTCTTTTTGATGTAGCTTTTCCTTCTACATTTTCTCCTTCTTTTTCATCTGTTTCAGTGCCATCTTTCTCAATTGCATTTGTTGATCCTGGAGTTAAAACTACAACAGCTGACCCAGAGAAAGCCTTTGCCATGGATTCTGCTCCAACGCCTGTAAGTTTGATCATTTCATTCTTAGAGACACTGCTGTTAGCCTTATTACGGGTGTCTACTTGTGGCAACATCTTGCTGGTGTAGCACACTCCCTTGTTTTCTTTAACTACCTGGCCTACTGTGTTTAGTAGGTCTGTCACTTTAAACTGGCTGCTGTCACCCTGTCCGTTGTATTTATTAATGATGTGGTATCGGGTCTTGCACTTCTTCACCAGATCACTCAGATATTTATTCTGATCTATGAACTGTTTGATCTTCATTTCATCTGAGTCTGGGCCATCCTGAGTAAAGACAACTGAGGCATATTTGAAAACTTCCTCTGAGAAATACTGGCTTATTTTCTCAATAACAGCCTTCTGCTTTTGCTGCTCTGTGGATTTCTCCACTTTGAGCACAATGAGAAAAGCATGAGGCCCTGGAGTGCACTCAGTGATACACCTCAGTATTTCAGGCTTCAGCTCCTCCTCTGATCTACCTGGGCCAGAGAAATCAGGAGTGTTGATCAGGGTAATTCTTCTTCCATGGAGAGATTTGGACTCAGTTTGACATTCAGTGTTGTTAACCTTGAACATGTCTTGTCCAAACATGGCGTTTGCTAGGCTGCTTTTCCCAGCTTCACTGTTTCCCAGTAGGACAATCCTGTATAATTTTTCCACTGGAAACAAGTGAAGACAGAAAATTAATAGAGCATTTGAGTACTCGTATGTTGTAATTTTGAACTCAAAGATTAAACATCAAAAATATACATAAATGTGTCTGTTGTTAAGCCATCACTCATTAGAGAATAATTGTTTGTTAACTAGAGGTTTGTGCTAAAAAAATAAATAAATAAAAAAAAGATGTGACTGTGTACACTGACAAAGGAAAGAGGAAGAAAATAGGAAGCAATCAAGGATGAAATGAAATAGACATTTTAATACACTCTCCCAGACTCAAAAAAGAAAAGAAACATAGGGCCAGGAGAGCAGTCAGTGATGATGATTTCCTCAGAGACACAACTGAGTCAAACTCATGTCTCCTCAAGCATGTTGTTACCTTTGATGTACTTTTGAGCCCCAGCTGCTTTTCCTTCCATGACAATCATAGTTGGTGGCACTAAAATGGCAAAACGAGGGAAAATAACACATTAGACAATTCAGTTTTTGTAGAGTTGTTTATTCATATTTCTGTTAAAAAAAAAAAGTACTTATGAGCTCAAGTCATTTGCTACATTGCATAGAGAGAAATAAGGTGCTTTGGAAAAATGATATTAGATGAAATGACACAAATGTAGCATTTATTTGTTTAGTTATTCAGGATACCTGTCATGTCATCTTTCTGTGCTTCTCGTGGTGTTACCACTTTAGCGCTTACGTTTTCCTGCAAACCTGCTACATTTTGACAGAAAGCTTCTGTCAGAGATCCAGCTGCAGGGCCTGTTAATTTGATCCATACATGCTTAGAGATGCTTTCCCTGATTTTAGCAGAGGGATGGAGCAATCCAGAGTATTCTAGAAGAGATAAATTGCAGTGTTTAATTAATGGTGTACATTTATGTAGCTGGAAAATCCATTATCACTCATTTATGCTTTTGCTGAAACAATTGCACATATTTGTAAAATTCTTAAATCACCAGAAGAAGTTAAAAACATCCACAAAATAATGACGGCATAGGAGAAACATGACATTGCATTCTGTTCAGCCGCAATAAGAATCAAAGTAACATATCTGCCTTCATGCAGCATGTCGAGTTTGTTTGGCAAAGCATGATCACGAGCTCCAGAATCAAAGATACTTTTAAAAAACTTTTTCTAACCCCAATCATTCATGTTCATATGATGTAACTTTTTAACACTAACTTTACAAGAACATTTTTAAACTACCTCTTTAGACATTCTAGAGCTGCATTTATTTCAGTTGTACAATCTATAACTTTAATCCAAACTGTAACTCACTGTGAGGAATGTGTTTTGGCTGAAAATGTACATTTTAAATGTATGCATGAGATGGGCTATGTATGTGTTCTGTACATTTGTTTTCAGCTCCAAATATGTGTAAGTGTCATTGTCATGCATTACTAAACTCTCTTGAATTTTCACACAGGTCAAAAGGTCTTCCAGTGTTCTGACAAACCTTCCTACTTTGGCAAAACGTCCTACGGTAAGTAGTTTATGCACATTTCTGCTGTCACAGAGTAATTCCAGCACAGCTTTAAGTAGGTGTGACGGTTTGCCACGTAACTTTGCCCATCAGAATATGCTTGTAGCTCATATTCATAAAGCCAGGACGGTTTGCCACTTCATTTTACCTGTTAAAGTATGCTTGTAGGTAACATTCACAAAGGTAGGATGATTTGCCACTTAATTTTACCCGTCAGAGTATGCTTCAAGCTCATATTCACAAAGGTAGGATGGTTCGCCATTGAATTTTAGCTATTGAAGTATGCTTCTAGCTCAGAAGGTAGGACGATTTGCCACTTAATTTAGCTGTTAAAGTATGCTTGTAGGTCACACTCACAAAGGCAGGCACTTAATTTTACCAGTCAAGAGTATTTTTCTAGCTAATATTCACAAGGGTATGACGGCTCGCTACTTAATTTCGTGTTGTGCGCATGTGCAGAAACAACAGGTAGGATGGTTTGTCAGGTAGGATGGATTCCCAGAACACCGGGACCTTCAGGTGAAAATGGGAAGACCGTAAGCAACAGCTCTGCTCTACTAATGTTTGGTTTTGGCTCCATCTAGTGGTTCCTGAAATATAATGCAATGTTATGTCATCAAGTTTTGTTCTTGTTGGTTTCACTTTTGATTTCTTGGTCTCTTTGATCCTGCATTCACTGCACGGCCTTTTAGGTGAACTGACAAAAAACGAGCTAATTTGATTTGTTTGTTTGTTTTTTATTCCATTATAAAAAGCTAGAAAATGCCATTCAAATCAAAGGTATTTAATGCAGTCTGGCTGACAGATTAACACGATGAGTCATGTGTCATAAAAAAAATCAAAAGTGCCAGCAGGCTACGTGCTTGGTTTGGTTCGACATTTCTGTGATTGTGATTTCATCACAATAGTCTCAAAGCACCAACCAAGTGTCGTTTCCTTCGATTATTTATTAGGCTTATCAAAATGCACGTTGTTGTTGTGACTGCAGAATATTAGAGTTAAAATAACTTACCAGGCATGCTTGCAGAAAATCAGCGAAGAGCAGAGCTTGACATCCGTTGCTTGTCTCCTCTGGGTTTACTTTCACTTGCTGTTTGAAACGTTGGCATGGAGAGAGCTGAGGGTTTCGGTTTGAGTGGAAATAAAAAGTGCAGCTGAATGTTTGTTTTCATTTGCTGAATTCTGCATTTGCAGAACATCTTAACACAGATGTGAGGTTTACCCTTCTATAGAACAGATAAGATAAATGTTCCATTGGTCCTGCTATGAGCCCCTATATGTTATTATGTTATTATAGCATCCCACATAGCAAGCAGGTCTGGCCCAGATCTGGTATCAAGCCGCCACTGCTGGCTGACTTCTGGCATGGTAAGACGCATGCCATCCAGATATGGGCCAGACCTGGTATAGACTGCACTGTCTGTGTCATGGCATGCCACATCTGGCCCGATTGTGGTTCGGTTTATGTGGCCCAGGCTCATAGGAAACAGGTCTGGCCAGGATCTGGCATCAAGCTGGCACTTCTGACTGACTGGTGTCATGGCAGGGTGTATGTCAACCAGATGTGGGCCAGGTCTGGCAATGGTGGCACTATTTATGTTCATATTTTAGTTGGAACCCCAAAGTGCAATGTTAATATACTATACTGCTATGGTAGCCAACGTTACAAATTCAGTTATGACAGGTTTGTGAGTGTACACTTTATCCAAAACCTAGTGAGGGTTTACACATGTTTACCACCGGGTGGCTGTAGCTCAAGTGGCAGAGCTGGTCACCTACTGATCGGAAGGTGAGTGGTTTGACTCCTGGCTCCTCCAATCTGCATGTCAAGAGTGTGAATGTGTATGAATGTAATTAGGAAACACATAAAGTGTGTGATTGGGTGAATATGGCATGTTATGCAGAGTGTTTTGAGTAATAAGGGGGAAAGGAAAAGAATCAGTTAATTCACTGTCTGAACAGAGGTTTGTCATGTTACTTTTGCACTATTTATCTTCCTGCACATGTTGTTATTACATGGCTTGATTAAGGTACACATTTGGCTGACATCTGGGCCAGCACAGAGCCAGCTGTATGTCTGCAACTGGCCCTGTGCTGGCTCATGTCTACCTCTGGCAAACCTGATCTGGGCCGCCAAAGGGCCATCATTCTTTGCGGTATGTGGGCCATGTGTAAGCACATTATGTGGGCCAGATCTGGGCCATACCTGTCATGGTCTCCATGCCTGCCCGGCCGGCACCACAAGGCTACGTGTGCTGTTTTGGTTCTCTCTCTCTCTCTCTCTCTCTCTGCCTGGGCGGAGCTCACTGTGGGCTCCCGCCCTTGGCCCACACACCTGACAACAATCACCTGTCATCACCGGGAGCACTATTTGAGGCTGGAACACAGATCCTCTCGTCGCTGGATGATTGTACTACTGACGTTAGTGTTTCTCGCAGCTCCTGTGAACTCGTGCTTAGTAATTTGTGATTTGTTTGTTTTTTGGAGACGTCTAACCGCTCTGCGCCTGAGTTCCTACAACCAGATTGTGACAATACCAATTTTGCTACGTGGGATGTTGCTATGACATGAAGTGGATGATGTAAATGTATAATGTTGCATTCTTTTCTTTTTGTGCCCTTGCCACGTAATGTGTAATTTAGGTAGAAAGTACAGTATATAGCTACACATGACTGGTTGCAGGTAAGACACATGTTTTGTGCAGAAACATGCTGAATATTAAAGGATAGAAGAAGCATGTGTCTAATATTAAGTCAGATTTTACGTTTTCATGTTAATATTAGTTTTATTCACCTTGCTACTACATCATTAATTTCAGAAAACCAAAAAAAGAAACTATAATCAACTATGAAATAACACAAACATACAAATGTTAAAATGGGTAAATTCCTCTTTTCTAAGTGTCTGTATCCCTAAAGGCTTAATCACATTTACACCAGTTTGGACTTTATTCTTTGCACTTTTTTCTGTGATGTTTCTGCTGCATTACATCCTGTAAAGCCACCTTGAAGTGTTAACCTTTTCTGATCTTCCTTTTATTAAAATAATTTACATTTTTAATAGTTCTCTCCCAGTGTCACAATAGTGGCACGTTTTTGTAGTGCCTGTCAAAATGTCCCCAAAGGCACAAAAACCTAAATCGTCTGATCCCTGCTTCTACATAATTCAATAATTAGGGCCCGAGCACTGATAGTGCGAAGGCCCTATTGTAATTGCTCTGTTTATTATTATTATTATTATTATTATTAGGGCCCGAGCACTGACAGTGCGAAGGCCCTATTGTAATTGCTCTGTTTATTATTATTAGGGCCCGAGCACTGACAGTGCGAAGGCCCTATTGTAATTGCTCTGTTTATTATTATTATTATTATTATTTCGGCAAATGAATTGGCCGTTTGAGGGCCTAAACATGCTCGAAAACTCATGAAATTTTGCACACATGCCAGGTCTGGTGAAAAATTTTGTATTTTAATGGTTTTACATATGAGCACTGGGAAATGGCTCTACAGCGCCACCTATGCCTTGTTAAATGCAGCCCTACGACCACATCGTTTCAGCTACATGTATGAAATTTGGCACACATGTGTATCATGCCGAGTCGAACAAAAAAGTCTGTGGGCCCATTGATGCAAACCCAACAGGAAGTCCGCCATTTGGAAGAGAAGGTGACATTTTGGCTCTAATTTTGCCATTTCCATGCCTCGAACTTTTGCGAACTCCTCCTTGGGATTTGGTTGTATAAGCTTCATCTTTGGTCAGTGTCAACTACACACCTGGGCCATGTTAAATTGCGGAGCTTTTGAGTTTTCACAATACTATGAGGCCGTGGCGCCATGGCGAATTTCGATGACTCGCCATGAAAATCTTATTGCCTCTCATTTTGTCATACATTTTCTGACCTTGACCAAAGTGAACACATATGATAAGGCTCCACCCCTGAACATATTTCAACTGCCATATTTGACACCAGGGACAGCGCCACCTAGTGGGAACAGGAAATGTCATGTTTTACACTTTGGGGTACAGTATTGTGATGGGTGACACCTGCAGCCTCAAATTTCTCCAGGAAAGCCTTAAGGAGTTGGTCTTGGGTTACAGTGAAAACTGTGACTTTTCGCAAAAGGGTGTGACCCCAGCAGCATGGCGAACTTTAATGTCACGCCATGAAGAAACAAATTAGTATAACTCAATGAAATCCAGTCTGTTCAGTACCAGACTTTACAGGCATGATGTCAGACCTGCCCTGAACAGATTGATGTGCCCATTGTCGGGAATACGTACAGCGCCACCTAGTGGCAACAGGAAATGTCATGGCTTTAATTTTGTTGTACTGATTTTCACAGGTTCATCGTGGCCACCTCAAAAGCGGTGAATATCAACATCAGTCCCTCGTGATGCTTCAGTGCAAAAATTGTGACTTTAAACTGAACGGCGCACCCTGGTGGCAACGCGGTCCACCATGAAAGATGAAGTGGCTTTTGAGGGGCTTGGAAAGTATATAGAGGCTTTAAATTTAGCACACCCCTCCAAATGGATGAAGGCTTTGTTGTCATGTGATCATTTTTATTGAATAGCGCGAAATGGCTCCACAGCGCCCCCTACAAAATTTCAAAACCACAGCCCCAGCTCTGTGTTTTATGTATGAGTCTGAAACCTGGTAAGCTTATAGGAGATATCAAGATGTACAAAAAAGTCTCTTGGAGCAATATCCAAAATCCAACAGGAAGTCAGCCATTTTAAAATTAATGTGCAATTTTGGCGACATTTTCCCCTCTTTTCAGGCTTCATACTTTGACGAACTCCTCCAAGGGATTTCATCATATTGAACCATTCTCCAGTGTGTGGAATCTAAAGACCTTTGTGATGTTAAATTGCGAAGCTTTTTACGTTCAAGGAAACGGGGTGGTCATGGCGGCACGTGGAGTTTCAATCACTCGCCAAAAAGCAGTAATCTGCTGTCACTCAAAGACACAAAGTCCAATCTCTCCCAAAGGTCGCAGGCGTGATGAGACTCGAGCTCGGAAATGTTTGTTATGCCATTTGTGCATAAGGGTTAGAGCGCCACCTAGTGGAACGACTAACAAATCATGAATGAATGAGTTGAAATGTTAGCTGGTGGTTAAATGCATGAATTCCATCAATGTGACATCACATCGGATGTGCTGGTTTTAGGTGTTGGGCGTGGCTCGACACGCCGGGGGTGCGAGGGCCCTCATAACGCTGCTTGCAGCTTTAATTATTATTATTATTATTATTTCGGCAAATGAATTGGCCGTTTGAGGGCCTAAACATGCTCGAAAACTCATGAAATTTTGCACACGCGTCAGGTCTGGTGAAAATTTACGTATTTTAATGTTCTCAGACATGGCCAGGGAAAATTAGCTCAGTAGCGCCACCTAGAAAAATGAAAAACGCGAGCCCCCGATATGGGTATGACCTACATGTTTGAAAGTCGGTACACCTATATAACGTTCAGAGTCGAACAAAAAAGTCTATTATGGCAATGTCCTAAACCCAACAGGAAGTCCGCCATTTTGGATTGAAGGTGACATTTTGGCTCTGATTTTACCGTTTCCATGCCTCGAACTTTAACGAACTCCTCCTTGGGGTTTCATTTCATAACCTTCAAATTTGGACAGTGTCAACTACACCCTTGTGCCATGTTAAATTGCGGAGCTTTTGAGTTTTCACAATACTATGAGGCCGTGGCGCCATGGCGAATTTCGATGACTCGCCATGAAAATCTTATTGCCTCTCATTCTGTCATACATGTTCCAATCTGGACCAACGAGCACACATATGATAAGGCTCCACCCCTGAACATATTTCAACTGCCATATTTGACATCAAGGACAGCGCCACCTAGTGGGAACAGGAAATGTCATGTTTTACACTTTGGGGTACAGTATAGTGAAGGGTGACATCTGCTGCCTCAAATTTCTCCAGGAAAACCTTAAGGAGTTGGTCTTGGGTTACAGTGAAAACTGTGAGTTTTCGCGAAAGGGTGTGACCCCAGCAGCATGGCGAACTTTGATGTCACGCCATGAAGAAACAAATTAGTATAACTCAATGAAATCCAGTCTGATCAGTACCAGACTTTACAGGCATGATGTCAGACCCGCCCTGAACAGATTGATGTGCCCATTGTCGGAAATACGGACAGCGCCACCTAGTGGCAACAGGAAATTTCATGGCTTTAATTTTGTTGTACTGATTTTCACAGGTTCATCTTGGCCACCTCAAAAGCGGTGAATATCACCATCAGTCCCTCGTGATGCTTCAGTGCAAAAATTGTGACTTTAAACTGAACGGCGCACCCTGGTGGCAACGCTGTTCAACATGAAAGATGAAGTGGCTTTTGAGGGTCTTGGCAAGTTTATAGAGGCTTGAAATTTGGCACACACCTCCAAATGGATGAAGGCTTTGTTGTTATGTGATCATTTTCATTGAATAGCGCGAAATTGCTCCACAGCGCCCCCTACAAAATTTCAAAACCACAGCCCCTGCTCTGTGTTCTATGTATGATTCTGAAACCTGGTAAGCTTATAGGAGATATCAAGATGTACAAAAAAGTCTCTTGGTGCAATATCCCAAATCCAACAGGAAGTCAGCCATTTTAATATTAATGTGTAATTTTGGCAACATTTTCCCCTCTTTCCAGGCACCGTTCTTTGACGAACTCCTCCAAGGGATTTCATCATATTGAACCATTCTCCAGTGTGTGGAATCTAAAGACCTTTGTGATGTTAAATTGCGAAGCTTTTTACGTTCAGTGAAACGGGGTGGTTATGGTGGCACTTAGAGTTTGAATCACTCGCCAAAAAGCAGTAATCTGCTGTCACTCAAAAACACAATGTCCAATCTCTCCCAAACGTCTCAGGTGTGATGAGACTCGAGCTCGGAAGTGTTTGTTATGCCATTTGTACATAATGGTTAGAGCGCCACCTAGTGGAACGACTAACTAATCATGAATGAATGAGTTGAAATGTTAGCTGGTGGTTAAATGCATGAATTCCATCAATGTGACATCAGATCGGAGGTGCTGGTTTTAGGTGTTGGGCGTGGCTCGACGCGCCGGGGGTGCGAGGGCCCTCGTAACGCTGCTTGCAGCTTTAATTATTATTATTATTATTATTATTATTAGGGCCCGAGCACTGACAGTGCGAAGGCCCTATTGTAATTGCTCTGTTTATTATTATTATTATTAGGGCCCGAGCACTGACAGTGCGAAGGCCCTATTGTAATTGCTCCGTTTATTAGGGCCCGAGCACCGAGAGTGCGAAGGCCCTATTGTATCTGCTCCGTTTCTTATTATTATTATTAGGGCCCGAGCACTGAGAGTGCGAAGGCCCTATTGTATCTGCTCCGTTTCTTATTAGGGCCCGAGCACTGACAGTGCGAAGGCCCTATTGTAATTGCTCTGTTTATTATTATTATTAGGGCCCGAGCACTGACAGTGCGAAGGCCCTATTGTAATTGCTCTGTTTATTATTATTATTATTATTAGGGCCCGAGCACTGACAGTGCGAAGGCCCTATTGTAATTGCTCTGTTTATTATTATTATTATTATTATTATTATTATTTCGGCAAATGAATTGGCCGTTTGAGGGCCTAAACATGCTCGAAAACTCATGAAATTTTGCACACGCGTCAGGTCTGGTGAAAATTTACGTATTTTAATGTTCTCAGACATGGCCAGGGAAAATTAGCTCAGTAGCGCCACCTAGAAAAATGAAAAACGCGAGCCCCCGATATGGGTATGACCTACATGTTTGAAAGTCGGTACACCTATATAACGTTCAGAGTCGAACAAAAAAGTCTATTATGGCAATGTCCTAAACCCAACAGGAAGTCCGCCATTTTGGATTGAAGGTGACATTTTGGCTCTGATTTTACCGTTTCCATGCCTCGAACTTTAACGAACTCCTCCTTGGGGTTTCATTTCATAACCTTCAAATTTGGACAGTGTCAACTACACCCTTGTGCCATGTTAAATTGCGGAGCTTTTGAGTTTTCACAATACTATGAGGCCGTGGCGCCATGGCGAATTTCGATGACTCGCCATGAAAATCTTATTGCCTCTCATTCTGTCATACATGTTCCAATCTGGACCAACGAGCACACATATGATAAGGCTCCACCCCTGAACATATTTCAACTGCCATATTTGACATCAAGGACAGCGCCACCTAGTGGGAACAGGAAATGTCATGTTTTACACTTTGGGGTACAGTATAGTGAAGGGTGACATCTGCTGCCTCAAATTTCTCCAGGAAAACCTTAAGGAGTTGGTCTTGGGTTACAGTGAAAACTGTGAGTTTTCGCGAAAGGGTGTGACCCCAGCAGCATGGCGAACTTTGATGTCACGCCATGAAGAAACAAATTAGTATAACTCAATGAAATCCAGTCTGATCAGTACCAGACTTTACAGGCATGATGTCAGACCCGCCCTGAACAGATTGATGTGCCCATTGTCGGAAATACGGACAGCGCCACCTAGTGGCAACAGGAAATTTCATGGCTTTAATTTTGTTGTACTGATTTTCACAGGTTCATCTTGGCCACCTCAAAAGCGGTGAATATCACCATCAGTCCCTCGTGATGCTTCAGTGCAAAAATTGTGACTTTAAACTGAACGGCGCACCCTGGTGGCAACGCTGTTCAACATGAAAGATGAAGTGGCTTTTGAGGGTCTTGGCAAGTTTATAGAGGCTTGAAATTTGGCACACACCTCCAAATGGATGAAGGCTTTGTTGTTATGTGATCATTTTCATTGAATAGCGCGAAATTGCTCCACAGCGCCCCCTACAAAATTTCAAAACCACAGCCCCTGCTCTGTGTTCTATGTATGATTCTGAAACCTGGTAAGCTTATAGGAGATATCAAGATGTACAAAAAAGTCTCTTGGTGCAATATCCCAAATCCAACAGGAAGTCAGCCATTTTAATATTAATGTGTAATTTTGGCAACATTTTCCCCTCTTTCCAGGCACCGTTCTTTGACGAACTCCTCCAAGGGATTTCATCATATTGAACCATTCTCCAGTGTGTGGAATCTAAAGACCTTTGTGATGTTAAATTGCGAAGCTTTTTACGTTCAGTGAAACGGGGTGGTTATGGTGGCACTTAGAGTTTGAATCACTCGCCAAAAAGCAGTAATCTGCTGTCACTCAAAAACACAATGTCCAATCTCTCCCAAACGTCTCAGGTGTGATGAGACTCGAGCTCGGAAGTGTTTGTTATGCCATTTGTACATAATGGTTAGAGCGCCACCTAGTGGAACGACTAACTAATCATGAATGAATGAGTTGAAATGTTAGCTGGTGGTTAAATGCATGAATTCCATCAATGTGACATCAGATCGGAGGTGCTGGTTTTAGGTGTTGGGCGTGGCTCGACGCGCCGGGGGTGCGAGGGCCCTCGTAACGCTGCTTGCAGCTTTAATTATTATTATTATTATTATTATTATTAGGGCCCGAGCACTGACAGTGCGAAGGCCCTATTGTAATTGCTCTGTTTATTATTATTATTATTAGGGCCCGAGCACTGACAGTGCGAAGGCCCTATTGTAATTGCTCCGTTTATTAGGGCCCGAGCACCGAGAGTGCGAAGGCCCTATTGTATCTGCTCCGTTTCTTATTATTATTATTAGGGCCCGAGCACTGAGAGTGCGAAGGCCCTATTGTATCTGCTCCGTTTCTTATTAGGGCCCGAGCACTGACAGTGCGAAGGCCCTATTGTAATTGCTCTGTTTATTATTATTATTAGGGCCCGAGCACTGACAGTGCGAAGGCCCTATTGTAATTGCTCTGTTTATTATTATTATTATTATTAGGGCCCGAGCACTGACAGTGCGAAGGCCCTATTGTAATTGCTCTGTTTATTATTATTATTATTATTATTATTATTATTTCGGCAAATGAATTGGCCGTTTGAGGGCCTAAACATGCTCGAAAACTCATGAAATTTTGCACACGCGTCAGGTCTGGTGAAAATTTACGTATTTTAATGTTCTCAGACATGGCCAGGGAAAATTAGCTCAGTAGCGCCACCTAGAAAAATGAAAAACGCGAGCCCCCGGTATGGGTATGACCTATAAGTTTGAAAGTCGGTACACCTATATAACGTTCAGAGTCGAACAAAAAAGTCTATTATGGCAATGTCCTAAACCCAACAGGAAGTCCGCCATTTTGGAGTGAAGGTGACATTTTGGCTCTGATTTTACCGTTTCCATGCCTTGTACTTTAACGAACTCCTCCTTGGGATTTGGTCCTATAAACTTCAAATTTGGACAGTGTCAACTATACCCTTGGGCCATGTTAAATTGCGGAGCTTTTGAGTTTTCACAATACTATGAGGCCGTGGCGCCATGGCGAATTTCGATGACTCGCCATGAAAATCTTATTGCCTCTCATTTTGTCATACATTTTCTGACCTTGACCAAAGTGAACACATATGATAAGGCTCCACCCCTGAACATATTTCAACTGCCATATTTGACATCAAGGACAGCGCCACCTAGTGGGAACAGGAAATGTCATGTTTTACACTTTGGGGTACAGTATAGTGATGGGTGACATCTGCAGCCTCAAATTTCTCCAGGAAAGCCTTAAGGAGTTGGTCTTGGGTTACAGTGAAAACTGTGACTTTTTGCAAAAGGGTGTGACCCCAGCAGCATGGCGAACTTTGATGTCACGCCATGAAGAAAGAAATTAGTATAACTCAATGAAATCCAGTCTGATCAGTACCAGACTTTACAGGCATGATGTCAGACCCACCCTGAACAGATTGATGTGCCCATTGTCGGAAATACGGACAGCGCCACCTAGTGGCAACAGGAAATGTCATGGCTTTAATTTTGTTGTACTGATTTTCACAGGTTCATCGTGGCCACCTCAAAAGCGGTGAATATCAACATCAGTCCCTCGTGATGCTTCAGTGCAAAAATTGTGACTTTACACTGAACGGCGCACCCTGGTGGCAACGCGGTTCACCATGAAAGATGAAGTGGCTTTTGAGGGACTTGGAAAGTTTATAGAGGCTTGAAATTTGGCACACACCTCCAAATGGATTTGGGCTTTGTTGTCATGTGATCATTTTCATTGAATAGCTCGAAATTGCTCCACAGCGCCCCCTACAAAATTTCAAAACAACAGCCCCTGCTCTGTGTTTCATCTATGAGTCTGAAACCTGGTAAGCTTATGGAAAATATCAAGATGTACAAAAAAGTCTCTTGGAGCAATATCCCAAATCCAACAGGAAGTCAGCCATTTTAAAATTAATGTGTAATTTTGGCGACATTTTCCCCTCTTTTCAGGCTTCATACTTTGACGAACTCCTCCAAGGGATTTCATCATATTGAACCATTCTCCAGTGTGTGGAATCTAAAGACCTTTGTGATGTTAAATTGCGAAGCTTTTTACGTTCAAGGAAACGGGGTGGTCATGGCGGCACGTGGAGTTTCAATCACTGGCCAAAAAGCAGTAATATGCTGTCACTCAAAGACACAAAGTCCAATCTCTCCCAAAGGTCGCAGGCGTGATGAGACTCGAGCTCGGAAATGTTTGTTATTCCCTTTGTCTATAATGGTTAGAGCACCACCTAGTGGGACGACTATACTCATGGTTGAACCAAATGAAATGTTAACTGGTGGTTAAATGCATGAATTCCATCAATGTGACATCAGATCGGAGGTGCTGGTTTCAGGTGTTGGGCATGGCTCGACACGCCGGGGGTGCGAGGGCCCTCATAACGCTGCTTGCAGCTTTAATTAGGGCCCGAGCACTGATAGTGCGAAGGCCCTATTGTAATTGCTCTGTTTATTATTATTATTATTATTATTATTATTATTATTTCGGCAAATGAATTGGCCGTTTGAGGGCCTAAACATGCTCGAAAACTCATGAAATTTTGCACACGCGTCAGGTCTGGTGAAAATTTACGTATTTTAATGTTCTCAGACATGGCCAGGGAAAATTAGCTCAGTAGCGCCACCTAGAAAAATGAAAAACGCGAGCCCCCGGTATGGGTATGACCTACATGTTTGAAAGTTGGTACACCTATATAACGTTCAGAGTCGAACAAAAAAGTCTATTATGGCAATGTCCTAAACCCAACAGGAAGTCAGCCATTTTGGATTGAAGGTGACATTTTGGGTCTGATTTTACCGTTTCCATGCCTTGTACTTTAACGAACTCCTCCTTGGGATTTGGTCCTATAAACTTCAAATTTGGACAGTGTCAACTACACCCTTGTGCCATGTTAAATTGCGGAGCTTTTGAGTTTTCACAATACTATGAGGCCGTGGCGCCATGGCGAATTTCGATGACTCGCCATGAAAATCTTATTGCCTCTCATTTTGTCATACATTTTCTGACCTTGACCAAAGTGAACACATATGATAAGGCTCCACCCCTGAACATATTTCAAGTGCCATATTTGACATCAAGGACAGCGCCACCTAGTGGGAACAGGAAATGTCATGTTTTACACTTTGGGGTACAGTATTGTGATGGGTGACATCTGCAGCCTCATATTTCTCCAGGAAAGCCTTAAGGAGTTGGTCTTGGGGTACAGTGAAAACTGTGGGTTTTCGCGAAAGGGTGTGACCCCAGCAGCATGGCGAACTTTGATGTCTCGCCATGAAGAAACAAATTAGTATAACTCAATGAAATCCAGTCTGATCAGTACCAGACTTTACAGGCGTGATGTCAGACCCGCCCTGAACAGATTGATGTGCCCATTGTCAGGAATATGAAGAGCGCCACCTAGTGGGAACAGGAAATGTCATGTCTTACACTTTGTTGTACTGATTTTCACAGGTTCATCGTGGCCACCTCAAAAGCGGTGAATATCAACATCAGTCCCTCGTGATGTTTCAGTGCAAAAATTGTGACTTTAAACTGAACGGCGCACCCTGGTGGCAACGCTGTTCACCATGAAAGATGAAGTGGCTTTTGAGGGTCTTGGCAAGTTTATAGAGGCTTGAAATTTGGCACACACCTCCAATGTGATGAAGGCTTTGTTGTCATGTGATCATTTTCATTGAATAGCGCGAAATGGCTCCACAGCGCCCCCTACAATATTTCAAAACATCAGCCCCAGCTCTGTGTTTTATGTATGAGTCTGAAACCTGGTAAGCTTATAGGAGATAACAAGATGTACAAAAACGTCTCTTGGAGCAATATCCCAAATCCAACAGGAAGTCAGCCATTTTAAAATTAATGTGTAATTTTGGCGACATTTTCCCCTCTTTTCAGGCTTCATACTTTGACGAACTCCTCCAAGGGATTTCATCAGATTGGACCGATCTGAAGTTTGTGGAATCTAAAGACCTTTGTGATGTTAAATTGCGAAGCTTTTTACATTCAGGGAAACGGGGTTGTCATGGCGGCACATGGAGTTTCAATCACTCGCCAAAAAGCAGTAATCTGCTGTCACTCAAAAACACAATGTCCAATCTCTCCCAAACGTCGCAGGTGTGATGAGACTCGAGCTCGGAAATGTTTGTTATGCCATTTGTCAGTAATGGTTAGAGCGCCACCTAGTGGGACGACTATAATCATGGTTCAATGAGATGAAATGTTAGCTGGTGGTTAAATGCATGAATCCATCAATGTGACATCACATCGGACGTGCTGGTTTTAGGTGTTGGGCATGGCTCGACACGCCAGGGTGCGAGGGCCCTCATAACGCTGCTTGCAGCTTTAATTATTATTATTATTATTATTCCGGCAAATGAATTGGCCGTTTGAGGGCCTAAACATGCTCGAAAACTCATGAAATTTTGCACACGCGTCAGGTCTGGTGAAAATTTACGTATTTTAATGTTCTCAGACATGGCCAGGGAAAATTAGCTCAGTAGCGCCACCTAGAAAAATGAAAAACGCGAGCCCCCGGTATGGGTATGACCTACATGTTTGAAAGTCGGAACACCTATAAAATGTTCAGAGTCGAACAAAAAAGTCTATTATGGCAATGTCCTAAACCCAACAGGAAGTCCGCCATTTTGGATTGAAGGTGACATTTTGGCTCTGATTTTACCATTTCCATGCCTCGAACTTTTGCGAACTCCTCCTTGGGGTTTGATTTCATAACCTTCATATTTGGTCAGTGTCAACTACACCCTTGTGCCATGTTAAATTGCGGAGCTTTTGAGTTTTCACAATACTATGAGGCCGTGGCGCCATGGCGAATTTCGATGACTCGCCATCAAAATCTTATTGCCTCTCATTTTGTCATACATTTTCTGACCTTGACCAAAGTGAACACATATGATAAGGCTCCACCCCTGAACATATTTCAACTGCCATATTTGACCTCAAGGACAGCGCCACCTAGTGGGAACAGGAAATGTCATGTTTTACACTTTGGGGTACAGTATAGTGATGGGTGACATCTGCAGCCTCAAATTTCTCCAGAAAAGCCTTAAGGAGTTGGTCTTGGGTTACAGTGAAAACTGTGAGTTTTCGCGAAAGGGTGTGACCCCAGCAGCATGGCGAACTTTGATGTCACGCCATGAAGAAACAAATTAGTATAACTCAATGAAATCCAGTCTGATCAGTACCAGACTTTACAGGCATGATGTCAGACCCGCCCTGAACAGATTGATGTGCCCATTGTCGGAAATACGGACAGCGCCACCTAGTGGCAACAGGAAATGTCATGGCTTTAATTTTGTTGTACTGATTTTCACAGGTTCATCGTGGCCACCTCAAAAGCGGTGAATATCACCATCAGTCCCTCGTGATGCTTCAGTGCAAAAATTGTGACTTTAAACTGAACGGCGCACCCTGGTGGCAACACGGTTCAACATGAAAGATGAAGTGGCTTTTGAGGGGCTTGGAAAGTTTATAGAGGCTTTAAATTTGGCACACACCTCCAATGTGATGAAGGCTTTGCTGTCATGTGATCATTTTCATTGAATATCCCAAAATGGCTCCACAGCGCCCCCTACAATATTTCAAAACCACAGCCCCTGCTCTGTGTTTTATGTATGAGTCTGAAACCTGGTAGGCTTATAGGAGATATCAAGATGTACAAAAAAGTCTCTTGGAGCAATATCGAAAATCCAACAGGAAGTCAGCCATTTTAAAATTAATGTGCAATTTTGGCAACATTTTCCCCTCTTTTCAGGCATCGTTCTTTGACGAACTCCTCCAAGGGATTTCATCAGATTGGACCGATCTGCAGTTTGTGGAATCTAAAGACCTTTGTGATGTTAAATTGCGAAGCTTTTTACGTCCAGGGAAACGGGGTGGTTATGGCGGCACTTAGAGTTTCAATCACTCGCCAAAAAGCAGTAATCTGCTGTCACTCAAAAACACAATGTCCAATCTCTCCCAAACGTCTCAGGTGTGATTAGACTCGAGCTCGGAAGTGTTTGTTATGCCATTTGTACATAATGGTTAGAGCGCCACCTAGTGGAACGACTAACTAATCATGAATGAATGAGTTGAAATGTTAGCTAGTGGTTAAATGCATGAATTCCATCAATGTGACATCAGATCGGAGGTGCTGGTTTTAGGTGTTGGGCGTGGCTCGACGCGCCGGGGGTGCGAGGGCCCTCATAACGCTGCTTGCAGCTTTAATTATTATTATTATTATTATTATTATTATTATTCCGGCAAATGAATTGGCCGTTTGAGGGCCTAAACATGCTCGAAAACTCATGAAATTTTGCACACGCGTCAGGTCTGGTGAAAATTTACGTATTTTAATGTTCTCAGACATGGCCAGGGAAAATTAGCTCAGTAGCGCCACCTAGAAAAATGAAAAACGCGAGCCCCCGGTATGGGTATGACCTACATGTTTGAAAGTCGGTACACCTATATAACGTTCAGAGTCGAACAAAAAAGTCTATTATGGCAATGTCCTAAACCCAACAGGAAGTCCGCCATTTTGGATTGAAGGTGACATTTTGGGTCTGATTTTACCGTTTCCATGCCTTGTACTTTAACGAACTCCTCCTTGGGATTTGGTCCTATAAACTTCAAATTTGGTCAGTGTCAACTACACCCTTGTGCCATGTTAAATTGCGGAGCTTTTGAGTTTTCACAATAGTATGAGGCCGTGGCGCCATGGCGAATTTTGATGACTCGCCATGAAAATCTTATTGCCTCTCATTCTGTCATACATGTTCCGATCTGGACCAAAGAGCACACATATGATAAGGCTCCACCCCTGAACATATTTCAACTGCCATATTTGACATCAAGGACAGCGCCACCTAGTGGGAACAGGAAATGTCATGTTTTACACTTTGGGGTACAGTATAGTGATGGGTGACATCTGCAGCCTCAAATTTCTCCAGGAAAGCCTTAAGGAGTTGGTCTTGGGTTACAGTGAAAACTGTGACTTTTCGCAAAAGGGTGTGACCCCAGCGGCGTGGCGAACTTTGATGTCACGCCATGAAGAAACAAATTAGTATAACTCAATGAAATCCAGTCTGATCAGTACCAGACTTTACAGGCATGATGTCAGACCCGCCCTGAACAGATTGATGTGCCCATTGTCGGAAATACGGACAGCGCCACCTAGTGGCAACAGGAAATGTCATGGCTTTAATTTTGTTGTACTGATTTTCACAGGTTCATCGTGGCCACCTCAAAAGCGGTGAATATCACCATCAGTCCCTCGTGATGCTTCAGTGCAAAAATTGTGACTTTAAACTGAACGGCGCACCCTGGTGGCAACGCTGTTCAACATGAAAGATGAAGTGGCTTTTGAGGGTCTTGGCAAGTTTATAGAGGCTTGAAATTTGGCGCACACCTCCAATGTGGTTAAGGCTTTGTTGTTATGTGATCATTTTCATTGAATATCCCAAAATGGCTCCACAGCGCCCCCTACAAAATTTCAAAATCACAGCCCCTGCTCTGTGTTTTATGTATGAGTCTGAAACCTGGTAAGCTTATAGGAGATATCAAGATGTACAAAAAAGTCTCTTGGAGCAATATCCCAAATCCAACAGGAAGTCAGCCATTTTAAAATTAATGTGCAATTTTGGCAACATTTTCCCCTCTTTTCAGGCATCGTTCTTTGACGTACTCCTCTAAGGGATTTCATCAGATTGCACTATTCTTCAGTGTGTGGAATCCAAAGACCTTTGTGTTGTTAAATTGCGAAGCTTTTTACGTTCAGGGAAACGGGGTGGTTATGGCGGCACGTAGACTCTCAATCACTCGCCAAAACGCAGTAATCTGCTGTTACTCAAAGACACAATGTCCAATCTCACCCAAAGGTCGCAGGCATAATGAGACTCGAGTTCGGAAATGTTTGTTATGCCATTTGTACATAATGGTTAGAGTGCCACCTATTGGAACGACTAGCTAATCATGAATGTATGAGTTGAAATGTTAGCTGGTGGTTAAGTGCATGAATTCCATCAATGTGACATCAGATCGGACGTGCTGGTTTTAGGTGTTGGGCGTGGCTCGACGCGCCGGGGGTGCGAGGGCCCTCATAACGCTGCTTGCAGCTTTAATTAGGGCCCGAGCACTGACAGTGCGAAGGCCCTATTGTAATTGCTCCGTTTATTATTATTATTATTATTATTATTTCGGCAAATGAATCGGCCTTTTGAGGACCTAAACATGCTCGAAAACTCATGAAATTTTGCACACGCGTCAGGTCTGGTGAAAATTTACGTATTTTAATGTTCTCAGACATGGCCAGGGAAAATTAGCTCAGTAGCGCCACCTAGAAAAATGAAAAATGCGAGCCCCCGGTATGGGTATCACCTACATGTTTGAAAGTCGGTACACCTATATAACGTTCAGAGTCGAACAAAAAAGTCTATTATGGCAATGTCCTAAACCCAACAGGAAGTCCGCCATTTTGGATTGAATGTGACATTTTGGCTCTGATTTTACCGTTTCCATGCCTCGAACTTTAACGAACTCCTCCTTGGGGTTTGATTTCATAACCTTCATATTTGGTCAGTGCCAACTACACCCTTATGCCATGTTAAATTGCGGAGCTTTTGAGTTTTCACAATACCATGAGGCCGTGGCGCCACGGCGAATTTCGATGACTCGCCATGAAAATCTTATTGCCTCTCATTCTGTCATAGATTTTCTGACCTTGACCAAAGTGAACACATATGATAAGGCTCCACCCCTGAACATATTTCAACTGCCATATTTTACATCAAGGACAGCGCCACCTAGTGGGAACAGGAAATGTCATGTTTTACACTTTGGGGTACAGTATTGTGATGGGTGACATCTGCAGCCTCAAATTTCTCCAGGAAAGCCTTAAGGAGTTGGTCTTGGGTTACAGTGAAAACTGTGACTTTTCGCGAAAGGGTGTGACCCCAGCAGCATGGCGAACTTTGATGTCACGCCATGAAGAAAGAAATTAGTATAACTCAATGAAATCCAGTCTGATCAGTACCAGACTTTACAGGCATGATGTCAGACCCACCCTGAACAGATTGATGTGCCCATTGTCGGAAATACGGACAGCGCCACCTAGTGGCAACAGGAAATGTCATGGCTTTAATTTTGTTGTACTGATTTTCACAGGTTCATCGTGGCCACCTCAAAAGCGGTGAATATCAACATCAGTCCCTCGTGATGCTTCAGTGCAAAAATTGTGACTTTAAAGTGAACGGCGCACCCTGGTGGTAACGCGGTTCACCATGAAAGATGAAGTGGCTTTTGAGGGGCTTGGAAAGTTTATAGAGGCTTGAAATTTGGCACACACCTCCAAATGGATGTAGGCTTTGTTGTCATGTGATCATTTTCATTGAATAGCGCGAAATTGCTCCACAGCGCCCCCTACAAAATTTCAAAACAACAGCCCCTGCTCTGTGTTTCATCTATGAGTCTGAAACCTGGTAAGCTTATGGAAAATATCAAGATGTACAAAAAAGTCTCTTGGAGCAATATCCCAAATCCAACAGGAAGTCAGCCATTTTAAAATTAATGTGTAATTTTGGCAACATTTTCCCCTCTTTTCAGGCTTCATACTTTGACGAACTCCTCCAAGGGATTTCATCATATTGAACCATTCTCCAGTGTGTGGAATCTAAAGACCTTTGTGATGTTAAATTGCGAAGCTTTTTACGTTCAGGGAAACGGGGTGGTCATGGCGGCACGTAGAGTTTCAATCACTCGCCAAAAAGCAGTAATCTGCTGTCACTCAAAAACACAATGTCCAATCTCTCCCAAAGCTCATAGGCGTGATGAGACTCGAGCTCGGAAATGTTTGTTATGCCATTTTTACATAATGGTTAGAGCCCCACCTAGTGGAACGACTAACTAATCATGAATGAATGAGTTGAAATGTTAGCTGGTGGTTAAATGCATGAATTCCATCAATGTGACATCAGATCGGAGGTGCTGGTTTTAGGTGTTGGGCGTGGCTCGACGCGCCGGGGGTGCGAGGGCCCTCATAACGCTGCTTGCAGCTTTAATTATTATTATTATTATTATTCACCCCAAACAAGGGCCTTTTTGAGGGCCTAAACATGCTCAAAAACTCATGAAATTTTGCACACATGCCAGGTCTGGTGAAAAATTTTGTATTTTAATGGTTTTACATATGAGCACTGGGAAATGGCTCTACAGCGCCACCTATGCCTTGTTAAATGCAGCCCTACGACCACATCGTTTGAGCTACATGTATGAAATTTGGCACACATGTGTATCATGCCAAGACGAACAAAAAAGTCTGTGGGCCCATTGACGCAAACCCAACAGGAAGTCCGCCATTTGGAAGAGAAGGTGACATTTTGGCTTTAATTTTGCCATTTCCATGCCTCGAACTTTTGCGAACTCCTCCTTGGGATTTGGTTGTATAAGCTTCATCTTTGGTCAGTGTCAACTACACACCTGGGCCATGTCAAATTGCGGAGCTTTTGAGTTTTCACAATACTATGAGGCCGTGGCGCCATGGCGAATTTCGATGACTCGCCATGAAAATCTTATTGCCTCTCATTTTGTCATACATTTTCTGACCTTGACCAAAGTGAACACATATGATAAGGCTCCACCCCTGAACATATTTCAACTGCCATATTTGACACCAGGGACAGCGCCACCTAGTGGGAACAGGAAATGTCATGTTTTACACTTTGGGGTACAGTATAGTGATGGGTGACACCTGCAGCCTCAAATTTCTCCAGGAAAGCCTTAAGGAGTTGGTCTTGGGTTACAGTGAAAACTGTGACTTTTCGCAAAAGGGTGTGACCCCAGCAGCATGGCGAACTTTGATGTCACGCCATGAAGAAACAAATTAGTATAACTCAATGAAATCCAGTCTGTTCAGTACCAGACTTTACAGGCATGATGTCAGACCCGCCCTGAACAGATTGATGTGCCCATTGTCGGAAATACGGACAGCGCCACCTAGTGGCAACAGGAAATGTCATGGCTTTAACTTTGTTGTACTGATTTTCACAGGTTGATCGTGGCCACCTCAAAAGCGGTGAATATCACCATCAGTCCCTCGTGATGCTTCAGTGCAAAAATTGTGACTTTAAACTGAACGGCGCACCCTGGTGGCAACGCGGTTCATCATGAAAGATGAAGTGGCTTTTGAGGGGCTTGGAAAGTTTATAGAGGCTTGAAATTTGGCACACACCTCCAAATGGATGAAGGCATTGTTGTTATGTAACCATTTTCCTTGAATAGCGCAAAATGGCTCCACAGCGCCCCCTACAATATTTCAAAACATCAGCCCCTGCTCTGTGTTTCATCTATGAGTCTGACACTTGGTAAGCTTGTGTAAGATATCAAGATGTACAAAAAAGTCTCTTGGAGCAATATCCCAAATCCAACAGGAAGTCAGCCATTTTAAAATTAATGTGTAATTTTGATGACATTTTCCCCCCTTTTCAGGCCTCATACTTTGACGAACTCCTCCAAGGGATTTCATCATATTGAAGCATTCTTCAGTGTGTAGAATCTAAAGACCTTTGTGATGTTAAATTGCGAAGCTTTTTCCGTTCAGGGAAACGGGGTGGTCATGGCGGCACGTAGAGTTTCAATCACTCGCAAAAAGCAGTAATCTGCTGTCACTAAAAAACACAATGTCCAATCTCTCCCAAAGGTCGCAGGTGTGATGAGACTCGAGCTTGGAAATGTTTGTTATGCTATTTGTCAATAATGGTTAGAGCGCCACCTAGTGGCATGACTATAATCCTGGTTGAATAAGATGAAATGTTAGCTGGTGATTAAAAGCATGAAATCCATCAATGTGACATCACATCGGACGTGCCGGTTTGAGGTGTTGGCAGTGGCTCGACGTGCCGGGGGTGCGAGGGCCCTCATAACGCTGCTTGCAGCTTTAATTAGGGCCCGAGCACTGACAGTGCGAAGGCCCTATTGTAATTGCTCTGTTTATTATTATTATTATTATTATTATTATTATTTCGGCAAATGAATTGGCCGTTTGAGGGCCTAAACATGCTCGAAAACTCATGAAATTTTGCACACGCGTCAGGTCTGGTGAAAATTTACGTATTTTAATGTTGTCAGACATGGCCAGGGAAAATTAGCTCAGTAGCGCCACCTAGAAAATTGAAAAATGCGAGCCCCCGGTATGGGTATGCCCTACAAGTTTGAAAGTCGGTACACCGTTATAACCTTCAGAGTCGAACAAAAAAGTCTATTATGGCAATGTCCTAAACCCAACAGGAAGTCCGCCATTTTGGATTGAAGGTGACATTTTGGCTCTGATTTTACCGTTTCCATGCCTTGTACTTTAACGAACTCCTCCTTGGGATTTGGTCCTATAAACTTCAAATTTGGACAGTGTCAACTACACCCTTGTGCCATGTTAAATTGCGGAGCTTTTGAGTTTTCACAATACTATGAGGCCGTGGCGCCATGGCGAATTTCGATGACTCGCCATGAAAATCTTATTGCCTCTCATTTTGTCATACATTTTCTGACCTTGACCAAAGTGAACACATATGATAAGGCTCCACCCCTGAACATATTTCAACTGCCATATTTGACATCAAGGACAGCGCCACCTAGTGGGAACAGGAAATGTCATGTTTTACACTTTGGGGTACAGTATAGTGATGGGTGACATCTGCAGCCTCAAATTTCTCCAGGAAAGCCTTAAGGAGTTGGTCTTGGGTTACAGTGAAAACTGTGAGTTTTCGCGAAAGGGTGTGACCCCAGCAGCATGGCGAACTTTGATGTCACGCCATGAAGAAACAAATTAGTATAACTCAATGAAATCCAGTCTGATCAGTACCAGACTTTACAGGCATGATGTCAGACCCGCCCTGAACAGATTGATGTGCCCATTGTCGGAAATACGGACAGCGCCACCTAATGGCAACAGGAAATGTCATGGCTTTAATTTTGTTGTACTGATTTTCACAGGTTCATCGTGGCCACCTCAAAAGCGGTGAATATCACCATCAGTCCCTCGTGATGCTTCAGTGCAAAAATTGTGACTTTAAACTGAACGGCACACCCTGGTGGCAACGCGGTTCATCATGAAAGATGAAGTGGCTTTTGAGGGGCTTGGAAAGTTTATAGAGGCTTGAAATTTGGCACACACCTCCAAATGGATGAAGGCATTGTTGTTATGTAACCATTTTCCTTGAATAGCGCAAAATGGCTCCACAGCGCCCCCTACAATATTTCAAAACATCAGCCCCTGCTCTGTGTTTCATCTATGAGTCTGACACTTGGTAAGCTTGTGTAAGATATCAAGATGTACAAAAAAGTCTCTTGGAGCAATATCCCAAATCCAACAGGAAGTCAGCCATTTTAAAATTAATGTGCAATTTTGATGACATTTTCCCCTCTTTTCAGGCCTCATACTTTGACGAACTCCTCCAAGGGATTTCATCATATTGAAGCATTCTTCAGTGTGTGGAATCCAAAGACCTTTGTGTTGTTAAATTGCGAAGCTTTTTACGTCCAGGGAAACGGGGTGGTTATGGCGGCACTTAGAGTTTGAATCACTCGCCAAAAAGCAGTAATCTGCTGTCACTCAAAAACACAATGTCCAATCTCTCCCAAACGTCTCAGGTGTGATGAGACTCGAGCTTGGAAGTGTTTGTTATGCCATTTGTACATAATGGTTAGAGCGCCACCTAGTGGAACGACTATGATCATGGTTCAATGAGATGAAATGTTAGCTGGTGGTTAAATGCATGAATTCAATCAATGTGACATCAGATCGGATGTGCTGGTTTTACGTGTTGGGCGTGGCTCGACGCGCCGGGGGTGCGAGGGCCCTCATAACGCTGCTTGCAGCTTTAATTAGGGCCCGAGCACCGAGAGTGCGAAGGCCCTATTGTATCTGCTCCGTTTCTTATTATTATTATTATTATTATTATTATTATTATTATTATTATTATTCAGGCGAAACAAGGGCCTTTTTGAGGGCCTAAACATGCTCAAAAACTCATGAAATTTTGCACACATGCCAGGTCTGGTGAAAAATTTTGTATTTTAATGGTTTTACATATGAGCACTGGGAAATGGCTCTAGAGCGCCACCTATGCCTTGTTAAATGCAGCCCTACGACCACATCGTTTGAGCTACATGTATGAAATTTGGCACACATGTGTATCATGCCAAGACGAACAAAAAAGTCTGTGGGCCCATTGACGCAAACCCAACAGGAAGTCCGCCATTTGGAAGAGAAGGTGACATTTTGGCTCTAATTTTGCCATTTCCATGCCTCGAACTTTTGCGAACTCCTCCTTGGGGTTTGGTTGTATAAGCTTCATCTTTGGTCAGTGTCAACTACACCCTTGTGCCATGTTAAATTGCGGAGCTTTTGAGTTTTCACAATACTATGAGGCCGTGGCGCCATGGCGAATTTCGATGACTCGCCATGAAAATCTTATTGCCTCTCATTTTGTCATACATTTTCTGACCTTGACCAAAGTGAACACATATGATAAGGCTCCACCCCTGAACATATTTCAACTGCCATATTTGACCTCAAGGACAGCGCCACCTAGTGGGAACAGGAAATGTTATGTTTTACACTTTGGGGTACAGTATAGTGATGGGTGACATCTGCAGCCTCAAATTTCTCCAGAAAAGCCTTAAGGAGTTGGTCTTGGGTTACAGTGAAAACTGTGAGTTTTCGCGAAAGGGTGTGACCCCAGCAGCATGGCGAACTTTGATGTCACGCCATGAAGAAACAAATTAGTATAACTCAATGAAATCCAGTCTGATCAGTACCAGACTTTACAGGCATGATGTCAGACCTGCCCTGAACAGATTGATGTGCCCATTGTCGGAAATACGGACAGCGCCACCTAGTGGCAACAGGAAATGTCATGGCTTTAATTTTGTTGTACTGATTTTCACAGGTTCATCGTGGCCACCTCAAAAGCGGTGAATATCACCATCAGTCCCTCGTGATGCTTCAGTGCAAAAATTGTGACTTTAAACTGAACGGCGCACCCTGGTGGCAATGCTGTTCACCGTGAAAAATGAAGTGGCTTTTGAGGGGCTTGGAAAGTTTATAGAGGCTTTAAATTTGGCACACACCTCCAATGTGGTTAAGGCTTTGCTGTCATGTGATCATTTTCATTGAATAGCGCGAAATGGCTCCACAGCGCCCCCTACAATATTTCAAAATATCAGCCCCTGCTCTGTGTTTTATGTATGAGTCTGAAACCTGCTAAGCTTATAGGAGATATCAAGATGTACAAAAAAGTCTCTTGGAGCAATATCCCAAATCCAACAGGAAGTCAGCCATTTTAAAATTAATGTGCAATTTTGGCAACATTTTCCCCGCTTTTCAGGCATGATTCTTTGACGAACTCCTCCAAGGGATTTCATCATATTGAACCAATCTCCAGTCTGTGGAATCTAAAGACCTTTGTGATGTTAAATTGCGAAGCTTTTTACGTTCAGGGAAACGGGGTGGTCATGGCGGCACGTAGAGTTTCAATCACTCGCCAAAAAGCAGTAATCTGCTGTCACTCAAAGACACAATGTCCAATCTCTCCCAAAGCTCATAGGCGTGATGAGACTCGAGCTCGGAAATGTTTGTTATTCCATTTGTACATAATGGTTAGAGTGCCACCTAGTGGAACGACTAACTAATCATGAATGAATGAGTTGAAATGTTAGGTGGTGGTTAAATGCATGAATTCCATCAATGTGACATCAGATCGGAGGTGCTGGTTTTAGGTGTTGGGCGTGGCTCGACGCGCTGGGGGTGCGAGGGCCCTCATAACGCTGCTTGCAGCTTTAATTATTATTATTATTATTATTCAGGCGAAACAAGGGCCTTTTTGAGGGCCTAAACATGCTCAAAAACTCATGAAATATTGCACACATGCCAGGTCTGGTGAAAAATTTTGTATTTTAATGGTTTTACATATGAGCACTGGGAAATGGCTCTAGAGCGCCACCTATGCCTTGTCAAATGCAGCCCTACGACCACATCGTTTGAGCTACATGTATGAAATTTGGCACACATGTGTATCATGCCAAGACGAACAAAAAAGTCTGTGGGCCCATTGACGCAAACCCAACAGGAAGTCCGCCATTTGGAAGAGAAGGTGACATTTTGGCTCTAATTTTGCCATTTCCATGCCTCGAACTTTTTCGAACTCCTCCTTGGGATTTGGTTGTATAAGCTTCATCTTTGGTCAGTGTCAACTACACACCTGGGCCATGTTAAATTGCGGAGCTTTTGAGTTTTCACAATACGGTGACGCCGTGGCGCCATGGCGAATTTCGATGACTCGCCATGAAAATCTTATTGCCTCTCATTTTGTCATACATTTTTTGACCTTGACCAAAGTGAACACATATGATAAGGCTCCACCCCTGAACATATTTCAACTGCCATATTTGACATCAGCGACAGCGCCACCCAGTGGGAACAGGAAATGTCATGTTTTACACTTTGGGGTACAGTATAGTGATGGGTGACATCTGCAGCCTCAAATTTCTCCAGGAAAGGCGTAAGGAGTTGGTCTTGGGGTACAGTGAAAACTGTGACTTTTCACGAAAGGGTGTGACCTCAGCAGCATGGCGAACTTTGATATCTCGCCATGAAGAAACAAATTAGTATAACTCAATGAAATCCAGTCTGATCAGTACCAGACTTTACAGGCATGATGTCAGACCCGCCCTGAACAGATTGATGTGCCCATTGTCAGGAATATGAAGAGCGCCACCTAGTGGGAACAGGAAATGTCATGGCTTACACTTTGTTGTACTGATTTTCACAGGTTCATCGTGGCCACCTCAAAAGCGGTGAATATCACCATCAGTCCCTCGTGATGCTTCAGTGCAAAAATTGTGACTTTAAACTGAACGGCGCACCCTGGTGGCAACGCTGTTCACCATGAAAGATGAAGTGGCTTTTGAGGGTCTTGGCAAGTTTATAGAGGCTTGAAATTTGGCACACACCTCCAATGTGACGAAGGCTTTGTTGTCATCTGATCATCTTCATTGAATATCCCAAAATGGCTCCACAGCGCCCCCTACAAAATTTCAAAACCACAACCCCAGCTCTGTGTTTTATGTATGAATCTGAAACCTGGTAGGCTTATAGGAGATATCAAGATGTACAAAAAAGTCTCTTGGAGCAATATCCCAAATCCAACAGGAAGTCAGCCATTTTAAAATTAATGTGCAATTTTGGCAACATTTTCCCCTCTTTTCAGGCACCCTTCTTTGACGAACTCCTCCAAGGGATTTCATCAGATTGGACCGATCTGCAGTTTGTGGAATCTAAAGACCTTTGTGATGTTAAATTGCGAAGCTTTTTACGTCCAGGGAAACGGGGTGGTTATGGCGGCACTTAGAGTTTCAATCACTCGCCAAAAAGCAGTAATCTGCTGTCACTCAAAAACACAATGTCCAATCTCTCCCAAACGTCTCAGGTGTGATGAGACTCGAGCTTGGAAGTGTTTGTTATGCCATTTGTACATAATGGTTAGAGCGCCACCTAGTGGAACAACTGACTAATCATGAATGAATGAGTTGAAATGTTAGCTGGTGGTTAAATGCATGAATTCCATCAATGTGACATCAGATCGGACGTGCTGGTTTTAGGTGTTGGGCGTGGCTCGACGCGCCGGGGGTGCGAGGGCCCTCATAACGCTGCTTGCAGCTTTAATTATTATTATTATTATTATTATTATTTCGGCAAATGAATTGGCCGTTTGAGGGCCTAAACATGCTCGAAAACTCATGAAATTTTGCACACGCGTCAGGTCTGGTGAAAATTTACGTATTTTAATGTTCTCAGACATGGCCAGGGAAAATTAGCTCAGTAGCGCCACCTAGAAAAATGAAAAACGCGAGCCCCCGGTATGGGTATTGCCTACAAGTTTGAAAGTCGGTACACCTATATAACGTTCAGAGTCGAACAAAAAAGTCTATTATGGCAATGTCCTAAACCCAACAGGAAGTCCGCCATTTTGGAGTGAAGGTGACATTTTGGCTCTGATTTTACCGTTTCCATGCCTTGTACTTTAACGAACTCCTCCTTGGGATTTGGTCCTATAAACTTCAAATTTGGACAGTGTCAACTATACCCTTGTGCCATGTTAAATTGCGGAGCTTTTGAGTTTTCACAATACTATGAGGCCGTGGCGCCATGGCGAATTTCGATGACTCGCCATGAAAATCTTATTGCCTCTCATTTTGTCATACATTTTCTGACCTTGACCAAAGTGAACACATATGATAAGGCTCCACCCCTGAACATATTTCAACTGCCATATTTGACATCAAGGACAGCGCCACCTAGTGGGAACAGGAAATGTCATGTTTTACACTTTGGGGTACAGTATAGTTATGGGTGACATCTGCAGCCTCAAATTTCTCCAGGAAACCCTTAAGGAGTTGGTCTTGGGTTACAGTGAAAACTGTGACTTTTCGCAAAAGGGTGTGACCCCAGCAGCATGGCGAACTTTGATGTCACGCCATGAAGAAACAAATTAGTATAACTCAATGAAATCCAGTCTGATCAGTACCAGACTTTACAGGCATGATGTCAGACCCACCCTGAACAGATTGATGTGCCCATTGTCGGAAATACGGACAGCGCCACCTAGTGGCAACAGGAAATGTCATGGCTTTAATTTTGTTGTACTGATTTTCACAGGTTCATCGTGGCCACCTCAAAAGCGGTGAATATCAACATCAGTCCCTCGTGATGCTTCAGTGCAAAAATTGTGACTTTAAACTGAACGGTGCACCCTGGTGGCAACGCGGTTCACCATGAAAGATGAAGTGGCTTTTGAGGGACTTGGAAAGTTTATAGAGGCTTGAAATTTGGCACACACCTCCAAATGGATGTAGGCTTTGTTGTCATGTGATCATTTTCATTGAATAGCTCGAAATTGCTCCACAGCGCCCCCTACAAAATTTCAAAACCACAGCCCCTGCTCTGTGTTTCATCTATGAGTCTGAAACCTGGTAAGCTTATGGAAAATATCAAGATGTACAAAAAAGTCTCTTGGAGCAATATCCCAAATCCAACAGGAAGTCAGCCATTTTAAAGTTAATGTGTAATTTTGGCGACATTTTCCCATCTTTTCAGGCACCGTACTTTGACGAACTCCTCCAAGGGATTTCATCAGATTGGACCGATCTGCAGTTTGTGGAATCTAAAGACCTTTGTGATGTTAAATTGCGAAGCTTTTTACGTCCAGGGAAACGGGGTGGTTATGGCGGCACTTAGAGTTTGAATCACTCGCCAAAAAGCAGTAATCTGCTGTCACTCAAAAACACAATGTCCAATCTCTCCCAAACGTCTCAGGTGTGATTAGACTCGAGCTCGGAAGTGTTTGTTATGCCATTGGTACATAATGGTTAGAGCGCCACCTAGTGGAATGACTAACTAATCATGAATGAATGAGTTGAAATGTTAGCTGGTGGTTAAATGCATGAATTCCATCAATGTGACATCAGATCGGACGTGCTGGTTTTAGGTGTTGGGCGTGGCTCGACGCGCCGGGGGTGCGAGGGCCCTCATAACGCTGCTTGCAGCTTTAATTATTATTATTATTATTATTATTATTATTATTATTAGGGCCCGAGCACCGAGAGTGCGAAGGCCCTATTGTATCTGCTCCGTTTCTTATTATTAGGGCCCGAGCACTGACAGTGCGAAGGCCCTATTGTAATTGCTCTGTTTATTATTATTATTATTATTATTATTATTATTATTATTATTATTATTAGGGCCCGAGCACTGACAGTGCGAAGGCCCTATTGTAATTGCTCTGTTTATTATTATTATTATTATTATTATTATTATTATTATTATTATTATTAGGGCCCGAGCACTGAGAGTGCGAAGGCCCTATTGTATCTGCTCCGTTTCTTATTATTATTATTATTATTATTATTATTATTATTATTCACCCCAAACAAGGGCCTTTTTGAGGGCCTAAACATGCTCAAAAACTCATGAAATTTTGCACACATGCCAGGTCTGGTGAAAAATTTTGTATTTTAATGGTTTTACTTATGAGCACTGGGAAATGGCTCTAGAGCGCCACCTATGCCTTGTTAAATGCAGCCCTACGACCACATGGTTTGAGCTACATGTATGAAATTTGGCACACATGTGTATCATTCCAAGACGAACAAAAAAGTCTGTGGGCCCATTGACGCAAACCCAACAGGAAGTCCGCCATTTGGAAGAGAAGGTGACATTTTGGCTCTAATTTTGCCATTTCCATGCCTCGAACTTTAACGAACTCCTCCTTGGGATTTGGTCCTATAAACTTCAAATTTGGACAGTGTCAACTACAGACCTGGGCCATGTTAAATTGCGGAGCTTTTGAGTTTTCACAATACTATGAGGCCGTGGCGCCATGGCGAATTTCGATGACTCGCCATGAAAATCTTATTGCCTCTCATTTTGTCATACATTTTCTGACCTTGACCAAAGTGAACACATATGATAAGGCTCCACCCCTGAACATATTTCAACTGCCATATTTGACACCAGGGACAGCACCACCTAGTGGGAACAGGAAATGTCATGTTTTACACTTTGGGGTACAGTATAGTGATGGGTGACACCTGCAGCCTCAAATTTCTCCAGGAAAGCCTTAAGGAGTTGGTCTTGGGTTACAGTGAAAACTGTGAGTTTTCGCAAAAGGGTGTGACCCCAGCAGCATGGCGAACTTTGATGTCACGCCATGAAGAAACAAATTAGTATAACTCAATGAAATCCAGTCTGTTCAGTACCAGACTTTACAGGCATGATGTCAGACCCGCCCTGAACAGATTGATGTGCCCATTGTCGGGAATACGTACAGCGCCACCTAGTGGCAACAGGAAATGTCATGGCTTTAATTTTGTTGTACTGATTTTCACAGGTTCATCGTGGCCACCTCAAAAGCGGTGAATATCAACATCAGTCCCTCGTGATGCTTCAGTGCAAAAATTGTGACTTTAAACTGAACGGCGCACCCTGGTGGCAACGCAATCCACCATGAAAGATGAAGTGGCTTTTGAGGGGCTTGGAAAGTATATAGAGGCTTTAAATGCAGTATATAGAGGCTTTAAATGCATGAAGGCTTTGTTGTCATGTGATCATTTTTATTGAATAGCGCGAAATGGCTCCACAGCGCCCCCTACAAAATTTCAAAACCACAGCCCCAGCTCTGTGTTTTATGTATGAGTCTGAAACCTGGTAAGCTTATAGGAGATATCAAGATGTACAAAAAAGTCTCTTGGAGCAATATCCAAAATCCAACAGGAAGTCAGCCATTTTAAAATTAATGTGCAATTTTGGCAACATTTTCCCCTCTTTCCAGGCACCGTTCTTTGACGAACTCCTCCAAGGGATTTCATCAGATTGATGCGATCTCCTGTGTGTGGAATCTAAAGACCTTTGTGATGTTAAATTGCGAAGCTTTTTACATTCAGGGAAACGGGGTGGTCATGGCGGCACGTGGAGTTTCAATCACTCGCCAAAAAGCAGTAATCTGCTGTCACTCAAAAACACAATGTCCAATCTCTCCCAAAGCTCATAGGCGTGATGAGACTCGAGCTCGGAAATGTTTGTTATGCCATTTGTGCATAAGGGTTAGAGCGCCACCTAGTGGAACGACTAACAAATCATGAATGAATGAGTTGAAATGTTAGCTGGTGGTTAAATGCATGAATTCCATCAATGTGACATCAGATCGGACGTGCTGGTTTTAGGTGTTGGGCGTGGCTCGACGCGCCGGGGGTGCGAGGGCCCTCATAACGCTGCTTGCAGCTTTAATTAGGGCCCGAGCACTGATAGTGCGAAGGCCCTATTGTAATTGCTCTGTTTATTATTATTATTATTAGGGCCCGAGCACTGACAGTGCGAAGGCCCTATTGTAATTGCTCTGTTTATTATTATTATTATTATTATTCCGGCAAATGAATCGGCCTTTTGAGGGCCTAAACATGCTCGAAAACTCTGGAAATTTTGCGCACGCGTCAGGTCTGGTGAAAATTTACGTATTTTAATGGTTTTACATATGAGCACTGGGAAATGGCTCTAGAGCGCCACCTATGCCTTGTTAAATGCAGCCCTACGACCACATCGTTTCAGCTACATGTATGAAATTTGGCACACATGTGTATCATGCCAAGACGAACAAAAAAGTCTAGGGGCCCATTGACGCAAACCCAACAGGAAGTCCGCCATTTTGGATTGAAGGTGACATTTTGGCTCTGATTTTACCGTTTCCATGCCTTGTACTTTAACGAACTCCTCCTTGGGATTTGGTCGTATAAGCTTCAAATTTGGACAGTGTCAACTACACCCTTGTGCCATGTTAAATTGCGGAGCTTTTGAGTTTTCACAATACTATGAGGCCGTGGCGCCATGGCGAATTTCGATGACTCGCCATGAAAATCTTATTGCCTCTCATTCTGTCATACATGTTCCAATCTGGACCAAAGAGCACACATATGATAAGGCTCCACCCCTGAACATATTTCAACTGCCATATTTGACCTCAAGGACAGCGCCACCTAGTGGGAACAGGAAATGTCATGTTTTACACTTTGGGGTACAGTATAGTGAAGGGTGACATCTGCAGCCTCAAATTTCTCCAGGAAAGCCTTAAGGAGTTGGTCTTGGGTTACAGTGAAAACTGTGAGTTTTCGCGAAAGGGTGTGACCCCAGCAGCATGGCGAACTTTGATGTCACGCCATGAAGAAACAAATTAGTATAACTCAATGAAATCCAGTCTGATCAGTACCAGACTTTACAGGCATGATGTCAGACCCGCCCTGAACAGATTGATGTGCCCATTGTCAGGAATATGAAGAGCGCCACCTAGTGGGAACAGGAAATGTCATGTCTTACACTTTGTTGTACTGATTTTCACAGGTTCATTGTGGACACCTCAAAAGCGCTGAATATCACCGTCAGTCCCTCGTGATGCTTTAGTGCAAAAATTGTGACTTTATACTGAACGGCGCGCCCTGGTGGCAACGCTGTTCACCATGAAAAATGAAGTGGCTTTTGAGGGGCTTGGAAAGTTTAAAAAGTCTTGAAATTTGGCGCACACCTCCAATGTGCATAAGGCTTTGTTGTTATGTGATCATTTTCATTGAATAGCGCAAAATGGCTCCACAGCGCCCCCTACGAAATTTCAAAACATCAGCCCCAGCTCTGTGTTTTATGTATGAGTCTTAAACCTGGTAAGCTTATAGGAGATATCAAGATGTACAAAAAAGTCTCTTGGAGCAATATCCCAAATCCAACAGGAAGTCAGCCATTTTAAAATTAATGTGTAATTTTGGCAACATTTTCCCCTCTTTCCAGGCACCGTTCTTTGACGTACTCCTCCAAGGGATTTCATCATATTGAACCAATCTCCAGTGTGTGGAATCTAAAGACCTTTGTCATGTTAAATTGCGAAGCTTTTTACGTTCAGTGAAACGGGGTTGTCATGGTGGCACGTGGAGTTTCAATCACTCGCCAAAAAGCAGTAATCTGCTGTCACTCAAAATCTAAATGTCCAAATTCTCCCAAAGGTCGCAGGCGTGATGAGACTCGAGCTTGGAAATGTTTGTTATGCCATTTGTCAGTAATGGTTAGAGCGCCACCTAGTGGGACGACTATAATGATGATTGAATGAGATGAAATGTTAGCTGGTGGTTAAATGCATGAATTCCATCAATGTGACATCAGATCGGAGGTGCTGGTTGTAGGTGTTGGGAGTGGCTCGACGCGCCGGGGTGCGAGGGCCCTCATAACGCTGCTTGCAGCTTTAATTATTAGGGCCCGAGCACTGAGAGTGCGAAGGCCCTATTGTATCTGCTCCGTTTCTTATTAGGGCCCGAGCACTGACTGTGCGAAGGCCCTATTGTATCTGCTCCGTTTCTTATTATTATTAGGGCCCGAGCACTGACAGTGCGAAGGCCCTATTGTAATTGCTCTGTTTATTATTATTATTATTATTATTATTATTTCGGCAAATGAATTGGCCTTTTGAGGGCCTAAACATGCTCGAAAACTCATGAAATTTTGCACACGCGTCAGGTCTGGTGAAAATTTACGTATTTTAATGTTCTCAGACATGGCCAGGGAAAATTAGCTCAGTAGCGCCACCTAGAAAAATGAAAAACGCGAGCCCCCGGTATGGGTATGACCTACATGTTTGAAAGTCGGTACACCTATATAACGTTCAGAGTCGAACAAAAAAGTCTATTATGGCAATGTCCTAAACCCAACAGGAAGTCCGCCATTTTGGATTGAAGGTGACATTTTGGCTCTGATTTTACCGTTTCCATGCCTCGAACTTTAACGAACTCCTCCTTGGGGTTTGATTTCATAACCTTCATATTTGGTCAGTGCCAACTACACCCTTGTGCCATGTTAAATTGCGGAGCTTTTGAGTTTTCACAATACCATGAGGCCGTGGCGCCACGGCGAATTTCGATGACTCGCCATGAAAATCTTATTGCCTCTCATTTTGTCATACATTTTCTGACCTTGACCAAAGTGAACACATATGATAAGGCTCCACCCCTGAACATATTTCAACTGCCATATTTGACATCAAGGACAGCGCCACCTAGTGGGAACAGGAAATGTCATGTTTTACACTTTGGGGTACAGTATAGTGATGGGTGACATCTGCAGCCTCAAATTTCTCCAGGAAAGCCTTAAGGAGTTGGTCTTGGGGTACAGTGAAAACTGTGGCTTTTCACGAAAGGGTGTGACCTCAGCAGCATGGCGAACTTTGATATCTTGCCATGAAGAAACAAATTAGTATAACTCCATGAAATCCAGTCTGATTAGTACCAGACTTTACAGGCATGATGTCACACCCGCCCTGAACAGATTGATGTGCCCATTGTCAGGAATATGAAGAGCGCCACCTAGTGGGAACAGGAAATGTCATGTCTTACACTTTGTTGTACTGATTTTCACAGGTTCATAGTGGCCACCTCAAAAGCGGTGAATATCACCATCAGTCCTTGATGATGCTTTAGTGCAAAAATTGTGACTTTAAACTGAACGGCGCACCCTGGTGGCAACGCTGTTCACCGTGAAAAATGAAGTGGCTTTTGAGGGGCTTGGAAAGTTTATAGAGGCTTGAAATTTGGCACACACCTCCATTGTGCTTAAGGCTTTGTTGTTATGTGATCATTTTCATTGAATAGCGCAAAATGGCTCCACAGCGCCCCCTACAAAATTTCAAAACATCAGCCCCAGCTCTGTGTTTTATGTATGAGTCTGAAACCTGGTAAGCTTATAGGAGATATCAAGATGTACAAAAAAGTCTCTTGGAGCAATATCCCAAATCTAACAGGAAGTCAGCCATTTTAAAATTAATGTGTAATTTTTGTGACATTTTCCCCTCTTTCCAGGCACCGTTCTTTGACGAACTCCTCCAAGGGATTTCATCATATTGAACCAATCTCCAGTGTGTGGAATCTAAAGACCTTTGTGATGTTAAATTGCGAAGCTTTTTACGTCCAGGGAAACGGGGTGGTTATGGCGGCACTTAGAGTTTGAATCACTCGCCAAAAAGCAGTAATCTGCTGTCACTCAAAAACACAATGTCCAATCTCTCCCAAACGTCTCAGGTGTGATGAGACTCGAGCTCGGAAATGTTTGTTATGCCATTTGTACATAATGGTTAGAGCGCCACCTAGTGGAACGACTAACTAATCATGAATGAATGAGTTGAAATGTTAGCTGGTGGTTAAATGCATGAATTCCATCAATGTGACATCAGATCGGACGTGCTGGTTTTAGGTGTTGGGCGTGGCTCGACGCGCTGGGGGTGCGAGGGCCCTCATAACGCTGCTTGCAGCTTTAATTATTATTATTATTATTATTATTATTATTATTCAGGCGAAACAAGGGCCTTTTTGAGGGCCTAAACATGCTCAAAAACTCATGAAATTTTGCACACATGCCAGGTCTGGTGAAAAATTTTGTATTTTAATGGTTTTACATATGAGCACTGGGAAATGGCTCTACAGCGCCACCTATGCCTTGTTAAATGCAGCCCTACGACCACATCGTTTCAGCTACATGTATGAAATTTGGCACACATGTGTATCATGCCGAGTCGAACAAAAAAGTCTGTGGGCCCATTGATGCAAACCCAACAGGAAGTCCGCCATTTGGAAGAGAAGGTGACATTTTGGCTCTAATTTTGCCATTTCCATGCCTCGAACTTTTGCGAACTCCTCCTTGGGATTTGGTTGTATAAGCTTCATCTTTGGTCAGTGTCAACTACACACCTGGGCCATGTTAAATTGCGGAGCTTTTGAGTTTTCACAATACTATGAGGCCGTGGCGCCATGGCGAATTTCGATGACTCGCCATGAAAATCTTATTGCCTCTCATTTTGTCATACATTTTCTGACCTTGACCAAAGTGAACACATATGATAAGGCTCCACCCCTGAACATATTTCAACTGCCATATTTGACACCAGGGACAGCGCCACCTAGTGGGAACAGGAAATGTCATGTTTTACACTTTGGGGTACAGTATAGTGATGGGTGACACCTGCAGCCTCAAATTTCTCCAGGAAAGCCTTAAGGAGTTGGTCTTGGGTTACAGTGAAAACTGTGAGTTTTCGCAAAAGGGTGTGACCCCAGCAGCATGGCGAACTTTGATGTCACGCCATGAAGAAACAAATTAGTATAACTCAATGAAATCCAGTCTGTTCAGTACCAGACTTTACAGGCATGATGTCAGACCCGCCCTGAACAGATTGATGTGCCCATTGTCGGGAATACGGACAGCGCCACCTAGTGGCAACAGGAAATGTCATGGCTTTAATTTTGTTGTACTGATTTTCACAGGTTCATCGTGGCCACCTCAAAAGCGGTGAATATCACCATCAGTCCCTCGTGATGCTTCAGTGCAAAAATTGTGACTTTAAACTGAACGGCGCACCCTGGTGGCAATGCTGTTCACGATGAAAGATGAAGTGGCTTTTGAGGGTCTTGGAAAGTTTATAGAGGCTTGAAATTTGGCACACACCTCCAATGTGACGAAGGCTTTGTTGTTATGTGATCATTTTCATTGAATATCCCAAAATGGCTCCACAGCGCCCCCTACAAAATTTCAAAACCACAGCCCCAGCTCTGTGTTTTATGTATGAATCTGAAACCTGGTAAGCTTATAGGAGATATCAAGATGTACAAAAAAGTCTCTTGGAGCAATATCCCAAATCCAACAGGAAGTCAGCCAT
Source organism: Rhamphochromis sp. 'chilingali' (assembly GCF_963969265.1). Taxonomy (NCBI): domain Eukaryota; kingdom Metazoa; phylum Chordata; class Actinopteri; order Cichliformes; family Cichlidae; genus Rhamphochromis; species Rhamphochromis sp. 'chilingali'. Next base: position 40,079,708 of record NC_137929.1, on the reverse strand, counting down.
TTTAAAATTAATGTGCAATTTTGGCAACATTTTCCCCTCTTTTCAGGCTTCATACTTTGACGAACTCCTCCAAGGGATTTCATCAGATTGGACCGATCTGCAGTTTGTGGAATCTAAAGACCTTTGTGATGTTAAATTGCGAAGCTTTTTACGTCCAGGGAAACGGGGTGGTTATGGCGGCACTTAGAGTTTGAATCACTCGCCAAAAAGCAGTAATCTGCTGTCACTCAAAAACACAATGTCCAATCTCTCCCAAACGTCTCAGGTGTGATGAGACTCGAGCTTGGAAGTGTTTGTTATGCCATTTGTACATAATGGTTAGAGCGCCACCTAGTGGAACGACTAACTAATCATGAATGAATGAGTTGAAATGTTAGCTGGTGGTTAAATGCATGAATTCCATCAATGTGACATCAGATCGGACGTGCTGGTTTTAGGTGTTGGGCGTGGCTCGACGCGCCGGGGGTGCGAGGGCCCTCATAACGCTGCTTGCAGCTTTAATTATTATTATTATTATTATTCCGGCAAATGAATTGGCCGTTTGAGGGCCTAAACATGCTCGAAAACTCATGAAATTTTGCACACGCGTCAGGTCTGGTGAAAATTTACGTATTTTAATGTTCCCAGACATGGCCAGGGAAAATTAGCTCAGTAGCGCCACCTAGAAAAATTAAAAACACGAGCCCCCGGTATGGGTATGACCTACACGTTTGAAAGTCGGTACACCTATATAACGTTCAGAGTCGAACAAAAAAGTCTATTATGGCAATGTCCTAAACCCAACAGGAAGTCCGCCATTTTGGATTGAAGGTGACATTTTGGCTCTGATTTTACCGTTTCCATGCCTTGTACTTTAACGAACTCCTCCTTGGGATTTGGTCCTATAAGCTTCATCTTTGGTCAGTGCCAACTACACCCTTGTGCCATGTTAAATTGCGGAGCTTTTGAGTTTTCACAATACTATGAGGCCGTGGCGCCATGGCGAATTTCGATGACTCGCCATCAAAATCTTATTGCCTCTCATTTTGTCATACATTTTCTGACCTTGACCAAAGTGAAGACATATGATAAGGCTCCACCCCTGAACATATTTCAACTGCCATATTTGACATCAAGGACAGCGCCACCTAGTGGGAACAGGAAATGTCATGTTTTACACTTTGGGGTACAGTATAGTGATGGGTGACATCTGCAGCCTCAAATTTCTCCAGGAAAGCCTTAAGGAGTTGGTCTTGGGTTACAGTGAAAACTGTGACTTTTTGCAAAAGGGTGTGACCCCAGCAGCATGGCGAACTTTGATGTCACGCCATGAAGAAACAAATTAGTATAACTCAATGAAATCCAGTCTGATCAGTACCAGACTTTACAGGCATGATGTCAGACCCGCCCTGAACAGATTGATGTGCCCATTGTCGGAAATACGTACAGCGCCACCTAGTGGCAACAGGAAATGTCATGGCTTTAACTTTGTTGTACTGATTTTCACAGGTTGATCGTGGCCACCTCAAAAGCGGTGAATATCACCATCAGTCCCTCGTGATGCTTCAGTGCAAAAATTGTGACTTTAAACTGAACGGCGCACCCTGGTGGCAACGCGGTTCATCATGAAAGATGAAGTGGCTTTTGAGGGGCTTGGAAAGTTTATAGAGGCTTGAAATTTGGCACACAACTCCAAATGGATGAACGCTTTGTTGTCATGTGATCATTTTCATTGAATAGCGCGAAATGGCTCCACAGCGCCCCCTACAAAATTTCAAAACCACAGCCCCAGCTCTGTGTTTCATCTATGAGTCTGAAACCTGGTAAGCTTATAGGAGATATCAAGATGTACAAAAAAGTCTCTTGGAGCAATATCCCAAATCTAACAGGAAGTCAGCCATTTTAAAATTAATGTGCAATTTTGGCAACATTGTCCCCTCTTTTCAGGCACCGTGCTTTGACGTACTCCTCCAAGGGATTTCATCAGATTGATGCAATCTCCTGTGTGTGGAATCTAAAGACCTTTGTGATGTTAAATTGCGAAGCTTTTTACATTCAGGGAAATGGGGTGGTCATGGCGGCACGTGGAGTTTCAATCACTCGCCAAAAAGCAGTAATCTGCTGTCACTCAAAATCAAAATGTTCAATCTCTCCCAAAGGTCGCAGACGTGATGAGACTCGAGCTAGGAAATGTTTGTTATGCCATTTGTCAGTAATGGTTAGAGCGCCACCTAGTGGGACAACTATAATCATGATCGAATGAGATGAATTGTTAGCTGGTGGTTAAATGCATGAATTCCATCAATGTGACATCAGATCGGAGGTGCTGGTTTTAGGTGTTGGGCGTGGCTCGACGCGCCGGGGGTGCGAGGGCCCTCATAACGCTGCTTGCAGCTTTAATTATTATTATTATTATTCCGGCAAATGAATTGGCCGTTTGAGGGCCTAAACATGCTCGAAAACTCATGAAATTTTGCACACGCGTCAGGTCTGGTGAAAATTTACGTATTTTAATGTTCCCAGACATAGCCAGGGAAAATTAGCTCAGTAGCGCCACCTAGAAAAATGAAAAACGCGAGCCCCCGGTATGGGTATGACCTACACGTTTGAAAGTCGGTACACCTATATAACGTTCAGAGTCGAACAAAAAAGTCTATTATGGCAATGTCCTAAACCCAACAGGAAGTCCGCCATTTTGGATTGAAGGTGACATTTTGGGTCTGATTTTACCGTTTCCATGCCTTGTACTTTAACGAACTCCTCCTTGGGATTTGGTCCTATAAACTTCAAATTTGGACAGTGTCAACTACACCCTTGTGCCATGTTAAATTGCGGAGCTTTTGAGTTTTCACAATACTATGAGGCCGTGGCGCCATGGCGAATTTCGATGACTCGCCATGAAAATCTTATTGCCTCTCATTCTGTCATACATGTTCCGATCTGGACCAAAGAGCACACATATGATAAGGCTCCATCCCTGAACATATTTCAACTGCCATATTTGACATCAAGGACAGCGCCACCTAGTGGGAACAGGAAATGTCATGTTTTACACTTTGGGGTACAGTATAGTGATGGGTGACATCTGCAGCCTCAAATTTCTCCAGGAAAGCCTTAAGGAGTTGGTCTTGGGTTACAGTGAAAACTGTGACTTTTCGCGAAAGGGTGTGACTCCAGCGGCATGGCGAACTTTGATGTCACGCCATGAATAAACAAATTAGTATAACTCAATGAAATCCAGTCTGATTAGTACCAGACTTTACAGGCATGATGTCACACCCGCCCTGAACAGATTGATGTGCCCATTGTCAGAAATACGGACAGCGCCACCTAGTGGCAACAGGAAATGTCATGGCTTTAATTTTGTTGTACTGATTTTCACAGGTTCATCTTGGCCACCTCAAAAGCGGTGAATATCACCATCAGTCCCTCGTGATGCTTCAGTGCAAAAATTGTGAGTTTAAACTGAACGGCGCACCCTGGTGGCAACGCTGTTCAACATGAAAGATGAAGTGGCTTTTGAGGGTCTTGGCAAGTTTATAGAGGCTTGAAATTTGGCACACACCTCCAAATGGATGAAGGCTTTGTTGGCATGTGATCATTTTCATTGAATAGCGCAAAATTGCTCCACAGCGCCCCCTACAAAATTTCAAAACATCAGCCCCAGCTCTGTGTTTCATCTATGAGTCTGAAACCTGGTAAACTTATGGATAATATCAAGATGTACAAAAAAGTCTCTTGGAGCAATATCCCAAATCCAACAGGAAGTCAGCCATTTTAAAATTAATGTGTAATTTTGGCGACATTTTCCCCTCTTTTCAGGCTTCATACTTTGACGAACTCCTCCAAGGGATTTCATCATATTGAACCATTCTCCAGTGTGTGGAATCTAAAGACCTTTGTGATGTTAAATTGCGAAGCTTTTTACGTTCAAGGAAATGGGGTGGTCATGGCGGCACGTGGAGTTTCAATCACTCGCCAAAAAGCAGTAATATGCTGTCACTCAAAGACACAAAGTCCAATCTCTCCCAAAGGTCGCAGGCGTGATGAGACTCGAGCTCGGAAATGTTTGTTATGCCCTTTGTCTATAATGGTTAGAGCGCCACCTAGTGGGACGACTATACTCATGGTTGAACCAAATGAAATGTTAACTGGTGGTTAAATGCATGAATTCCATCAATGTGACATCAGATCGGACGTGCTGGTTTCAGGTGTTGGGCATGGCTCGACACGCCGGGGGTGCGAGGGCCCTCATAACGCTGCTTGCAGCTTTAATTATTATTATTATTAGGGCCCGAGCACTGACAGTGCGAAGGCCCTATTGTAATTGCTCTGTTTATTATTAGGGCCCGAGCACCGAGAGTGCGAAGGCCCTATTGTATCTGCTCCGTTTCTTATTATTATTATTATTATTATTATTATTATTATTATTATTATTATTATTATTATTATTATTATTCACCCCAAACAAGGGCCTTTTTGAGGGCCTAAACATGCTCAAAAACTCATGAAATTTTGCACACATGCCAGGTCTGGTGAAAAATTTTGTATTTTAATGGTTTTACTTATGAGCACTGGGAAATGGCTCTAGAGCGCCACCTATGCCTTGTTAAATGCAGCCCTACGACCACATGGTTTGAGCTACATGTATGAAATTTGGCACACATGTGTATCATTCCAAGACGAACAAAAAAGTCTGTGGGCCCATTGACGCAAACCCAACAGGAAGTCCGCCATTTGGAAGAGAAGGTGACATTTTGGCTCTAATTTTGCCATTTCCATGCCTCGAACTTTAACGAACTCCTCCTTGGGATTTGGTCCTATAAACTTCAAATTTGGACAGTGTCAACTACACCCTTGTGCCATGTTAAATTGCGGAGCTTTTGAGTTTTCACAATACCATGAGGCCGTGGCGCCATGGCGAATTTCGATGACTCGCCAAGAAAATCTTATTGCCTCTCATTTTGTCATACATTTTCTGACCTTGACCAAAGAGCACACATATGATAAGGCTCCACCCCTGAACATATTTCAAGTGCCATATTTGACATAAGGGCCAGCGCCACCTAGTGGGAACAGGAAATGTCATGTTTTACACTTTGGGGTACAGTATTGTGATGGGTGACATCTGCAGCCTCATATTTCTCCAGGAAAGCCTTAAGGAGTTGGTCTTGGGGTACAGTGAAAACTGTGAGTTTTCGCGAAAGGGTGTGACCCCAGCAGCATGGCGAACTTTGATGTCTCGCCATGAAGAAACAAATTAGTATAACTCCATGAAATCCAGTCTGATTAGTACCAGACTTTACAGGCATGATGTCACACCCGCCCTGAACAGATTGATGTGCCCATTGTCAGGAATATGAAGAGCGCCACCTAGTGGGAACAGGAAATGTCATGTCTTACACTTTGTTGTACTGATTTTCACAGGTTCATCGTGGCCACCTCAAAAGCGGTGAATATCACCATCAGTCCTTGATGATGCTTTAGTGCAAAAATTGTGACTTTAAACTGAACGGCGCACCCTGGTGGCAACGCGGTTCATCATGAAAGATGAAGTGGCTTTTGAGGGGCTTGGAAAGTTTATAGAGGCTTGAAATTTGGCACACACCTCCAAATGGATGAAGGCTTTGTTGTTATGTAACCATTTTCCTTGAATAGCGCAAAATGGCTCCACAGCGCCCCCTACAATATTTCAAAACATCAGCCCCTGCTCTGTGTTTCATCTATGAGTCTGACACTTGGTAAGCTTGTGTAAGATATCAAGATGTACAAAAAAGTCTCTTGGAGCAATATCCCAAATCCAACAGGAAGTCAGCCATTTTAAAATTAATGTGTAATTTTGATGACATTTTCCCCCCTTTTCAGGCCTCATACTTTGACGAACTCCTCCAAGGGATTTCATCATATTGAAGCATTCTTCAGTGTGTAGAATCTAAAGACCTTTGTGATGTTAAATTGCGAAGCTTTTTCCGTTCAGGGAAACGGGGTGGTCATGGCGGCACGTAGAGTTTCAATCACTCGCAAAAAGCAGTAATCTGCTGTCACTAAAAAACACAATGTCCAATCTCTCCCAAAGGTCGCAGGTGTGATGAGACTCGAGCTTGGAAATGTTTGTTATGCTATTTGTCAATAATGGTTAGAGCGCCACCTAGTGGCATGACTATAATCCTGGTTGAATAAGATGAATTGTTAGCTGGTGGTTAAATGCATGAATTCCATCAATGTGACATCAGATCGGAGGTGCTGGTTTTAGGTGTTGGGCGTGGCTCGACGCGCCGGGGGTGCGAGGGCCCTCATAACGCTGCTTGCAGCTTTAATTATTATTATTATTATTATTTCGGCAAATGAATTGGCCGTTTGAGGGCCTAAACATGCTCGAAAACTCATGAAATTTTGCACACGCGTCAGGTCTGGTGAAAATTTACGTATTTTAATGTTCTCAGACATGGCCAGGGAAAATTAGCTCAGTAGCGCCACCTAGAAAAATGAAAAACGCGAGCCCCCGATATGGGTATGACCTACATGTTTGAAAGTCGGTACACCTATATAACGTTCAGAGTCGAACAAAAAAGTCTATTATGGCAATGTCCTAAACCCAACAGGAAGTCCGCCATTTTGGATTGAAGGTGACATTTTGGGTCTGATTTTACCGTTTCCATGCCTCGAACTTTTGCGAACTCCTCCTTGGGGTTTTATTTCATAACCTTCATATTTGGTCAGTGCCAACTACACCCTTGTGCCATGTTAAATTGCGGAGCTTTTGAGTTTTCACAATACTATGAGGCCGTGGCGCCACGGCGAATTTCGATGACTCGCCATGAAAATCTTATTGCCTCTCATTTTGTCATACATTTTCTGACCTTGACCAAAGTGAACACATATGATAAGGCTCCACCCCTGAACATATTTCAACTGCCATATTTGACATCAAGGACAGCGCCACCTAGTGGGAACAGGAAATGTCATGTTTTACACTTTGGGGTACAGTATAGTGATGGGTGACATCTGCAGCCTCAAATTTCTCCAGGAAAGGCATAAGGAGTTGGTCTTGGGGTACAGTGAAAACTGTGGCTTTTCACGAAAGGGTGTGACCTCAGCAGCATGGCGAACTTTGATATCTCGCCATGAAGAAAGAAATTAGTATAACTCCATGAAATCCAGTCTGATTAGTACCAGACTTTACAGGCATGATGTCACACCCGCCCTGAACAGATTGATGTGCCCATTGTCAGGAATATGAAGAGCGCCACCTAGTGGGAACAGGAAATGTCATGGCTTTAATTTTGTTGTACTGATTTTCACAGGTTCATCGTGGCCACCTCAAAAGCGGTGAATATCACCATCAGTCCCTCGTGATGCTTCAGTGCAAAAAATGTGACTTTAAACTGAACGGCGCACCCTGGTGGCAACGCTGTTTAACATGAAAGATGAAGTTACTTTTGAGGGGCTTGGAAAGTTTATAGAGGCTTTAAACTTGGCCCACGCCTCCAATGTGATGAAGGCTTTGTTGTTATGTAACCATTTTCCTTGAATAGCGCAAAATGGCTCCACAGCGCCCCCTACAAAATTCCAAAATATCAGCCCCTGCTCTGTGTTTTATCTATGAGTCTGAAACTTGGTAAGCTTATGGAAGATCTTAAGATGTACAAAAAAGTCTCTTGGAGCAATATCCCAAATCCAACAGGAAGTCAGCCATTTTAAAGTTAATGTGTAATTTTGGCGACATTTTCCCATCTTTTCAGGCACCGTACTTTGACGAACTCCTCCAAGGGATTTCATCAGATTGGACCGATCTGCAGTTTGTGGAATCTAAAGACCTTTGTGATGTTAAATTGCGAAGCTTTTTACGTCCAGGGAAACGGGGTGGTTATGGCGGCACTTAGAGTTTGAATCACTCGCCAAAAAGCAGTAATCTGCTGTCACTCAAAAACACAATGTCCAATCTCTCCCAAACGTCTCAGGTGTGATGAGACTCGAGCTTGGAAGTGTTTGTTATGCCATTTGTACATAATGGTTAGAGCGCCACCTAGTGGAACGACTAACTAATCATGAATGAATGAGTTGAAATGTTAGCTGGTGGTTAAATGCATGAATTCCATCAATGTGACATCAGATCGGAGGTGCTGGTTTTAGGTGTTGGGCGTGGCTCGACGCGCCGGGGGTGCGAGGGCCCTCACAACGCTGCTTGCAGCTTTAATTATTATTATTATTATTATTATTCAGGCAAAACAAGGGCCTTTTTGAGGGCCTAAACATGCTCAAAAACTCATGAAATTTTGCACACATGCCAGGTCTGGTGAAAAATTTTGTATTTTAATTGTTTTACTTATGAGCACTGGGAAATGGCTCTAGAGCGCCACCTATGCCTTGTTAAATGCAGCCCTACGACCACATGGTTTGAGCTACATGTATGAAATTTGGCACACATGTGTATCATGCCAAGACGAACAAAAAAGTCAGTGGGCCCATTGATGCAAACCCAACAGGAAGTCCGCCATTTTGGATTGAATGTGACATTTTGGCTCTGATTTTACCGTTTCGATGCCTCGAACTTTAACGAACTCCTCCTTGGCATTTGGTCCTATAAGCTTCAAATTTGGACAGTGTCAACTACACCCTTGTGCCATGTTAAATTGCGGAGCTTTTGAGTTTTCACAATACTATGAGGCCGTGGCGCCACGGCGAATTTCGATGACTCGCCATGAAAATCTTATTGCCTCTCATTCTGTCATACATTGTCCGATCTGGACCAAAGTGAACACATATGATAAGGCTCCAGCCCTGAACATATTTCAACTGCCATATTTGACGTGAGCGACAGCGCCACCTAGTGGGAACAGGAAATGTCATGTTTTACACTTTGGGGTACAGTATTGTGATGGGTGACATCTGCAGCCTCAAATTTCTCCAGGAAAGGCGTAAGGAGTTGGTCTTGGGGTACAGTGAAAACTGTGACTTTTCACGAAAGGGTGTGACCCCAGCGGCGTGGCGAACTTTGATATCTCGCCATGAAGAAACAAATTAGTATAACTCCATGAAATCCAGTCTGATTAGTACCAGACTTTACAGGCATGATATCAGACCCGCCCTGAACAAATTGATGTGCCCATTGTCAGGAATATGAACAGCGCCACCTAGTGGGAACAGGAAATGTCATGTCTTACACTTTGTTGTACTGATTTTCACAGGTTCATTGTGGATACCTCAAAAGCGGTGAATGTCACCGTCAGTCCTTCATGATGCTGCAGTGCGAAAATTGTGACTTTATACTGAACGGTGCACCCTGGTGGCAACGCTGTTCACCATGAAAAATGAAGTGGTTTTTGAGGGGCTTGGAAAGTTTAAAAAGTCTTGAAATTTGGCACACACCTCCAATGTGACGAAGGCTTTGTTGTTATGTGATCATTTTCATTGAATATCCCAAAATGGCTCCACAGCGCCCCCTAAAAAATTTCAAAACCACAGCCCCAGCTCTGTGTTTTATGTATGAGTCTGAAACCTGGTAAGCTTATAGGAGATATCAAGATGTACAAAAAAGTCTCTTGGAGCAATATCCCAAATCCAACAGGAAGTCAGCCATTTTAAAATTAATGTGCAATTTTGGCAACATTTTCCCCTCTTTCCAGGCACCGTTCTTTGACGAACTCCTCCAAGGGATTTCATCAGATTGGACCGATCTGCAGTTTGTGGAATCTAAAGACCTTTGTGATGTTAAATTGCGAAGCTTTTTACGTCCAGGGAAACGGGGTGGTTATGGCGGCACGTGGAGTTTCAATCACTCGCCAAAAAGCAGTAATCTGCTGTCACTCAAAAACACAATGTCCAATCTCTCCCAAACGTCTCAGGTGTGATGAGACTCGAGCTTGGAAGTGTTTGTTATGCCATTTGTACATAATGGTTAGAGCGCCACCTAGTGGAACGACTAACTAATCATGAATGAATGAGTTGAAATGTTAGCTGATGGTTAAATGCATGAATTCCATCAATGTGACATCAGATCGGAGGTGCTGGTTGTAGGTGTTGGGCGTGGCTCGACGCGATGGGGTGCGAGGGCCCTCATAACGCTGCTTGCAGCTTTAATTAGGGCCCGAGCACCGAGAGTGCGAAGGCCCTATTGTATCTGCTCCGTTTCTTATTATTATTATTATTATTATTATTATTATTATTATTATTATTATTCAGGCGAAACAAGGGCCTTTTTGAGGGCCTAAACATGCTCAAAAACTCATGAAATTTTGCACACATGCCAGGTCTGGTGAAAAATTTTGTATTTTAATGGTTTTACATATGAGCACTGGGAAATGGCTCTACAGCGCCACCTATGCCTTGTTAAATGCAGCCCTACGTCCACATCGTTTGAGCTACATGTATGAAATTTGGCACACATGTGTATCATGCCGAGTCGAACAAAAAAGTCTGTGGGCCCATTGATGCAAACCCAACAGGAAGTCCGCCATTTGGAAGAGAAGGTGACATTTTGGCTCTAATTTTGCCATTTCCATGCCTCGAACTTTTGCGAACTCCTCCTTGGGATTTGGTTGTATAAGCTTCATCTTTGGTCAGTGTCAACTACACACCTGGGCCATGTTAAATTGCGGAGCTTTTGAGTTTTCACAATACTATGAGGCCGTGGCGCCATGGCGAATTTCGATGACTCGCCATGAAAATCTTATTGCCTCTCATTTTGTCATACATTTTCTGACCTTGACCAAAGTGAACACATATGATAAGGCTCCACCCCTGAACATATTTCAACTGCCATATTTGACACCAGGGACAGCGCCACCTAGTGGGAACAGGAAATGTCATGTTTTACACTTTGGGGTACAGTATAGTGATGGGTGACACCTGCAGCCTCAAATTTCTCCAGGAAAGCCTTAAGGAGTTGGTCTTGGGTTACAGTGAAAACTGTGAGTTTTCGCAAAAGGGTGTGACCCCAGCAGCATGGCGAACTTTGATGTCACGCCATGAAGAAACAAATTAGTATAACTCAATGAAATCCAGTCTGTTCAGTACCAGACTTTACAGGCATGATGTCAGACCCGCCCTGAACAGATTGATGTGCCCATTGTCGGGAATACGTACAGCGCCACCTAGTGGCAACAGGAAATGTCATGGCTTTAATTTTGTTGTACTGATTTTCACAGGTTCATCGTGGCCACCTCAAAAGCGGTGAATATCAACATCAGTCCCTCGTGATGCTTCAGTGCAAAAATTGTGACTTTAAACTGAACGGCGCACCGTGGTGGCAACGCTGTTCACCATGAAAAATGAAGTGGCTTTTGAGGGTCTTGGCAAGTTTATAGAGGCTTGAAATTTGGCACACACCTCCAATGTGATGAAGGCTTTGTTGTCATGTGATCATTTTCATTGAATATCCCAAAATGGCTCCACAGCGCCCCCTACAAAATTTCAAAACCACAGCCCCAGCTCTGTGTTTTATGTATGAATCTGAAACCTGGTAGGCTTATAGGAGATATCAAGATGTACAAAAAAGTCTCTTGGAGCAATATCCCAAATCCAACAGGAAGTCAGCCATTTTAAAATTAATGTGCAATTTTGGCAACATTTTCCCCTCTTTTCAGGCACCGTGCTTTGACGTACTCCTGCAAGGGATTTCATCAGATTGATGCAATCTCCTGTGTGTGGAATCTAAAGACCTTTGTGATGTTAAATTGCGAAGCTTTTTACATTCAGGGAAACGGGGTGGTCATGGCGGCACGTAGAGTTTCAATCACTCGCCAAAAAGCAGTAATCTGCTGTCACTCAAAAACACAATGTCCAATCTCTCCCAAAGCTCATAGGCGTGATGAGACTCGAGCTCGGAAATGTTTGTTATGCCATTTGTGCATAATGGTTAGAGCGCCACCTAGTGGAACGACTAACTAGTCATAAATGAATGAGTTGAAATGTTAGCTGGTGGTTAAATGCATGAATTCCATCAATGTGACATCAGATCGGAGGTGCTGGTTTTAGGTGTTGGGCGTGGCTCGACGCGCCGGGGGTGCGAGGGCCCTCATAACGCTGCTTGCAGCTTTAATTATTATTATTATTATTCACCCCAAACAAGGGCCTTTTTGAGGGCCTAAACATGCTCAAAAACTCATGAAATTTTGCACACATGCCAGGTCTGGTGAAAAATTTTGTATTTTAATGGTTTTACATATGAGCACTGGGAAATGGCTCTACAGCGCCACCTATGCCTTGTTAAATGCAGCCCTACGACCACATCGTTTGAGCTACATGTATGAAATTTGGCACACATGTGTATCATGCCAAGACGAACAAAAAAGTCTGTGGGCCCATTGACGCAAACCCAACAGGAAGTCCGCCATTTGGAAGAGAAGGTGACATTTTGGCTCTAATTTTGCCATTTCCATGCCTCGAACTTTAACGAACTCCTCCTTGGGATTTGGTCCTATAAGCTTCAAATTTGGACAGTGTCAACTACACCCTTGTGCCATGTTAAATTGCGGAGCTTTTGAGTTTTCACAATACTATGAGGCCGTGGCGCCATGGCGAATTTCGATGACTCGCCATGAAAATCTTATTGCCTCTCATTTTGTCATACATTTTCTGACCTTGACCAAAGTGAACACATATGACAAGGCTCCACCCCTGAACATATTTCAACTGCCATATTTGACACCAGGGACAGCGCCACCTAGTGGGAACAGGAAATGTCATGTTTTACACTTTGGGGTACAGTATAGTGATGGGTGACACCTGCAGCCTCAAATTTCTCCAGGAAAGCCTTAAGGAGTTGGTCTTGGGTTACAGTGAAAACTGTGAGTTTTCGCAAAAGGGTGTGACCCCAGCAGCATGGCGAACTTTGATGTCACGCCATGAAGAAACAAATTAGTATAACTCAATGAAATCCAGTCTGTTCAGTACCAGACTTTACAGGCATGATGTCAGACCCGCCCTGAACAGATTGATGTGCCCATTGTCGGGAAGACGTACAGCGCCACCTAGTGGCAACAGGAAATGTCATGGCTTTAATTTTGTTGTACTGATTTTCACAGGTTCATCGTGGCCACCTCAAAAGCGGTGAATATCAACATCAGTCCCTCGTGATGCTTCAGTGCAAAAATTGTGACTTTAAACTGAACGGCGCACCCTGGTGGCAACGCGGTCCACCAGGAAAGATGAAGTGGCTTTTGAGGGGCTTGGAAAGTATATAGAGGCTTTAAATTTAGCACACCCCTCCACTGTGATGAAGGCTTTGTTGTCATGTGATCATTTTTATTGAATAGCGCGAAATGGCTCCACAGCGCCCCCTACAAAATTTCAAAACCACAGCCCCAGCTCTGTGTTTTATGTATGAGTCTGAAACCTGGTAAGCTTATAGGAGATATCAAGATGTACAAAAAAGTCTCTTGGAGCAATATCCAAAATCCAACAGGAAGTCAGCCATTTTAAAATTAATGTTTAATTTTGGCAACATTTTCCCCTCTTTCCAGGCATCGTTCTTTGACGTACTCCTGCAAGGGATTTCATCAGATTGATGCGATCTCCTGTGTGTGGAATCTAAAGACCTTTGTGATGTTAAATTGCGAAGCTTTTTACATTCAGTGAAACGGGGTGGTCATGGCGGCACGTGGAGTTTCAATCACTCGCCAAAAAGCAGTAATCTGCTGTCACTCAAAAACACAATGTCCAATCTCTCCCAAAGCTCATAGGCGTGATGAGACTCGAGCTCGGAAATGTTTGTTATGCCATTTGTGCATAAGGGTTAGAGCGCCACCTAGTGGAACGACTAACAAATCATGAATGAATGAGTTGAAATGTTAGCTGGTGGTTAAATGCATGAATTCCATCAATGTGACATGAGATCGGACGTGCTGGTTTTAGGTGTTGGGCGTGGCTCGACGCGCCGGGGGTGCGAGGGCCCTCATAACGCTGCTTGCAGCTTTAATTATTATTATTATTATTATTCAGGCGAAACAAGGGCCTTTTTGAGGGCCTAAACATGCTCAAAAACTCATGAAATTTTGCACACATGCCAGGTCTGGTGAAAAATTTTGTATTTTAATGGTTTTACATATGAGCACTGGGAAATGGCTCTAGAGCGCCACCTATGCCTTGTTAAATGCAGCCCTACGACCACATCGTTTCAGCTACATGTATGAAATTTGGCACACATGTGTATCATGCCAAGACGAACAAAAAAGTCTGTGGGCCCATTGACGCAAACCCAACAGGAAGTCCGCCATTTGGAAGAGAAGGTGACATTTTGGCTCTAATTTTGCCATTTCCATGCCTCGAACTTTTGCGAACTCCTCCTTGGGGTTTCATTTCATAACCTTCAAATTTGGACAGTGTCAACTACACCCTTGTGCCATGTTAAATTGCGGAGCTTTTGAGTTTTCACAATACTATGAGGCCGTGGCGCCATGGCGAATTTCGATGACTCGCCATGAAAATCTTATTGCCTCTCATTTTGTCATACATGTTCCGATCTGGACCAAAGAGCACACATATGATAAGGCTCCACCCCTGAACATATTTCAACTGCCATATTTGACATCAAGGACAGCGCCACCTAGTGGGAACAGGAAATGTCATGTTTTACACTTTGGGGTACAGTATAGTGATGGGTGACATCTGCAGCCTCAAATTTCTCCAGGAAAGCCTTAAGGAGTTGGTCTTGGGTTACAGTGAAAACTGTGAGTTTTCGTGAAAGGGTGTGACCCCAGCAGCATGGCGAACTTTGATGTCACGCCATGAAGAAACAAATTAGTATAACTCAATGAAATCCAGCCTGATCAGTACCAGACTTTACAGGCATGATGTCAGACTCGCCCTGAACAGATTGATGTGCCCATTGTCAGAAATACGGACAGCGCCACCTAGTGGCAACAGGAAATGTCATGGCTTTAATTTTGTTGTACTGATTTTCACAGGTTCATCGTGGCCACCTCAAAAGCGGTGAATATCAACATCAGTCCCTCGTGATGCTTCAGTGCAAAAATTGTGACTTTAAACTGAACGGCGCACCCTGGTGGCAACGCTGTTCACGATGAAAGATGAAGTGGCTTTTGAGGGTCTTGGCAAGTTTATAGAGGCTTGAAATTTGGCACACACCTCCAATGTGACGAAGGCTTTGTTGTCATCTGATCATTTTCATTGAATATCCCAAAATGGCTCCACAGCGCCCCCTACAAAATTTCAAAACCACAGCCCCAGCTCTGTGTTTTATGTATGAATCTGAAACCTGGTAGGCTTATAGGAGATATCAAGATGTACAAAAAAGTCTCTTGGAGCAATATCCCAAATCCAACAGGAAGTCAGCCATTTTAAAATTAATGTGCAATTTTGGCAACATTTTCCCCTCTTTTCAGGCACCGTGCTTTGACGTACTCCTGCAAGGGATTTCATCATATTGAACCAATCTCCAGTGTGTGGAATCTGAAGACCTTTGTGATGTTAAATTGCGAAGCTTTTTACGTTCAGTGAAACGGGGTGGTTATGGTGGCACTTAGAGTTTGAATCACTCGCCAAAAAGCAGTAATCTGCTGTCACTCAAAAACACAATGTCCAATCTCTCCCAAAGCTCATAGGCGTGATGAGACTTGAGCTCGGAAATGTTTGTTATGCCATTTGTACATAATGGTTAGAGCGCCACCTAGTGGGACGACTATACTCATGGTTGAAGCAAATGAAATGTTAACTGGTGGTTAAATGCATGAATTCCATCAATGTGACATCAGATCGGACGTGCTGGTTTCAGGTGTTGGGCATGGCTCGACACGCCGGGTGTGCGAGGGCCCTCATAACGCTGCTTGCAGCTTTAATTAGGGCCCGAGCACCGAGAGTGCGAAGGCCCTATTGTATCTGCTCCGTTTCTTATTAGGGCCCGAGCACTGAGAGTGCGAAGGCCCTATTGTATCTGCTCCGTTTCTTATTATTAGGGCCCGAGCACTGATAGTGCGAAGGCCCTATTGTATCTGCTCCGTTTCTTATTATTATTATTATTATTATTATTATTATTCAGGCGAAACAAGGGCCTTTTTGAGGGCCTAAACATGCTCAAAAACTCATGAAATTTTGCACACATGCCAGGTCTGGTGAAAAATTTTGTATTTTAATGGTTTTACATATGAGCACTGGGAAATGGCTCTACAGCGCCACCTATGCCTTGTTAAATGCAGCCCTACGACCACATCGTTTGAGCTACATGTATGACATTTGGCACACATGTGTATCATGCCAAGACGAACAAAAAAGTCTGTGGGCCCATTGACGCAAACCCAACAGGAAGTCCGCCATTTGGAAGAGAAGGTGACATTTTGGCTCTAATTTTGCCATTTCCATGCCTCGAACTTTTGCGAACTCCTCCTTGGGGTTTCATTTCATAACCTTCAAATTTGGACAGTGTCAACTACACCCTTGTGCCATGTTAAATTGCGGAGCTTTTGAGTTTTCACAATACTATGAGGCCGTGGCGCCATGGCGAATTTCGATGACTCGCCATGAAAATCTTATTGCCTCTCATTCTGTCATACATGTTCCGATCTGGACCAAAGAGCACACATATGATAAGGCTCAACCCCTGAACATATTTCAACTGCCATATTTGACATCAAGGACAGCGCCACCTAGTGGGAACAGGAAATGTCATGTTTTACACTTTGGGGTACAGTATAGTGATGGGTGACATCTGCAGCCTCAAATTTCTCCAGGAAAGCCTTAAGGAGTTGGTCTTGGGTTACAGTGAAAACTGTGACTTTTCGTGAAAGGGTGTGACCCCAGCAGCATGGCGAACTTTGATGTCACGCCATGAAGAAACAAATTAGTATAACTCAATGAAATCCAGTCTGATCAGTACCAGACTTTACAGGCATGATGTCAGACCCGCCCTGAACAGATTGATGTCCCCATTGTCGGAAATACGGACAGCGCCACCTAGTGGCAACAGGAAATGTCATGGCTTTAATTTTGTTGTACTGATTTTCACAGGTTCATCTTGGCCACCTCAAAAGCGGTGAATATCACCATCAGTCCCTCGTGATGCTTCAGTGCAAAAATTGTGACTTTAAACTGAACGGCGCACCCTGGTGGCAACGCTGTTCAACATGAAAGATGAAGTGGCTTTTGAGGGTCTTGGCAAGTTTATAGAGGCTTGAAATTTGGCACACACCTCCAAATGGATGAACGCTTTGTTGGCATGTGATCATTTTCATTGAATAGCGCGAAATTGCTCCACAGCGCCCCCTACAAAATTTCAAAACCACAGCCCCAGCTCTGTGTTTTATGTATGAGTCTGAAACCTGGTAAGCTTATGGAAAATATCAAGATGTACAAAAAAGTCTCTTGGAGCAATATCCAAAATCCAACAGGAAGTCAGCCATTTTAAAATTAATGTGCAATTTTGGCAACATTTTCCCCTCTTTCCAGGCACCGTTCTTTGGCGAACTCCTCCAAGGGATTTCATCAGATTGATGCGATCTCCTGTGTGTGGAATCTAAAGACCTTTGTGATGTTAAATTGCGAAGCTTTTTACATTCAGGGAAACGGGGTGGTCATGGCGGCACGTGGAGTTTCAATCACTCGCCAAAAAGCAATAATCTGCTGTCACTCAAAAACACAATGTCCAATCTCTCCCAAAGCTCATAGGCGTGATGAGACTCGAGCTCGGAAATGTTTGTTATGCCATTTGTGCATAAGGGTTAGAGCGCCACCTAGTGGAACGACTAACAAATCATGAATGAATGAGTTGAAATGTTAGCTGGTGGTTAAATGCATGAATTCCATCAATGTGACATGAGATCGGACGTGCTGGTTTTAGGTGTTGGGCGTGGCTCGACGCGCCGGGGGTGCGAGGGCCCTCATAACGCTGCTTGCAGCTTTAATTATTATTATTATTATTATTATTATTATTATTCACCCCAAACAAGGGCCTTTTTGAGGGCCTAAACATGCTCAAAAACTCATGAAATTTTGCACACATGCCAGGTCTGGTGAAAAATTTTGTATTTTAATGGTTTTACATATGCGCACTGGGAAATGGCTCTACAGCGCCACCTATGCCTTGTTAAATGCAGCCCTACGACCACATAGTTTGAGCTACATGTATGAAATTTGGCACACATGTGTATCATGACGAGCCGAACAAAAAAGTCAGTGGGCCCATTGATGCAAACCCAACAGGAAGTCCGCAATTTAGAAGTGAAGGTGACATTTTGGCTCTAATTTTGCCATTTCCATGCCTCGAACTTTTTCGAACTCCTCCTTGGGATTTGGGCGTATAAGCTTCAAATTTGGACAGTGTCAACTACACCCTTGTGCCATGTTAAATTGCGGAGCTTTTGAGTTTTCACAATACTATGAGGCCGTGGCGCCATGGCGAATTTCGATGACTCGCCATGAAAATCTTATTGCCTCTCATTTTGTCATACATTTTCTGACCTTGACCAAAGTGAACACATATGATAAGGCTCCACCCCTGAACATATTTCAACTGCCATATTTGACACCAGGGACAGCGCCACCTAGTGGGAACAGGAAATGTCATGTTTTACACTTTGGGGTACAGTATAGTGATGGGTGACATCTGCAGCCTCAAATTTCTCCAGAAAAGCCTTAAGGAGTTGGTCTTGGGTTACAGTGAAAACTGTGAGTTTTCGCGAAAGGGTGTGACCCCAGCAGCATGGCGAACTTTGATGTCACGCCATGAAGAAACAAATTAGTATAACTCAATGAAATCCAGTCTGATCAGTACCAGACTTTACAGGCATGATGTCAGACCCGCCCTGAACAGATTGATGTGCCCATTGTCGGAAATACGGACAGCGCCACCTAGTGGCAACAGGAAATGTCATGGCTTTAATTTTGTTGTACTGATTTTCACAGGTTCATCGTGGCCACCTCAAAAGCGGTGAATATCACCATCAGTCCCTCGTGATGCTTCAGTGCAAAAATTGTGACTTTAAACTGAACGGCGCACCCTGGTGGCAACACGGTTCAACATGAAAGATGAAGTGGCTTTTGAGGGGCTTGGAAAGTTTATAGAGGCTTTAAATTTGGCACACACCTCCAATGTGATGAAGGCTTTGCTGTCATGTGATCATTTTCATTGAATAGCGCGAAATGGCTCCACAGCGCCCCCTACAATATTTCAAAATATCAGCCCCTGCTCTGTGTTTTATGTATGAGTCTGAAACCTGGTAAGCTTATAGGAGATATCAAGATGTACAAAAAAGTCTCTTGGAGCAATATCCCAAATCCAACAGGAAGTCAGCCATTTTAAAATTAATGTGCAATTTTGGCAACATTTTCCCCGCTTTTCAGGCATGATTCTTTGACGAACTCCTCCAAGGGATTTCATCATATTGAACCGATCTCCAGTCTGTGGAATCTAAAGACCTTTGTGATGTTAAATTGCGAAGCTTTTTACGTTCAGGGAAACGGGGTGGTCATGGCGGCACGTAGAGTTTCAATCACTCGCCAAAAAGCAGTAATCTGCTGTCACTCAAAATCTAAATGTCCAAATTCTCCCAAAGGTCGCAGGCGTGATGAGACTCGAGCTTGGAAATGTTTGTTATGCCATTTGTCAGTAATGGTTAGAGCGCCACCTAGTGGGACGACTATAATGATGACTGAATGAGATGAAATGTTAGCTGGTGGTTAAATGCATGAATTCCATCAATGTGACATCAGATCGGAGGTGCTGGTTGTAGGTGTTGGGCGTGGCTCGACGCGATGGGGTGCGAGGGCCCTCATAACGCTGCTTGCAGCTTTAATTATTATTATTATTATTATTATTATTATTCAGGCGAAACAAGGGCCTTTTTGAGGGCCTAAACATGCTCAAAAACTCATGAAATTTTGCACACATGCCAGGTCTGGTGAAAAATTTTGTATTTTAATGGTTTTATATATGAGCACTGGGAAATGGCTCTAGAGCGCCACCTATGCCTTGTTAAATGCAGCCCTACGACCACATCGTTTGAGCTACATGTATGAAATTTGGCACACATGTGTATCATGCCAAGACGAACAAAAAAGTCTGTGGGCCCATTGACGCAAACCCAACAGGAAGTCCGCCATTTGGAAGAGAAGGTGACATTTTGGCTCTAATTTTGCCATTTCCATGCCTCGAACTTTTGCGAACTCCTCCTTGGGGTTTGATTTCATAACCTTCATATTTGGTCAGTGTCAACTACACCCTTGTGCCATGTTAAATTGCGGAGCTTTTGAGTTTTCACAATACTATGAGGCCGTGGCGCCATGGCGAATTTCGATGACTCGCCATGAAAATCTTATTGCCTCTCATTTTGTCATACATTTTCTGACCTTGACCAAAGTGAACACATATGATAAGGCTCCACCCCTGAACATATTTCAACTGCCATATTTGACATCAAGGACAGCGCCACCTAGTGGGAACAGGAAATGTCATGTTTTACACTTTGGGGTACAGTATTCTGATGGGTGACATCTGCAGCCTCAAATTTCTCAAGGAAAGCCTTAAGGAGTTGGTCTTGGGTTACAGTGAAAACTGTGACTTTTCGCAAAAGGGTGTGACCCCAGCAGCATGGCGAACTTTGATGTCACGCCATGAAGAAACAAATTAGTATAACTCAATGAAATCCAGCCTGATCAGTACCAGACTTTACAGGCATGATGTCAGACTCGCCCTGAACAGATTGATGTGCCCATTGTCAGAAATACGGACAGCGCCACCTAGTGGCAACAGGAAATGTCATGGCTTTAATTTTGTTGTACTGATTTTCACAGGTTCATCGTGGCCACCTCAAAAGCGGTGAATATCAACATCAGTCCCTCGTGATGCTTCAGTGCAAACATTGTGACTTTAAACTGAACGGCGCACCCTGGTGGCAACGCTGTTCACCATGAAAGATGAAGTGGCTTTTGAGGGTCTTGGCAAGTTTATAGAGGCTTGAAATTTGGCACACACCTCCAATGTGATGAAGGCTTTGTTGTCATGTGATCATTTTCATTGAATATCCCAAAATGGCTCCACAGCGCCCCCTACAAAATTTCAAAACCACAGCCCCAGCTCTGTGTTTTATGTATGAATCTGAAACCTGGTAGGCTTATAGGAGATATCAAGATGTACAAAAAAGTCTCTTGGAGCAATATCCCAAATCCAACAGGAAGTCAGCCATTTTAAAATTAATGTGCAATTTTGGCAACATTTTCCCCTCTTTTCAGGCACCGTGCTTTGACGTACTCCTGCAAGGGATTTCATCAGATTGATGCAATCTCCTGTGTGTGGAATCTAAAGACCTTTGTGATGTTAAATTGCGAAGCTTTTTACATTCAGGGAAACGGGGTGGTCATGGCGGCACGTAGAGTTTCAATCACTCGCCAAAAAGCAGTAATATGCTGTCACTCAAAAACACAATGTCCAATCTCTCCCAAAGCTCATAGGCGTGATGAGACTCGAGCTAGGAAATGTTTGTTATGCCATTTGTCAGTAATGGTTAGAGCGCCACCTATTGGGACGACTATAATCATGGTTCAATGAGATGAAATGTTAGCTGGTGGTTAAATGCATGAATTCCATCAATGTGACATCAGATCGGACGTGCTGGTTTTAGGTGTTGGGCGTGGCTCGACACGCCGGGGTGCGAGGGCCCTCATAACGCTGCTTGCAGCTTTAATTAGGGCCCGAGCACTGACAGTGCGAAGGCCCTATTGTAATTGCTCTGTTTATTATTATTATTATTATTATTATTATTATTATTATTTCGGCAAATGAATTGGCCGTTTGAGAGCCTAAACATGCTCGAAAACTCATGAAATTTTGCACACGCGTCAGGTCTGGTGAAAATTTACGTATTTTAATGTTCTCAGACATGGCCAGGGAAAATTAGCTCAGTAGCGCCACCTAGAAAAATGAAAAACGCGAGCCCCCGGTATGGGTATGACCTACATGTTTGAAAGTCGGTACACCTATATAATGTTCAGAGTCGAACAAAAAAGTCTATTATGGCAATGTCCTAAACCCAACAGGAAGTCCGCCATTTTGGATTGAAGGTGACATTTTGGCTCTGATTTTACCATTTCCATGCCTCGAACTTTGACGAACTCCTCCTTGGGGTTTGATTTCATAACCTTCATATTTGGTCAGTGCCAACTACACCCTTATGCCATGTTAAATTGCGGAGCTTTTGAGTTTTCACAATACGGTGAGGCCGTGGCGCCATGGCGAATTTCGATGACTCGCCATGAAAATCTTATTGCCTCTCATTTTGTCATACATTTTCTGACCTTGACCAAAGTGAACACATATGATAAGGCTCCACCCCTGAACATATTTCAACTGCCATATTTGACATCAGCGACAGCGCCACCTAGTGGGAACAGGAAATGTCATGTTTTACACTTTGGGGTACAGTATTGTGATGGGTGACATCTGCAGCCTCAAATTTCTCCAGGAAAGCCTTAAGGAGTTGGTCTTGGGTTACAGTGAAAACTGTGACTTTTCGCCAAAGGGTGTGACCCCAGCAGCATGGCGAACTTTGATGTCTCGCCATGAAGAAACAAATTAGTATAACTCAATGAAATCCAGTCTGAACAGTACCAGACTTTACAGGCATGATGTCAGACCCGCCCTGAACAGATTGATGTGCCCATTGTCGGGAATACGGACAGCGCCACCTAGTGGCAACAGGAAATGTCATGGCTTTAATTTTGTTGTACTGATTTTCACAGGTTCATCGTGGCCACCTCAAAAGCGGTGAATATCACCATCAGTACCTCGTGATGCTTCAGTGAAAAAATTGTGACTTTAAACTGAACGGCGCACCCTGGTGGCAACGCTGTTCACCATGAAAGATGAAGTGGCTTTTGAGGGGCTTGGAAAGTTTATAGAGGCTTTAAATTTGGCCCACACCTCCCAATGTGATGAAGGCTTTCTAGTTATGTGACCATTTTCCTTGAATAGCGCAAAATGGCTCCACAGCGCCCCCTACAAAATTCCAAAATATCAGCCCCTGCTCTGTGTTTTATCTATGAGTCTGAAACTTGGTAAGCTCATGGAAGATATTAAGATGTACAAAAAAGTCTCTTGGAGCAATATCCCAAATCCAACAGGAAGTCAGCCATTTTAAAATTAATGTGTAATTTTGGCGACATTTTCCCCTCTTTTCAGGCTTCATACTTTGACGAACTCCTCCAAGAGATTTCATCAGATTGGACCGATCTGAAGTTTGTGGAATCTAAAGACCTTTGTGATGTTAAATTGCGAAGCTTTTTACGTCCAGGGAAACGGGGTGGTTATGGCGGCACTTAGAGTTTGAATCACTCGCCAAAACGCAGTAATCTGCTGTCACTCAAAAACACCATGTCCAATCTCTCCCAAACGTCTCAGGTGTGATGAGACTCGAGCTTGGAAGTGTTTGTTATGCCATTTGTACATAATGGTTAGAGCGCCACCTAGTGGAACGACTAACTAATCATGAATGAATGAGTTGAAATGTTAGCTGGTGGTTAAATGCATGAATTCCATCAATGTGACATCAGATCGGACGTGCTGGTTTTAGGTGTTGGGCGTGGCTCGACGCGCCGGGGGTGCGAGGGCCCTCATAACGCTGCTTGCAGCTTTAATTAGGGCCCGAGCACTGACTGTGCGAAGGCCCTATTGTATCTGCTCCGTTTCTTATTATTATTATTATTCACCCCAAACAAGGGCCTTTTTGAGGGCCTAAACATGCTCAAAAACTCATGAAATTTTGCACACATGCCAGGTCTGGTGAAAAATTTTGTATTTTAATGGTTTTACATATGAGCACTGGGAAATGGCTCTAGAGCGCCACCTATGCCTTGTTAAAT
The DNA here is from genome assembly GCF_963969265.1 of Rhamphochromis sp. 'chilingali'. NCBI lineage: Eukaryota > Metazoa > Chordata > Actinopteri > Cichliformes > Cichlidae > Rhamphochromis > Rhamphochromis sp. 'chilingali'. Next base: position 40,055,924 of record NC_137929.1, on the reverse strand, counting down.
GCAGCCCTACGACCACATGGTTTGAGCTACATGTATGAAATTTGGCACACATGTGTATCATGCCAAGACGAACAAAAAAGTCTTTGGGCCCATTGACGCAAACCCAACAGGAAGTCCGCCATTTGGAAGAGAAGGTGACATTTTGGCTCTGATTTTACCATTTCCATGCCTCGAACTTTTGCGAACTCCTCCTTGGGGTTTCATTTCATAACCTTCAAATTTGGACAGTGTCAACTACACCCTTGTGCCATGTTAAATTGCGGAGCTTTTGAGTTTTCACAATACTATGAGGCCGTGGCGCCATGGCGAATTTCGATGACTCGCCATGAAAATCTTATTGCCTCTCATTTTGTCATACATTTTCTGACCTTGACCAAAGTGAACACATATGATAAGGCTCCACCCCTAAACATATTTCAACTGCCATATTTGACATGAAGGACAGCGCCACCTAGTGGGAACAGGAAATGTCATGTTTTACACTTTGGGGTACAGTATAGTGATGGGTGACATCTGCAGCCTCAAATTTCTCCAGAAAACCCTTAAGGAGTTGGTCTTGGGTTACAGTGAAAACTGTGACTTTTCGCAAAAGGGTGTGACCCCAGCAGCATGGCGAACTTTGATGTCACGCCATGAAGAAACAAATTAGTATAACTCCATGAAATCCAGTCTGATCAGTACCAGACTTTACAGGCACGATGTCACACCCACCCTGAACAGATTGATATGCCCATTGTCGGAAATACGGACAGCGCCACCTAGTGGCAACAGGAAATGTCATGGCTTTAACTTTGTTGTACTGATTTTCACAGGTTGATCGTGGCCACCTCAAAAGCGGTGAATATCACCATCAGTCCCTCGTGATGCTTCAGTGCAAAAATTGTGACTTTAAACTGAACGGCGCACCCTGGTGGCAACGCGGTTCACCATGAAAGATGAAGTGGCTTTTGAGGGGCTTGGAAAGTTTATAGAGGCTTGAAATTTGGCACACACCTCCAAATGGATGAAGGCATTGTTGTTATGTAACCATTTTCCTTGAATAGCGCAAAATGGCTCCACAGCGCCCCCTACAATATTTCAAAACATCAGCCCCTGCTCTGTGTTTCATCTATGAGTCTGACACTTGGTAAGCTTGTGTAAGATATCAAGATGTACAAAAAAGTCTCTTGGAGCAATATCCCAAATCCAACAGGAAGTCAGCCATTTTAAAATTAATGTGTAATTTTGATGACATTTTCCCCCCTTTTCAGGCCTCATACTTTGACGAACTCCTCCAAGGGATTTCATCATATTGAAGCATTCTTCAGTGTGTAGAATCTAAAGACCTTTGTGATGTTAAATTGCGAAGCTTTTTCCGTTCAGGGAAACGGGGTGGTCATGGCGGCACGTAGAGTTTCAATCACTCGCAAAAAGCAGTAATCTGCTGTCACTAAAAAACACAATGTCCAATCTCTCCCAAAGGTCGCAGGTGGGATGAGACTCGAGCTTGGAAATGTTTGTTATGCTATTTGTCAATAATGGTTAGAGCGCCACCTAGTGGCATGACTATAATCCTGATTGAATAAGATGAAATGTTAGCTGGTGATTAAAAGCATGAAATCCATCAATGTGACATCACATCGGACGTGCCGGTTTGAGGTGTTGGCAGTGGCTCGACGTGCCGGGGGTGCGAGGGCCCTCATAACGCTGCTTGCAGCTTTAATTATTATTATTATTATTATTTCGGCAAATGAATTGGCCGTTTGAGGGCCTAAACATGCTCGAAAACTCATGAAATTTTGCACACGCGTCAGGTCTGGTGAAAATTTACGTATTTTAATGTTCTCAGACATGGCCAGGGAAAATTAGCTCAGTAGCGCCACCTAGAAAAATGAAAAACGCGAGCCCCCGGTATGGGTATGACCTACATGTTTGAAAGTCGGTACACCTATATAATGTTCAGAGTCGAACAAAAAAGTCTATTATGGCAATGTCCTAAACCCAACAGGAAGTCCGCCATTTTGGATTGAAGGTGACATTTTGGCTCTGATTTTACCATTTCCATGCCTCGAACTTTGACGAACTCCTCCTTGGGGTTTGATTTCATAACCTTCATATTTGGTCAGTGCCAACTACACCCTTGTGCCATGTTAAATTGCGGAGCTTTTGAGTTTTCACAATACTATGAGGCCGTGGCGCCATGGCGAATTTCGATGACTCGCCATGAAAATCTTATTGCCTCTCATTTTGTCATACATGTTCCGATCTGGACCAAAGAGCACACATATGATAAGGCTCCACCCCTGAACATATTTCAACTGCCATATTTGACATCAAGGACAGCGCCACCTAGTGGGAACAGGAAATGTCATGTTTTACACTTTGGGGTACAGTATAGTGATGGGTGACATCTGCAGCCTCAAATTTCTCCAGGAAAGCCTTAAGGAGTTGGTCTTGGGTTACAGTGAAAACTGTGACTTTTCGCAAAAGGGTGTGACCCCAGCAGCATGGCGAACTTTGATGTCACGCCATGAATAAACAAATTAGTATAACTCAATGAAATCCAGTCTGATCAGTACCAGACTTTACAGGCATGATGGCAGACCCGCCCTGAACAGATTGATGTGCCCATTGTCGGAAATACGGACAGCGCCACCTAATGGCAACAGGAAATGTCATGGCTTTAATTTTGTTGTACTGATTTTCACAGGTTCATCGTGGCCACCTCAAAAGCGGTGAATATCAACATCAGTCCCTCGTGATGCTTCAGTGCAAAAATTGTGACTTTAAACTGAACGGCGCACCCTGGTGGCAACGCGGTTCACCATGAAAGATGAAGTGGCTTTTGAGGGGCTTGGAAAGTTTATAGAGGCTTGAAATTTGGCACACACCTCCAAATGGATGAAGGCATTGTTGTTATGCAACCATTTTCCTTGAATAGCGCAAAATGGCTCCACAGCGCCCCCTACAATATTTCAAAACATCAGCCCCTGCTCTGTGTTTCATCTATGAGTCTGACACTTGGTAAGCTTGTGTAAGATATCAAGATGTACAAAAAAGTCTCTTGGAGCAATATCCCAAATCCAACAGGAAGTCAGCCATTTTAAAATTAATGTGTAATTTTGATGACATTTTCCCCCCTTTTCAGGCCTCATACTTTGACGAACTCCTCCAAGGGATTTCATCATATTGAAGCATTCTTCAGTGTGTAGAATCTAAAGACCTTTGTGATGTTAAATTGCGAAGCTTTTTCCGTTCAGGGAAACTGGGTGGTCATGGCGGCACGTAGAGTTTCAATCACTCGCAAAAAGCAGTAATCTGCTGTCACTAAAAAACACAATGTCCAATCTCTCCCAAAGGTCGCAGGTGTGATGAGACTCGAGCTTGGAAATGTTTGGTATGCCATTTGTCGGTAATAGTTAGAGCGCCACCTATTGGGACGACTATAATCATAGTTCAATGAGATGAAATGTTAGCTGGTGGTTAAATGCATGAATTCCATCAATGTGACATCACATTGGACGTGCTGGTTTTAGGTGTTGGGCGTGGCTCGACGCGCCGGGGGTGCGAGGGCCCTCATAACGCTGCTTGCAGCTTTAATTATTAGGGCCCGAGCACTGACAGTGCGAAGGCCCTATTGTATCTGCTCCGTTTCTTATTAGGGCCCGAGCACTGACAGTGCGAAGGCCCTATTGTAATTGCTCTGTTTATTAGGGCCCGAGCACTGACAGTGCGAAGGCCCTATTGTAATTGCTCTGTTTATTATTATTATTATTATTATTATTATTATTTCGGCAAATGAATTGGCCGTTTGAGGGCCTAAACATGCTCGAAAACTCATGAAATTTTGCACACGCGTCAGGTCTGGTGAAAATTTACGTATTTTAATGTTCTCAGACATGGCCAGGGAAAATTAGCTCAGTAGCGCCACCTAGAAAAATGAAAAACGCGAGCCCCCGGTATGGGTATGACCTACATGTTTGAAAGTCGGTACACCTATATAATGTTCAGAGTCGAACAAAAAAGTCTATTATGGCAATGTCCTAAACCCAACAGGAAGTCCGCCACTTTGGATTGAAGGTGACATTTTGGCTCTGATTTTACCATTTCCATGCCTCGAACTTTGACGAACTCCTCCTTGGGGTTTGATTTCATAACCTTCATATTTGGTCAGTGCCAACTACACCCTTATGCCATGTTAAATTGCGGAGCTTTTGAGTTTTCACAATACCATGAGGCCGTGGCGCCATGGCGAATTTCGATGACTCGCCATGAAAATCTTATTGCCTCTCATTCTGTCATAGATTTTCTGACCTTGACCAAAGTGAACACATATGATAAGGCTCCATCCCTGAACATATTTCAACTGCCATATTTTACATCAGGGACAGCGCCACCTAGTGGGAACAGGAAATGTCATGTTTTACACTTTGGGGTACAGTATTGTGATGGGTGACATCTGCAGCCTCAAATTTCTCCAGGAAAGCCTTAAGGAGTTGGTCTTGGGTTACAGTGAAAACTGTGACTTTTCGCAAAAGGGTGTGACACCAGCGGCATGGCGAACTTTGATGTCACGCCATGAAGAAACAAATTAGTATAACTCAATGAAATCCAGTCTGATCAGTACCAGACTTTACAGGCATGATGTCAGACCCGCCCTGAACAGATTGATGTGCCCATTGTCGGAAATACGGACAGCGCCACCTAGTGGCAACAGGAAATGTCATGGCTTTAATTTTGTTGTACTGATTTTCACAGGTTCATCTTGGCCACCTCAAAAGCGGTGAATATCACCATCAGTCCCTCGTGATGCTTCAGTGCAAAAATTGTGACTTTAAACTGAACGGCGCACCCTGGTGGCAACGCGGTTCACCATGAAAGATGAAGTGGCTTTTGAGGGGCTTGGAAAGTTTATAGAGGCTTGAAATTTGGCACACACCTCCAAATGGGTGTAGGCTTTGTTGTCATGTGATCATTTTCATTGAATAGCGCGAAATTGCTCCACAGCGCCCCCTACAATATTTCAAAAAGTCAGCCCCAGCTCTGTGTTTCATCTATGAGTCTGAAACCTGGTAAGCTTATGGAAAATATCAAGATGTACAAAAAAGTCTCTTGGAGCAATATCCCAAATCCAACAGGAAGTCAGCCATTTTAAAATTAATGTGTAATTTTGGCGACATTTTCCCCTCTTTTCAGGCTTCATACTTTGACGAACTCCTCCAAGAGATTTCATCAGATTGGACCGATCTGAAGTTTGTGGAATCTAAAGACCTTTGTGATGTTAAATTGCGAAGCTTTTTACGTTCAGGGAAACGGGGTGGTTATGGCGGCACTTAGAGTTTGAATCACTTGCCAAAACGCAGTAATCTGCTGTCACTCAAAAACACCATGTCCAATCTCTCCCAAACGTCTCAGGTGTGATGAGACTCGAGCTTGGAAGTGTTTGTTATGCCATTTGTACATAATGGTTAGAGCGCCACCTAGTGGAACGACTAACTAATCATGAATGAATGAGTTGAAATGTTAGCTGGTGGTTAAATGCATGAATTCCATCAATGTGACATCAGATCGGACGTGCTGGTTTTAGGTGTTGGGCGTGGCTCGACGCGCCGGGGGTGCGAGGGCCCTCATAACGCTGCTTGCAGCTTTAATTATTATTATTATTATTATTCCGGCAAATGAATCGGCCTTTTGAGGGCCTAAACATGCTCGAAAACTCTGGAAATTTTGCGCACGCGTCAGGTCTGGTGAAAATTTACGTATTTTAATGGTTTTACATATGAGCACTGGGAAATGGCTCTAGAGCGCCACCTATGCCTTGTTAAATGCAGCCCTACGACCACATCGTTTCAGCTACATGTATGAAATTTGGCACACATGTGTATCATGCCAAGACGAACAAAAAAGTCTGTGGGCCCATTGACACAAACCCAACAGGAAGTCCGCCATTTTGGATTGAAGGTGACATTTTGGCTCTGATTTTACCGTTTCCATGCCTTGTACTTTAACGAACTCCTCCTTGGGATTTGGTCGTATAAGCTTCAAATTTGGACAGTGTCAACTACACCCTTGTGCCATGTTAAATTGCGGAGCTTTTGAGTTTTCACAATACTATGAGGCCGTGGCGCCATGGCGAATTTCGATGACTCGCCATGAAAATCTTATTGCCTCTCATTCTGTCATACATGTTCCAATCTGGACCAAAGAGCACACATATGATAAGGCTCCACCCCTGAACATATTTCAACTGCCATATTTGACCTCAAGGACAGCGCCACCTAGTGGGAACAGGAAATGTCATGTTTTACACTTTGGGGTACAGTATAGTGATGGGTGACATCTGCAGCCTCAAATTTCTCCAGAAAAGCCTTAAGGAGTTGGTCTTGGGTTACAGTGAAAACTGTGAGTTTTCGCAAAAGGGTGTGACCCCAGCAGCATGGCGAACTTTGATGTCACGCCATGAAGAAACAAATTAGTATAACTCAATGAAATCCAGTCTGATCAGTACCAGACTTTACAGGCATGATCTCAGACCCGCCCTGAACAGATTGATGTGCCCATTGTCGGAAATACGGACAGCGCCACCTAGTGACAACAGGAAATGTCATGGCTTTAATTTTGTTGTACTGATTTTCACAGGTTCATCTTGGCCACCTCAAAAGCGGTGAATATCACCATCAGTCCCTCGTGATGCTTCAGTGCAAAAATTGTGAGTTTAAACTGAACGGCGCACCCTGGTGGCAACGCTGTTCAACATGAAAGATGAAGTGGCTTTTGAGGGTCTTGGCAAGTTTATAGAGGCTTGAAATTTGGCACACACCTCCAAATGGATGAAGGCTTTGTTGGCATGTGATCATTTTCATTGAATAGCGCGAAATTGCTCCACAGCGCCCCCTACAAAATTTCAAAACCACAGCCCCTGCTCTGTGTTCTATGTATGATTCTGAAACCTGGTAAGCTTATAGGAGATATCAAGATGTACAAAAAAGTCTCTTGGTGCAATATCCCAAATCCAACAGGAAGTCAGCCATTTTAATATTAATGTGTAATTTTGGCAACATTTTCCCCTCTTTCCAGGCACCGTTCTTTGACGAACTCCTCCAAGGGATTTCATCATATTGAACCAATCTCCAGTGTGTGGAATCTAAAGACCTTTGTGATGTTAAATTGCGAAGCTTTTTACGTTCAGTAAAACGGGGTGGTTATGGTGGCACTTAGAGTTTGAATCACTCGCCAAAAAGCAGTAATCTGCTGTCACTCAAAAACACAATGTCCAATCTCTCCCAAACGTCTCAGGTGTGATGAGACTCGAGCTAGGAAATGTTTGTTATGCCATTTGTCAGTAATGGTTAGAGCTCCACCTAGTGGGACAACTATAATCATGATTGAATGAGATGAATTGTTAGCTGGTGGTTAAATGCATGAATTCCATCAATGTGACATCAGATCGGAGGTGCTGGTTTTAGGTGTTGGGCGTGGCTCGACGCGCCGGGGGTGCGAGGGCCCTCATAACGCTGCTTGCAGCTTTAATTATTATTATTATTATTCAGGCAAAACAAGGGCCATTTTGAGGGCCTAAACATGCTCAAAAACTCATGAAATTTTGCACACATGCCAGGTCTGGTGAAAAATTTTGTATTTTAATGGTTTTACATATGAGCACTGGGAAATGGCTCTAGAGCGCCACCTATGCCTTGTTAAATGCAGCCCTACGACCACATCGTTTGAGCTACATGTATGAAATTTGGCACACATATGTATCATGCCAAGACGAACAAAAAAGTCTGGGGGCCCATTGACGCAAACCCAACAGGAAGTCCGCCATTTGGAAGAGAATGTGACATTTTGGCTCTAATTTTGCCATTTCCATGCCTCGAACTTTTGCGAACTCCTCCTTGGGGTTTGATTTCATAACCTTCATATTTGGTCAGTGTTAACTACACCCTTGTGCCATGTTAAATTGCGGAGCTTTTGAGTTTTCACAATACGGTGAGGCCGTGGCGCCATGGCGAATTTCGATGACTCGCCATGAAAATCTTATTGCCTCTCATTTTGTCATACATTTTCTGACCTTGACCAAAGTGAACACATATGATAAGGCTCCACCCCTGAACATATTTCAACTGCCATATTTGACATAAAGTACAGCGCCACCTAGTGGGAACAGGAAATGTCATGTTTTACACTTTGGGGTACAGTATAGTGATGGGTGACATCTGCAGCCTCAAATTTCTCCAGGAAAGCCTTAAGGAGTTGGTCTTGGGTTACAGTGAAAACTGTGAGTTTTCGCCAAAGGGTGTGACCCCAGCAGCATGGCGAACTTTGATGTCACGCCATGAAGAAACAAATTAGTATAACTCAATGAAATCCAGTCTGATCAGTACCAGACTTTACAGGCATGATGTCAGACACGCCCTGAACAGATTGCTGTGCCCATTGTCGGAAATACGGACAGCGCCACCTAGTGGCAACAGGAAATGTCATGGCTTTAATTTTGTTGTACTGATTTTCACAGGTTCATCGTGGCCACCTCAAAAGCGGTGAATATCAACATCAGTCCCTCGTGATGCTTCAGTGCAAAAATTGTGACTTTAAACTGAACGGCGCACCCTGGTGGCAATGCGGTCCAACATGAAAGATGAAGTGGCTTTTGAGGGGCTTGGATAGTATATAGAGGCTTTAAATTTAGCACACCCCTCCAAATGGATGAAGGCTTTGTTGTCATGTGATCATTTATATTGAATAGCGCGAAATGGCTCCACAGCGCCCCCTACAAAATTTCAAAACCACAGCCCCAGCTCTGTGTTTTATGTATGAGTCTGAAACCTGGTAAGCTTATAGGAGATATCAAGATGTACAAAAAAGTCTCTTGGAGCAATATCCAAAATCCAACAGGAAGTCAGCCATTTTAAAATTAATGTGCAATTTTGGCAACATTTTCCCCTCTTTCCAGGCATTGTTCTTTGACGAACTCCTCCAAGGGATTTCATCATATTGAACCAATCTCCAGTGTGTGGAATCTAAAGACCTTTGTGATGTTAAATTGCGAAGCTTTTTACGTTCAGTGAAACGGGGTGGTTATGGTGGCACTTAGAGTTTGAATCACTCGCCAAAAAGCAGTAATCTGCTGTCACTCAAAAACACAATGTCCAATCTCTCCCAAAGTTCATAGGCGTGATGAGACTCGAGCTCGGAAATGTTTGTTATGCCATTTGTGCATAAGGGTTAGAGCGCCACCTAGTGGAACGACTAACAAATCATGAATGAATGAGTTGAAATGTTAGCTGGTGGTTAAATGCATGAATTCCATCAATGTGACATGAGATCGGAGGTGCTGGTTTTAGGTGTTGGGCGTGGCTCGACGCGCCGGGGGTGCGAGGGCCCTCATAACGCTGCTTGCAGCTTTAATTATTAGGGCCCGAGCACTGAGAGTGCGAAGGCCCTATTGTATCTGCTCCGTTTCTTATTATTAGGGCCCGAGCACCGAGAGTGCGAAGGCCCTATTGTATCTGCTCCGTTTCTTATTATTATTATTATTATTATTATTATTATTATTATTATTCACCCCAAACAAGGGCCTTTTTGAGGGCCTAAACATGCTCAAAAACTCATGAAATTTTGCACACATGCCAGGTCTGGTGAAAAATTTTGTATTTTAATGGTTTTACATATGAGCACTGGGAAATGGCTCTACAGCGCCACCTATGCCTTGTTAAATGCAGCCCTACGACCACATCGTTTGTGCTACATGTATGAAATTTGGCACACATGTGTATCATGCCAAGACGAACAAAAAAGTCTGTGGGCCCATTGACGCAAACCCAACAGGAAGTCCGCCATTTGGAATAGAAGGTGACATTTTGGCTCTAATTTTGCCATTTCCATGCCTCGAACTTTTGCGAACTCCTCCTTGGGGTTTCATTTCATAACCTTCAAATTTGGACAGTGTCAACTACACCCTTGTGCCATGTTAAATTGCGGAGCTTTTGAGTTTTCACAATACGGTGAGGCCGTGGCGCCATGGCGAATTTCGATGACTCGCCATGAAAATCTTATTGCCTCTCATTTTGTCATACATTTTCTGACCTTGACCAAAGTGAACACATATGATAAGGCTCCACCCCTGAACATATTTCAACTGCCATATTTTACATCAAGGACAGCACCACCTAGTGGGAACAGGAAATGTCATGTTTTACACTTTGGGGTACAGTATAGTGATGGGTGACATCTGCAGCCTCAAATTTCTCCAGGAAAGCCTTAAGGAGTTGGTCTTGGGTTACAGTGAAAACTGTGAGTTTTCGCAAAAGGGTGTGACCCCAGCAGCATGGCGAACTTTGATGTCACGCCATGAAGAAACAAATTAGTATAACTCAATGAAATCCAGTCTGATCAGTACCAGACTTTACAGGCATGATGTCAGACCCGCCCTGAACAGATTGATGTGCCCATTGTCGGGAATACGGACAGCGCCACCTAGTGGCAACAGGAAATGTCATGGCTTTAATTTTGTTGTACTGATTTTCACAGGTTCATCGTGGCCACCTCAAAAGCGGTGAATATCACCATCAGTCCCTTGTGATGCTTCAGTGCAAAAATTGTGACTTTAAACTGAACGCCGCACCCTGGTGGCAACGCGGTTCACCATGAAAGATGAAGTGGCTTTTGAGGGGCTTGGAAAGTTTAAAAAGTCTTGAAATTTGGCGCACACCTCCAATGTGGTGAAGGCTTTGTTGTTATGTGATCATTTTCATTGAATATCCCAAAATGGCTCCACAGCGCCCCCTACAAAATTTCAAAATCACAGCCCCTGCTCTGTGTTTTATGTATGAGTCTGAAACCTGGTAAGCTTATAGGAGATATCAAGATGTACAAAAAAGTCTCTTGGAGCAATATCCCAAATCCAACAGGAAGTCAGCCATTTTAAAATTAATGTGCAATTTTGGCAACATTTTCCCCTCTTTTCAGGCATCGTTCTTTGACGAACTCCTCCAAGGGATTTCATCAGATTGCACTATTCTTCAGCTTGTGGAATCTAAAGACCTTTGTGATGTTAAATTGCGAAGCTTTTTACGTTCAAGGAAACGGGATGGTTATGGCGGCACTTAGAGTTTGAATCACTCTCCAAAAAGCAGTAATCTGCTGTCACTCAAAAACACAAAGTCCAATCTCTCCCAAAGGTCGCAGGCGTGATGAGACTTGAGCTCGGAAATGTTTGGTATGCCCTTTGTCTATAATGGTTAGAGCGCCACCTAGTGGGACGACTATACTCATGGTTGAACCAAATGAAATGTTAGCTGGTGGTTAAATGCATGAATTCCATCAATGTGACATCAGATCGGACGTGCTGGTTTCAGATGTTGGGCATGGCTCGACACGCCGGGGGTGCGAGGGCCCTCATAACGCTGCTTGCAGCTTTAATTATTATTAGGGCCCGAGCACCGAGAGTGCGAAGGCCCTATTGTATCTGCTCCGTTTCTTATTATTATTATTATTCACCCCAAACAAGGGCCTTTTTGAGGGCCTAAACATGCTCAAAAACTCATGAAATTTTGCACACATGCCAGGTCTGGTGAAAAATTTTGTATTTTAATGGTTTTACATATGAGCACTGGGAAATGGCTCTACAGCGCCACCTATGCCTTGTTAAATGCAGCCCTACGACCACATCGTTTGAGCTACATGTATGAAATTTGGCACACATGTGTATCATGCCAAGACGAACAAAAAAGTCTGTGGGCCCATTGACGCAAACCCAACAGGAAGTCCGCCATTTGGAAGAGAAGGTGACATTTTGGCTCTGATTTTGCCATTTCCATGCCTCGAACTTTTGCGAACTCCTCCTTGGGATTTGGTCCTATAAGCTTCAAATTTGGACAGTGTCAACTACACACCTGGGCCATGTTAAATTGCGGAGCTTTTGAGTTTTCACAATACTATGAGGCCGTGGCGCCATGGCGAATTTCGATGACTCGCCATGAAAATCTTATTGCCTCTCATTTTGTCACACATTTTCTGACCTTGACCAAAGAGCACACATATGATAAGGCTCCACCCCTGAACATATTTCAAGTGCCATATTTGACATAAGGGCCAGCGCCACCTAGTGGGAACAGGAAATGTCATGTTTTACACTTTGGGGTACAGTATAGTGATGGGTGACACCTGCAGCCTCAAATTTCTCCAGGAAAGCCTTAAGGAGTTGGTCTTGGGTTACAGTGAAAACTGTGACTTTTCGCAAAAGGGTGTGACCCCAGCGGCATGGCGAACTTTGATGTCTCGCCATGAAGAAACAAATTAGTATAACTCCATGAAATCCAGTCTGATTAGTACCAGACTTTACAGGCATGATGTCAGACCCGCCCTGAACAGATTGATGTGCCCATTGTCAGGAATATGAAGAGCGCCACCTAGTGGCAACAGGAAATGTCATGTCTTACACTTTGTTGTACTGATTTTCACAGGTTCATCGTGGCCACCTCAAAAGCGGTGAATATCACCATCAGTCCCTCGTGATGCTTCAGTGCAAAAATTGTGAGTTTAAACTGAACGGCGCACCCTGGTGGCAACGCTGTTCAACATGAAAGATGAAGTGGCTTTTGAGGGTCTTGGCAAGTTTATAGAGGCTTGAAATTTGGCACACACCTCCAAATGGATGAAGGCTTTGTTGGCATGTGATCATTTTCATTGAATAGTGCGAAATTGCTCCACAGCGCCCCCTACAAAATTTCAAAACCACAGCCCCTGCTCTGTGTTCTATGTATGAATCTGAAACCTGGTAAGCTTATAGGAGATATCAAGATGTACAAAAAAGTCTCTTGGTGCAATATCCCAAATCCAACAGGAAGTCAGCTATTTTAAAATTAATGTGTAATTTTGGCGACATTTTCTCCTCTTTCCAGGCATTGTTCTTTGACGAACTCCTCCAAGGGATTTCATCATATTGAACCAATCTCCAGTGTGTGGAATCTAAAGACCTTTGTGATGTTAAATTGCGAAGCTTTTTACGTCCAGGGAAACAGGGTGGTTATGGCGGCACTTAGAGTTTCAATCACTCGCCAAAAAGCAGTAATCTGCTGTCACTCAAAAACACAATGTCCAATCTCTCCCAAACGTCTCAGGTGTGATGAGACTCGAGCTCGGAAATGTTTGGTATGCCATTTGTACATAATGGTTAGAGCGCCACCTAGTGGAACGACTAACTAATCATGAATGAATGAGTTGAAATGTTAGCTGGTGGTTAAATGCATGAATTCCATCAATGTGACATCAGATCGGACGTGCTGGTTTTAGGTGTTGGGCGTGGCTCGACACGCCGGGGGTGCGAGGGCCCTCATAACGCTGCTTGCAGCTTTAATTAGGGCCCGAGCACTGACAGTGCGAAGGCCCTATTGTAATTGCTCTGTTTATTATTATTATTATTATTATTATTATTATTATTATTATTATTATTATTATTATTAGGGCCCGAGCACTGAGAGTGCGAAGGCCCTATTGTATCTGCTCCGTTTCTTATTATTATTATTATTATTATTATTATTCAGGCGAAACAAGGGCCTTTTTGAGGGCCTAAACATGCTCAAAAACTCATGAAATTTTGTACACATGCCAGGTCTGGTGAAAAATTTTGTATTTTAATGGTTTTACATATGAGCACTGGGAAATGGCTCTAGAGCGCCACCTATGCCTTGTTAAATGCAGCCCTACGACCACATCGTTTGAGCTACATGTATGAAATTTGGCACACATGTGTATCATGCCAAGACGAACAAAAAAGTCTGTGGGCCCATTGACGCAAACCCAACAGGAAGTCCGCCATTTGGAAGAGAAGGTGACATTTTGGCTCTAATTTTGCCATTTCCATGCCTCGAACTTTTGCGAACTCCTCCTTGGGGTTTCATTTCATAACCTTCAAATTTGGACAGTGTCAACTACACCCTTGTGCCATGTTAAATTGCGGAGCTTTTGAGTTTTCACAATACTATGAGGCCGTGGCGCCATGGCGAATTTCGATGACTCGCCATGAAAATCTTATTGCCTCTCATTTTGTCATACATTTTCTGACCTTGACCAAAGTGAACACATATGATAAGGCTCCACCCCTGAACATATTTCAATTGCCATATTTGACATCAAGGACAGCGCCACCTAGTGGGAACAGGAAATGTCATGTTTTACACTTTGGGGTACAGTATAGTGATGGGTGACATCTGCAGCCTCAAATTTCTCCAGGAAAGCCTTAAGGAGTTGGTCTTGGGTTACAGTGAAAACTGTGAGTTTTCGCGAAAGGGTGTGACCCCAGCAGCATGGCGAACTTTGATGTCACGCCATGAAGAAACAAATTAGTATAACTCAATGAAATCCAGTCTGATCAGTACCAGACTTTACAGGCATGATGTCAGACCCGTCCTGAACAGATTGATGTGCCCATTGTCGGAAATACGGACAGCGCCACCTAGTGGCAACAGGAAATGTCATGGCTTTAACTTTGTTGTACTGATTTTCACAGGTTGATCGTGGCCACCTCAAAAGCGGTGAATATCACCATCAGTCCCTCGTGATGCTTCAGTGCAAAAATTGTGACTTTAAACTGAACGGCGCACCCTGGTGGCAACGCTGTTCATGATGAAAGATGAAGTGGCTTTTGAGGGTCTTGGCAAGTTTATAGAGGCTTGAAATTTGGCACACACCTCCAATGTGACGAAGGCTTTGTTGTTATGTGATCATTTTCATTGAATATCCCAAAATGGCTCCACAGCGCCCCCTACAAATTTTCAAAACCACAGCCCCAGCTCTGTGTTTTATGTATGAATCTGAAACCTGGTAGGCTTATAGGAGATATCAAGATGTACAAAAAAGTCTCTTGGAGCAATATCCCAAATCCAACAGGAAGTCAGCCATTTTAAAATTAATGTGCAATTTTGGCAACATTTTCCCCTCTTTTCAGGCACCGTGCTTTGACGTACTCCTCCAAGGGATTTCATCAGATTGGACCGATCTGCAGTTTGTGGAATCTAAAGACCTTTGTGATGTTAAATTGCGAAGCTTTTTGCGTCCAGGGAAACGGGGTGGTTATGGCAGCCCTTAGAGTTTGAATCACTCGCCAAAAAGCAGTAATCTGCTGTCACTCAAAAACACAATGTCCAATCTCTCCCAAACGTCTCAGGTGTGATTAGACTCGAGCTTGGAAGTGTTTGTTATGCCATTTGTACATAATGGTTAGAGCGCCACCTAGTGGAACGACTAACTAATCATGAATGAATGAGTTGAAATGTTAGCTGGTGGTTAAATGCATGAATTCCATCAATGTGACATCAGATCGGACGTGCTGGTTTTAGGTGTTGGGCGTGGCTCGACGCGCCGGGGGTGCGAGGGCCCTCATAACGCTGCTTGCAGCTTTAATTATTATTATTATTATTATTATTATTATTATTCACCCCAAACAAGGGCCTTTTTGAGGGCCTAAACATGCTCAAAAACTCATGAAATTTTGCACACATGCCAGGTCTGGTGAAAAATTTTGTATTTTAATGGTTTTACATATGAGCACTGGGAAATGGCTCTACAGCGCCACCTATGCCTTGTTAAATGCAGCCCTACGACCACATGGTTTGAGCTACATGTATGAAATTTGGCACACATGTGTATCATTCCAAGACGAACAAAAAAGTCTGTGGGCCCATTGACGCAAACCCAACAGGAAGTCCGCCATTTGGAAGAGAATGTGACATTTTGGCTCTAATTTTGCCATTTCCATGCCTCGAACTTTAACGAACTCCTCCTTGGGATTTGGTCCTATAAACTTCAAATTTGGACAGTGTCAACTACACCCTTGTGCCATGTTAAATTGCGGAGCTTTTGAGTTTTCACAATACTATGAGGCCGTGGCGCCATGGCGAATTTCGATGACTCGCCAAGAAAATCTTATTGCCTCTCATTTTGTCATACATTTTCTGACCTTGAAAAAAGAGCACACATATGATAAGGCTCCACCCCTGAACATATTTCAAGTGCCATATTTGACCTCAAGGACAGCGCCACCTAGTGGGAACAGGAAATGTCATGTTTTACACTTTGGGGTACAGTATTGTGATGGGTGACATCTGCAGCCTCATATTTCTCCAGGAAAGCCTTAAGGAGTTGGTCTTGGGGTACAGTGAAAACTGTGAGTTTTCGCGAAAGGGTGTGACCCCAGCAGCATGGCGAACTTTGATGTCACGCCATGAAGAAACAAATTAGTATAACTCAATGAAATCCAGTCTGATCTGTACCAGACTTTACAGGCGTGATGTCAGACCCGCCCTGAACAGATTGATGTGCCCATTGTCAGGAATATGAAGAGCGCCACCTAGTGGGAACAGGAAATGTCATGTCTTACACTTTGTTGTACTGATTTTCACAGGTTCATCGTGGCCACCTCAAAAGCGGTGAATATCAACATCAGTCCCTCGTGATGTTTCAGTGCAAAAATTGTGACTTTAAACTGAACGGCGCACCCTGGTGGCAACGCTGTTCACCATGAAAGATGAAGTGGCTTTTGAGGGTCTTGGCAAGTTTATAGAGGCTTGAAATTTGGCACACACCTCCAATGTGATGAAGGCTTTGTTGTCATGTGATCATTTTCATTGAATATCCCAAAATGGCTCCACAGCGCCCCCTACAAAATTTCAAAACCACAGCCCCAGCTCTGTGTTTTATGTATGAATCTGAAACATGGTAGGCTTATAGGAGATATCAAGATGTACAAAAAAGTCTCTTGGAGCAATATCCCAAATCCAACAGGAAGTCAGCCATTTTAAAATTAATGTGCAATTTTGGCAACATTTTCCCCTCTTTTCAGGCACCGTGCTTTGACGTACTCCTCCAAGGGATTTCATCAGATTGATGCAATCTCCTGTGTGTGGAATCTAAAGACCTTTGTGATGTTAAATTGCGAAGCTTTTTACATTCAGGGAAACGGGGTGGTCATGGCGGCACGTAGAGTTTCAGTCACTCGCCAAAAAGCACTAATCTGCTGTCACTCAAAAACACAATGTCCAATCTCTCCCAAAGCTCATAGGCGTGATGAGACTCGAGCTCGGAAATGTTTGTTATGCCATTTGTACATAATGGTTAGAGCGCCACCTAGTGGAATGACTAACTAATCACGAATGAATGAGTTGAAATGTTAGCTGGTGGTTAAATGCATGAATTCCATCAATGTGACATCAGATCGGACGTGCTGGTTTTAGGTGTTGGGCGTGGCTCGACGCGCCGGGGGTGCGAGGGCCCTCATAACGCTGCTTGCAGCTTTAATTAGGGCCCGAGCACTGATAGTGCGAAGGCCCTATTGTAATTGCTCTGTTTATTAGGGCCCGAGCACTGACAGTGCGAAGGCCCTATTGTAATTGCTCTGTTTATTATTATTAGGGCCCGAGCACTGACAGTGCGAAGGCCCTATTGTAATTGCTCTGTTTATTATTATTATTATTATTATTTCGGCAAATGAATTGGCCGTTTGAGGGCCTAAACATGCTCGAAAACTCATGAAATTTTGCACACGCGTCAGGTCTGGTGAAAATTTACGTATTTTAATGTTCTCAGACATGGCCAGGGAAAATTAGCTCAGTAGCGCCACCTAGAAAAATGAAAAACGCGAGCCCCCGGTATGGGTATGACCTATAAGTTTGAAAGTCGGTACACCTATATAACGTTCAGAGTCGAACAAAAAAGTCTATTATGGCAATGTCCTAAACCCAACAGGAAGTCCGCCATTTTGGAGTGAAGGTGACATTTTGGCTCTGATTTTACCGTTTCCATGCCTTGTACTTTAACGAACTCCTCCTTGGGATTTGGTCGTATAAGCTTCAAATTTGGACAGTGTCAACTATACCCTTGTGCCATGTTAAATTGCGGAGCTTTTGAGTTTTCACAATACTATGAGGCCGTGGCGCCATGGCGAATTTCGATGACTCGCCATGAAAATCTTATTGCCTCTCATTTTGTCATACATTTTCTGACCTTGACCAAAGTGAACACATATGATAAGGCTCCACCCCTGAACATATTTCAACTGCCATATTTGACACCAGGGACAGCGCCACCTAGTGGGAACAGGAAATGTCATGTTTTACACTTTGGGGTACAGTATAGTGATGGGTGACACTTGCAGCCTCAAATTTCTCCAGGAAAGCCTTAAGGAGTTGGTCTTGGGTTACAGTGAAAACTGTGACTTTTCGCAAAAGGGTGTGACCCCAGCAGCATGGCGAACTTTGATGTCACGCCATGAAGAAACAAATTAGTATAACTCAATGAAATCCAGTCTGTTCAGTACCAGACTTTACAGGCATGATGTCAGACCCGCCCTGAACAGATTGATGTGCCCATTGTCGGGAATACGTACAGCGCCACCTAGTGGCAACAGGAAATGTCATGGCTTTAATTTTGTTGTACTGATTTTCACAGGTTCATCGTGGCCACCTCAAAAGCGGTGAATATCACCATCAGTCCCTCATGATGCTTCAGTGCAGAAATTGTGACTTTAAACTGAACGGCGCACCCTGGTGGCAACGCGGTCCACCATGAAAGATGAAGTGGCTTTTGAGGGGCTTGGAAAGTTTATAGAGGCTTGAAATTTGGCACACACCTCCAATGTGATGAAGACTTTGTTGTCATGTCATCATTTTCATTGAATAGCGCAAAATGGCTCCACAGCGCCCCCTAAAATATTTCAAAATATCAGCCCCTGCTCTGTGGTTTATGTATGAATCTGAAACCTGGTAGGCTTATAGGAGATATCAAGATGTACAAAAAAGTCTCTTGGAGCAATATCCCAAATCCAACAGGAAGTCAGCCATTTTAAAATTAATGTGCAATTTTGGCGACATTTTCCCCTCTTTTCAGGCTTCATACTTTGACGAACTCCTCCAAGGGATTTCATCATATTGAACCATTCTCCAGTGTGTGGAATCTAAAGACCTTTGTGATGTTAAATTGCGAAGCTTTTTACGTCCAGGGAAACGGGGTGGTTATGGCGGCACTTAGAGTTTGAATCACTCGCCAAAAAGCAGTAATCTGCTGTCACTCAAAAACACAATGTCCAATCTCTCCCAAACGTCTCAGGTGTGATTAGACTCGAGCTCGGAAGTGTTTGTTATGCCATTTGTACATAATGGTTAGAGCGCCACCTAGTGGAACGACTAACTAATCATGAATGAATGAGTTGAAATGTTAGCTGGTGGTTAAATGCATGAATTCCATCAATGTGACATCAGATCGGACGTGCTGGTTTTAGGTGTTGGGCGTGGCTCGACGCGCCGGGGGTGCGAGGGCCCTCATAACGCTGCTTGCAGCTTTAATTATTATTATTATTATTATTATTATTATTCCGGCAAATGAATTGGCCGTTTGAGGGCCTAAACATGCTCGAAAACTCATGAAATTTTGCACACGCGTCAGGTCTGGTGAAAATTTACGTATTTTAATGTTCCCAGACATGGCCAGGGAAAATTAGCTCAGTAGCGCCACCTAGAAAAATGAAAAACGCGAGCCCCCGGTATGGGTATGACCTACACATTTGAAAGTCGGTACACCTATATAACGTTCAGAGTCGAACAAAAAAGTCTATTATGGCAATGTCCTAAACCCAACAGGAAGTCCGCCATTTTGGATTGAAGGTGACATTTTGGGTCTGATTTTACCGTTTCCATGCCTTGTACTTTAACGAACTCCTCCTTGGGATTTGGTCCTATAAACTTCAAATTTGGACAGTGTCAACTACACCCTTGTGCCATGTTAAATTGCGGAGCTTTTGAGTTTTCACAATACTATGAGGCCGTGGCGCCATGGCGAATTTCGATGACTCGCCATGAAAATCTTATTGCCTCTCATTCTGTCATACATGTTCCGATCTGGACCAAAGAGCACACATATGATAAGGCTCCACCCCTGAACATATTTCAACTGCCATATTTGACATCAAGGACAGCGCCACCTAGTGGGAACAGGAAATGTCATGTTTTACACTTTGGGGTACAGTATAGTGATGGGTGACATCTGCAGCCTCAAATTTCTCCAGAAAAGCCTTAAGGAGTTGGTCTTGGGTTACAGTGAAAACTGTGAGTTTTCGCAAAAGGGTGTGACCCCAGCAGCATGGCGAACTTTGATGTCACGCCATGAAGAAACAAATTAGTATAACTCAATGAAATCCAGTCTGATCAGTACCAGACTTTACAGGCATGATCTCAGACCCGCCCTGAACAGATTGATGTGCCCATTGTCGGAAATACGGACAGCGCCACCTAGTGACAACAGGAAATGTCATGGCTTTAATTTTGTTGTACTGATTTTCACAGGTTCATCTTGGCCACCTCAAAAGCGGTGAATATCACCATCAGTCCCTCGTGATGCTTCAGTGCAAAAATTGTGAGTTTAAACTGAACGGCGCACCCTGGTGGCAACGCTGTTCAACATGAAAGATGAAGTGGCTTTTGAGGGTCTTGGCAAGTTTATAGAGGCTTGAAATTTGGCACACACCTCCAAATGGATGAACGCTTTGTTGGCATGTGATCATTTTCATTGAATAGCGCGAAGTGGCTCCACAGCGCCCCCTACAAAATTTCAAAACATCAGCCCCTGCTCTGTGTTTCATCTATGAGTCTGACACTTGGTAAGCTTATAGGAGATATCAAGATGTACAAAAAAGTCTCTTGGAGCAATATCCCAAATCCAACAGGAAGTCAGCCATTTTAAAATTAATGTGTAATTTTGATGACATTTTCCCCCCTTTTCAGGCCTCATACTTTGACGAACTCCTCCAAGGGATTTCATCATATTGAAGCATTCTTCAGTGTGTAGAATCTAAAGACCTTTGTGATGTTAAATTGCGAAGCTTTTTCCGTTCAGGGAAACGGGGTGGTCATGGCGGCACGTAGAGTTTCAATCACTCGCAAAAAGCAGTAATCTGCTGTCACTAAAAAACACAATGTCCAATCTCTCCCAAAGGTCGCAGGTGTGATGAGACTCGAGCTTGGGAATGTTTGTTATGCTATTTGTCAATAATGGTTAGAGCGCCACCTAGTGGCATGACTATAATCCTGGTTGAATAAGATGAAATGTTAGCTGGTGATTAAAAGCATGAAATCCATCAATGTGACATCACATCGGACGTGCCGGTTTGAGGTGTTGGCAGTGGCTCGACGTGCCGGGGGTGCGAGGGCCCTCATAACGCTGCTTGCAGCTTTAATTATTATTAGGGCCCGAGCACTGACAGTGCGAAGGCCCTATTGTAATTGCTCTGTTTATTATTATTATTATTAGGGCCCGAGCACTGACAGTGCGAAGGCCCTATTGTAATTGCTCTGTTTATTATTATTATTATTATTATTATTATTATTTCGGCAAATGAATTGGCCGTTTGAGGGCCTAAACATGCTCGAAAACTCATGAAATTTTGCACACGCGTCAGGTCTGGTGAAAATTTACGTATTTTAATGTTCTCAGACATGGCCAGGGAAAATTAGCTCAGTAGCGCCACCTAGAAAAATGAAAAACGCGAGCCCCCGGTATGGGTATGACCTACATGTTTGAAAGTCGGTACACCTATATAACGTTGAGAGTCGAACAAAAAAGTCTATTATGGCAATGTCCTAAACCCAACAGGAAGTCCGCCATTTTGGATTGAAGGTGACATTTTGGCTCTAATTTTGCCATTTCCATGCCTTGTACTTTAACGAACTCCTCCTTGGGATTTGGTCCTATAAACTTCAAATTTGGACAGTGTCAACTATACCCTTGTGCCATGTTAAATTGCGGAGCTTTTGAGTTTTCACAATACTATGAGGCCGTGGCGCCATGGCGAATTTCGATGACTCGCCATGAAAATCTTATTGCCTCTCATTTTGTCATACATGTTCCGATCTGGACCAAAGAGCACACATATGATAAGGCTCCACCCCTGAACATATTTCAACTGCCATATTTGACATCAAGGACAGCGCCACCTAGTGGGAACAGGAAATGTCATGTTTTACACTTTGGGGTACAGTATAGTGATGGGTGACATCTGCAGCCTCAAATTTCTCCAGGAAAGCCTTAAGGAGTTGGTCTTGGGTTACAGTGAAAACTGTGAGTTTTCGCGAAAGGGTGTGACCCCAGCAGCATGGTGAACTTTGATGTCACGCCATGAAGAAACAAATTAGTATAACTCAATGAAATCCAGTCTGATCAGTACCAGACTTTACAGGCATGATGTCAGACCCGCCCTGAACAGATTGATGTGCCCATTGTCGGAAATACGGACAGCGCCACCTAGTGGCAACAGGAAATGTCATGGCTTTAATTTTGTTGTACTGATTTTCACAGGTTCATCGTGGCCACCTCAAAAGCGGTGAATATCCCCATCAGTCCCTCGTGATGCTTCAGTGCAAAAATTGTGACTTTAAACTGAACGGCGCACCCTGGTGGCAATGCGGTTCATCATGAAAGATGAAGTGGCTTTTGAGGGGCTTGGAAAGTTTATAGAGGCTTGAAATTTGGCACACACCTCCAAATGGATGAAGGCTTTGTTGTCATGTGATCATTTTCATTGAATAGCGCGAAATGGCTCCACAGCGCCCCCTACGAAATTTCAAAACCACAGCCCCAGCTCTGTGTTTCATCTATGAGTCTGAAACCTGGTAAGCTTATAGGAGATATCAAGATGTACAAAAAAGTCTCTTGGAGCAATATCCCAAATCCAACAGGAAGTCAGCCATTTTAAAATTAATGTGCAATTTTGGCAACATTTTCCCCTCTTTTCAGGCATCGTTCTTTGACGAACTCCTCCAAGGGATTTCATCAGATTGCACTATTCTTCAGTGTGTGGAATCCAAAGACCTTTGTGTTGTTAAATTGCGAAGCTTTTTACGTTCAGGGAAACGGGGTGGTTATGGCGGCACGTAGACTCTCAATCACTCGCCAAAACGCAGTAATCTGCTGTTACTCAAAAACACAATGTCCAATCTTACCCAAACGTCGCAGGCATAATGAGACTCGAGTTCGGAAATGTTTGTTATGCCATTTGTACATAATGGTTAGAGTGCCACCTAGTGGAACGACTAGCTAATCATGAATGAATGAGTTGAAATGTTAGCTGGTGGTTAAATGCATGAATTCCATCAATGTGACATCAGATTGGACGTGCTGGTTTTAGGTGTTGGCAGTGGCTCGACGTGCCGGGGGTGCGAGGGCCCTCATAACGCTGCTTGCAGCTTTAATTATTATTATTATTATTCCGGCAAATGAATTGGCCGTTTGAGGGCCTAAACATGCTCGAAAACTCATGAAATTTTGCACACGCGTCAGGTCTGGTGAAAATTTACGTATTTTAATGTTCTCAGACATGGCCAGGGAAAATTAGCTCAGTAGCGCCACCTAGAAAAATGAAAAACGCGAGCCCCCGGTATGGGTATGACCTACAAGTTTGAAAGTCGGTACACCTATATAACTTTCAGAGTCGAACAAAAAAGTCTATTATGGCAATGTCCTAAACCCAACAGGAAGTCCGCCATTTTGGAGTGAAGGTGACATTTTGGCTCTGATTTTACCGTTTCCATGCCTTGTACTTTAACGAACTCCTCCTTGGGATTTGGTCCTATAAACTTCAAATTTGGACAGTGTCAACTACACCCTTGTGCCATGTTAAATTGCGGAGCTTTTGAGTTTTCACAATACTATGAGGCCGTGGCGCCATGGCGAATTTCAATGACTCGCCATGAAAATCTTATTGCCTCTCATTTTGTCATACATTTTCTGACCTTGACCAAAGTGAACACATATGATAAGGCTCCACCCCTGAACATATTTCAACTGCCATATTTGACATCAAGGACAGCGCCACCTAGTGGGAACAGGAAATGTCATGTTTTACACTTTGGGGTACAGTATAGTGATGGGTGACATCTGCAGCCTCAAATTTCTCCAGAAAAGCCTTAAGGAGTTGGTCTTGGGTTACAGTGAAAACTGTGACTTTTCGCAAAAGGGTGTGACCCCAGCAGCATGGCGAACTTTGATGTCACGCCATGAAGAAACAAATTAGTATAACTCAATGAAATCCAGTCTGTTCAGTACCAGACTTTACAGGCATGATGTCAGACCCGCCCTGAACAGATTGATGTGCCCATTGTCGGAAATACGGACAGCGCCACCTAGTGGCAACAGGAAATGTCATGGCTTTAATTTTGTTGTACTGATTTTCACAGGTTCATCGTGGCCACCTCAAAAGCGGTGAATATCACCATCAGTCCCTCGTGATGCTTCAGTGCAAAAATTGTGACTTTAAACTGAACGGCGCACCCTGGTGGTAACGCGGTTCACCATGAAAGATGAAGTGGCTTTTGAGGGGCTTGGAAAGTTTATAGAGGCTTGAAATTTGGCACACACCTCCAAATGGATGTAGGCTTTGTTGTCATGTGATCATTTTCATTGAATAGCGCGAAATTGCTCCACAGCGCCCCCTACAAAATTTCAAAACAACAGCCCCTGCTCTGTGTTTCATCTATGAGTCTGAAACCTGGTAAGCTTATGGAAAATATCAAGATGTACAAAAAAGTCTCTTGGAGCAATATCCCAAATCCAACAGGAAGCCAGCCATTTTAAAGTTAATGTGTAATTTTGGCAACATTTTCCCCTCTTTCCAGGCACCGTTCTTTGACGAACTCCTCCAAGGGATTTCATCATATTGAACCAATCTCCAGTGTGTGGAATCTAAAGACCTTTGTGATGTTAAATTGCGAAGCTTTTTACGTTCAGTGAAACGGGGTGGTTATGGTGGCACTTAGAGTTTGAATCACTCGCCAAAAAGCAGTAATCTGCTGTCACTCAAAAACACAATGTCCAATCTCTCCCAAACGTCTCAGGTGTGATGAGACTCGAGCTAGGAAATGTTTGTTATGCCATTTGTCAGTAATGGTTAGAGCTCCACCTAGTGGGACAACTATAATCATGATTGAATGAGATGAATTGTTAGCTGGTGGTTAAATGCATGAATTCCATCAATGTGACATCAGATCGGAGGTGCTGGTTTTAGGTGTTGGGCGTGGCTCGACGCGCCGGGGGTGCGAGGGCCCTCATAACGCTGCTTGCAGCTTTAATTATTATTATTATTATTCCGGCAAATGAATTGGCCGTTTGAGGGCCTAAACATGCTCGAAAACTCATGAAATTTTGCACACGCGTCAGGTCTGGTGAAAATTTACGTATTTTAATGTTCCCAGACATGGCCAGGGAAAATTAGCTCAGTAGCGCCACCTAGAAAAATGAAAAACGCGAGCCCCCGGTATGGGTATGACCTACACGTTTGAAAGTCGGTACACCTATATAACGTTCAGAGTCGAACAAAAAAGTCTATTATGGCAATGTCCTAAACCCAACAGGAAGTCCGCCATTTTGGATTGAAGGTGACATTTTGGGTCTGATTTTACCGTTTCCATGCCTTGTACTTTAACGAACTCCTCCTTGGGATTTGGTCCTATAAACTTCAAATTTGGACAGTGTCAACTACACCCTTGTGCCATGTTAAATTGCGGAGCTTTTGAGTTTTCACAATACTATGAGGCCGTGGCGCCATGGCGAATTTCGATGACTCGCCATGAAAATCTTATTGCCTCTCATTCTGTCATACATGTTCCGATCTGGACCAAAGAGCACACATATGATAAGGCTCCACCCCTGAACATATTTCAACTGCCATATTTGACATCAAGGACAGCGCCACCTAGTGGGAACAGGAAATGTCATGTTTTACACTTTGGGGTACAGTATAGTGATGGGTGACATCTGCAGCCTCAAATTTCTCCAGGAAAGCCTTAAGGAGTTGGTCTTGGGTTACAGTGAAAACTGTGACTTTTCGTGAAAGGGTGTGACCCCAGCAGCATGGCGAACTTTGATGTCACGCCATGAAGAAACAAATTAGTATAACTCAATGAAATCCAGTCTGATCAGTACCAGACTTTACAGGCATGATGTCACACCCGCCCTGAACAGATTGATGTGCCCATTGTCGGAAATACGGACAGCGCCACCTAGTGGCAACAGGAAATGTCATGGCTTTAATTTTGTTGTACTGATTTTCACAGGTTCATCTTGGCCACCTCAAAAGCGGTGAATATCACCATCAGTCCCTCGTGATGCTTCAGTGCAAAGATTGTGACTTTAAACTGAACGGCGCACCCTGGTGGCAACGCTGTTCACCATGAAAGATGAAGTGGCTTTTGAGGGGCTTGGAAAGTTTATAGAGGCTTGAAATTTGGCACACACCTCCAAATGGATGAAGGCTTTGTTGGCATGTGATCATTTTCATTGAATAGTGCGAAATTGCTCCTCAGCGCCCCCTACAAAATTTCAAAACCACAGCCCCTGCTCTGTGTTCTATGTATGATTCTGAAACCTGGTAAGCTTATAGGAGACATCAAGATGTACAAAAAAGTCTCTTGGTGAAATATCCCAAATCCAACAGGAAGTCAGCCATTTTAAAATTAATGTGCAATTTTGGCAACATTTTCCCCTCTTTTCAGGCACCGTGCTTTGACGTACTCCTCCAAGGGATTTCATCATATTGAACCAATCTTCTGTGTGTGGAATCTAAAGACCTTTGTGATGTTAAATTGCGAAGCTTTTTACGTCCAGGGAAACGGGGTGGTTATGGCGGCACTTAGAGTTTGAATCACTCGCCAAAAAGCAGTAATCTGCTGTCACTCAAAAACACCATGTCCAATCTCTCCCAAACGTCTCAGGTGTGATGAGACTCGAGCTTGGAAGTGTTTGTTATGCCATTTGTACATAATGGTTAGAGCGCCACCTAGTGGAACGACTAACTAATCATGAATGAATGAGTTGAAATGTTAGCTGGTGGTTAAATGCATGAATTCCATCAATGTGACATCAGATCGGACGTGCTGGTTTTAGGTGTTGGGCGTGGCTCGACGCGCCGGGGGTGCGAGGGCCCTCATAACGCTGCTTGCAGCTTTAATTATTATTATTATTATTATTATTATTATTATTCCGGCAAATGAATCGGCCTTTTGAGGGCCTAAACATGCTCGAAAACTCATGAAATTTTGCACACGCGTCAGGTCTGGTGAAAATTTACGTATTTTAATGTTCTCAGACATGGCCAGGGAAAATTAGCTCAGTAGCGCCACCTAGAAAAATGAAAAACGCGAGCCCCCGGTATGGGTATGACCTACATGTTTGAAAGTCGGTACACCTATATAACGTTCAGAGTCGAACAAAAAAGTCTATTATGGCAATGTCCTAAACCCAACAGGAAGTCCGCCATTTTGGATTGAAGGTGACATTTTGGGTCTGATTTTACCGTTTCCATGCCTTGTACTTTAACGAACTCCTCCTTGGGATTTGGTCCTATAAACTTCAAATTTGGACAGTGTCAACTACACCCTTGTGCCATGTTAAATTGCGGAGCTTTTGAGTTTTCACAATACTATGAGGCCGTGGCGCCATGGCGAATTTCGATGACTCGCCATGAAAATCTTATTGCCTCTCATTCTGTCATACATGTTCCGATCTGGACCAAACAGCACACATATGATAAGGCTCCACCCCTGAACATATTTCAACTGCCATATTTGACATCAAGGACAGCGCCACCTAGTGGGAACAGGAAATGTCATGTTTTACACTTTGGGGTACAGTATAGTGATGGGTGACATCTGCAGCCTCAAATTTCTCCAGGAAAGCCTTAAGGAGTTGGTCTTGGGTTACAGTGAAAACTGTGAGTTTTCGCAAAAGGGTGTGACCCCAGCGGCGTGGCGAACTTTGATGTCACGCCATGAAGAAACAAATTAGTATAACTCAATGAAATCCAGTCTGATCAGTACCAGACTTTACAGGCATGATGTCAGACCCGCCCTGAACAGATTGATGTGCCCATTGTCGGAAATACGGACAGCGCCACCTAGTGGCAACAGGAAATGTCATGGCTTTAATTTTGTTGTACTGATTTTCACAGGTTCATCTTGGCCACCTCAAAAGCGGTGAATATCACCATCAGTCCCTCGTGATGCTTCAGTGCAAAAATTGTGAGTTTAAACTGAACGGCGCACCCTGGTGGCAACGCTGTTCAACATGAAAGATGAAGTGGCTTTTGAGGGTCTTGGCAAGTTTATAGAGGCTTGAAATTTGGCACACACCTCCAAATGGATGAAGGCTTTGTTGGCATGTGATCATTTTCATTGAATAGCGCGAAATTGCTCCACAGCGCCCCCTACAAAATTTCAAAACCACAGCCCCTGCTCTGTCTTCTATGTATGATTCTGAAACCTGGTAAGCTTATAGGAGATATCAAGATGTACAAAAAAGTCTCTTGGAGCAATATCCCAAATACAACAGGAAGTCAGCCATTTTAAAATTAATGTGCAATTTTGGCAACATTTTCCCCTCTTTTCAGGCATCGTTCTTTGACGAACTCCTCCAAGGGATTTCATCATATTGAACCAATCTCCAGTGTGTGGAATCTAAAGACCTTTGTGATGTTAAATTGCGAAGCTTTTTACGTTCAGGGAAACGGGGTGGTCATGGCGGCATGTGGAGTTTCAGTCACTCGCCAAAAAGCAGTAATCTGCTGTCACTCAAAATCAAAATGTCCAATATGTCCCAAAGGTCGCAGGCGTGATGAGACTCGAGCTCGGAAATGTTTGTTATGCCATTTGTCAGTAATGGTTAGAGCGCCACCTAGTGGGACAACTATAATCATGATTGAATGAGATGAAATGTTAGCTGGTGGTTGAATGCATGAATTTCATCAATGTGACATCAGATCGGAGGTGCTGGTTGTAGGTGTTGGGCGTAGCTCGACGCGATGGGGTGCGAGGGCCCTCATAACGCTGCTTGCAGCTTTAATTAGGGCCCGAGCACCGAGAGTGCGAAGGCCCTATTGTATCTGCTCCGTTTCTTATTATTATTATTATTATTATTAGGGCCCGAGCACTGACAGTGCGAAGGCCCTATTGTAATTGCTCTGTTTATTATTATTATTATTATTATTATTATTATTATTATTATTATTATTAGGGCCCGAGCACTGACAGTGCGAAGGCCCTATTGTAATTGCTCTGTTTATTATTATTATTATTATTATTATTAGGGCCCGAGCACTGACAGTGCGAAGGCCCTATTGTAATTGCTCTGTTTATTAGGGCCCGAGCACTGATAGTGCGAAGGCCCTATTGTAATTGCTCTGTTTATTATTATTATTATTATTATTATTATTATTATTATTATTTCGGCAAATGAATTGGCCGTTTGAGGGCCTAAACATGCTCGAAAACTCATGAAATTTTGCACACGCGTCAGGTCTGGTGAAAATTTACGTATTTTAATGTTCTCAGACATGGCCAGGGAAAATTAGCTCAGTAGCGCCACCTAGAAAAATGAAAAACGCGAGCCCCCGGTATGGGTATGGCCTACAAGTTTGAAAGTCGGTACACCTATATAATGTTCAGAGTCGAACAAAAAAGTCTATTATGGCAATGTCCTAAACCCAACAGGAAGTCCGCCATTTTGGATTGAAGGTGACATTTTGGCTCTGATTTTACCATTTCCATGCCTCGAACTTTGACGAACTCCTCCTTGGGGTTTGATTTCATAACCTTCATATTTGGTCAGTGCCAACTACACCCTTGTGCCATGTTAAATTGCGGAGCTTTTGAGTTTTCACAATACTATGAGGCCGTGGCGCCATGGCGAATTTCGATGACTCGCCATGAAAATCTTATTGCCTCTCATTTTGTCATACATTTTCTGACCTTGACCAAAGTGAACACATATGATAAGGCTCCACCCCTGAACATATTTCAACTGCCATATTTGACACCAGGGACAGCGCCACCTAGTGGGAACAGGAAATGTCATGTTTTACACTTTGGGGTACAGTATAGTGATGGGTGACACCTGCAGCCTCAAATTTCTCCAGGAAAGGCGTAAGGAGTTGGTCTTGGGTTACAGTGAAAACTGTGACTTTTCGCAAAAGGGTGTGACCCCAGCAGCATGGCGAACTTTGATGTCACGCCATGAAGAAACAAATTAGTATAACTCAATGAAATCCAGTCTGTTCAGTACCAGACTTTACAGGCATGATGTCAGACCCGCCCTGAACAGATTGATGTGCCCATTGTCGGGAATACGTACAGCGCCACCTAGTGGCAACAGGAAATGTCATGGCTTTAATTTTGTTGTACTGATTTTCACAGGTTCATCGTGGCCACCTCAAAAGCGGTGAATATCAACATCAGTCCCTCGTGATGCTTCAGTGCAAAAATTGTGACTTTAAACTGAACGGCGCACCCTGGTGGCAACGCTGTTCAACATGAAAGATGAAGTGGCTTTTGAGGGGCTTGCAAGTTTATAGAGGCTTGAAATTTGGCCCACACCTCCAAATGGATGAAGGCTTTGTTGTCATGTGATCATTTTCATTGAATAGCGCGAAATTGCTCCACAGCGCCCCCTACAAAATTTCAAAACAACAGCCCCTGCTCTGTGTTTCATCTATGAGTCTGAAACCTGGTAAGCTTATGGAAAATATCAAGATGTACAAAAAAGTCTCTTGGTGCAATATCCCAAATCCAACAGGAAGTCAGCCATTTTAAAATTAATGTGCAATTTTGGCGACATTTTCCCCTCTTTTCAGGCTTCATACTTTGACGAACTCCTCCAAGGGATTTCATCATATTGAACCATTCTCCAGTGTGTGGAATCTAAAGACCTTTGTGATGTTAAATTGCGAAGCTTTTTACGTTCAAGGAAACGGGGTGGTCATGGCGGCACGTGGAGTTTCAATCACTGGCCAAAAAGCAGTAATCTGCTGTCACTCAAAGACACAAAGTCCAATCTCTCCCAAAGGTCGCAGGCGTGATGAGACTCGAGCTCGGAAATGTTTGTTATGCCCTTTGTCTATAATGGTTAGAGCGCCACCTAGTGGGACGACTATACTCATGGTTGAACCAAATGAAATGTTAGCTGGTGGTTAAATGCATGAATTCCATCAATGTGACATGAGATCGGACGTGCTGGTTTTAGGTGTTGGGCGTGGCTCGACACGCCAGGGTGCGAGGGCCCTCATAACGCTGCTTGCAGCTTTAATTATTATTATTATTATTATTATTATTTCGGCAAATGAATTGGCCGTTTGAGGGCCTAAACATGCTCGAAAACTCATGAAATTTTGCACACGCGTCAGGTCTGGTGAAAATTTACGTATTTTAATGTTCTCAGACATGGCCAGGGAAAATTAGCTCAGTAGCGCCACCTAGAAAAATGAAAAACGCGAGCCCCCGGTATGGGTATGACCTACATGTTTGAAAGTCGGTACACCTATATAACGTTCAGAGTCGAACAAAAAAGTCTATTATGGCAATGTCCTAAACCCAACAGGAAGTCCGCCATTTTGGATTGAAGGTGACATTTTGGGTCTGATTTTACCGTTTCCATGCCTTGTACTTTAACGAACTCGTCCTTGGGATTTGGTCCTATAAACTTCAAATTTGGACAGTGCAAACTACACCCTTGTGCCATGTTAAATTGCGGAGCTTTTGAGTTTTCACAATACTATGAGGCCGTGGCGCCATGGCGAATTTCGATGACTCGCCATGAAAATCTTATTGCCTCTCATTCTGTCATACATGTTCCGATCTGGACCAAAGAGCACACATATGATAAGGCTCCACCCCTGAACATATTTCAACTGCCATATTTGACATCAAGGACAGCGCCACCTAGTGGGAACAGGAAATGTCATGTTTTACACTTTGGGGTACAGTATAGTGATGGGTGACATCTGCAGCCTCAAATTTCTCCAGGAAAGCCTTAAGGAGTTGGTCTTGGGTTACAGTGAAAACTGTGAGTTTTCGCGAAAGGGTGTGACCCCAGCAGCATGGCGAACTTTGATGTCACGCCATGAAGAAACAAATTAGTATAACTCAATGAAATCCAGTCTGATCAGTACCAGACTTTACAGTCATGATGTCAGACCCGCACTGAACAGATTGATGTGCCCATTGTCGGAAATACGGACAGCGCCACCTAGTGGCAGCAGGAAATGTCATGGCTTTAATTTTGTTGTACTGATTTTCACAGGTTCATCGTGGCCACCTCAAAAGCGGTGAATATCACCATCAGTCCCTCGTGATGCTTCAGTGCAAAAATTGTGACTTTAAACTGAACGGCGCACCCTGGTGACAACGCGGTCCACCATGAAAGATGAAGTGGCTTTTGAGGGTCTTGGCAAGTTTATAGAGGCTTGAAATTTAGCACACACCTCCAAATGGATGAAGGCTTTGTTGTCATGTGAGCATTTTCATTGAATATCCCAAAATGGCTCCACAGCGCCCCCTACAAAATTTCAAAACCACAGCCCCTGCTCTGTGTTTTATGTATGTGTCTGAAACCTGGTAAGCTTATAGGAAATATCAAGATGTACAAAAAAGTCTCTTGGAGCAATATCCCAAATCCAACAGGAAGTCAGCCATTTTAAAATTAATGTGCAATTTTGGCAACATTTTGCCCTCTTTCCAGGCACCATTCTTTGACGAACTCCTCCAAGGGATTTCATCAGATTGAACCAATCTCCAGTGTGTGGAATCTAAAGACCTTTGTGATGTTAAATTGCGAAGGTTTTTACGTTCAGGGAAACGGGGTTGTCATGGCGGCACGTGGAGTTTCAATCACTCGCCAAAAAGCAGTAATCTGCTGTCACTCAAAATCAAAATGTCCAAACTCTCCCAAAGGTCGCAGGCGTGATGAGACTCGAGCTCGGAAATGTTTGTTATGCCATTTGTGCATAAGGGTTAGAGCGCCACCTAGTGGAACGACTAACAAATCATGAATGAATGAGTTGAAATGTTAGCTGGTGGTTAAATGCATGAATTCCATCAATGTGACATGAGATCGGACGTGCTGGTTTTAGGTGTTGGGCGTGGCTCGACGCGCCGGGGGTGCGAGGGCCCTCATAACGCTGCTTGCAGCTTTAATTATTATTAGGGCCCGAGCACCGAGAGTGCGAAGGCCCTATTGTATCTGCTCCGTTTCTTATTATTATTATTATTATTATTATTATTATTATTATTATTATTCAGGCAAAACAAGGGCCTTTTTGAGGGCCTAAACATGCTCAAAAACTCATGAAATTTTGCACACATGCCAGGTCTGGTGAAAAATTTTGTATTTTAATGGTTTTACATATGAGCACTGGGAAATGGCTCTACAGCGCCACCTATGCCTTGTTAAATGCAGCCCTACGACCACATCGTTTGAGCTACATGTATGAAATTTGGCACACATGTGTATCATGCCAAGACGAACAAAAAAGTCTGTGGGCCCATTGACGCAAACCCAACAGGAAGTCCGCCATTTGGAAGAGAAGGTGACATTTTGGCTCTAATTTTGCCATTTCCATGCCTCGAACTTTTGCGAACTCCTCCTTGGGGTTTGATTTCATAACCTTCAAATTTGGTCAGTGTCAACTACACCCTTGTGCCATGTTAAATTGCGGAGCTTTTGAGTTTTCACAATACGGTGACGCCGTGGCGCCATGGCGAATTTCGATGACTCGCCATGAAAATCTTATTGCCTCTCATTCTGTCATAGATTTTCTGACCTTGACCAAAGTGAACACATATGATAAGGCTCCATCCCTGAACATATTTCAACTGCCATATTTTACGTCAGGGACAGCGCCACCTAGTGGGAACAGGAAATGTCATGTTTTACACTTTGGGGTACAGTATTGTGATGGGTGACATCTGCAGCCTCAAATTTCTCCAGGAAAGCCTTAAGGAGTTGGTCTTGGGTTACAGTGAAAACTGTGACTTTTCGCAAAAGGGTGTGACACCAGCGGCATGGCGAACTTTGATGTCACGCCATGAAGAAACAAATTAGTATAACTCAATGAAATCCAGTCTGATCAGTACCAGACTTTACAGGCATGATGTCAGACCCGCCCTGAACAGATTGATGTGCCCATTGTCGGAAATACGGACAGCGCCACCTAGTGGCAACAGGAAATGTCATGGCTTTAATTTTGTTGTACTGATTTTCACAGGTTCATCTTGGCCACCTCAAAAGCGGTGAATATCACCATCAGTCCCTCGTGATGCTTCAGTGCAAAAATTGTGAGTTTAAACTGAACGGCGCACCCTGGTGGCAACGCTGTTCAACATGAAAGATGAAGTGGCTTTTGAGGGTCTTGGCAAGTTTATAGAGGCTTGAAATTTGGCACACACCTCCAAATGGATGAACGCTTTGTTGGCATGTGATCATTTTCATTGAATAGCGCGAAGTGGCTCCACAGCGCCCCCTACAAAATTTCAAAACCACAGCCCCTGCTCTGTGTTCTATGTATGATTCTGAAACCTGGTAAGCTTATAGGAGATATCAAGATGTACAAAAAAGTCTCTTGGTGCAATATCCCAAATCCAACAGGAAGTCAGCCATTTTAAAATTAATGTGTAATTTTGGCAACATTTTCCCCTCTTTCCAGGCACCGTTCTTTGACGAACTCCTCCAAGGGATTTCATCATATTGAACCAATCTCCAGTGTGTGGAATCTAAAGACCTTTGTGATGTTAAATTGCGAAGCTTTTTACGTTCAAGGAAACGGGGTGGTTATGGTGGCACGTGGAGTTTCAATCACTCGCCAAAAAGCAGTAATATGCTGTCACTCAAAGACACAATGTCCAATCTCTCCCAAAGGTCGCAGGCGTGATGAGACTCGAGCTCGGAAATGTTTGTTATGCCCTTTGTCTATAATGGTTAGAGCACCACCTAGTGGGACGACTATACTCATGGTTGAACCAAATGAAATGTTAACTGGTGGTTAAATGCATGAATTCCATCAATGTGACATCAGATCGGACGTGCTGGTTTTAGGTGTTGGGCGTGGCTCGACGCGCCGGGGGTGCGAGGGCCCTCATAACGCTGCTTGCAGCTTTAATTATTATTATTATTATTCAGGCGAAACAAGGGCCTTTTTGAGGGCCTAAACATGCTCAAAAACTCATGAAATTTTGCACACATGCCAGGTCTGGTGAAAAATTTTGTATTTTAATGGTTTTACATATGAGCACTGGGAAATGGCTCTAGAGCGCCACCTATGCCTTGTTAAATGCAGCCCTACGACCACATCGTTTGAGCTACATGTATGAAATTTGGCACACATGTGTATCATGCCAAGACGAACAAAAAAGTCTGTGGGCCCATTGACGCAAACCCAACAGGAAGTCCGCCATTTGGAAGAGAAGGTGACATTTTGGCTCTAATTTTGCCATTTCCATGCCTCGAACTTTTGCGAACTCCTCCTTGGGATTTGGTTGTATAAGCTTCATCTTTGGTCAGTGTCAACTACACACCTGGGCCATGTTAAATTGCGGAGCTTTTGAGTTTTCACAATACTATGAGGCCGTGGCGCCATGGCGAATTTCGATGACTCGCCATGAAAATCTTATTGCCTCTCATTTTGTCATACATTTTCTGACCTTGACCAAAGTGAACACATATGATAAGGCTCCACCCCTGAACATATTTCAACTGCCATATTTGACACCAGGGACAGCGCCACCTAGTGGGAACAGGAAATGTCATGTTTTACACTTTGGGGTACAGTATAGTTATGGGTGACACCTGCAGCCTCAAATTTCTCCAGGAAAGCCTTAAGGAGTTGGTCTTGGGTTACAGTGAAAACTGTGACTTTTCGCAAAAGGGTGTGACCCCAGCAGCATGGCGAACTTTGATGTCACGCCATGAAGAAACAAATTAGTATAACTCAATGAAATCCAGTCTGTTCAGTACCAGACTTTACAGGCATGATGTCAGACCCGCCCTGAACAGATTGATGTGCCCATTGTCGGGAATACGTACAGCGCCATCTAGTGGCAACAGGAAATGTCATGGCTTTAATTTTGTTGTACTGATTTTCACAGGTTCATCGTGGCCACCTCAAAAGCGGTGAATATCAACATCAGTCCCTCGTGATGCTTCAGTGCAAAAATTGTGACTTTAAACTGAACGGCGCACCCTGGTGGCAACGTGGTCCACCATGAAAGATGAAGTGGCTTTTGAGGGGCTTGGATAGTATATAGAGGCTTTAAATTTAGCACACCCCTCCAAATGGATGAAGGCTTTGTTGTCATGTGATCATTTTTATTGAATAGCGCGAAATGGCTCCACAGCGCCCCCTACAAAATTTGAAAACCACAGCCCCAGCTCTGTGTTTTATCTATGAGTCTGAAACCTGGTAAGCTTATAGGAGATATCAAGATGTACAAAAAAGTCTCTTGGAGCAATATCCAAAATCCAACAGGAAGTCAGCCATTTTAAAATTAATGTGCAATTTTGGCAACATTTTCCCCTCTTTCCAGGCACCGTTCTTTGACGAACTCCTCCAAGGGATTTCATCATATTGAACCAATCTCCTGTGTGTGGAATCTAAAGACCTTTGTGATGTTAAATTGCGAAGCTTTTTACGTTCAGTGAAACGGGGTGGTTATGGTGGCACTTAGAGTTTGAATCACTCGCCAAAAAGCAGTAATCTGCTGTCACTCAAAAACACAATGTCCAATCTCTCCCAAAGCTCATAGGCGTGATGAGACTCGAGCTCGGAAATGTTTGTTATGCCATTTGTGCATAAGGGTTAGAGCGCCACCTAGTGGAACGACTAACAAATCATGAATGAATGAGTTGAAATGTTAGCTGGTGGTTAAATGCATGAATTCCATCAATGTGACATGAGATCGGAGGTGCTGGTTTTAGGTGTTGGGCGTGGCTCGACGCGCCGGGGGTGCGAGGGCCCTCATAACGCTGCTTGCAGCTTTAATTAGGGCCCGAGCACCGAGAGTGCGAAGGCCCTATTGTATCTGCTCCGTTTCTTATTATTAGGGCCCGAGCACTGACAGTGCGAAGGCCCTATTGTAATTGCTCTGTTTATTATTAGGGCCCGAGCACTGATAGTGCGAAGGCCCTATTGTAATTGCTCTGTTTATTATTATTATTATTATTATTATTATTATTATTATTATTTCGGCAAATGAATTGGCCGTTTGAGGGCCTAAACATGCTCGAAAACTCATGAAATTTTGCACACGCGTCAGGTCTGGTGAAAATTTACGTATTTTAATGTTCTCAGACATGGCCAGGGAAAATTAGCTCAGTAGCGCCACCTAGAAAAATGAAAAACGCGAGCCCCCGGTATGGGTATGACCTACATGTTTGAAAGTCGGTACACCTATATAATGTTCAGAGTCGAACAAAAAAGTCTATTATGGCAATGTCCTAAACCCAACAGGAAGTCCGCCATTTTGGATTGAAGGTGACATTTTGGCTCTGATTTTACCATTTCCATGCCTCGAACTTTGACGAACTCCTCCTTGGGGTTTGATTTCATAACCTTCATATTTGGTCAGTGCCAACTACACCCTTGTGCCATGTTAAATTGCGGAGCTTTTGAGTTTTCACAATACTATGAGGCCGTGGCGCCATGGCGAATTTCGATGACTCGCCATGAAAATCTTATTGCCTCTCATTTTGTCATACATGTTCCGATCTGGACCAAAGAGCACACATATGATAAGGCTCCACCCCTGAACATATTTCAACTGCCATATTTGACACCAGGGACAGCGCCACCTAGTGGGAACAGGAAATGTCATGTTTTACACTTTGGGGTACAGTATAGTGATGGGTGACACCTGCAGCCTCAAATTTCTCCAGGAAAGCCTTAAGGAGTTGGTCTTGGGTTACAGTGAAAACTGTGACTTTTCGCAAAAGGGTGTGACCCCAGCAGCATGGCGAACTTTGATGTCACGCCATGAAGAAACAAATTAGTATAACTCAATGAAATCCAGTCTGATCAGTACCAGACTTTACAGGCATGATGTCAGACCCGCCCTGAACAGATTGATGTGCCCATTGTCGGGAATACGTACAGCGCCACCTAGTGGCAACAGGAAATGTCATGGCTTTAATTTTGTTGTACTGATTTTCACAGGTTCATCGTGGCCACCTCAAAAGCGGTGAATATCAACATCAGTCCCTCGTGATGCTTCAGTGCAAAAATTGTGACTTTAAACTGAACGGCGCACCCTGGTGGCAACGCGGTCCACCATGAAAGATGAAGTGGCTTTTGAGGGGCTTGGATAGTATATAGAGGCTTTAAATTTAGCACACCCCTCCAAATGGATGAAGGCTTTGTTGTCATGTGATCATTTTTATTGAATAGCGCGAAATGGCTCCACAGCGCCCCCTACAAAATTTCAAAACCACAGCCCCAGCTCTGTGTTTTATGTATGAGTCTGAAACCTGGTAAGCTTATAGGAGATATCAAGATGTACAAAAAAGTCTCTTGGAGCAATATCCAAAATCCAACAGGAAGTCAGCCATTTTAAAATTAATGTGCAATTTTGGCAACATTTTCCCCTCTTTCCAGGCACCGTTCTTTGACGAACTCCTCCAAGGGATTTCATCATATTGAACCAATCTCCAGTGTGTGGAATCTAAAGACCTTTGTGATGTTAAATTGCGAAGCTTTTTACGTTCAGTGAAACGGGGTGGTCATGGCGGCACGTGGAGTTTGAATCACTCGCCAAAAAGCAGTAATCTGCTGTCACTCAAAAACACAATGTCCAATCTCTCCCAAAGCTCATAGGCGTGATGAGACTCGAGCTCGGAAATGTTTGTTATGCCATTTGTGCATAAGGGTTAGAGCGCCACCTAGTGGAACGACTAACTAATCATGAATGAATGAGTTGAAATGTTAGCTGGTGGTTAAATGCATGAATTCCATCAATGTGATATGAGATCGGACGTGCTGGTTTTAGGTGTTGGGCGTGGCTCGACGCGCCGGGGGTGCGAGGGCCCTCATAACGCTGCTTGCAGCTTTAATTATTATTATTATTATTATTTCGGCAAATGAATTGGCCGTTTGAGGGCCTAAACATGCTCGAAAACTCATGAAATTTTGCACACGCGTCAGG
Source organism: Rhamphochromis sp. 'chilingali' (assembly GCF_963969265.1). Classification (NCBI taxonomy): domain Eukaryota; kingdom Metazoa; phylum Chordata; class Actinopteri; order Cichliformes; family Cichlidae; genus Rhamphochromis; species Rhamphochromis sp. 'chilingali'. Next base: position 40,016,952 of record NC_137929.1, on the reverse strand, counting down.
TCTGGTGAAAATTTACGTATTTTAATGTTCCCAGACATGGCCAGGGAAAATTAGCTCAGTAGCGCCACCTAGAAAAATGAAAAACGCGAGCCCCCGGTATGGGTATGACCTACACATTTGAAAGTCGGTACACCTATATAACGTTCAGAGTCGAACAAAAAAGTCTATTATGGCAATGTCCTAAACCCAACAGGAAGTCCGCCATTTTGGATTGAAGGTGACATTTTGGCTCTGATTTTACCGTTTCCATGCCTCGAACTTTAACGAACTCCTCCTTGGGGTTTGATTTCATAACCTTCATATTTGGTCAGTGCCAACTACACCCTTGTGCCATGTTAAATTGCGGAGCTTTTGAGTTTTCACAATACCATGAGGCCGTGGCGCCACGGCGAATTTCGATGACTCGCCATGAAAATCTTATTGCCTCTCATTTTGTCATACATTTTCTGACCTTGACCAAAGTGAACACATATGATAAGGCTCCACCCCTGAACATATTTCAACTGCCATATTTGACATCAAGGACAGCGCCACCTAGTGGGAACAGGAAATGTCATGTTTTACACTTTGGGGTACAGTCTAGTGATGGGTGACATCTGCAGCCTCAAATTTCTCCAGGAAAGCCTTAAGGAGTTGGTCTTGGGGTACAGTGAAAACTGTGGCTTTTCACGAAAGGGTGTGACCTCAGCAGCATGGCGAACTTTGATATCTTGCCATGAAGAAACAAATTAGTATAACTCCATGAAATCCAGTCTGATTAGTACCAGACTTTACAGGCATGATGTCACACCCGCCCTGAACAGATTGATGTGCCCATTGTCAGGAATATGAAGAGCGCCACCTAGTGGGAACAGGAAATGTCATGTCTTACACTTTGTTGTACTGATTTTCACAGGTTCATAGTGGCCACCTCAAAAGCGGTGAATATCACCATCAGTCCTTGATGATGCTTTAGTGCAAAAATTGTGACTTTAAACTGAACGGCGCACCCTGGTGGCAACGCTGTTCACCGTGAAAAATGAAGTGGCTTTTGAGGGGCTTGGAAAGTTTATAGAGGCTTGAAATTTGGCGCACACCTCCATTGTGCTTAAGGCTTTGTTGTTATGTGATCATTTTCATTGAATAGCGCAAAATGGCTCCACAGCGCCCCCTACAAAATTTCAAAACATCAGCCCCAGCTCTGTGTTTTATGTATGAGTCTGAAACCTGGTAAGCTTATAGGAGATATCAAGATGTACAAAAAAGTCTCTTGGAGCAATATCCCAAATCTAACAGGAAGTCAGCCATTTTAAAATTAATGTGTAATTTTTGTGACATTTTCCCCTCTTTCCAGGCACCGTTCTTTGACGAACTCCTCCAAGGGATTTCATCATATTGAACCAATCTCCAGTGTGTGGAATCTAAAGACCTTTGTGATGTTAAATTGCGAAGCTTTTTACGTCCAGGGAAACGGGGTGGTTATGGCGGCACTTAGAGTTTGAATCACTCGCCAAAAAGCAGTAATCTGCTGTCACTCAAAAACACAATGTCCAATCTCTCCCAAACGTCTCAGGTGTGATGAGACTCGAGCTCGGAAATGTTTGTTATGCCATTTGTACATAATGGTTAGAGCGCCACCTAGTGGAACGACTAACTAATCATGAATGAATGAGTTGAAATGTTAGCTGGTGGTTAAATGCATGAATTCCATCAATGTGACATCAGATCGGACGTGCTGGTTTTAGGTGTTGGGCGTGGCTCGACGCGCCGGGGGTGCGAGGGCCCTCATAACGCTGCTTGCAGCTTTAATTAGGGCCCGAGCACCGAGAGTGCGAAGGCCCTATTGTATCTGCTCCGTTTCTTTTTATTATTATTATTCACCCCAAACAAGGGCCTTTTTGAGGGCCTAAACATGCTCAAAAACTCATGAAATTTTGCACACATGCCAGGTCTGGTGAAAAATTTTGTTTTTTAATGGTTTTACATATGAGCACTGGGAAATGGCTCTAGAGCGCCACCTATGCCTTGTTAAATGCAGCCCTACGACCACATCGTTTGGGCTACATGTATGAAATTTGGCACACATGTGTATCATGCCAAGACGAACAAAAAAGTCAGTGGGCCCATTGACGCAAACCCAACAGGAAGTCCGCCATTTGGACGTGAAGGTGACATTTTGGCTCTAATTTTGCCATTTCCATGCCTCGAACTTTTGCGAACTCCTCCTTGGGATTTGGTTGTATAAGCTTCATCTTTGGACAGTGTCAACTACACACCTGGGCCATGTTAAATTGCGGAGCTTTTGAGTTTTCACAATACTATGAGGCCGTGGCGCCATGGCGAATTTCGATGACTCGCCATGAAAATCTTATTGCCTCTCATTTTGTCATACATTTTCTGACCTTGACCAAAGTGAACACATATGATAAGGCTCCACCCCTGAACATATTTCAACTGCCATATTTGACATAAGGGCCAGCGCCACCTAGTGGGAACAGGAAATGTCATGTTTTACACTTTGGGGTACAGTATAGTGATGGGTGACATCTGCATCCTCAAATTTCTCCAGGAAAGCCTTAAGGAGTTGGTCTTGGGTTACAGTGAAAACTGTGACTTTTCGCAAAAGGGTGTGACCCCAGCAGCATGGCGAACTTTGATGTCACGCCATGAAGAAACAAATTAGTATAACTCAATGAAATCCAGTCTGATCAGTACCAGACTTTACAGGCATGATGTCAGACCAGCCCTGAACAGATTGATGTGCCCATTGTCGGAAATACGGACAGCGCCACCTAGTGGCAACAGGAAATGTCATGGCTTTAATTTTGTTGTACTGATTTTCACAGGTTCATCTTGGCCACCTCAAAAGCGGTGAATATCAACATCAGTCCCTCGTGATGCTTCAGTGCAAAAATTGTGACTTTAAACTGAACGGCGCACCCTGGTGGCAACGCTGTTCAACATGAAAGATGAAGTGGCTTTTGAGGGGCTTGCAAGTTTATAGAGGCTTGAAATTTGGCCCACACCTCCAAATGGATGAAGGCTTTGTTGTCATGTGATCATTTTCATTGAATAGCGCGAAATTGCTCCACAGCGCCCCCTACAAAATTTCAAAACAACAGCCCCTGCTCTGTGTTTCATCTATGAGTCTGAAACCTGGTAAGCTTATGGAAAATATCAAGATGTACAAAAAAGTCTCTTGGAGCAATATCCCAAATCCAACAGGAAGTCAGCCATTTTAAAATTAATGTGCAATTTTGGCGACATTTTCCCCTCTTTTCAGGCTTCATACTTTGACGAACTCCTCCAAGGGATTTCATCATATTGAACCATTCTCCAGTGTGTGGAATCTAAAGACCTTTGTGATGTTAAATTGCGAAGCTTTTTACGTTCAAGGAAACGGGGTGGTCATGGCGGCACGTGGAGTTTCAATCACTGGCCAAAAAGCAGTAATATGCTGTCACTCAAAGACACAAAGTCCAATCTCTCCCAAAGGTCGCAGGCGTGATGAGACTCGAGCTCGGAAATGTTTGTTATGCCCTTTGTCTATAATGGTTAGAGCGCCACCTAGTGGGACGACTATACTCATGGTTGAACCAAATGAAATGTTAGCTGGTGGTTAAATGCATGAATTCCATCAATGTGACATCACATCGGACGTGCTGGTTTTAGGTGTTGGGCGTGGCTCGACACGCCAGGGTGCGAGGGCCCTCATAACGCTGCTTGCAGCTTTAATTATTATTATTATTATTATTCAGGCAAAACAAGGGCCTTTTTGAGGGCCTAAACATGCTCAAAAACTCATGAAATTTTGCACACATGCCAGGTCTGGTGAAAAATTTTGTATTTTAATGGTTTTACTTATGAGCACTGGGAAATGGCTCTAGAGCGCCACCTATGCCTTGTTAAATGCAGCCCTACGACCACATGGTTTGAGCTACATGTATGAAATTTGGCACACATGTGTATCATTCCAAGACGAACAAAAAAGTCTGTGGGCCCATTGACGCAAACCCAACAGGAAGTCCGCCATTTGGAAGAGAAGGTGACATTTTGGCTCTAATTTTGCCATTTCCATGCCTCGAACTTTAACGAACTCCTCCTTGGGATTTGGTCCTATAAACTTCAAATTTGGACAGTGTCAACTACACCCTTGTGCCATGTTAAATTGCGGAGCTTTTGAGTTTTCACAATACCATGAGGCCGTGGCGCCATGGCGAATTTCGATGACTCGCCATGAAAATCTTATTGCCTCTCATTTTGTCATACATTTTCTGACCTTGACCAAAGAGCACACATATGATAAGGCTCCACCCCTGAACATATTTCAACTGCCATATTTGACATAAGGGCCAGCGCCACCTAGTGGGAACAGGAAATGTCATGTTTTACACTTTGGGGTACAGTATAGTGATGGGTGACATCTGCAGCCTCAAATTTCTCCAGGAAAGCCTTAAGGAGTTGGTCTTGGGTTACAGTGAAAACTGTGAGTTTTCGCGAAAGGGTGTGACCCCAGCAGCATGGCGAACTTTGATGTCACGCCATGAAGAAACAAATTAGTATAACTCAATGAAATCCAGTCTGATCAGTACCAGACTTTACAGGCATGATGTCAGACCCGCCCTGAACAGATTGATGTGCCCATTGTCGGAAATACGGACAGCGCCACCTAGTGGCAACAGGAAATGTCATGGCTTTAATTTTGTTGTACTGATTTTCACAGTTTGATCGTGGCCACCTCAAAAGCGGTGAATATCACCATCAGTCCATCGTGATGCTTCAGTGCAAAAAATGTGACTTTAAACTGAACGGCGCACCCTGGTGGCAACGCTGTTCAACATGAAAGATGAAGTTACTTTTGAGGGGCTTGGAAAGTTTATAGAGGCTTTAAACTTGGCCCACGCCTCCAATGTGATGAAGGCTTTGTTGTTATGTAACCATTTTCCTTGAATAGCGCAAAATGGCTCCACAGCGCCCCCTACAAAATTCCAAAATATCAGCCCCTGCTCTGTTTTTTATCTATGAGTCTGAAACTTGGTAAGCTTATGGAAGATCTTAAGATGTACAAAAAAGTCTCTTGGAGCAATATCCCAAATCCAACAGGAAGTCAGCCATTTTAAAGTTAATGTGTAATTTTGGCGACATTTTCCCATCTTTTCAGGCACCGTACTTTCACGAACTCCTCCAAGGGATTTCATCAGATTGGACCGATCTGCAGTTTGTGGAATCTAAAGACCTTTGTGATGTTAAATTGCGAAGCTTTTTACGTCCAGGGAAACGGGGTGGTTATGGCGGCACTTAGAGTTTGAATCACTCGCCAAAAAGCAGTAATCTGCTGTCACTCAAAAACACAATGTCCAATCTCTCCCAAACGTCTCAGGTGTGATGAGACTCGAGCTTGGAAGTGTTTGTTATGCCATTTGTACATAATGGTTAGAGCGCCACCTAGTGGAACGACTAACTAATCATGAATGAATGAGTTGAAATGTTAGCTGGTGGTTAAATGCATGAATTCCATCAATGTGACATCAGATCGGACGTGCTGGTTTTAGGTGTTGGGCGTGGCTCGACGCGCCGGGGGTGCGAGGGCCCTCATAACGCTGCTTGCAGCTTTAATTATTATTATTATTCACCCCAAACAAGGGCCTTTTTGAGGGCCTAAACATGCTCAAAAACTCATGAAATTTTGCACACATGCCAGGTCTGGTGAAAAATTTTGTATTTTAATGGTTTTACATATGAGCACTGGGAAATGGCTCTACAGCGCCACCTATGCCTTGTTAAATGCAGCCCTACGACCACATCGTTTGAGCTACATGTATGAAATTTGGCACACATGTGTATCATGCCAAGACGAACAAAAAAGTCTGTGGGCCCATTGACGCAAACCCAACAGGAAGTCCGCCATTTGGAAGAGAAGGTGACATTTTGGCTCTAATTTTGCCATTTCCATGCCTCGAACTTTTGCGAACTCCTCCTTGGGATTTGGATGTATAAGCTTCATCTTTGGACAGTGTCAACTACACACCTGGGCCATGTTAAATTGCGGAGCTTTTGAGTTTTCACAATACGGTGACGCCGTGGCGCCATGGCGAATTTCAATGACTCGCCATGAAAATCTTATTGCCTCTCATTTTGTCATACATTTTCTGACCTTGACCAAAGTGAACACATATGATAAGGCTCCACCCCTGAACATATTTCAACTGCCATATTTGACCTCAAGGACAGCGCCACCTAGTGGGAACAGGAAATGTCATGTTTTACACTTTGGGGTACAGTATAGTGATGGGTGACATCTGCAGCCTCAAATTTCTCCAGAAAAGCCTTAAGGAGTTGGTCTTGGGTTACAGTGAAAACTGTGACTTTTCGCAAAAGGGTGTGACCCCAGCAGCATGGCGAACTTTGATGTCACGCCATGAAGAAACAAATTAGTATAACTCAATGAAATCCAGTCTGATCAGTACCAGACTTTACAGGCATGATGTCAGACCCACCCTGAACAGATTGATGTGCCCATTGTCGGAAATACGGACAGCGCCACCTAGTGGCAACAGGAAATGTCATGGCTTTAATTTTGTTGTACTGATTTTCACAGGTTCATCGTGGCCACCTCAAAAGCGATGAATATCACCATCAGTCCCTCGTGATGCTTCAGTGCAAAAATTGTGACTTTAAACTGAACGGCGCACCCTGGTGGTAACGCGGTTCACCATGAAAGATGAAGTGGCTTTTGAGGGGCTTGGAAAGTTTATAGAGGCTTGAAATTTGGCACACACCTCCAAATGGATGTAGGCTTTGTTGTCATGTGATCATTTTCATTGAATAGCGCGAAATTGCTCCACAGCGCCCCCTACAAAATTTCAAAACAACAGCCCCTGCTCTGTGTTTCATCTATGAGTCTGAAACCTGGTAAGCTTATGGAAAATATCAAGATGTACAAAAAAGTCTCTTGGAGCAATATCCCAAATCCAACAGGAAGTCAGCCATTTTAAAATTAATGTGTAATTTTGGCGACATTTTCCCCTCTTTTCAGGCTTCATACTTTGACGAACTCCTCCAAGGGATTTCATCATATTGAACCATTCTCCAGTGTGTGGAATCTAAAGACCTTTGTGATGTTAAATTGCGAAGCTTTTTACGTTCAGGGAAACGGGGTGGTCATGGCGGTACGTAGAGTTTCAATCGCTCGCCAAAAAGCAGTAATCTGCTGTCACTCAAAAACACAATGTCCAATCTCTCCCAAACGTCTCAGGTGTGATGAGACTCGAGCTCGGAAATGTTTGTCATGCCATTTGTACATAATGGTTAGAGCGCCACCTAGTGGAACGACTAACTAATCATGAATGAATGAGTTGAAATGTTAGCTGGTGGTTAAATGCATGAATTCAATCAATGTGACATCATATCGGATGTGCTGGTTTTACGTGTTGGGCGTGGCTCGACGCGCCGGGGGTGCGAGGGCCCTCATAACGCTGCTTGCAGCTTTAATTATTATTATTATTATTATTCCGGCAAATGAATTGGCCTTTTGAGGGCCTAAACATGCTCGAAAACTCATGAAATTTTGCACACGCGTCAGGTCTGGTGAAAATTTACGTATTTTAATGTTCTCAGACATGGCCAGGGAAAATTAGCTCAGTAGCGCCACCTAGAAAAATGAAAAATGCGAGCCCCCGGTATGGGTATGACCTACATATTTGAAAGTCGGTACACCTATATAACGTTGCGAGTCGAACAAAAAAGTCTATTATGGCAATGTCCTAAACCCAACAGGAAGTCCGCCATTTTGGATTGAAGGTGACATTTTGGGTCTGATTTTACCGTTTCCATGCCTTGTACTTTAACGAACTCCTCCTTGGGATTTGGTCCTATAAACTTCAAATTTGGACAGTGTCAACTACACCCTTGTGCCATGTTAAATTGCGGAGCTTTTGAGTTTTCACAATAGTATGAGGCCGTGGCGCCATGGCGAATTTTGATGACTCGCCATGAAAATCTTATTGCCTCTCATTCTGTCATACATGTTCCGATCTGGACCAAACAGCACACATATGATAAGGCTCCACCCCTGAACATATTTCAACTGCCATATTTGACATCAAGGCCAGCGCCACCTAGTGGGAACAGGAAATGTCATGTTTTACACTTTGGGGTACAGTATAGTGATGGGTGACATCTGCAGCCTCAAATTTCTCCAGGAAAGCCTTAAGGAGTTGGTCTTGGGTTACAGTGAAAACTGTGAGTTTTCGCGAAAGGGTGTGACCCCAGCAGCATGGCGAACTTTGATGTCACGCCATGAAGAAACAAATTAGTATAACTCAATGAAATCCAGTCTGATCAGTACCAGACTTTACAGGCATGATGTCAGACCCGCCCTGAACAGATTGATGTGCCCATTGTCGGAAATACGGACAGCGCCACGTAGTGGGAACAGGAAATGTCATGGCTTTCATTTTGTTGTACTGATTTTCACAGGTTCATCGTGGCCACCTGAAAAGCGGTGAATATCACCATCAGTCCCTCGTGATGCTTCAGTGCAAAAATTGTGACTTTAAACTGAACGGCGCACCCTGGTGGCAACGCTGTTCACCATGAAAGATGAAGTGGCTTTTGAGGGTCTTGGCAAGTGTATAGAGGCTTGAAATTTGGCACACACCTCCAATGTGACGAAGGCTTTGTTGTCATGTGATAATTTTCATTGAATATCCCAAAATGGCTCCACAGCGCCCCCTACAAAATTTCAAAACCACAGCCCCAGCTCTGTGTTTTATGTATGAATCTGAAACCTGGTAGGCTTATAGGAGATATCAAGATGTACAAAAAAGTCTCTTGGAGCAATATCCCAAATCCAACAGGAAGTCAGCCATTTTAAAATTAATGTGTAATTTTGGCGACATTTTCCCCTCTTTTCAGGCTTCATACTTTGACGAACTCCTCCAAGGGATTTCATCAGATTGGACCGATCTGAAGTTTGTGGAATCTAAAGACCTTTGTGATGTTAAATTGCGAAGCTTTTTACGTTCAGGGAAACGGGGTGGTCATGGCGGCACTTAGAGTTTCAATCACTCACCAAAAAGCAGTAATCTGCTGTCACTCAAAAACACAATATCCAATCTCTCCCAAACGTCGCAGGTGTGATGAGACTCGAGCTCGGAAATGTTTGTTATGCCATTTGTCGGTAATAGTTAGAGCGCCACCTAGTGGGACGACTATAATCATGGTTCAATGAGATGAAATGTTAGCTGGTGGTTAAATGCATGAATTCCATCAATGTGACATCACATCGGACGTGCTGGTTTTAGGTGTTGGGCGTGGCTCGACACGCCAGGGTGCGAGGGCCCTCATAACGCTGCTTGCAGCTTTAATTAGGGCCCGAGCACTGACAGTGCGAAGGCCCTATTGTAATTGCTCTGTTTATTAGGGCCCGAGCACTGACAGTGCGAAGGCCCTATTGTAATTGCTCTGTTTATTATTATTATTATTATTATTATTATTATTTCGGCAAATGAATTGGCCGTTTGAGGGCCTAAACATGCTCGAAAACTCATGAAATTTTGCACACGCGTCAGGTCTGGTGAAAATTTACGTATTTTAATGTTCTCAGACATGGCCAGGGAAAATTAGCTCAGTAGCGCCACCTAGAAAAATGAAAAACGCGAGCCCCCGGTATGGGTATGACCTACATGTTTGAAAGTTGGTACACCTATATAACGTTCAGAGTCGAACAAAAAAGTCTATTATGGCAATGTCCTAAACCCAACAGGAAGTCAGCCATTTTGGATTGAAGGTGACATTTTGGGTCTGATTTTATCGTTTCCATGCCTTGTACTTTAACGAACTCCTCCTTGGGATTTGGTCCTATAAACTTCAAATTTGGTCAGTGTCAACTACACCCTTGTGCCATGTTAAATTGCGGAGCTTTTGAGTTTTCACAATACTATGAGGCCGTGGCGCCATGGCGAATTTTGATGACTCGCCATGAAAATCTTATTGCCTCTCATTCTGTCATACATGTTCCGATCTGGACCAAAGAGCACACATATGATAAGGCTCCACCCCTGAACATATTTCAACTGCCATATTTGACATCAAGGACAGCGCCACCTAGTGGGAACAGGAAATGTCATGTTTTACACTTTGGGGTACAGTATAGTGATGGGTGACATCTGCAGCCTCAAATTTCTCCAGGAAAGCCTTAAGGAGTTGGTCTTGGGTTACAGTGAAAACTGTGACTTTTCGCAAAAGGGTGTGACCCCAGCAGCATGGCGAACTTTGATGTCACGCCATGAAGAAACAAATTAGTATAACTCAATGAAATCCAGTCTGATCAGTACCAGACTTTACAGGCATGATGTCAGACCCGCCCTGAACAGATTGATGTGCCCATTGTCGGGAATACGGACAGCGCCACCTAGTGGCAACAGGAAATGTCATGGCTTTAATTTTGTTGTACTGATTTTCACAGGTTCATCGTGGCCACCTCAAAAGCGGTGAATATCACCATCAGTCCCTCGTGATGCTTCAGTGCAAAAATTGTGACTTTAAACTGAACGGCGCACCCTGGTGGCAACGCTGTTCACCATGAAAGATGAAGTGGCTTTTGAGGGTCTTGGCAAGTTTATAGAGGCTTGAAATTTGGCACACACCTCCAAATGGATGAAGGCTTTGTTGGCATGTGATCATTTTCATTGAATAGCGCGAAATGGCTCCACAGCGCCCCCTACAAAATTTCAAAACCACAGCCCCTGCTCTGTGTTCTATGTATGATTCTGAAACCTGGTAAGCTTATAGGAGATATCAAGATGTACAAAAAAGTCTCTTGGTGCAATATCCCAAATCCAACAGGAAGTCAGCCATTTTAAAATGAATGTGCAATTTTGGCAACATCTTCCCCTCTTTCCAGGCACCGTTCTTTGACGAACTCCTCCAAGGGATTTCATTATATTGAACCAATCTCCAGTGTGTGGAATCTAAAGACCTTTGTGATGTTAAATTGCGAACGTTTTTACGTTCAGGGAAACGGGTGGTCATGGCGGCATGTGGAGTTTCAGTCACTCGCCAAAAAGCAGTAATCTGCTGTCACTAAAAATCAAAATGTCCAATATGTCCCAAAGGTCGCAGGCGTGATGAGACTCGAGCTGGGAAATGTTTGTTATGCCATTTGTCAGTAATGGTTAGAGCGCCACCTAGTGGGACGACTATAATCATGATTGAATGAGATGAAATGTTAGCTGGTGGTTGAATGCATGAATTTCATCAATGTGACATCAGATCGGACGTGCTGGTTGTAGGTGTTGGGCGTAGCTCGACGCGATGGGGTGCGAGGGCCCTCATAACGCTGCTTGCAGCTTTAATTATTATTATTAGGGCCCGAGCACTGACAGTGCGAAGGCCCTATTGTAATTGCTCTGTTTATTATTATTATTATTATTATTATTATTATTTCGGCAAATGAATTGGCCGTTTGAGAGCCTAAACATGCTCGAAAACTCATGAAATTTTGCACACGCGTCAGGTCTGGTGAAAATTTACGTATTTTAATGTTCTCAGACATGGCCAGGGAAAATTAGCTCAGTAGCGCCACCTAGAAAAATGAAAAACGCGAGCCCCCGGTATGGGTATGACCTACACGTTTGAAAGTCGGTACACCTATATAACGTTCAGAGTCGAACAAAAAAGTCTATTATGGCAATGTCCTAAACCCAACAGGAAGTCCGCCATTTTGGATTGAAGGTGACATTTTGGGTCTGATTTTACCGTTTCCATGCCTTGTACTTTAACGAACTCCTCCTTGGGATTTGGTCCTATAAACTTCAAATTTGGACAGTGTCAACTACACCGTTGTGCCATGTTAAATTGCGGAGCTTTTGAGTTTTCACAATACTATGAGGCCGTGGCGCCATGGCGAATTTCGATGACTCGCCATCAAAATCTTATTGCCTCTCATTCTGTCATACATGTTCCGATCTGGACCAAAGAGCACACATATGATAAGGCTCCACCCCTGAACATATTTCAACTGCCATATTTGACATCAAGGACAGCGCCACCTAGTGGGAACAGGAAATGTCATGTTTTACACTTTGGGGTACAGTATAGTGATGGGTGACATCTGCAGCCTCAAATTTCTCCAGGAAAGCCTTAAGGAGTTGGTCTTGGGTTACAGTGAAAACTGTGACTTTTCGCAAAAGGGTGTGACCCCAGCAGCATGGCGAACTTTGATGTCACGCCATGAAGAAACAAATTAGTATAACTCAATGAAATCCAGTCTGATCAGTACCAGACTTTACAGGCATGATATCAGACCCACCCTGAACAGATTGATGTGCCCATTGTCGGAAATACGGACAGCGCCACCTAGTGGCAACAGGAAATGTCATGGCTTTAATTTTGTTGTACTGATTTTCACAGGTTCATCGTGGCCACCTCAAAAGCGGTGAATATCAACATCAGTCCCTCGTGATGCTTCAGTGCGAAAATTGTGACTTTAAACTGAACGGCGCACCCTGGTGGCAACGCGGTTCACCATGAAAGATGAAGTGGCTTTTGAGGGACTTGGAAAGTTTATAGAGGCTTGAAATTTGGCACACACCTCCAAATGGATGTAGGCTTTGTTGTCATGTGATCATTTTCATTGAATAGCTCGAAATTGCTCCACAGCGCCCCCTACAAAATTTCAAAACAACAGCCCCTGCTCTGTGTTTCATCTATGAGTCTGAAACCTGGTAAGCTTATGGAAAATATCAAGATGTACAAAAAAGTCTCTTGGAGCAATATCCCAAATCCAACAGGAAGTCAGCCATTTTAAAGTTAATGTGTAATTTTGGCGACATTTTCCCCTCTTTTCAGGCTTCATACTTTGACGAACTCCTCCAAGGGATTTCATCATATTGAACCATTCTCCAGTGTGTGGAATCTAAAGACCTTTGTGATGTTAAATTGCGAAGCTTTTTACGTCCAGGGAAACGGGGTGGTTATGGCGGCACTTAGAGTTTCAATCACTCGCCAAAAAGCAGTAATCTGCTGTCACTCAAAAACACAATGTCCAATCTCTCCCAAACGTGTCAGGTGTGATGAGACTCGAGCTTGGAAGTGTTTGTTATGCCATTTGTACATAATGGTTAGAGCGCCACCTAGTGGAACGACTAACTAATCATGAATGAATGAGTTGAAATGTTAGCTGGTGGTTAAATGCATGAATTCCATCAATGTGACATCAGATCGGACGTGCTGGTTTTAGGTGTTGGGCGTGGCTCGACGCGCCGGGGGTGCGAGGGCCCTCATAACGCTGCTTGCAGCTTTAATTATTATTATTATTATTATTTCGGCAAATGAATTGGCCGTTTGAGGGCCTAAACATGCTCGAAAACTCATGAAATTTTGCACACGCGTCAGGTCTGGTGAAAATTTACGTATTTTAATGTTCTCAGACATGGCCTGGGAAAATTAGCTCAGTAGCGCCACCTAGAAAAATGAAAAACGCGAGCCCCCGGTATGGGTATGACCTACATGTTTGAAAGTCGGTACACCTATATAACGTTCAGAGTCAAACAAAAAAGTCTATTATGGCAATGTCCTAAACCCAACAGGAAGTCCGCCATTTTGGATTGAAGGTGACATTTTGGCTCTGATTTTACCATTTCCATGCCTCGAACTTTAACGAACTCCTCCTTGGGGTTTGATTTCATAACCTTCATATTTGATCAGTGCCAACTACACCCTTATGCCATGTTAAATTGCGGAGCTTTTGAGTTTTCACAATACCATGAGGCCGTGGCGCCATGGCGAATTTCGATGACTCGCCATCAAAATCTTATTGCCTCTCATTTTGTCATACATTTTCTGACCTTGACCAAAGTGAACACATATGATAAGGCTCCACCCCTGAACATATTTCAACTGCCATATTTGACATCAAGGACAGCGCCACCTAGTGGGAACAGGAAATGTCATGTTTTACACTTTGGGGTACAGTATAGTGATGGGTGACATCTGCAGCCTCAAATTTCTCCAGGAAAGCCTTAAGGAGTTGGTCTTGGGTTACAGTGAAAACTGTGAGTTTTCGCCAAAGGGTGTGACCCCAGCAGCATGGCGAACTTTGATGTCACGCCATGAAGAAACAAATTAGTATAACTCAATGAAATCCAGTCTGATCAGTACCAGACTTTACAGGCATGATGTCAGACCCGCCCTGAACAGATTGATGTGCCCATTGTCGGAAATACGGACAGCGCCACCTAGTGGGAAGAGGAAATGTCATGTCTTACACTTTGTTGTACTGATTTTCACAGGTTCATAGTGGCCACCTCAAAAGCGGTGAATATCACCATCAGTCCTTGATGATGCTTTAGTGCAAAAATTGTGACTTTAAACTGAACGGCGCACCCTGGTGGCAACGCTGTTCACCATGAAAGATGAAGTGGCTTTTGAGGGTCTTGGCAAGTTTATAGAGGCTTGAAATTTGGCACACACCTCCAATGTGATGATGGCTTTGTTGTCATGTGATCATTTTCATTGAATATCCCAAAATGGCTCCACAGCGCCCCCTACAAAATTTCAAAACCACAGCCCCAGCTCTGTGTTTTATGTATGAATCTGAAACCTGGTAGGCTTATAGGAGATATCAAGATGTACAAAAAAGTCTCTTGGAGCAATATCCCAAATCCAACAGGAAGTCAGCCATTTTAAAATTAATGTGCAATTTTGGCAACATTTTCCCCTCTTTTCAGGCATCGTTCTTTGACGAACTCCTCCAAGGGATTTCATCAGATTGGACCGATCTGCAGTTTGTGGAATCTAAAGACCTTTGTGATGTTAAATTGCGAAGCTTTTTACGTCCAGGGAAACGGGGTGGTTATGGCGGCACTTAGAGTTTGAATCACTCGCCAAAAAGCAGTCATCTGCTGTCACTCAAAAACACAATGTCCAATCTCTCCCAAACGTCTCAGGTGTGATTAGACTCGAGCTCGGAAGTGTTTGTTATGCCATTTGTACATAATGGTTAGAGCGCCACCTAGTGGAACGACTAACTAATCATGAATGAATGAGTTGAAATGTTAGCTGGTGGTTAAATGCATGAATTCCATCAATGTGACATCAGATCGGACGTGCTGGTTTTAGGTGTTGGGCGTGGCTCGACGCGCCGGGGGTGCGAGGGCCCTCATAACGCTGCTTGCAGCTTTAATTATTATTATTATTATTATTCCGGCAAATGAATTGGTCGTTTGAGGGCCTAAACATGCTCGAAAACTCATGAAATTTTGCACACGCGTCAGGTCTGGTGAAAATTTACGTATTTTAATGTTCTCAGACATGGCCAGGGAAAATTAGCTCAGTAGCGCCACCTAGAAAAATGAAAAACGCGAGCCCCCGGTATGGGTATGACCTACACGTTTGAAAGTCGGTACACCTATATAACGTTCAGAGTCAAACAAAAAAGTCTATTATGGCAATGTCCTAAACCCAACAGGAAGTCCGCCATTTTTGATTGAAGGTGACATTTTGGGTCTGATTTTACCGTTTCCATGCCTTGTACTTTAACGAACTCCTCCTTGGGATTTGGTCCTATAAACTTCAAATTTGGACAGTGTCAACTACACCCTTGTGCCATGTTAAATTGCGGAGCTTTTGAGTTTTCACAATACGGTGAGGCCGTGGCGCCATGGCGAATTTCGATGACTCGCCATGAAAATCTTATTGCCTCTCATTCTGTCATAGATTTTCTGACCTTGACCAAAGTGAACACATATGATAAGGCTCCACCCCTGAACATATTTCAACTGCCATATTTGACATCAAGGACAGCGCCACCTAGTGGGAACAGGAAATGTCATGTTTTACACTTTGGGGTACAGTATAGTGATGGGTGACATCTGCAGCCTCAAATTTCTCCAGGAAAGCCTTAAGGAGTTGGTCTTGGGTTACAGTGAAAACTGTGAGTTTTCGCGAAAGGGTGTGACCCCAGCAGCATGGCGAACTTTGATGTCACGCCATGAAGAAAGAAATTAGTATAACTCAATGAAATCCAGTCTGTTCAGTACCAGACTTTACAGGCATGATGTCAGACCCACCCTGAACAGATTGATGTGCCCATTGTCGGGAATATGAAGAGCGCCACCTAGTGGGAACAGGAAATGTCATGTCTTACACTTTGTTGTACTGATTTTCACAGGTTCATCGTGGCCACCTCAAAAGCGGTGAATATCAACATCAGTCCCTCGTGATGCTTCAGTGCAAACATTGTGACTTTAAACTGAACGGCGCACCCTGGTGGCAACGCTGTTCACCATGAAAGATGAAGTGGCTTTTGAGGGTCTTGGCAAGTTTATAGAGGCTTGAAATTTGGCACACACCTCCAATGTGATGAAGGCTTTGTTGTCATGTGATCATTTTCATTGAATATCCCAAAATGGCTCCACAGCGCCCCCTACAAAATTTCAAAACCACAGCCCCAGCTCTGTGTTTTATGTATGAATCTGAAACCTGGTAGGGTTATAGGAGATATCAAGATGTACAAAAAAGTATCTTGGAGCAATATCCCAAATCCAACAGGAAGTCAGCCATTTTAAAATTAATGTGCAATTTTGGCGACATTTTCCCCTCTTTTCAGGCTTCATACTTTGACGAACTCCTCCAAGGGATTTCATCAGATTGAACCAATCTCCAGTGTGAGGAATCTAAAGACCTTTGTGATGTTAAATTGCGAAGCTTTTTACATTAAGGGAAATGGGGTGGTCATGGCGGCACGTGGAGTTTCAATCACTCGCCAAAAAGCAGTAATCTGCTGTCACTCAAAATCAAAATGTTCAATCTCTCCCAAAGGTCACAGGCGTGATGAGACTCGAGCTAGGAAATGTTTGTTATGCCATTTGTCGGTAATAGTTAGAGCGCCACCTAGTGGGACAACTATAATCATGATTGAATGAGATGAATTGTTAGCTGGTGGTTAAATGCATGAATTCCATCAATGTGACATCAGATCGGACGTGCTGGTTTTAGGTGTTGGGCGTGGCTCGACGCGCCGGGGGTGCGAGGGCCCTCATAACGCTGCTTGCAGCTTTAATTATTATTATTATTATTATTATTATTCACCCCAAACAAGGGCCTTTTTGAGGGCCTTACCATGCTCAAAAACTCATGAAATTTTGCACACATGCCAGGTCTGGTGAAAAATTTTGTATTTTAATGGTTTTACATATGAGCACTGGGAAATGGCTCTACAGCGCCACCTATGCCTTGTTAAATGCAGCCCTACGACCACATCGTTTGAGCTACATGTATGAAATTTGGCACACATGTGTATCATGCCAAGACGAACAAAAAAGTCTGTGGGCCCATTGACGCAAACCCAACAGGAAGTCCGCCATTTGGAAGAGAAAGTGACATTTTGGCTCTAATTTTGCCATTTCCATGCCTCGAACTTTTGCGAACTCCTCCTTGGGGTTTCATTTCATAACCTTCAAATTTGGACAGTGTCAACTACACCCTTGTGCCATGTTAAATTGCGGAGCTTTTGAGTTTTCACAATACTATGAGGCCGTGGCGCCATGGCGAATTTCGATGACTCGCCATGAAAATCTTATTGCCTCTCATTTTGTCATACATTTTCTGACCTTGACCAAAGTGAACACATATGATAAGGCTCCACCCCTGAACATATTTCAACTGCCATATTTGACACCAGGGACAGCGCCACCTAGTGGGAACAGGAAATGTCATGTTTTACACTTTGGGGTACAGTATAGTGATGGGTGACACCTGCAGCCTCAAATTTCTCCAGGAAAGCCTTAAGGAGTTGGTCTTGGGTTACAGTGAAAACTGTGACTTTTCGCAAAAGGGTGTGACCTCAGCAGCATGGCGAACTTTGATGTCACGCCATGAAGAAACAAATTAGTATAACTCAATGAAATCCAGTCTGTTCAGTACCAGACTTTACAGGCATGATGTCAGACCCGCCCTGAACAGATTGATGTGCCCATTGTCGGGAATACGTACAGCGCCACCTAGTGGCAACAGGAAATGTCATGGCTTTAATTTTGTTGTACTGATTTTCACAGGTTCATCGTGGCCACCTCAAAAGCGGTGAATATCAACATCAGTCCCTCGTGATGCTTCAGTGCAAAAATTGTGACTTTAAACTGAACGGCGCACCCTGGTGGCAACGCTGTTCAACATGAAAGATGAAGTGGCTTTTGAGGGGCTTGCAAGTTTATAGAGGCTTGAAATTTGGCCCACACCTCCAAATGGATGAAGGCTTTGTTGTCATGTGATCATTTTCATTGAATAGCGCGAAATTGCTCCACAGCGCCCCCTACAAAATTTCAAAACAACAGCCCCTGCTCTGTGTTTCATCTATGAGTCTGAAACCTGGTAAGCTTATGGAAAATATCAAGATGTACAAAAAAGTCTCTTGGAGCAATATCCCAAATCCAACAGGAAGTCAGCCATTTTAAAATTAATGTGCAATTTTGGCGACATTTTCCCCTCTTTTCAGGCTTCATACTTTGACGAACTCCTCCAAGGGATTTCATCATATTGAACCATTCTCCAGTGTGTGGAATCTAAAGACCTTTGTGATGTTAAATTGCGAAGCTTTTTACATTCAAGGAAACGGGGTGGTCATGGCGGCACGTAGACTCTCAATCACTCGCCAAAACGCAGTAATCTGCTGTTACTCAAAAACACAATGTCCAATCTCACCCAAAGGTCGCAGGCATAATGAGACTCGAGTTCGGAAATGTTTGTTATGCCATTTGTACATAATGGTTAGAGCGCCACCTAGTGGAACGACTAGCTAATCATGAATGAATGAGCTGAAATGTTAGCTGGTGGTTAAATGCATGAATTCCATCAATGTGACATCGATCGGACGTGGTGGTTTTAGGTGTTGGGCGTGGCTCGACGCGCCGGGGGTGCTCGGGCCCTCATAACGCTGCTTGCAGCTTTAATTAGGGCCCGAGCACCGAGAGTGCGAAGGCCCTATTGTATCTGCTCCGTTTCTTATTAGGGCCCGAGCACCGAGAGTGCGAAGGCCCTATTGTATCTGCTCCGTTTCTTATTATTATTATTATTATTATTATTATTATTATTATTATTATTATTATTATTATTCAGGCGAAACAAGGGCCTTTTTGAGGGCCTAAACATGCTCAAAAACTCATGAAATTTTGCACACATGCCAGGTCTGGTGAAAAATTTTGTATTTTAATGGTTTTACATATGAGCACTGGGAAATGGCTCTAGAGCGCCACCTATGCCTTGTTAAATGCAGCCCTACGACCACATGGTTTGAGCTACATGTATGAAATTTGGCACACATGTGTATCATGCCAAGACGAACAAAAAAGTCAGTGGGCCCATTGACGCAAACCCAACAGGAAGTCCGCCATTTGGAAGAGAAGGTGACATTTTGGCTCTAATTTTGCCATTTCCATGCCTCGAACTTTTGCGAACTCCTCCTTGGGGTTTGATTTCATAACCTTCATATTTGGTCAGTGTCAACTACACCCTTGTGCCATGTTAAATTGCGGAGCTTTTGAGTTTTCACAATACTATGAGGCCGTGGCGCCATGGCGAATTTCGATGACTCGCCATGAAAATCTTATTGCCTCTCATTTTGTCATACATTTTCTGACCTTGACCAAAGTGAACACATATGATAAGGCTCCACCCCTGAACATATTTCAACTGCCATATTTGACCTCAAGGACAGCGCCACCTAGTGGGAACAGGAAATGTTATGTTTTACACTTTGGGGTACAGTATAGTGATGGGTGACATCTGCAGCCTCAAATTTCTCCAGAAAAGCCTTAAGGAGTTGGTCTTGGGTTACAGTGAAAACTGTGAGTTTTCGCGAAAGGGTGTGACCCCAGCAGCATGGCGAACTTTGATGTCACGCCATGAAGAAACAAATTAGTATAACTCAATGAAATCCAGTCTGATCAGTACCAGACTTTACAGGCATGATGTCAGACCCGCCCTGAACAGATTGATGTGCCCATTGTCGGAAATACGGACAGCGCCACCTAGTGGCAACAGGAAATGTCATGGCTTTAATTTTGTTGTACTGATTTTCACAGGTTCATCGTGGCCACCTCAAAAGCGGTGAATATCACCATCAGTCCCTCGTGATGCTTCAGTGCAAAAATTGTGACTTTAAACTGAACGGCGCACCCTGGTGGCAACACGGTTCAATATGAAAGATGAAGTGGCTTTTGAGGGGCTTGGAAAGTTTATAGAGGCTTTAAATTTGGCACACACCTCCAATGTGATGAAGGCTTTGCTGTCATGTGATCATTTTCATTGAATAGCTCGAAATTGCTCCACAGCGCCCCCTACAAAATTTTAAAACAACAGCCCCTGCTCTGTGTTTCATCTATGAGTCTGAAACCTGGTAAGCTTATGGAAAATATCAAGATGTACAAAAAAGTCTCTTGGAGCAATATCCCAAATCCAACAGGAAGTCAGCCATTTTAAAATTAATGTGTAATTTTGGCGACATTTTCCCCTCTTTTCAGGCTTCATACTTTGACGAACTCCTCAAAGGGATTTCATCATATTGAACCATTCTCCAGTGTGTGGAATCTAAAGACCTTTGTGATGTTAAATTGCGAAGCTTTTTACGTTCAAGGAAACGGGGTGGTCATGGCGGCACGTGGAGTTTCAATCACTGGCCAAAAAGCAGTAATATGCTGTCACTCAAAGACACAAAGTCCAATCTCTCCCAAAGGTCGCAGGCGTGATGAGACTCGAGCTCGGAAATGTTTGTTATTCTCTTTGTCTATAATGGTTAGAGCGCCACCTAGTGGGACGACTAACTAATCATGAATGAATGAGTTGAAATGTTAGCTGGTGGTTAAATGCATGAATTCCATCAATGTGACATCAGATCGGACGTGCTGGTTTTAGGTGTTGGGCGTGGCTCGACGCGCCGGGGGTGCGAGGGCCCTCATAACGCTGCTTGCAGCTTTAATTAGGGCCCGAGCACTGATAGTGCGAAGGCCCTATTGTAATTGCTCTGTTTATTATTAGGGCCCGAGCACTGACAGTGCGAAGGCCCTATTGTAATTGCTCTGTTTATTATTATTATTATTATTATTATTATTATTATTAGGGCCCGAGCACTGATAGTGCGAAGGCCCTATTGTAATTGCTCTGTTTATTATTATTATTATTATTATTATTTCGGCAAATGAATTGGCCGTTTGAGGGCCTAAACATGCTCGAAAACTCATGAAATTTTGCACACGCGTCAGGTCTGGTGAAAATTTACGTATTTTAATGTTCTCAGACATGGCCAGGGAAAATTAGCTCAGTAGCGCCACCTAGAAAAATGAAAAACGCGAGCCCCCGGTATGGGTATTGCCTACAAGTTTGAAAGTCGGTACACCTATATAACGTTCAGAGTCGAACAAAAAAGTCTATTATGGCAATGTCCTAAACCCAACAGGAAGTCCGCCATTTTGGATTGAAGGTGACATTTTGGGTCTGATTTTACCGTTTCCATGCCTTGTACTTTAACGAACTCCTCCTTGGGATTTGGGCGTATAAGCTTCAAATATGGACAGTGTCAACTACACCCTTGTGCCATGTTAAATTGCGGAGCTTTTGAGTTTTCACAATACTATGAGGCCGTGGCGCCATGGCGAATTTCGATGACTCGCCATGAAAATCTTATTGCCTCTCATTCTGTCATACATGTTCCGATCTGGACCAAAGAGCACACATATGATAAGGCTCCACCCCTGAACCTATTTCAACTGCCATATTTGACATCAAGGACAGCGCCACCTAGTGGGAACAGGAAATGTCATGTTTTACACTTTGGGGTACAGTATTGTGATGGGTGACATCTGCAGCCTCAAATTTCTCCAGGAAAGCCTTAAGGAGTTGGTCTTGGGTTACAGTGAAAACTGTGACTTTTCGCAAAAGGGTGTGACCCCAGCAGCATGGCGAACTTTGATGTCACGCCATGAAGAAACAAATTAGTATAACTCAATGAAATCCAGTCTGATCAGTACCAGACTTTACAGGCATGATGTCAGACCCGCCCTGAACAGATTGATGTGCCCATTGTCGGAAATACGGACAGCGCCACCTAGTGGCAACAGGAAATGTCATGGCTTTAATTTTGTTGTACTGATTTTCACAGGTTCATCTTGGCCACCTCAAAAGCGGTGAATATCACCATCAGTCCCTCGTGATGCTTCAGTGCAAAAATTGTGACTTTAAACTGAACGGCGCACCCTGGTGGCAACGCTGTTCAACATGAAAGATGAAGTGGCTTTTGAGGGTCTTTGCAAGTTTATAGAGGCTTGAAATTTGGCACACACCTCCAAATGGATGAACGCTTTGTTGGCATGTGATCATTTTCATTGAATAGCGCGAAGTGGCTCCACAGCGCCCCCTACAAAATTTCAAAACCACAGCCCCTGCTCTGTGTTCTATGTATGATTCTGAAACCTGGTAAGCTTATAGGAGATATCAAGATGTACAAAAAAGTCTCTTGGTGCAATATCCCAAATCCAACAGGAAGTCAGCCATTTTAAAATTAATGTGCAATTTTGGCAACATTTTCCCCTCTTTCCAGGCACCGTTCTTTGACGAACTCCTCCAAGGGATTTCATCATATTGAACCAATCTCCAGTGTGTGGAATCTAAAGACCTTTGTGATGTTAAATTGCGAAGCTTTTTACGTTAAGTGAAACGGGGTGGTTATGGTGGCACTTAGAGTTTGAATCACTCGCCAAAAAGCAGTAATCTGCTGTCACTCAAAAACACAATGTCCAATCTCTCCCAAACGTCTCAGGTGTGATGAGACTCGAGCTCGGAAGTGATTGTTATGCCATTTGTACATAATGGTTAGAGCGCCACCTAGTGGAACGACTAACTAATCATGAATGAATGACTTGAAATGTTAGCTGGTGGTTAAATGCATGAATTCCATCAATGTGACATCAGATCAGAGGTGCTGGTTTTAGGTGTTGGGCTTGGCTCGACGCGCTGGGGGTGCGAGGGCCCTCGTAACGCTGCTTGCAGCTTTAATTATTATTATTATTATTATTTCGGCAAATGAATTGGCCGTTTGAGGGCCTAAACATGCTCGAAAACTCATGAAATTTTGCACACGCGTCAGGTCTGGTGAAAATTTACGTATTTTAATGTTCTCAGACATGGCCAGGGAAAATTAGCTCAGTAGCGCCACCTAGAAAAATGAAAAACGCGAGCCCCCGGTATGGGTATGACCTACATGTTTGAAAGTCGGTACACCTATATAATGTTCAGAGTCGAACAAAAAAGTCTATTATGGCAATGTCCTAAACCCAACAGGAAGTCCGCCATTTTGGATTGAAGGTGACATTTTGGCTCTGATTTTACCATTTCCATGCCTCGAACTTTGACGAACTCCTCCTTGGGGTTTGATTTCATAACCTTCATATTTGGTCAGTGCCAACTACACCCTTGTGCCATGTTAAATTGCGGAGCTTTTGAGTTTTCACAATACTATGAGGCCGTGGCGCCATGGCGAATTTCGATGACTCGCCATGAAAATCTTATTGCCTCTCATTTTGTCATACATGTTCCGATCTGGACCAAAGAGCACACATATGATAAGGCTCCACCCCTGAACATATTTCAACTGCCATATTTGACATCAAGGACAGCGCCACCTAGTGGGAACAGGAAATGTCATGTTTTACACTTTGGGGTACAGTATAGTGATGGGTAACATCTGCAGCCTCAAATTTCTCCAGGAAAGCCTTAAGGAGTTGGTCTTGGGTTACAGTGAAAACTGTGACTTTTCGCAAAAGGGTGTGACCCCAGCAGCATGGCGAACTTTGATGTCACGCCATGAATAAACAAATTAGTATAACTCAATGAAATCCAGTCTGATCAGTACCAGACTTTACAGGCATGATGGCAGACCCGCCCTGAACAGATTGATGTGCCCATTGTCGGAAATATGGACAGCGCCACCTAATGGCAACAGGAAATGTCATGGCTTTAATTTTGTTGTACTGATTTTCACAGGTTCATCGTGGCCACCTCAAAAGCGGTGAATATCAACATCAGTCCCTCGTGATGCTTCAGTGCAAAAATTGTGACTTTAAACTGAACGGCGCACCCTGGTGGCAACGCGGTTCATCATGAAAGATGAAGTGGCTTTTGAGGGGCTTGGAAAGTTTATAGAGGCTTGAAATTTGGCACACACCTCCAAATGGATGAAGGCATTGTTGTTATGTAACCATTTTCCTTGAATAGCGCAAAATGGCTCCACAGCGCCCCCTACAATATTTCAAAACATCAGCCCCTGCTCTGTGTTTCATCTATGAGTCTGACACTTGGTAAGCTTGTGTAAGATATCAAGATGTACAAAAAAGTCTCTTGGAGCAATATCCCAAATCCAACAGGAAGTCAGCCATTTTAAAATTAATGTGTAATTTTGATGACATTTTCCCCCCTTTTCAGGCCTCATACTTTGACGAACTCCTCCAAGGGATTTCATCATATTGAAGCATTCTTCAGTGTGTAGAATCTAAAGACCTTTGTGATGTTAAATTGCGAAGCTTTTTCCGTTCAGGGAAACGGGGTGGTCATGGCGGCACGTAGAGTTTCAATCACTCGCAAAAAGCAGTAATCTGCTGTCACTAAAAAACACAATGTCCAATCTCTCCCAAAGGTCGCAGGTGTGATGAGACTCGAGCTTGGAAATGTTTGTTATGCCATTTGTCAATAATGGTTAGAGCGCCACCTAGTGGCATGACTATAATCCTGGTTGAATAAGATGAAATGTTAGCTGGTGATTAAAAGCATGAAATCCATCAATGTGACATCACATCGGACGTGCCGGTTTGAGGTGTTGGCAGTGGCTCGACGTGCCGGGGGTGCGAGGGCCCTCATAACGCTGCTTGCAGCTTTAATTAGGGCCCGAGCACCGAGAGTGCGAAGGCCCTATTGTATCTGCTCCGTTTCTTATTATTATTATTATTATTATTATTATTATTATTATTATTATTATTATTATTATTATTATTATTCAGGCGAAACAAGGGCCTTTTTGAGGGCCTAAACATGCTCAAAAACTCATGAAATTTTGCACACATGCCAGGTCTGGTGAAAAATTTTGTATTTTAATGGTTTTACATATGAGCACTGGGAAATGGCTCTACAGCGCCACCTATGCCTTGTAAAATGCAGCCCTACGACCACATCGTTTGTGCTACATGTATGAAATTTGGCACACATGTGTATCATGCCAAGACGAACAAAAAAGTCTGTGGGCCCATTGACGCAAACCCAACAGGAAGTCCGCCATTTGGAAGAGAAGGTGACATTTTGGCTCTAATTTTGCCGTTTCCATGCCTCGAACTTTTGCGAACTCCTCCTTGGGATTTGGTCGTATAAGCTTCATCTTTGGTCAGTGTCAACTACACACCTGGGCCATGTTAAATTGCGGAGCTTTTGAGTTTTCACAATACTATGAGGCCGTGGCACCACGGCGAATTTCGATGACTCGCCATGAAAATCTTATTGCCTCTCATTTTGTCATACATTTTCTGACCTTGACCAAAGTGAACACATATGATAAGGCTGCACCCCTGAACATATTTCAACTGCCATATTTGACACCAGGGACAGCGCCACCTAGTGGGAACAGGAAATGTCATGTTTTACACTTTGGGGTACAGTATAGTGATGGGTGACATCTGCAGCCTCAAATTTCTTCAGGAAAGCCTTAAGGAGTTGGTCTTGGGTTACAGTGAAAACTGTGAGTTTTCGCCAAAGGGTGTGACCCCAGCAGCATGGCGAACTTTGATGTCACGCCATGAAGAAACAAATTAGTATAACTCAATGAAATCCAGTCTGATCAGTACCAGACTTTACAGGCATGATGTCAGACGCGCCCTGAACAGATTGATGTGCCCATTGTCGGAAATACGTACAGCGCCACCTAGTGGCAACAGGAAATGTCATGGCTTTAATTTTGTTGTACTGATTTTCACAGGTTCATCGTGGCCACCTCAAAAGCGGTGAATATCACCATCAGTCCCTCGTGATGCTTCAGTGCAAAAATTGTGACTTTAAACTGAACGGCGCACCCTGGTGGCAACGCTGTTCACGATGAAAGATGAAGTGGCTTTTGAGGGTCTTGGCAAGTTTATAGAGGCTTGAAATTTGGCACACACCTCCAATGTGACGAAGGCTTTGTTGTTATGTGATCATTTTCATTGAATATCCCAAAATGGCTCCACAGCGCCCCCTACAAAATTTCAAAACCACAGCCCCAGCTCTGTGTTTTATGTATGAATCTGAAACCTGGTAAGCTTATAGGAGATATCAAGATGTACAAAAAAGTCTCTTGGAGCAATATCCCAAATCCAACAGGAAGTCAGCCATTTCAAAATTAATGTGCAATTTTGGCAACATTTTCCCCTCTTTTCAGGCACCCTTCTTTGACGAACTCCTCCAAGGGATTTCATCAGATTGGACCGATCTGCAGTTTGTGGAATCTAAAGACCTTTGTGATGTTAAATTGCGAAGCTTTTTACGTCCAGGGAAACGGGGTGGTTATGGCGGCACTTAGAGTTTGAATCACTCGCCAAAAAGCAGTAATCTGCTGTCACTCAAAAACACAATGTCCAATCTCTCCCAAACGTCTCAGGTGTGATGAGACTCGAGCTTGGAAGTGTTTGTTATGCCATTTGTACATAATGGTTAGAGCGCCACCTAGTGGAACGACTAACTAATCATGAATGAATGAGTTGAAATGTTAGCTGGTGGTTAAATGCATGAATTCCATCAATGTGACATCAGATCGGACGTGCTGGTTTTAGGTGTTGGGCGTGGCTCGACGCGCCGGGGGTGCGAGGGCCCTCATAACGCTGCTTGCAGCTTTAATTATTATTATTATTATTATTATTATTCCGGCAAATGAATTGGCCGTTTGAGGGCCTAAACATGCTCGAAAACTCATGAAATTTTGCACACGCGTCAGGTCTGGTGAAAATTTACGTATTTTAATGTTCCCAGACATGGCCAGGGAAAATTAGCTCAGTAGCGCCACCTAGAAAAATGAAAAACGCGAGCCCCCGGTATGGGTATGACCTACACGTTTGAAAGTCGGTACACCTATATAACGTTCCGAGTCGAACAAAAAAGTCTATTATGGCAATGTCCTAAACCCAACAGGAAGTCCGCCATTTTGGATTGAAGGTGACATTTTGGGTCTGATTTTACCGTTTCCATGCCTTGTACTTTAACGAACTCCTCCTTGGGATTTGGTCCTATAAACTTCAAATTTGGACAGTGTCAACTACACCCTTGTGCCATGTTAAATTGCGGAGCTTTTGAGTTTTCACAATACTATGAGGCCGTGGCGCCATGGCGAATTTCGATGACTCGCCATGAAAATCTTATTGCCTCTCATTCTGTCATACATGTTCCGATCTGGACCAAAGAGCACACATATGATAAGGCTCCACCCCTGAACATATTTCAACTGCCATATTTGACATCAAGGACAGCGCCACCTAGTGGGAACAGGAAATGTCATGTTTTACACTTTGGGGTACAGTATAGTGATGGGTGACATCTGCAGCCTCAAATTTCTCCAGGAAAGCCTTAAGGAGTTGGTCTTGGGTTACAGTGAAAACTGTGACTTTTCGCGAAAGGGTGTGACCCCAGCGGCATGGCGAACTTTGATATCTCGCCATGAAGAAACAAATTAGTATAACTCAATGAAATCCAGTCTGATCAGTACCAGACTTTACAGGCATGATGTCAGACCCGCCCTGAACAGATTGATGTGCCCATTGTCGGAAATACGGACAGCGCCACCTAGTGGCAACAGGAAATGTCATGGCTTTAATTTTGTTGTACTGATTTTCACAGGTTCATCTTGGCCACCTCAAAAGCGGTGAATATCACCATCAGTCCCTCGTGATGCTTCAGTGCAAAAATTGTGAGTTTAAACTGAACGGCGCACCCTGGTGGCAACGCTGTTCAACATGAAAGATGAAGTGGCTTTTGAGGGTCTTGGCAAGTTTATAGAGGCTTGAAATTTGGCACACACCTCCAAATGGATGAAGGCTTTGTTGGCATGTGATCATTTTCATTGAATAGCGCGAAATTGCTCCACAGCGCCCCCTACAAAATTTCAAAACCACAGCCCCAGCTCTGTGTTTCATCTATGAGTCTGAAACCTGGTAAGCTTATAGGAGATATCAAGATGTACAAAAAAGTCTCTTGGAGCAATATCCCAAATCCAACAGGAAGTCAGCCATTTTAAAATTAATGTGCAATTTTGGCAACATTTTCCCCTCTTTTCAGGCACCCTTCTTTGACGAACTCCTCCAAGGGATTTCATCAGATTGCACTATTCTTCAGTGTGTGGAATCCAAAGACCTTTGTGTTGTTAAATTGCGAAGCTTTTTACGTTCAGGGAAACGGGGTGGTTATGGCGGCACGTAGACTCTCAATCACTCGCCAAAACGCAGTAATCTGCTGTTACTCAAAAACACAATGTCCAATCTTACCCAAAGGTCGCAGGCATAATGAGACTCGAGTTCGGAAATGTTTGTTATGCCATTTGTACATAATGGTTAGAGTGCCACCTAGTGGAACGACTAGCTAATCATGAATGAATGATTTGAAATGTTAGCTGGTGGTTAAATGCATGAATTCCATCAATGTGACATCAGATCGGACGTGCTGGTTTTAGGTGTTGGCAGTGGCTCGACGTGTCGGGGGTGCGAGGGCCCTCATAACGCTGCTTGCAGCTTTAATTATTATTATTATTAGGGCCCGAGCACTGACAGTGCGAAGGCCCTATTGTAATTGCTCTGTTTATTATTATTATTATTAGGGCCCGAGCACTGAGAGTGCGAAGGCCCTATTGTAATTGCTCTGTTTATTATTATTATTATTATTATTATTATTATTATTATTATTTCGGCAAATGAATTGGCCGTTTGAGGGCCTAAACATGCTCGAAAACTCATGAAATTTTGCACACGCGTCAGGTCTGGTGAAAATTTACGTATTTTAATGTTCTCAGACATGGCCAGGGAAAATTAGCTCAGTAGCGCCACCTAGAAAAATGAAAAACGCGAGCCCCCGGTATGGGTATGACCTATAAGTTTGAACGTCGGTACACCTATATAACGTTCAGAGTCGAACAAAAAAGTCTATTATGGCAATGTCCTAAACCCAACAGGAAGTCCGCCATTTTGGATTGAAGGTGACATTTTGGGTCTGATTTTACCGTTTCCATGCCTTGTACTTTAACGAACTCCTCCTTGGGATTTGGTCCTATAAACTTCAAATTTGGACAGTGTCAACTACACCCTTGTGCCATGTTAAATTGCGGAGCTTTTGAGTTTTCACAATACTATGAGGCCGTGGCGCCATGGCGAATTTCGATGACTCGCCATGAAAATCTTATTGCCTCTCATTTTGTCATACATTTTCTGACCTTGACCAAAGTGAACACATATGATAAGGCTCCACCCCTGAACATATTTCAACTGCCATATTTGACATCAAGGACAGCGCCACCTAGTGGGAACAGGAAATGTCATGTTTTACACTTTGGGGTACAGTATAGTGATGGGTGACATCTGCAGCCTCAAATTTCTCCAGGAAAGCCTTAAGGAGTTGGTCTTGGGTTACAGTGAAAACTGTGAGTTTTCGCGAAAGGGTGTGACCCCAGCAGCATGGCGAACTTTGATGTCACGCCATGAAGAAACAAATTAGTATAACTCAATGAAATCCAGTCTGATCAGTACCAGACTTTACAGGCATGATGTCAGACCCGCCCTGAACAGATTGATGTGCCCATTGTCGGAAATACGGACAGCGCCACCTAGTGGCAACAGGAAATGTCATGGCTTTAATTTTGTTGTACTGATTTTCACAGGTTCATCGTGGCCACCTCAAAAGCGGTGAATATCACCATCAGTCCCTCGTGATGCTTCAGTGCAAAAATTGTGACTTTAAACTGAACGGCGCACCCTGGTGGCAATGCAGTCCACCATGAAAGATGAAGTGGCTTTTGAGGGGCTTGGAAAGTCTATAGAGGCTTGAAATTTAGCACACCCCTCCAAATGGATGAAGGCTTTGTTGTCATGTGATCATTTTCATTGAATAGCGCGAAATGGCTCCACAGCGCCCCCTACAATATTTCAAAACATCAGCCCTTGCTCTGTGTTTTATCTATGAGTCTGAAACCTGGTAAGCTTATGGAAGATATTAAGATGTACAAAAAAGTCTCTTGGAGCAATATCCCAAATCCAACAGGAAGTCAGCCATTTTAAAATTAATGTGTAATTTTGGCGACATTTTCCCCTCTTTTCAGGCACCGTACTTTGACGAACTCCTCCAAGGGATTTCATCAGATTGGACCGATCTGAAGTTTGTGGAATCTAAAGACCTTTGTGATGTTAAATTGCGAAGCTTTTTACGTTCAGGGAAAAGGGGTGGTTTTGGCGGCACTTAGAGTTTGAATCACTCGCCAAAAAGCAGTAATCTGCTGTCACTCAAAAACACAATATCCAATCTCTCCCAAAGGTCGCAGGCGTGATGAGACTCGAGCTCGGAAATGTTTGTTATGCCATTTGTACATAATGGTTAGAGCGCCACCTAGTGGAACGACTAACTAATCATGAATGAATGAGTTGAAATGTTAGCTGGTGGTTAAATGCATGAATTCCATCAATGTGACATCAGATCGGAGGTGCTGGTTTTAGGTGTTGGGCGTGGCTCGACGTGCCGGGGGTGCGAGGGCCCTCATAACGCTGCTTGCAGCTTTAATTATTATTATTATTATTATTTCGGCAAATGAATTGGCCGTTTGAGGGCCTAAACATGCTCGAAAACTCATGAAATTTTGCACACGCGTCAGGTCTCGTGAAAATTTACGTATTTTAATGTTCTCAGACATGGCCAGGGAAAATTAGCTCAGTAGCGCCACCTAGAAAAATGAAAAACGCGAGCCCCCGGTATGGGTATGACCTACATGTTTGAAAGTTGGTACACCTATATAACGTTCAGAGTCGAACAAAAAAGTCTATTATGGCAATGTCCTAAACCCAACAGGAAGTCAGCCATTTTGGATTGAAGGTGACATTTTGGGTCTGATTTTACCGTTTCCATGCCTTGTACTTTAACGAACTCCTCCTTGGGATTTGGTCCTATAAACTTCAAATTTGGACAGTGTCAACTACACCCTTGTGCCATGTTAAATTGCGGAGCTTTTGAGTTTTCACAATACTATGAGGCCGTGGCGCCATGGCGAATTTTGATGACTCGCCATGAAAATCTTATTGCCTCTCATTCTGTCATACATGTTCCGATCTGGACCAAAGAGCACACATATGATAAGGCTCCACCCCTGAACATATTTCAACTGCCATATTTGACATCAAGGACAGCGCCACCTAGTGGGAACAGGAAATGTCATGTTTTACACTTTGGGGTACAGTATAGTGATGGGTGACATCTGCAGCCTCAAATTTCTCCAGGAAAGCCTTAAGGAGTTGGTCTTGGGTTACAGTGAAAACTGTGAGTTTTCGCAAAAGGGTGTGACCCCAGCAGCATGGCGAACTTTGATGTCACGCCATGAAGAAACAAATTAGTATAACTCAATGAAATCCAGTCTGATCAGTACCAGACTTTACAGGCATGATGTCAGACCCGCCCTGAACAGATTGATGTGCCCATTGTCGGGAATACGGACAGCGCCACCTAGTGGCAACAGGAAATGTCATGGCTTTAATTTTGTTGTACTGATTTTCACAGGTTCATCGTGGCCACCTCAAAAGCGGTGAATATCACCATCAGTCCCTCGTGATGCTTCAGTGCAAAAATTGTGACTTTAAACTGAACGGCGCACCCTGGTGGCAACGCTGTTCACCATGAAAGATGAAGTGGCTTTTGAGGGTCTTGGCAAGTTTATAGAGGCTTGAAATTTGGCACACACCTCCAAATGGATGAAGGCTTTGTTGGCATGTGATCATTTTCATTGAATAGCGCGAAATGGCTCCACAGCGCCCCCTACAAAATTTCAAAACCACAGCCCCTGCTCTGTGTTCTATGTATGATTCTGAAACCTGGTAAGCTTATAGGAGATATCAAGATGTACAAAAAAGTCTCTTGGTGCAATATCCCAAATCCAACAGGAAGTCAGCCATTTTAAAATGAATGTGCAATTTTGGCAACATCTTCCTCTCTTTCCAGGCACCGTTCTTTGACGAACTCCTCCAAGGGATTTCATTATATTGAACCAATCTCCAGTGTGTGGAATCTAAAGACCTTTGTGATGTTAAATTGCGAACGTTTTTACGTTCAGGGAAACGGGTGGTCATGGCGGCACGTGGAGTTTCAGTCACTCGCCAAAAAGCAGTAATCTGCTGTCACTCAAAATCAAAATGTCCAATATGTCCCAAAGGTCGCAGGCGTGATGAGACTCGAGCTGGGAAATGTTTGTTATGCCATTTGTCAGTAATGGTTAGAGCGCCACCTAGTGGGACGACTATAATCATGATTGAATGAGATGAAATGTTAGCTGGTGGTTGAATGCATGAATTTCATCAATGTGACATCAGATCGGACGTGCTGGTTGTAGGTGTTGGGCGTAGCTCGACGCGATGGGGTGCGAGGGCCCTCATAACGCTGCTTGCAGCTTTAATTAGGGCCCGAGCACTGACAGTGCGAAGGCCCTATTGTAATTGCTCTGTTTATTATTATTATTATTATTATTATTATTTCGGCAAATGAATTGGCCGTTTGAGGGCCTAAACATGCTCGAAAACTCATGAAATTTTGCACACGCGTCAGGTCTGGTGAAAATTTACGTATTTTAATGTTCCCAGACATGGCCAGGGAAAATTAGCTCAGTAGCGCCACCTAGAAAAATGAAAAACGCGAGCCCCCGATATGGGTATGACCTACATGTTTGAAAGTCGGCACACCTATATAACGTTCAGAGTCAAACAAAAAAGTCTATTATGGCAATGTCCTAAACCCAACAGGAAGTCCGCCATTTTGGATTGAAGGTGACATTTTGGCTCTGATTTTACCGTTTCCATGCCTCGAACTTTAACGAACTCCTCCTTGGGGTTTGATTTCATAACCTTCATATTTGGTCAGTGCCAACTACACCCTTGTGCCATGTTAAATTGCGGAGCTTTTGAGTTTTCACAATACCATGAGGCCGTGGCGCCACGGCGAATTTCGATGACTCGCCATGAAAATCTTATTGCCTCTCATTTTGTCATACATTTTCTGACCTTGACCAAAGTGAACACATATGATAAGGCTCCACCCCTGAACATATTTCAACTGCCATATTTGACATCAAGGACAGCGCCACCTAGTGGGAACAGGAAATGTCATGTTTTACACTTTGGGGTACAGTATAGTGATGGGTGACATCTGCAGCCTCAAATTTCTCCAGGAAAGCCTTAAGGAGTTGGTCTTGGGGTACAGTGAAAACTGTGGCTTTTCACGAAAGGGTGTGACCTCAGCAGCATGGCGAACTTTGATATCTCGCCATGAAGAAACAAATTAGTATAACTCCATGAAATCCAGTCTGATTAGTACCAGACTTTACAGGCATGATGTCAGACCTGCCCTGAACAGATTGATGTGCCCATTGTCAGGAATATGAAGAGCGCCACCTAGTGGGAACAGGAAATGTCATGTCTTACACTTTGTTGTACTGATTTTCACAGGTTCATAGTGGCCACCTCAAAAGCGGTGAATATCACCATCAGTCCTTGATGATGCTTTAGTGCAAAAATTGTGACTTTAAACTGAACGGCGCACCCTGGTGGCAACGCTGTTCACCATGAAAAATGAAGTGGCTTTTGAGGGGCTTGGAAAGTTTATAGAGGCTTGAAATTTGGCACACACCTCCATTGTGATGAATGCTTTGTTGTTATGTGATCATTTTCATTGAATAGCGCAAAATGGCTCCACAGCGCCCCCTACAAAATTTCAAAACATCAGCCCCAGCTCTGTGTTTTATGTATGAGTCTGAAACCTGGTAAGCTTATAGGAGATATCAAGATGTACAAAAAAGTCTCTTGGAGCAATATCCCAAATCCAACAGGAAGTCAGCCATTTTAAAATTAATGTGTAATTTTTGTGACATTTTCCCCTCTTTCCAGCCACCGTTCTTTGACGAACTCCTCCAAGGGATTTCATCATATTGAACCAATCTCCAGTGTGTGGAATCTAAAGACCTTTGTGATGTTAAATTGCGAAGCTTTTTACGTTCAGGGAAACGGGTGGTCATGGCGGCACGTGGAGTTTCAGTCACTCGCCAAAAAGCAGTAATCTGCTGTCACTCAAAATCAAAATGTCCAATATGTCCCAAAGGTCGCAGGCGTGATGAGACTCGAGCTGGGAAATGTTT
Source organism: Rhamphochromis sp. 'chilingali' (assembly GCF_963969265.1). Lineage (NCBI taxonomy): Eukaryota > Metazoa > Chordata > Actinopteri > Cichliformes > Cichlidae > Rhamphochromis > Rhamphochromis sp. 'chilingali'. The sequence goes on along the minus strand of NC_137929.1, from coordinate 39,982,553 downwards.
GTTATGCCATTTGTCAGTAATGGTTAGAGCGCCACCTAGTGGGACGACTATAATCATGGTTGAATGAGATGAAATGTTAGCTGGTGGTTGAATGCATGAATTTCATCAATGTGACATCAGATCGGACGTGCTGGTTGTAGGTGTTGGGCGTAGCTCGACGCGATGGGGTGCGAGGGCCCTCATAACGCTGCTTGCAGCTTTAATTAGGGCCCGAGCACTGACAGTGCGAAGGCCCTATTGTAATTGCTCTGTTTATTATTATTATTATTATTATTATTATTATTTCGGCAAATGAATTGGCCGTTTGAGGGCCTAAACATGCTCGAAAACTCATGAAATTTTGCACACGCGTCAGGTCTGGTGAAAATTTACGTATTTTAATGTTCTCAGACATGGCCAGGGAAAATTAGCTCAGTAGCGCCACCTAGAAAAATGAAAAACGCGAGCCCCCGGTATGGGTATGACCTACATGTTTGAAAGTCGGTACACCTATATAACGTACAGAGTCGAACAAAAAAGTCTATTATGGCAATGTCCTAAACCCAACAGGAAGTCCGCCATTTTGGATTGAAGGTGACATTTTGGCTCTAATTTTGCCATTTCCATGCCTCGAACTTTTGCGAACTCCTCCTTGGGGTTTGATTTCATAACCTTCATATTTGGTCAGTGTCAACTACACCCTTGTGCCATGTCAAATTGCGGAGCTTTTGAGTTTTCACAATACCATGAGGCCGTGGCGCCACGGCGAATTTCGATGACTCGCCATGAAAATCTTATTGCCTCTCATTCTGTCATAGATTTTCTGACCTTGACCAAAGTGAACACATATGATAAGGCTCCACCCATGAACATATTTCAACTGCCATATTTTACATCAGGGACAGCGCCACCTAGTGGGAACAGGAAATGTCATGTTTTACACTTTGGGGTACAGTATTGTGATGGGTGACATCTGCAGCCTCAAATTTCTCCAGGAAAGCCTTAAGGAGTTGGTCTTGGGTTACAGTGAAAACTGTGAGTTTTCGCAAAAGGGTGTGACCCCAGCGGCATGGCGAACTTTGATGTCACGCCATGAAGAAACAAATTAGTCTAACTCAATGAAATCCAGTCTGATCAGTACCAGACTTTACAGGCATGATGTCAGACCCGCCCTGAACAGATTGATGTGCCCATTGTCGGAAATACGGACAGCGCCACCTAGTGGCAACAGGAAATGTCATGGCTTTAATTTTGTTGTACTGATTTTCACAGGTTCATCGTGGCCACCTCAAAAGCGGTGAATATCAACATCAGTCCCTCGTGATGCTTCAGTGCAAAAATTGTGACTTTAAACTGAACGGCGCACCCTGGTGGCAACGCGGTTCACCATGAAAGATGAAGTGGCTTTTGAGGGGCTTGGAAAGTTTATAGAGGCTTGAAATTTGGCACACACCTCCAAATGGATGTAGGCTTTGTTGTCATGTGATCATTTTCATTGAATAGCGCGAAATTGCTCCACAGCGCCCCCTTCAAAATTTCAAAACAACAGCCCCTGCTCTGTGTTTCATCTATGAGTCTGAAACCTGGTAAGCTTATGGAAAATATCAAGATGTACAAAAAAGTCTCTTGGAGCAATATCCCAAATCCAACAGGAAGTCAGCCATTTTAAAATTAATGTGCAATTTTGGCGACATTTTCCCCTCTTTTCAGGCTTCATACTTTGACGAACTCCTCCAAGGGATTTCATCATATTGAACCATTCTCCAGTGTGTGGAATCTAAAGACCTTTGTGATGTTAAATTGCGAAGCTTTTTACGTTCAAGGAAACGGGGTGGTCATGGCGGCACGTGGAGTTTCAATCACTCGCCAAAAAGCAGTAATATGCTGTCACTCAAAGACACAAAGTCCAATCTCTCCCAAAGGTCGCAGGCGTGATGAGACTCGAGCTCGGAAATGTTTGTTATGCCCTTTGTCTATAATGGTTAGAGCGCCACCTAGTGGGACGACTATACTCATGGTTGAACCAAATGAAATGTTAGCTGGTGGTTAAATGCATGAATTCCATCAATGTGACATCAGATCGGACGTGCTGGTTTCAGGTGTTGGGCGTGGCTCGACACGCCGGGGGTGCGAGGGCCCTCATAACGCTGCTTGCAGCTTTAATTAGGGCCCGAGCACCGAGAGTGCGAAGGCCCTATTGTATCTGCTCCGTTTCTTATTATTATTATTATTATTATTATTATTATTATTCAGGCAAAACAAGGGCCTTTTTGAGGGCCTAAACATGCTCAAAAACTCATGAAATTTTGCACACATGCCAGGTCTGGTGAAAAATTTTGTATTTTAATGGTTTTACATATGAGCACTGGGAAATGGCTCTAGAGCGCCACCTATGCCTTGTTAAATGCAGCCCTACGACCACATCGTTTCAGCTACATGTATGAAATTTGGCACACATGTGTATCATGCCAAGACAAACAAAAAAGTCTGTGGGCCCATTGACGCAAACCCAACAGGAAGTCCGCCATTTGGAAGAGAAGGTGACATTTTGGCTCTAATTTTGCCATTTCCATGCCTCGAACTTTAACGAACTCCTCCTTGGGATTTGGTCCTATAAACTTCAAATTTGGACAGTGTCAACTACACCCTTGTGCCATGTTAAATTGCGGAGCTTTTGAGTTTTCACATTACTATGAGGCCGTGGCGCCATGGCGAATTTCGATGACTCGCCATGAAAATCTTATTGCCTCTCATTTTGTCATACATTTTCTGACCTTGACCAAAGTGAACACATATGATAAGGCTCCACCCCTGAACATATTTCAACTGCCATATTTGACATCAGCGACAGCGCCACCCAGTGGGAACAGGAAATGTCATGTTTTACACTTTGGGGTACAGTATAGTGATGGGTGACATCTGCAGCCTCAAATTTCTCCAGGAAAGCCTTAAGGAGTTGGTCTTGGGTTACAGTGAAAACTGTGAGTTTTCGCGAAAGGGTGTGACCCCAGCAGCATGGCGAACTTTGATGTCACGCCATGAAGAAACAAATTAGTATAACTCAATGAAATCCAGTCTGATCAGTACCAGACTTTAAATTTAGCACACACCTCCAAACGGATGAAGGCTTTGTTGTCATGTGATCATTTTCATTGAATAGCGCGAAATGGCTCCACAGCGCCCCCTACAAAATTTCAAAACCACAGCCCCAGCTCTGTGTTTTATGTATGAGTCTGAAACCTGGTAAGCTTATAGGAGATACCAAGATGTACAAAAAAGTCTCTTGGAGCAATATCCCAAATCCAACAGGAAGTTTCTTATTAGGGCCCGAGCACTGACAGTGCGAAGGCCCTATTGTAATTGCTCTGTTTATTATTATTATTATTATTATTATTAGGGCCCGAGCACTGACAGTGCGAAGGCCCTATTGTAATTGCTCTGTTTATTATTATTATTATTATTATTATTATTAGGGCCCGAGCACTGATAGTGCGAAGGCCCTATTGTAATTGCTCTGTTTATTATTAGGGCCCGAGCACCGAGAGTGCGAAGGCCCTATTGTATCTGCTCCGTTTCTTATTATTATTATTATTATTATTATTATTATTCACCCCAAACAAGGGCCTTTTTGAGGGCCTAAACATGCTCAAAAACTCATGAAATTTTGCACACATGCCAGGTCTGGTGAAAAATTTTGTATTTTAATGGTTTTACTTATGAGCACTGGGAAATGGCTCTACAGCGCCACCTATGCCTTGTTAAATGCAGCCCTACGACCACATGGTTTGAGCTACATGTATGAAATTTGGCACACATGTGTATCATTCCAAGACGAACAAAAAAGTCTGTGGGCCCATTGACGCAAACCCAACAGGAAGTCCGCCATTTGGAAGAGAAGGTGACATTTTGGCTCTAATTTTGCCATTTCCATGCCTCGAACTTTAACGAACTCCTCCTTGGGATTTGGTCCTATAAACTTCAAATTTGGACAGTGTCAACTACACCCTTGTGCCATGTTAAATTGCGGAGCTTTTGAGTTTTCACAATACGGTGAGGCCGTGGCGCCATGGCGAATTTCGATGACTCGCCATGAAAATCTTATTGCCTCTCATTTTGTCATACATTTTCTGACCTTGACCAAAGTGAAGACATATGATAAGGCTCCACCCCTGAACATATTTCAACTGCCATATTTGACATCAAGGACAGCGCCACCTAGTGGGAACAGGAAATGTCATGTTTTACACTTTGGGGTACAGTATAGTGATGGGTGACATCTGCAGCCTCAAATTTCTCCAGGAAAGCCTTAAGGAGTTGGTCTTGGGTTACAGTGAAAACTGTGAGTTTTCGCGAAAGGGTGTGACCCCAGCAGCATGGCGAACTTTGATGTCACGCCATGAAGAAACAAATTAGTATAACTCAATGAAATCCAGTCTGATCAGTACCAGACTTTACAGGCATGATGTCAGACCCGCCCTGAACAGATTGATGTGCCCATTGTCGGAAATACGGACAGCGCCACCTAGTGGCAACAGGAAATGTCATGGCTTTAATTTTGTTGTACTGATTTTCACAGGTTCATCGTGGCCACCTCAAAAGCGGTGAATATCACCATCAGTCCCTCGTGATGCTTCAGTGCAAAAAATGTGACTTTAAACTGAACGGCGCACCCTGGTGGCAACGCTGTTCAACATGAAAGATGAAGTTACTTTTGAGGGGCTTGGAAAGTTTATAGAGGCTTGAAACTTGGCCCACGCCTCCAATGTGATGAAGGCTTTGTTGTTATGTAACCATTTTCTTTGAATAGCGCAAAATGGCTCCACAGCGCCCCCTACAAAATTCCAAAATATCAGCCCCTGCTCTGTGTTTTATCTATGAGTCTGAAACTTGGTAAGCTTATGGAAGATCTTAAGATGTACAAAAAAGTCTCTTGGAGCAATATCCCAAATCCAACAGGAAGTCAGCCATTTTAAAATTAATGTGCAATTTTGGCGACATTTTCCCCTCTTTTCAGGCTTCATACTTTGACGAACTCCTCCAAGGGATTTCATCATATTGAACCATTCTCCAGTGTGTGGAATCTAAAGACCTTTGTGATGTTAAATTGCGAAGCTTTTTACGTCCAGGGAAACGGGGTGGTTATGGCGGCACTTAGAGTTTGAATCACTCGCCAAAAAGCAGTAATCTGCTGTCACTCAAAAACACAATGTCCAATCTCTCCCAAACGTCTCAGGTGTGATGAGACTCGAGCTTGGAAGTGTTTGTTATGCCATTTGTACATAATGGTTAGAGCGCCACCTAGTGGAACGACTAACTAATCATGAATGAAGGAGTTGAAATGTTAGCTGGTGGTTAAATGCATGAATTCCATCAATGTGACATCAGATCGGACGTGCTGGTTTTAGGTGTTGGGCGTGGCTCGACGCGCCGGGGGTGCGAGGGCCCTCATAACGCTGCTTGCAGCTTTAATTATTATTATTATTATTATTATTATTCACCCCAAACAAGGGCCTTTTTGAGGGCCTAAACATGCTCAAAAACTCATGAAATTTTGCACACATGCCAGGTCTGGTGAAAAATTTTGTATTTTAATGGTTTTACATATGAGCACTGGGAAATGGCTCTACAGCGCCACCTATGCCTTGTTAAATGCAGCCCTACGACCACATCGTTTGAGCTACATGTATGAAATTTGGCACACATGTGTATCATGCCAAGACGAACAAAAAAGTCTGTGGGCCCATTGACGCAAACCCAACAGGAAGTCCGCCATTTGGAAGAGAAGGTGACATTTTGGCTCTAATTTTGCCATTTCCATGCCTCGAACTTTTGCGAACTCCTCCTTGGGGTTTCATTTCATAACCTTCAAATTTGGACAGTGTCAACTACACCCTTGTGCCATGTTAAATTGCGGAGCTTTTGAGTTTTCACAATACTATGAGGCCGTGGCGCCATGGCGAATTTCGATGACTCGCCATGAAAATCTTATTGCCTCTCATTTTGTCATACATTTTCTGACCTTGACCAAAGTGAACACATATGATAAGGCTCCACCCCTGAACATATTTCAACTGCCATATTTGACATCAAGGACAGCGCCACCTAGTGGGAACAGGAAATGTCATGTTTTACACTTTGGGGTACAGTATAGTGATGGGTGACATCTGCAGCCTCAAATTTCTCCAGAAAAGCCTTAAGGAGTTGGTCTTGGGTTACAGTGAAAACTGTGAGTTTTCGCAAAAGGGTGTGACCCCAGCAGCATGGCGAACTTTGATGTCACGCCATGAAGAAACAAATTAGTATAACTCAATGAAATCCAGTCTGATCAGTACCAGACTTTACAGGCATGATGTCAGACCCGCCCTGAACAGATTGATGTGCCCATTGTCGGGAATACGGACAGCGCCACCTAGTGGGAACAGGAAATGTCATGGCTTTAATTTTGTTGTACTGATTTTCACAGGTTCATCGTGGCCACCTCAAAAGCGGTGAATATCACCATCAGTCCCTTGTGATGCTTCAGTGCAAAAATTGTGACTTTAAACTGAACGCCGCACCCTGGTGGCAACGCGGTTCACCATGAAAGATGAAGTGGCTTTTGAGGGGCTTGGAAAGTTTAAAAAGTCTTGAAATTTGGCGCACACCTCCAATGTGGTTAAGGCTTTGTTGTTATGTGATCATTTTCATTGAATATCCCAAAATGGCTCCACAGCGCCCCCTACAAAATTTCAAAATCACAGCCCCTGCTCTGTGTTTTATGTATGAGTCTGAAACCTGGTAAGCTTATAGGAGATATCAAGATGTACAAAAAGGTCTCTTGGAGCAATATCCCAAATCCAACAGGAAGTCAGCCATTTTAAAATTAATGTGCAATTTTGGCAACATTTTCCCCTCTTTTCAGGCATCGTTCTTTGACGAACTCCTCCAAGGGATTTCATCAGATTGCACTATTCTTCAGCTTGTGGAATCTAAAGACCTTTGTGATGTTAAATTGCGAAGCTTTTTACGTTCAGGGAAACGGGATGGTTATGGCGGCACTTAGAGTTTGAATCACTCTCCAAAAAGCAATAATCTGCTGTCACTCAAAAACACAATGTCCAATCTCTCCCAAACGTCTCAGGTGTGATGAGACTCGAGCTCGGAAATGTTTGGTATGCCATTTGTCGGTAATAGTTAGAGCGCCACCTATTGGGACGACTATAATCATGGTTCAATGAGTTGAAATGTTAGCTGGTGGTTAAATGCATGAATTCCATCAATGTGACATCACATCGGACGTGCCGGTTTGAGGTGTTGGCAGTGGCTCGACGTGCCGGGGGTGCGAGGGCCCTCATAACGCTGCTTGCAGCTTTAATTATTATTATTATTATTATTATTATTTCGGCAAATGAATTGGCCATTTGAGGGCCTAAACATGCTCGAAAACTCATGAAATTTTGCACACGCGTCAGGTCTGGTGAAAATTTACGTATTTTAATGTTCTCAGACATGGCCAGGGAAAATTAGCTCAGTAGCGCCACCTAGAAAAATGAAAAACGCGAGCCCCCGGTATGGGTATTGCCTACAAGTTTGAAAGTCGGTACACCTATATAACGTTCAGAGTCGAACAAAAAAGTCTATTATGGCAATGTCCTAAACCCAACAGGAAGTCCGCCATTTTGGATTGAAGGTGACATTTTGGGTCTGATTTTACCGTTTCCATGCCTTGTACTTTAACGAACTCCTCCTTGGGATTTGGTCCTATAAACTTCAAATTTGGACAGTGTCAACTACACCCTTGTGCCATGTTAAATTGCGGAGCTTTTGAGTTTTCACAATACTATGAGGCCGTGGCGCCATGGCGAATTTCGATGACTCGCCATGAAAATCTTATTGCCTCTCATTTTGTCATACATTTTCTGACCTTGACCAAAGAGAACACATATGATAAGGCTCCACCCCTGAACATATTTCAACTGCCATATTTGACATCAAGGACAGCGCCACCTAGTGGGAACAGGAAATGTCATGTTTTACACTTTGGGGTACAGTATAGTGATGGGTGACATCTGCAGCCTCAAATTTCTCCAGGAAAGCCTTAAGGAGTTGGTCTTGGGTTACAGTGAAAACTGTGAGTTTTCGCGAAAGGGTGTGACCCCAGCAGCATGGCGAACTTTGATGTTACGCCATGAAGAAACAAATTAGTATAACTCAATGAAATCCAGTCTGATTAGTACCAGACTTTACAGGCATGATGTCAGACCCGCCCTGAACAGATTGATGTGCCCATTGTCAGGAATATGAAGAGCGCCACCTAGTGGGAACAGGAAATTTCATGTCTTACACTATGTTGTACTGATTTTCACAGGTTCATAGTGGCCACCTCAAAAGCGGTGAATATCACCATCAGTCCTTGATGATGCTTTAGTGCAAAAATTGTGACTTTAAACTGAACGGCGCACCCTGGTGGCAACGCTGTTCACCATGAAAGATGAAGTGGCTTTTGAGGGTCTTGGCAAGTGTATAGAGGCTTGAAATTTGGCACACACCTCCAATGTGACGATGGCTTTGTTGTCATGTGATCATTTTCATTGAATATCCCAAAATGGCTCCACAGCGCCCCCTACAAAATTTCAAAACCACAGCCCCAGCTCTGTGTTTTATGTATGAATCTGAAACCTGGTAGGCTTATAGGAGATATCAAGATGTACAAAAAAGTCTCTTGGAGCAATATCCCAAATCCAACAGGAAGTCAGCCATTTTAAAATTAATGTGCAATTTTGGCAACATTTACCCCTCTTTTCAGGCATCGTTCTTTGACGAACTCCTCCAAGGGATTTCATCAGATTGGACCGATCTGCAGTTTGTGGAATCTAAAGACCTTTGTGATGTTAAATTGCGAAGCTTTTTACGTCCAGGGAAACGGGGTGGTTATGGCGGCACTTAGAGTTTGAATCACTCGCCAAAAAGCAGTAATCTGCTGTCACTCAAAAACACAATGTCCAATCTCTCCCAAACGTCTCAGGTGTGATTAGACTCGAGCTCGGAAGTGTTTGTTATGCCATTTGTACATAATGGTTAGAGCGCCACCTAGTGGAACGACTAACTAATCATGAATGAATGAGTTGAAATGTTAGCTGGTGGTTAAATGCATGAATTCCATCAATGTGACATCAGATCGGACGTGCTGGTTTTAGGTGTTGGGCGTGGCTCGACGCGCCGGGGGTGCGAGGGCCCTCATAACGCTGCTTGCAGCTTTAATTATTATTATTATTATTATTTCGGCAAATGAATTGGCCGTTTGAGGGCCTAAACATGCTCGAAAACTCATGAAATTTTGCACACGCGTCAGGTCTGGTGAAAATTTACGTATTTTAATGTTCTCAGACATGGCCAGGGAAAATTAGCTCAGTAGCGCCACCTAGAAAAATGAAAAACGCGAGCCCCCGGTATGGGTATGACCTACATGTTTGAAAGTCGGTACACCTATATAATGTTCAGAGTCGAACAAAAAAGTCTATTATGGCAATGTCCTAAACCCAACAGGAAGTCCGCCATTTTGGATTGAAGGTGACATTTTGGCTCTGATTTTACCATTTCCATGCCTCGAACTTTGACGAACTCCTCCTTGGGGTTTGATTTCATAACCTTCATATTTGGTCAGTGCCAACTACACCCTTGTGCCATGTTAAATTGCGGAGCTTTTGAGTTTTCACAATACTATGAGGCCGTGGCGCCATGGCGAATTTCGATGACTCGCCATGAAAATCTTATTGCCTCTCATTTTGTCATACATGTTCCTATCTGGACCAAACAGCACACATATGATAAGGCTCCACCCCTGAACATATTTCAACTGCCATATTTGACATCAAGGACAGCGCCACCTAGTGGGAACAGGAAATGTCATGTTTTACACTTTGGGGTACAGTATAGTGATGGGTGACATCTGCAGCCTCAAATTTCTCCAGGAAAGCCTTAAGGAGGTGGTCTTGGGTTACAGTGAAAACTGTGAGTTTTGGCGAAAGGGTGTGACCCCAGCAGCATGGCGAACTTTGATGTCACGCCATGAAGAAACAAATTAGTATAACTCAATGAAATCCAGTCTGATCTGTACCAGACTTTACAGGCATGATGTCAGACCCGCCCTGAACAGATTGATGTGCCCATTGTCAGAAATACGGACAGCGCCACCTAGTGGCAACAGGAAATGTCATGGCTTTAATTTTGTTGTACTGATTTTCACAGGTTCATCGTGGCCACCTCAAAAGCGGTGAATATCAACATCAGTCCCTCGTGATGCTTCAGTGCAAAAATTGTGACTTTAAACTGAACGGCGCACCCTGGTGGCAACGCGGTTCACCATGAAAGATGAAGTGGCTTTTGAGGGGCTTGGAAAGTTTATAGAGGCTTGAAATTTGGCACACACCTCCAAATGGATGAAGGCATTGTTGTTATGTAACCATTTTCCTTGAATAGCGCAAAATGGCTCCACAGCGCCCCCTACAATATTTCAAAACATCAGCCCCTGCTCTGTGTTTCATCTATGAGTCTGACACTTGGTAAGCTTGTGTAAGATATCAAGATGTACAAAAAAGTCTCTTGGAGCAATATCCCAAATCCAACAGGAAGTCAGCCATTTTAAAATTAATGTGTAATTTTGATGACATTTTCCCCCCTTTTCAGGCCTCATACTTTGACGAACTCCTCCAAGGGATTTCATCATATTGAAGCATTCTTCAGTGTGTAGAATCTAAAGACCTTTGTGATGTTAAATTGCGAAGCTTTTTCCGTTAAGGGAAACGGGGTGGTCATGGCGGCACGTAGAGTTTCAATCACTCGCAAAAAGCAGTAATCTGCTGTCACTAAAAAACACAATGTCCAATCTCTCCCAAAGGTCGCAGGTGTGATGAGACTCGAGCTTGGAAATGTTTGTTATGCTATTTGTCAATAATGGTTAGAGCGCCACCTAGTGGCATGACTATAATCCTGGTTGAATAAGATGAAATGTTAGCTGGTGATTAAAAGCATGAAATCCATCAATGTGACATCACATCGGACGTGCCGGTTTGAGGTGTTGGCAGTGGCTCGACGTGCCGGGGGTGCGAGGGCCCTCATAACGCTGCTTGCAGCTTTAATTAGGGCCCGAGCACTGACAGTGCGAAGGCCCTATTGTAATTGCTCCGTTTATTAGGGCCCGAGCACTGACAGTGCGAAGGCCCTATTGTAATTGCTCTGTTTATTATTATTATTATTATTATTATTTCGGCAAATGAATTGGCCGTTTGAGGGCCTAAACATGCTCGAAAACTCATGAAATTTTGCACACGCGTCAGGTCTGGTGAAAATTTACGTATTTTAATGTTCCCAGACATGGCCAGGGAAAATTAGCTCAGTAGCGCCACCTAGAAAAATGAAAAACGCGAGCCCCCGGTATGGGTATGACCTACACATTTGAAAGTCGGTACACCTATATAACGTTCAGAGTCGAACAAAAAAGTCTATTATGGCAATGTCCTAAACCCAACAGGAAGTCCGCCATTTTGGATTGAAGGTGACATTTTGGCTCTGATTTTACCGTTTCCATGCCTCGAACTTTAACGAACTCCTCCTTGGGGTTTGATTTCATAACCTTCATATTTGGTCAGTGCCAACTACACCCTTGTGCCATGTTAAATTGCGGAGCTTTTGAGTTTTCACAATACCATGAGGCCGTGGCGCCACGGCGAATTTCGATGACTCGCCATGAAAATCTTATTGCCTCTCATTTTGTCATACATTTTCTGACCTTGACCAAAGTGAACACATATGATAAGGCTCCACCCCTGAACATATTTCAACTGCCATATTTGACATCAAGGACAGCGCCACCTAGTGGGAACAGGAAATGTCATGTTTTACACTTTGGGGTACAGTATAGTGATGGGTGACATCTGCAGCCTCAAATTTCTCCAGGAAAGCCTTAAGGAGTTGGTCTTGGGGTACAGTGAAAACTGTGGCTTTTCACGAAAGGGTGTGACCTCAGCAGCATGGCGAACTTTGATATCTTGCCATGAAGAAACAAATTAGTATAACTCCATGAAATCCAGTCTGATTAGTACCAGACTTTACAGGCATGATGTCACACCCGCCCTGAACAGATTGATGTGCCCATTGTCAGGAATATGAAGAGCGCCACCTAGTGGGAACAGGAAATGTCATGTCTTACACTTTGTTGTACTGATTTTCACAGGTTCATAGTGGCCACCTCAAAAGCGGTGAATATCACCATCAGTCCTTGATGATGCTTTAGTGCAAAAATTGTGACTTTAAACTGAACGGCGCACCCTGGTGGCAACGCTGTTCACCGTGAAAAATGAAGTGGCTTTTGAGGGGCTTGGAAAGTTTATAGAGGCTTGAAATTTGGCGCACACCTCCATTGTGCTTAAGGCTTTGTTGTTATGTGATCATTTTCATTGAATAGCGCAAAATGGCTCCACAGCGCCCCCTACAAAATTTCAAAACATCAGCCCCAGCTCTGTGTTTTATGTATGAGTCTGAAACCTGGTAAGCTTATAGGAGATATCAAGATGTACAAAAAAGTCTCTTGGAGCAATATCCCAAATCTAACAGGAAGTCAGCCATTTTAAAATTAATGTGTAATTTTTGTGACATTTTCCCCTCTTTCCAGGCACCGTTCTTTGACGAACTCCTCCAAGGGATTTCATCATATTGAACCAATCTCCAGTGTGTGGAATCTAAAGACCTTTGTGATGTTAAATTGCGAAGCTTTTTACGTCCAGGGAAACGGGGTGGTTATGGCGGCACTTAGAGTTTGAATCACTCGCCAAAAAGCAGTAATCTGCTGTCACTCAAAAACACAATGTCCAATCTCTCCCAAACGTCTCAGGTGTGATGAGACTCGAGCTCGGAAATGTTTGTTATGCCATTTGTACATAATGGTTAGAGCGCCACCTAGTGGAACGACTAACTAATCATGAATGAATGAGTTGAAATGTTAGCTGGTGGTTAAATGCATGAATTCCATCAATGTGACATCAGATCGGACGTGCTGGTTTTAGGTGTTGGGCGTGGCTCGACGCGCCGGGGGTGCGAGGGCCCTCATAACGCTGCTTGCAGCTTTAATTATTATTATTATTATTATTATTTCGGCAAATGAATCGGCCTTTTGAGGACCTAAACATGCTCGAAAACTCATGAAATTTTGCACACGCGTCAGGTCTGGTGAAAATTTACGTATTTTAATGTTCTCAGACATGGCCAGGGAAAATTAGCTCAGTAGCGCCACCTAGAAAAATGAAAAATGCGAGCCCCCGGTATGGGTATCACCTACATGTTTGAAAGTCGGTACACCTATATAACGTTCAGAGTCGAACAAAAAAGTCTATTATGGCAATGTCCTAAACCCAACAGGAAGTCCGCCATTTTGGATTGAATGTGACATTTTGGCTCTGATTTTACCGTTTCCATGCCTCGAACTTTTGCGAACTCCTCCTTGGGGTTTCATTTCATAACCTTCAAATTTGGACAGTGTCAACTACACCCTTGTGCCATGTTAAATTGCGGAGCTTTTGAGTTTTCACAATACTATGAGGCCGTGGCGCCATGGCGAATTTCGATGACTCGCCATGAAAATCTTATTGCCTCTCATTTTGTCATACATGTTCCGATCTGGACCAAAGAGCACACATATGATAAGGCTCCACCCCTGAACATATTTCAACTGCCATATTTGACACCAGGGACAGCGCCACCTAGTGGGAACAGGAAATGTCATGTTTTACACTTTGGGGTACAGTATAGTGATGGGTGACATCTGCAGCCTCAAATTTCTCCAGGAAAGCCTTAAGGAGTTGGTCTTGGGTTACAGTGAAAACTGTGAGTTTTCGCCAAAGGGTGTGACCCCAGCAGCATGGCGAACTTTGATGTCACGCCATGAAGAAACAAATTAGTATAACTCAATGAAATCCAGTCTGATCAGTACCAGACTTTACAGGCATGATGTCAGACGCGCCCTGAACAGATTGATGTGCCCATTGTCGGAAATACGGACAGCGCCACCTAGTGGCAACAGGAAATGTCATGGCTTTAATTTTGTTGTACTGATTTTCACAGGTTCATCGTGGCCACCTCAAAAGTGGTGAATATCACCATCAGTCCCTCGTGATGCTTCAGTGCAAAAATTGTGACTTTAAACTGAACGGCGCACCCTGGTGGCAATGCTGTTCAACATGAAAGATGAAGTGGCTTTTGAGGGTCTTGGCAAGTTTATAGAGGCTTGAAATTTGGCACACACCTCCAAATGGATGAACGCTTTGTTGGCATGTGATCATTTTCATTGAATAGCGCGAAGTGGCTCCACAGCGCCCCCTACAAAATTTCAAAACCACAGCCCCTGCTCTGTGTTCTACGTATGATTCTGAAACCTGGTAAGCTTATAGGAGGTATCAAGATGTACAAAAAAGTCTCTTGGTGCAATATCCCAAATCCAACAGGAAGTCAGCCATTTTAAAATTAATGTGTAATTTTGGCGACATTTTCCCCTCTTTTCAGGCTTCATACTTTGACGAACTCCTCCAAGGGATTTCATCATATTGAACCATTCTCCAGTGTGTGGAATCTAAAGACCTTTGTGATGTTAAATTGCGAAGCTTTTTACGTTCAAGGAAACGGGGTGGTCATGGCGGCACGTGGAGTTTCAATCACTCGCCAAAAAGCAGTAATATGCTGTCACTCAAAGACACAAAGTCCAATCTCTCCCAAAGGTCGCAGGCGTGATGAGACTCGAGCTCGGAAATGTTTGTTATGCCATTTGTCTATAATGGTTAGAGCGCCACCTAGTGGGACGACTATACTCATGGTTGAACCAAATGAAATGTTAACTGGTGGTTAAATGCATGAATTCCATCAATGTGACATCAGATCGGACGTGCTGGTTTCAGGTGTTGGGCATGGCTCGACACGCCGGGGGTGCGAGGGCCCTCATAACGCTGCTTGCAGCTTTAATTATTATTATTATTATTATTCAGGCGAAACAAGGGCCTTTTTGAGGGCCTAAACATGCTCAAAAACTCATGAAATTTTGCACACATGCCAGGTCTGGTGAAAAATTTTGTATTTTAATGGTTTTACATATGAGCACTGGGAAATGGCTCTAGAGCGCCACCTATGCCTTGTTAAATGCAGCCCTACGACCACATGGTTTGAGCTACATGTATGAAATTTGGCACACATGTGTATCATGCCAAGACGAACAAAAAAGTCAGTGGGCCCATTGACGCAAACCCAACAGGAAGTCCGCCATTTGGAAGAGAAGGTGACATTTTGGCTCTAATTTTGCCATTTCCATGCCTCGAACTTTTGCGAACTCCTCCTTGGGGTTTGATTTCATAACCTTCATATTTGGTCAGTGTCAACTACACCCTTGTGCCATGTTAAATTGCGGAGCTTTTGAGTTTTCACAATACTATGAGGCCGTGGCGCCATGGCGAATTTCGATGACTCGCCATGAAAATCTTATTGCCTCTCATTTTGTCATACATTTTCTGACCTTGACCAAAGTGAACACATATGATAAGGCTCCACCCCTGAACATATTTCAACTGCCATATTTGACCTCAAGGACAGCGCCACCTAGTGGGAACAGGAAATGTTATGTTTTACACTTTGGGGTACAGTATAGTGATGGGTGACATCTGCAGCCTCAAATTTCTCCAGAAAAGCCTTAAGGAGTTGGTCTTGGGTTACAGTGAAAACTGTGAGTTTTCGCGAAAGGGTGTGACCCCAGCAGCATGGCGAACTTTGATGTCACGCCATGAAGAAACAAATTAGTATAACTCAATGAAATCCAGTCTGATCAGTACCAGACTTTACAGGCATGATGTCAGACGCGCCCTGAACAGATTGATGTGCCCATTGTCGGAAATACGGATAGCGCCACCTAGTGGCAACAGGAAATGTCATGGCTTTAATTTTGTTGTACTGATTTTCACAGGTTCATCGTGGCCACCTCAAAAGCGGTGAATATCACCATCAGTCCCTCGTGATGCTTCAGTGCAAAAATTGTGACTTTAAACTGAACGGCGCACCCTGGTGGCAACGCGGTTCACCATGAAAGATGAAGTGGCTTTTGAGGGACTTGGAAAGTTTATAGAGGCTTGAAATTTGGCACACACCTCCAAATGGATGTAGGCTTTGTTGTTATGTGATCATTTTCATTGAATATCCCAAAATGGCTCCACAGCGCCCCCTACAAAATTTCAAAACCACAGCCCCAGCTCTGTGTTTTATGTATGAATCTGAAACCTGGTAGGCTTATAGGAGATATCAAGATGTACAAAAAAGTCTCTTGGAGCAATATCCCAAATCCAACAGGAAGTCAGCCATTTTAAAATTAATGTGTAATTTTGGCGACATTTTCCCCTCTTTTCAGGCTTCATACTTTGACGAACTCCTCCAAGGGATTTCATCATATTGAACCATTCTCCAGTGTGTGGAATCTAAAGACCTTTGTGATGTTAAATTGCGAAGCTTTTTACGTTCAAGGAAACGGGGTGGTCATGGCGGCACGTGGAGTTTCAATCACTCGCCAAAAAGCAGTAATATGCTGTCACTCAAAGACACAAAGTCCAATCTCTCCCAAAGGTCGCAGGCGTGATGAGACTCGAGCTCGGAAATGTTTGTTATGCCCTTTGTCTATAATGGTTAGAGCGCCACCTAGTGGGACGACTAACTAATCATGAATGAATGAGTTGAAATGTTAGCTGGTGGTTAAATGCATGAATTCCATCAATGTGACATCAGATCGGACGTGCTGGTTTCAGGTGTTGGGCATGGCTCGACACGCCGGGGGTGCGAGGGCCCTCATAACGCTGCTTGCAGCTTTAATTAGGGCCCGAGCACTGACAGTGCGAAGGCCCTATTGTAATTGCTCTGTTTATTAGGGCCCGAGCACCGAGAGTGCGAAGGCCCTATTGTATCTGCTCCGTTTCTTATTAGGGCCCGAGCACTGATAGTGCGAAGGCCCTATTGTAATTGCTCCGTTTATTATTATTATTATTAGGGCCCGAGCACTGACAGTGCGAAGGCCCTATTGTAATTGCTCTGTTTATTAGGGCCCGAGCACTGATAGTGCGAAGGCCCTATTGTAATTGCTCTGTTTATTATTATTATTATTATTATTAGGGCCCGAGCACTGACAGTGCGAAGGCCCTATTGTAATTGCTCCGTTTATTATTATTATTATTATTATTATTTCGGCAAATGAATCGGCCTTTTGAGGACCTAAACATGCTCGAAAACTCATGAAATTTTGCACACGCGTCAGGTCTGGTGAAAATTTACGTATTTTAATGTTCTCAGACATGGCCAGGGAAAATTAGCTCAGTAGCGCCACCTAGAAAAATGAAAAATGCGAGCCCCCGGTATGGGTATCACCTACATGTTTGAAAGTTGGTACACCTATATAACGTTCAGAGTCGAACAAAAAAGTCTATTATGGCAATGTCCTAAACCCAACAGGAAGTCCGCCATTTTGGATTGAATGTGACATTTTGGCTCTGATTTTACCGTTTCCATGCCTCGAACTTTAACGAACTCCTCCTTGGGGTTTGATTTCATAACCTTCATATTTGGTCAGTGCCAACTACACCCTTATGCCATGTTAAATTGCGGAGCTTTTGAGTTTTCACAATACCATGAGGCCGTGGCGCCATGGCGAATTTCGATGATTCGCCATGAAAATCTTATTGCCTCTCATTCTGTCATAGATTTTCTGACCTTGACCAAAGTGAACACATATGATAAGGCTCCACCCCTGAACATATTACAACTGCCATATTTTACATCAGGGACAGCGCCACCTAGTGGGAACAGGAAATGTCATGTTTTACACTTTGGGGTACAGTATTGTGATGGGTGACATCTGCAGCCTCAAATTTCTCCAGGAAAGCCTTAAGGAGTTGGTCTTGGGTTACAGTGAAAACTGTGACTTTTCGCAAAAGGGTGTGACCCCAGCGGCATGGCGAACTTTGATGTCACGCCATGAAGAAACAAATTAGTATAACTCAATGAAATCCAGTCTGATCAGTACCAGACTTTACAGGCATGATGTCAGACCCGCCCTGAACAGATTGATGTGCCCATTGTCGGGAATACGGACAGCGCCACCTAGTGGCAACAGGAAATGTCATGGCTTTAATTTTGTTGTACTGATTTTCACAGGTTCATCTTGGCCACCTCAAAAGCGGTGAATATCACCATCAGTCCCTCGTGATGCTTCAGTGCAAAAATTGTGACTTTAAACTGAACGGCGCACCCTGGTGGCAACGCGGTCCACCATGAAAGATGAAGTGGCTTTTGAGGGGCTTGGAAAGTTTATAGAGGCTTTAAATTTAGCACACACCTCCAAATGGATCAAGGCTTTGTTGTCATGTGACCATTTTCCTTGAATAGCGCAAAATGGCTCCACGGCGCCCCCTACAATATTCCAAAATATCAGCCCCTGCTCTGTGTTTTATCTATGAGTCTGAAACTTGGTAAGCTTATAGGAGATATCAAGATCTACAAAAAAGTCTCTTGGAGCAATATCCCAAATCCAACAGGAAGTCAGCCATTTTAAAATTAATGTGTAATTTTGGCGACATTTTCTCCTCTTTTCAGGCCTCATACTTTCACGAACTCCTCCAAGGGATTTCATCAGATTGAACTATTCTTCAGTGTGTCGAATCCAAAGACCTTTGTGTTGTTAAATTGCGAAGCTTTTTACGTCCAGGGAAACGGGGTGGTTATGGCGGCACGTGGAGTCTCAATCACTCGCCAAAACGCAGTAATCTGCTGTCACTCAAAATTAAAATGTCCAATATGTCC
Source organism: Rhamphochromis sp. 'chilingali' (assembly GCF_963969265.1). Lineage (NCBI taxonomy): Eukaryota > Metazoa > Chordata > Actinopteri > Cichliformes > Cichlidae > Rhamphochromis > Rhamphochromis sp. 'chilingali'. Next base: position 39,963,728 of record NC_137929.1, on the reverse strand, counting down.
CAAAGGTCGCAGGCGTGATGAGACTCGAGCTCGGAAATGTTTGTTATGCCATTTGTCAGTAATGGTTAGAGCGCCACCTAGTGGGACGACTATAATCATGATTGAATGAGATGAAATGTTAGCTGGTGGTTGAATGCATGAATTTCATCAATGTGACACCAGATCCGAGGTGCTGGTTGTAGGTGTTGGGCGTAGCTCGACGCGATGGGGTGCGAGGGCCCTCATAACGCTGCTTGCAGCTTTAATTATTATTATTATTATTCCGGCAAATGAATTGGCCGTTTGAGGGCCTAAACATGCTTGAAAACTCATGAAATTTTGCACACGCGTCAGGTCTGGTGAAAATTTACGTATTTTAATGTTCTCAGACATGGCCAGGGAAAATTAGCTCAGTAGCGCCACCTAGAAAAATGAAAAACGCGAGCCCCCGATATGGGTATGACCTACACGTTTGAAAGTCGGTACACCTATATAACGTTCAGAGTCGAACAAAAAAGTCTATTATGGCAATGTCCTAAACCCAACAGGAAGTCCGCCATTTTGGATTGAAGGTGACATTTTGGGTCTGATTTTACCGTTTCCATGCCTTGTACTTTAACGAACTCCTCCTTGGGATTTGGTCCTATAAACTTCATATTTGGACAGTGTCAACTACACCCTTGTGCCATGTTAAATTGCGGAGCTTTTGAGTTTTCACAATACTATGAGGCCGTGGCGCCATGGCGAATTTCGATGACTCGCCATGAAAATCTTATTGCCTCTCATTCTGTCATACATGTTCCGATCTGGACCAAACAGCACACATATGATAAGGCTCCACCCCTGAACATATTTCAACTGCCATATTTGACATCAAGGACAGCGCCACCTAGTGGGAACAGGAAATGTCATGTTTTACACTTTGGGGTACAGTATTGTGATGGGTGACATCTGCAGCCTCAAATTTCTCCAGGAAAGCCTTAAGGAGTTGGTCTTGGGTTACAGTGAAAACTGTGACTTTTCGCAAAAGGGTGTGACCCCAGCAGCATGGCGAACTTTGATGTCACGCCATGAAGAAACAAATTAGTATAACTCAATGAAATCCAGTCTGATCAGTACCAGACTTTACAGGCATGATGTCAGACCCGCCCTGAACAGATTGATGTGCCCATTGTCGGAAATACGGACAGCGCCACCTAGTGGCAACAGGAAATGTCATGGCTTTAATTTTGTTGTACTGATTTTCACAGGTTCATCTTGGCCACCTTAAAAGCGGTGAATATCACCATCAGTCCCTCGTGATGCTTCAGTGCAAAAATTGTGAGTTTAAACTGAACGGCGCACCCTGGTGGCAACGCTGTTCAACATGAAAGATGAAGTGGCTTTTGAGGGTCTTGGAAAGTTTAAAAAGTCTTGAAATTTGGCGCACACCTCCAATGTGCATAAGGCTTTGTTGTTATGTGATCATTTTCATTGAATAGCGCAAAATGGCTCCACAGCGCCCCCTACGAAATTTCAAAACATCAGCCCCAGCTCTGTGTTTTATGTATGAGTCTTAAACCTGGTAAGCTTATAGGAGATATCAAGATGTACAAAAAAGTCTCTTGGAGCAATATCCCAAATCCAACAGGAAGTCAGCCATTTTAAAATTAATGTGTAATTTTGGCAACATTTTGCCCTCTTTCCAGTCACCGTTCTTTGACGTACTCCTCCAAGGGATTTCATCGTATTGAACCAATCTCCAGTGTGTGGAATCTAAAGACCTTTGTGATGTTAAATTGCGAAGCTTTTTACGTTCAGGGAAACGGGGTTGTCATGGTGGCACGTGGAGTTTCAATCACTCGCCAAAAAGCAGTAATCTGCTGTCACTCAAAATCAAAATGTTCAATCTCTCCCAAAGGTCACAGGCGTGATGAGACTCGAGCTAGGAAATGTTTGTTATGCCATTTGTCGGTAATAGTTAGAGCGCCACCTAGTGGGACAACTATAATCATGATTGAATGAGATGAATTGTTAGCTGGTGGTTAAATGCATGAATTCCATCAATGTGACATCAGATCGGAGGTGCTTGTTTTAGGTGTTGGGCTTGGCTCGACGCGCCGGGGGTGCGAGGGCCCTCGTAACGCTGCTTGCAGCTTTAATTATTATTATTATTATTATTCCGGCAAATGAATCGGCCTTTTGAGGGCCTAAACATGCTCGAAAACTCTGGAAATTTTGCGCACGCGTCAGGTCTGGTGAAAATTTACGTATTTTAATGGTTTTACATATGAGCACTGGGAAATGGCTCTAGAGCGCCACCTATGCCTTGTTAAATGCAGCCCTACGACCACATCGTTTCAGCTACATGTATGAAATTTGGCACACATGTGTATCATGCCAAGACGAACAAAAAAGTCTGTGGGCCCATTGACGCAAACCCAACAGGAAGTCCGCCATTTTGGATTGAAGGTGACATTTTGGCTCTGATTTTACCGTTTCCATGCCTTGTACTTTAACGAACTCCTCCTTGGGATTTGGTCGTATAAGCTTCAAATTTGGACAGTGTCAACTACACCCTTGTGCCATGTTAAATTGCGGAGCTTTTGAGTTTTCACAATACTATGAGGCCGTGGCGCCATGGCGAATTTCGATGACTCGCCATGAAAATCTTATTGCCTCTCATTCTGTCATACATGTTCCAATCTGGACCAAAGAGCACACATATGATAAGGCTCCACCCCTGAACATATTTCAACTGCCATATTTGACCTCAAGGACAGCGCCACCTAGTGGGAACAGGAAATGTCATGTTTTACACTTTGGGGTACAGTATAGTGAAGGGTGACATCTGCAGCCTCAAATTTCTCCAGGAAAGCCTTAAGGAGTTGGTCTTGGGTTACAGTGAAAACTGTGAGTTTTCGCGAAAGGGTGTGACCCCAGCAGCATGGCGAACTTTGATGTCACGCCATGAAGAAACAAATTAGTATAACTCAATGAAATCCAGTCTGATCAGTACCAGACTTTACAGGCATGATGTCAGACCCGCCCTGAACAGATTGATGTGCCCATTGTCGGAAATACGGACAGCGCCACCTAGTGGCAACAGGAAATGTCATGGCTTTAATTTTGTTGTACTGATTTTCACAGGTTCATCTTGGCCACCTCAAAAGCGGTGAATATCACCATCAGTCCCTCGTGATGCTTCAGTGCAAAAATTGTGAGTTTAAACTGAACGGCGCACCCTGGTGGCAACGCTGTTCAACATGAAAGATGAAGTGGCTTTTGAGGGTCTTGGCAAGTTTATAGAGGCTTGAAATTTGGCACACACCTCCAAATGGATGAAGGCTTTGTTGGCATGTGATCATTTTCATTGAATAGCGCGAAATTGCTCCACAGCGCCCCCTACAAAATTTCAAAACCACAGCCCCTGCTCTGTGTTCTATGTATGATTCTGAAACCTGGTAAGCTTATAGGAGATATCAAGATGTACAAAAAAGTCTCTTGGTGCAATATCCCAAATCCAACAGGAAGTCAGCCATTTTAATATTAATGTGTAATTTTGGCAACATTTTCCCCTCTTTCCAGGCACCGTTCTTTGACGAACTCCTCCAAGGGATTTCATCATATTGAACCAATCTCCAGTGTGTGGAATCTAAAGACCTTTGTGATGTTAAATTGCGAAGCTTTTTACGTTCAGTAAAACGGGGTGGTTATGGTGGCACTTAGAGTTTGAATCACTCGCCAAAAAGCAGTAATCTGCTGTCACTCAAAAACACAATGTCCAATCTCTCCCAAACGTCTCAGGTGTGATGAGACTCGAGCTAGGAAATGTTTGTTATGCCATTTGTCAGTAATGGTTAGAGCTCCACCTAGTGGGACAACTATAATCATGATTGAATGAGATGAATTGTTAGCTGGTGGTTAAATGCATGAATTCCATCAATGTGACATCAGATCGGAGGTGCTGGTTTTAGGTGTTGGGCGTGGCTCGACGCGCCAGGGGTGCGAGGGCCCTCATAACGCTGCTTGCAGCTTTAATTAGGGCCCGAGCACTGACAGTGCGAAGGCCCTATTGTAATTGCTCTGTTTATTATTATTATTATTATTATTATTTCGGCAAATGAATTGGCCGTTTGAGGGCCTAAACATGCTCGAAAACTCATGAAATTTTGCACACGCGTCAGGTCTGGTGAAAATTTACGTATTTTAATGTTCCCAGACATGGCCAGGGAAAATTAGCTCAGTAGCGCCACCTAGAAAAATGAAAAACGCGAGCCCCCGATATGGGTATGACCTACATGTTTGAAAGTCGGCACACCTATATAACGTTCAGAGTCGAACAAAAAAGTCTATTATGGCAATGTCCTAAACCCAACAGGAAGTCCGCCATTTTGGATTGAAGGTGACATTTTGGCTCTGATTTTACCGTTTCCATGCCTCGAACTTTAACGAACTCCTCCTTGGGGTTTGATTTCATAACCTTCATATTTGGTCAGTGCCAACTACACCCTTGTGCCATGTTAAATTGCGGAGCTTTTGAGTTTTCACAATACCATGAGGCCGTGGCGCCACGGCGAATTTCGATGACTCGCCATGAAAATCTTATTGCCTCTCATTTTGTCATACATTTTCTGACCTTGACCAAAGTGAACACATATGATAAGGCTCCACCCCTGAACATATTTCAACTGCCATATTTGACATCAAGGACAGCGCCACCTAGTGGGAACAGGAAATGTCATGTTTTACACTTTGGGGTACAGTATTGTGATGGGTGACACCTGCAGCCTCAAATTTCTCCAGGAAAGCCTTAAGGAGTTGGTCTTGGGTTACAGTGAAAACTGTGACTTTTCGCAAAAGGGTGTGACCCCAGCAGCATGGCGAACTTTGATGTCACGCCATGAAGAAACAAATTAGTATAACTCAATGAAATCCAGTCTGTTCAGTACCAGACTTTACAGGCATGATGTCAGACCCACCCTGAACAGATTGATGTGCCCATTGTCGGGAATACGGACAGCGCCACCTAGTGGCAACAGGAAATGTCATGGCTTTAATTTTGTTGTACTGATTTTCACAGGTTCATCGTGGCCACCTCAAAAGCGGTGAATATCAACATCAGTCCCTCGTGATGCTTCAGTGCAAAAATTGTGACTTTAAACTGAACGGCGCACCCTGGTGGCAACGCGGTTCACCATGAAAGATGAAGTGGCTTTTGAGGGACTTGGAAAGTTTATAGAGGCTTGAAATTTGGCACACACCTCCAAATGGATGTAGGCTTTGTTGTCATGTGATCATTTTCATTGAATAGCTCGAAATTGCTCCACAGCGCCCCCTACAAAATTTCAAAACAACAGCCCCTGCTCTGTGTTTCATCTATGAGTCTGAAACCTGGTAAGCTTATGGAAAATATCAAGATGTACAAAAAAGTCTCTTGGAGCAATATCCCAAATCCAACAGGAAGTCAGCCATTTTAAAATTAATGTGTAATTTTGGCGACATTTTCCCCTCTTTTCAGGCTTCATACTTTGACGAACTCCTCCAAGGGATTTCATCATATTGAACCATTCTCCAGTGTGTGGAATCTAAAGACCTTTGTGATGTTAAATTGCGAAGCTTTTTACGTTCAAGGAAACGGGGTGGTCATGGCGGCACGTGGAGTTTCAATCACTGGCCAAAAAGCAGTAATCTGCTGTCACTCAAAGACACAAAGTCCAATCTCTCCCAAACGTCTCAGGTGTGATGAGACTCGAGCTCGGAAATGTTTGTTATGCCATTTGTACATAATGGTTAGAGCGCCACCTAGTGGAACGACTAACTAATCATGAATGAATGAGTTGAAATGTTAGCTGGTGGTTAAATGCATGAATTCCATCAATGTGACATCAGATCGGACGTGCTGGTTTCAGGTGTTGGGCATGGCTCGACACGCCGGGGGTGCGAGGGCCCTCATAACGCTGCTTGCAGCTTTAATTAGGGCCCGAGCACTGATAGTGCGAAGGCCCTATTGTAATTGCTCTGTTTATTATTATTATTATTATTATTAGGGCCCGAGCACTGACAGTGCGAAGGCCCTATTGTAATTGCTCTGTTTATTATTATTATTATTATTATTATTTCGGCAAATGAATTGGCCGTTTGAGGGCCTAAACATGCTCGAAAACTCATGAAATTTTGCACACGCGTCAGGTCTGGTGAAAATTTACGTATTTTAATGTTCTCAGACATGGCCAGGGAAAATTAGCTCAGTAGCGCCACCTAGAAAAATGAAAAACGCGAGCCCCCGGTATGGGTATGACCTACATGTTTGAAAGTCGGTACACCTATATAACGTTCAGAGTCGAACAAAAAAGTCTATTATGGCAATGTCCTAAACCCAACAGGAAGTCCGCCATTTTGGATTGAAGGTAAAATTTTGGGTCTGATTTTACCGTTTCCATGCCTTGTACTTTAACGAACTCCTCCTTGGGATTTGGTCCTATAAACTTCAAATTTGGACAGTGTCAACTACACCCTTGTGCCATGTTAAATTGCGGAGCTTTTGAGTTTTCACAATAGTATGAGGCCGTGGCGCCATGGCGAATTTTGATGACTCGCCATGAAAATCTTATTGCCTCTCATTCTGTCATACATGTTCCGATCTGGACCAAAGAGCACACATATGATAAGGCTCCACCCCTGAACATATTTCAACTGCCATATTTGACATCAAGGACAGCGCCACCTAGTGGGAACAGGAAATGTCATGTTTTACACTTTGGGGTACAGTATAGTGATGGGTGACATCTGCAGCCTCAAATTTCTCCAGGAAAGCCTTAAGGAGTTGGTCTTGGGTTACAGTGAAAACTGTGACTTTTCGCAAAAGGGTGTGACCCCAGCGGCATGGCGAACTTTGATGTCACGCCATGAAGAAACAAATTAGTATAACTCAATGAAATCCAGTCTGATCAGTACCAGACTTTACAGGCATGATGTCAGACCCGCCCTGAACAGATTGATGTGCCCATTGTCGGAAATACGGACAGCGCCACCTAGTGGCAACAGGAAATGTCATGGCTTTAATTTTGTTGTACTGATTTTCACAGGTTCATCTTGGCCACCTCAAAAGCGGTGAATATCACCATCAGTCCCTCGTGATGCTTCAGTGCAAAAATTGTGAGTTTAAACTGAACGGCGCACCCTGGTGGCAACGCTGTTCAACATGAAAGATGAAGTGGCTTTTGAGGGTCTTGGCAAGTTTATAGAGGCTTGAAATTTGGCACACACCTCCAAATGGATGACGGCTTTGTTGGCATGTGATCATTTTCATTGAATAGCGCGAAATTGCTCCACAGCGCCCCCTACAAAATTTCAAAACCACAGCCCCTGCTCTGTGTTCTATGTATGATTCTGAAACCTGGTAAGCTTATAGGAGATATCAAGATGTACAAAAAAGTCTCCTGGTGCAATATCCCAAATCCAACAGGAAGTCAGCCATTTTAAAATTAATGTGTAATTTTGGCAACATTTTCCCCTCTTTCCAGGCACCGTTCTTTGACGAACTCCTCCAAGGGATTTCATCATATTGAACCAATCTCCAGTGTGTGGAATCTAAAGACCTTTGTGATGTTAAATTGCGAAGCTTTTTACGTTCAGTGAAACGGGGTGGTTATGGTGGCACTTAGAGTTTGAATCACTCGCCAAAAAGCAGTAATCTGCTGTCACTCAAAAACACAATGTCCAATCTCTCCCAAAGCTCATAGGCGTGATGAGTCTCGAGCTCGGAAATGTTTGTTATGCCATTTGTACATAATGGTTAGAGCGCCACCTAGTGGAACGACTAACTAATCATGAATGAATGAGTTGAAATGTTAGCTGGTGGTTAAATGCATGAATTCCATCAATGTGACATCAGATCGGAGGTGCTGGTTTTAGGTGTTGGGTTTGGCTCGACGTGCCGGGGGTGCGAGGGCCCTCATAACGCTGCTTGCAGCTTTAATTATTATTATTATTATTATTATTATTTCGGCAAATGAATTGGCCGTTTGAGGGCCTAAACATGCTCGAAAACTCATGAAATTTTGCACACGCGTCAGGTCTGGTGAAAATTTACGTATTTTAATGTTCTCAGACATGGCCAGGGAAAATTAGCTCAGTAGCGCCACCTAGAAAAATGAAAAACGCGAGCCCCCGGTATGGGTATGGCCTACAAGTTTGAAAGTCGGTACACCTATATAACGTTCAGAGTCGAACAAAAAAGTCTATTATGGCAATGTCCTAAACCCAACAGGAAGTCCGCCATTTTGGATTGAAGGTGACATTTTGGCTCTGATTTTACCATTTCCATGCCTCGAACTTTTGCGAACTCCTCCTTGGGATTTGGTCCTATAAACTTCAAATTTGGACAGTGCCAACTACACCCTTGTGCCATGTTAAATTGCGGAGCTTTTGAGTTTTCACAATACCATGAGGCCGTGGCGCCACGGCGAATTTCGATGACTCGCCATGAAAATCTTATTGCCTCTCATTCTGTCATACATGTTCCGATCTGGACCAAAGAGCACACATATGATAAGGCTCCACCCCTGAACATATTTCAACTGCCATATTTGACATCAAGGACAGCGCCACCTAGTGGGAACAGGAAATGTCATGTTTTACACTTTGGGGTACAGTATAGTGATGGGTGACATCTGCAGCCTCAAATTTCTCCAGGAAAGCCTTAAGGAGTTGGTCTTGGGTTACAGTGAAAACTGTGGCTTTTCACGAAAGGGTGTGACCTCAGCAGCATGGCGAACTGTGATATCTCGCCATGAAGAAACAAATTAGTATAACTCCATGAAATCCAGTCTGATTAGTACCAGACTTTACAGGCATGATGTCACACCCGCCCTGAACAGATTGATGTGCCCATTGTCAGGAATATGAAGAGCGCCACCTAGTGGGAACAGGAAATGTCATGTCTTACACTTTGTTGTACTGATTTTCACAGGTTCATAGTGGCCACCTCAAAAGCGGTGAATATCACCATCAGTCCTTGATGATGCTTTAGTGCAAAAATTGTGACTTTAAACTGAACGGCGCACCCTGGTGGCAACGCTGTTCACCATGAAAAATGAAGTGGCTTTTGAGGGGCTTGGAAAGTTTATAGAGGCTTGAAATTTGGCGCACACCTCCATTGTGCTTAAGGCTTTGTTGTTATGTGATCATTTTCATTGAATAGCGCAAAATGGCTCCACAGCGCCCCCTACAAAATTTCAAAACATCAGCCCCAGCTCTGTGTTTTATGTATGAGTCTGAAACCTGGTAAGCTTATAGGAGATATCAAGATGTACAAAAAAGTCTCTTGGAGCAATATCCCAAATCCAACAGGAAGTCAGCCATTTTAAAATTAATGTGTAATTTTGGCGACATTTTCCCCTCTTTTCAGGCTTCATACTTTGACGAACTCCTCCAAGGGATTTCATCATATTGAACCATTCTCCAGTGTGTGGAATCTAAAGACCTTTGTGATGTTAAATTGCGAAGCTTTTTACGTTCAAGGAAACGGGGTGGTCATGGCGGCACGTGGAGTTTCAATCACTCGCCAAAAAGCAGTAATCTGCTGTCACTAAAAAACACAATGTCCAATCTCTCCCAAAGGTCGCAGGTGTGATGAGACTCGAGCTTGGAAATGTTTGTTATGCTATTTGTCAATAATGGTTAGAGCGCCACCTAGTGGCATGACTATAATCCTGGTTGAATAAGATGAAATGTTAGCTGGTGATTAAAAGCATGAAATCCATCAATGTGACATCACATCGGACGTGCCGGTTTGAGGTGTTGGCAGTGGCTCGACGTGCCGGGGGTGCGAGGGCCCTCATAACGCTGCTTGCAGCTTTAATTATTATTATTATTATTATTCCGGCAAATGAATCGGCCTTTTGAGGGCCTAAACATGCTCGAAAACTCATGAAATTTTGCACACGCGTCAGGTCTGGTGAAAATTTACGTATTTTAATGTTCTCAGACATGGCCAGGGAAAATTAGCTCAGTAGCGCCACCTAGAAAAATGAAAAACGCGAGCCCCCGGTATGGGTATGGCCAACAAGTTTGAAAGTCGGTACACCTATATAACGTTCAGAGTCGAACAAAAAAGTCTATTATGGCAATGTCCTAAACCCAACAGGAAGTCCGCCATTTTGGATTGAAGGTGACATTTTGGCTCTGATTCTACCGTTTCCATGCCTTGTACTTTAACGAACTCCTCCTTGGGATTTGGTCCTATGAACTTCAAATTTGGACAGTGTCAACTACACCCTTGTGCCATGTTAAATTGCGGAGCTTTTGAGTTTTCACAATACTATGAGGCCGTGGCGCCATGGCGAATTTCGATGACTCGCCATGAAAATCTTATTGCCTCTCATTTTGTCATACATTTTCTGACCTTGACCAAAGTGAACACATATGATAAGGCTCCACCCCTGAACATATTTCAACTGCCATATTTGACACCAGGGACAGCGCCACCTAGTGGGAACAGGAAATGTCATGTTTTACACTTTGGGGTACAGTATAGTGATGGGTGACATCTGCAGCCTCAAATTTCTCCAGAAAAGCCTTAAGGAGTTGGTCTTGGGTTACAGTGAAAACTGTGAGTTTTCGCAAAAGGGTGTGACCTCAGCAGCATGGCGAACTTTGATGTCACGCCATGAAGAAACAAATTAGTATAACTCAATGAAATCCAGTCTGATCAGTACCAGACTTTACAGGCATGATGTCAGACCCGCCCTGAACAGATTGATGTGCCCATTGTCGGACATACGGACAGCGCCACCTAGTGGCAACAGGAAATGTCATGGCTTTAATTTTGTTGTACTGATTTTCACAGGTTCATCGTGGCCACCTCAAAAGCGGTGAATATCACCATCAGTCCCTCGTGATGCTTCAGTGCAAAAATTGTGACTTTAAACTGAACGGCGCACCCTGGTGGCAACGCGGTTCACCATGAAATATGAAGTGGCTTTTGAGGGGCTTGGAAAGTTTATAGAGGCTTGAAATTTGGCACACACCTCCAAATGGATGTAGGCTTTGTTGTCATGTGATCATTTTCATTGAATAGCGCGAAATTGCTCCACAGCGCCCCCTACAAAATTTCAAAACATCAGCCCCAGCTCTGTGTTTCATCTATGAGTCTGAAACCTGGTAAGCTTATGGAAAATATCAAGATGTACAAAAAAGTCTCTTGGAGCAATATCCCAAATCCAACAGGAAGTCAGCCATTTTAAAATTAATGTGTAATTTTGGCGGCATTTTCCCCTCTTTTCAGGCTTCATACTTTGACGAACTCCTCCAAGGGATTTCATCATATTGAACCATTCTCCAGTGTGTGGAATCTAAAGACCTTTGTGATGTTAAATTGCGAAGCTTTTTACGTTCAAGGAAACGGGGTGGTCATGGCGGCACGTGGAGTTTCAATCACTCGCCAAAAAGCAGTAATCTGCTGTCACTCAAAATCAAAATGTTCAATCTCTCCCAAAGGTCACAGGCGTGATGAGACTCGAGCTAGGAAATGTTTGTTATGCCATTTGTCGGTAATAGTTAGAGCGCCACCTAGTGGGACAACTATAATCATGATTGAATGAGATGAATTGTTAGCTGGTGGTTAAATGCATGAATTCCATCAATGTGACATCAGATCGGACGTGCTGGTTTTAGGTGTTGGGCGTGGCTCGACGCGCCGGGGGTGCGAGGGCCCTCATAACGCTGCTTGCAGCTTTAATTATTATTATTATTATTATTATTCACCCCAAACAAGGGCCTTTTTGAGGGCCTAAACATGCTCAAAAACTCATGAAATTTTGCACACATGCCAGGTCTGGTGAAAAATTTTGTATTTTAATGGTTTTACATATGAGCACTGGGAAATGGCTCTACAGCGCCACCTATGCCTTGTTAAATGCAGCCCTACGACCACATCGTTTGAGCTACATGTATGAAATTTGGCACACATGTGTATCATGCCAAGACGAACAAAAAAGTCTGTGGGCCCATTGACGCAAACCCAACAGGAAGTCCGCCATTTGGAAGAGAAGGTGACATTTTGGCTCTAATTTTGCCATTTCCATGCCTCGAACTTTTGCGAACTCCTCCTTGGGGTTTCATTTCATAACCTTCAAATTTGGACAGTGTCAACTACACCCTTGTGCCATGTTAAATTGCGGAGCTTTTGAGTTTTCACAATACTATGAGGCCGTGGCGCCATGGCGAATTTCGATGACTCGCCATGAAAATCTTATTGCCTCTCATTTTGTCATACATTTTCTGACCTTGACCAAAGTGAACACATATGATAAGGCTCCACCCCTGAACATATTTCAACTGCCATATTTGACATCAAGGACAGCGCCACCTAGTGGGAAAAGGAAATGTCATGTTTTACACTTTGGGGTACAGTATAGTGATGGGTGACATCTGCAGCCTCAAATTTCTCCAGGAAAGCCTTAAGGAGTTGGTCTTGGGTTACAGTGAAAACTGTGAGTTTTCGCGAAAGGGTGTGACCCCAGCAGCATGGCGAACTTTGATGTCACGCCATGAAGAAACAAATTAGTATAACTCAATGAAATCCAGTCTGATCAGTACCAGACTTTACAGGCATGATGTCACACCCGCCCTGAACAGATTGATGTGCCCATTGTCGGAAATACGGACAGCGCCACCTAGTGGCAACAGGAAATGTCATGGCTTTAACTTTGTTGTACTGATTTTCACAGGTTGATCGTGGCCACCTCAAAAGCGGTGAATATCACCATCAGTCCCTCGTGATGCTTCAGTGCAAAAATTGTGACTTTAAACTGAACGGCGCACCCTGGTGGCAACGCGGTTCACCATGAAAGATGAAGTGGCTTTTGAGGGGCTTGGAAAGTGTATAGAGGCTTGAAATTTGGCACACACCTCCAAATGGATGTAGGCTTTGTTGTCATGTGATCATTTTCATTGAATAGCGCGAAATTGCTCCACAGCGCCCCCTACAATATTTCAAAACAACAGCCCCTGCTCTGTGTTTCATCTATGAGTCTGAAACCTGGTAAGCTTATGGAAAATATCAAGATGTACAAAAAAGTCTCTTGGAGCAATATCCCAAATCCAACGGGAAGTCAGCCATTTTAAAATTAATGTGTAATTTTGGCGACATTTTCCCCTCTTTTCAGGCTTCATACTTTGACGAACTCCTCCAAGGGATTTCATCATATTGAACCATTCTCCAGTGTGTGGAATCTAAAGACCTTTGTGATGTTAAATTGCGAAGCTTTTTACGTTCAAGGAAACGGGGTGGTCATGGCGGCACGTGGAGTTTCAATCACTGGCCAAAAAGCAGTAATATGCTGTCACTCAAAGACACAAAGTCCAATCTCTCCCAAAGGTCGCAGGCGTGATGAGACTCGAGCTCGGAAATGTTTGTTATGCCCTTTGTCTGTAATGGTTAGAGCGCCACCTAGTGGGACGACTATACTCATGGTTGAACCAAATGAAATGTTAACTGGTGGTTAAATGCATGAATTCCATCAATGTGACATCAGATCGGACGTGCTGGTTTTAGGTGTTGGGCGTGGCTCGACGCGCCGGGGGTGCGAGGGCCCTCATAACGCTGCTTGCAGCTTTAATTATTATTAGGGCCCGAGCACCGAGAGTGCGAAGGCCCTATTGTATCTGCTCCGTTTCTTATTATTATTATTATTATTATTATTATTATTATTATTAGGGCCCGAGCACTGACTGTGCGAAGGCCCTATTGTATCTGCTCCGTTTCTTATTATTATTATTATTATTATTATTATTATTATTATTCACCCCAAACAAGGGCCTTTTTGAGGGCCTAAACATGCTCAAAAACTCATGAAATTTTGCACACATGCCAGGTCTGGTGAAAAATTTTGTATTTTAATGGTTTTACATATGAGCACTGGGAAATGGCTCTAGAGCGCCACCTATGCCTTGTTAAATGCAGCCCTACGACCACATCGTTTGAGCTACATGTATGAAATTTGGCACACATGTGTATCATGCCAAGACGAACAAAAAAGTCTGTGGGCCCATTGACGCAAACCCAACAGGAAGTCCGCCATTTTGGATTGAAGGTGACATTTTGGCTCTGATTTTACCGTTTCCATACCTTGTACTTTAACGAACTCCTCCTTGGGATTTGGTCCTATAAACTTCAAATTTGGACAGTGTCAACTACACCCTTGTGCCATGTTAAATTGCGGAGCTTTTGAGTTTTCACAATACTATGAGGCCGTGGCGCCATGGCGAATTTCGATGACTCGCCATGAAAATCTTATTGCCTCTCATTTTGTCATACATTTTCTGACCTTGACCAAAGTGAACACATATGATAAGGCTCCACCCCTGAACATATTTCAACTGCCATATTTGACCTCAAGGACAGCGCCACCTAGTGGGAACAGGAAATGTTATGTTTTACACTTTGGGGTACAGTATAGTGATGGGTGACATCTGCAGCCTCAAATTTCTCCAGAAAAGCCTTAAGGAGTTGGTCTTGGGTTACAGTGAAAACTGTGAGTTTTCGCGAAAGGGTGTGACCCCAGCAGCATGGCGAACTTTGATGTCACGCCATGAAGAAACAAATTAGTATAACTCAATGAAATCCAGTCTGATCAGTACCAGACTTTACAGGCATGATGTCAGACCCGCCCTGAACAGATTGATGTGCCCATTGTCGGAAATACGGACAGCGCCACCTAGTGGCAACAGGAAATGTCATGGCTTTAATTTTGTTGTACTGATTTTCACAGGTTCATCGTGGCCACCTCAAAAGTGGTGAATATCACCATCAGTCCCTCGTGATGCTTCAGTGCAAAAATTGTGACTTTAAACTGAACGGCGCACCCTGGTGGCAACACGGTTCAACATGAAAGATGAAGTGGCTTTTGAGGGGCTTGGAAAGTTTATAGAGGCTTTAAATTTGGCACACACCTCCAATGTGATGAAGGCTTTGCTGTCATGTGATCATTTTCATTGAATGGCGCGAAATGGCTCCACAGCGCCCCCTACAATATTTCAAAATATCAGCCCCTGCTCTGTGTTTTATGTATGAGTCTGAAACCTGCTAAGCTTATAGGAGATATCAAGATGTACAAAAAAGTCTCTTGGAGCAATATCCCAAATCCAACAGGAAGTCAGCCATTTTAAAATTAATGTGCAATTTTGGCAACATTTTCCCCGCTTTTCAGGCATGATTCTTTGACGAACTCCTCCAAGGGATTTCATCATATTGAACCAATCTCCAGTCTGTGGAATCTAAAGACCTTTGTGATGTTAAATTGCGAAGCTTTTTACGTTCAGGGAAACGGGGTGGTCATGGCGGCACGTAGAGTTTCAATCACTCGCCAAAAAGCAGTAATCTGCTGTCACTCAAAGACACAATGTCCAATCTCTCCCAAAGCTCATAGGCGTGATGAGACTCGAGCTCGGAAATGTTTGTTATTCCATTTGTACATAATGGTTAGAGTGCCACCTAGTGGAACGACTAACTAATCATGAATGAATGAGTTGAAATGTTAGGTGGTGGTTAAATGCATGAATTCCATCAATGTGACATCAGATCGGAGGTGCTGGTTTTAGGTGTTGGGCGTGGCTCGACGCGCCGGGGGTGCGAGGGCCCTCATAACGCTGCTTGCAGCTTTAATTATTATTATTATTATTATTATTATTATTCACCCCAAACAAGGGCCTTTTTGAGGGCCTAAACATGCTCAAAAACTCATGAAATTTTGCACACATGCCAGGTCTGGTGAAAAATTTTGTATTTTAATGGTTTTACATATGAGCACTGGGAAATGGCTCTACAGCGCCACCTATGCCTTGTTAAATGCAGCCCTACGACCACATCGTTTGGGCTACATGTATGAAATTTGGCACACATGTGTATCATGCCAAGACAAACAAAAAAGTCAGTGGGCCCATTGACGCAAACCCAACAGGAAGTCCGCCATTTTGGATTGAAGGTGACATTTTGGCTCTGATTTTACCGTTTCCATGCCTTGTACTTTAACGAACTCCTCCTTGGGATTTGGTCCTATAAACTTCAAATTTGGACAGTGTCAACTACACCCTTGTGCCATGTTAAATTGCGGAGCTTTTGAGTTTTCACAATACTATGAGGCCGTGGCGCCATGGCGAATTTCGATGACTCGCCATCAAAATCTTATTGCCTCTCATTTTGTCATACATTTTCTGACCTTGACCAAAGTGAACACATATGATAAGGCTCCACCCCTGAACATATTTCAACTGCCATATTTGACCTCAACGACAGCGCCACCTAGTGGGAACAGGAAATGTTATGTTTTACACTTTGGGGTACAGTATAGTGATGGGTGACATCTGCAACCTCAAATTTCTCCAGGAAAGCCTTAAGGAGTTGGTCTTGGGTTACAGTGAAAACTGTGAGTTTTTGCAAAAGGGTGTGACCCCAGCAGCATGGCGAACTTTGATGTCACGCCATGAAGAAAGAAATTAGTATAACTCAATGAAATCCAGTCTGATCAGTACCAGACTTTACAGGCATGATGTCAGACCCGCCCTGAACAGATTGATGTGCCCATTGTCGGAAATACGGACAGCGCCACCTAGTGGCAACAGGAAATGTCATGGCTTTAATTTTGTTGTACTGATTTTCACAGGTTCATCGTGGCCACCTCAAAAGCGGTGAATATCACCATCAGTCCCTTGTGATGCTTCAGTGCAAAAATTGTGACTTTAAACTGAACGCCGCACCCTGGTGGCAACGCGGTTCACCATGAAAGATGAAGTGGCTTTTGAGGGGCTTGGAAAGTTTAAAAAGTCTTCAAATTTGGCCCACGCCTCCAATGTGGTTAAGGCTTTGTTGTTATGTGATCATTTTCATTGAATATCCCAAAATGGCTCCACAGCGCCCCCTACAAAATTTCAAAATCACAGCCCCTGCTCTGTGTTTTATGTATGAGTCTGAAACCTGGTAAGCTTATAGGAGATATCAAGATGTACAAAAAAGTCTCTTGGAGCAATATCCCAAATCCAACAGGAAGTCAGCCATTTTAAAATTAATGTGCAATTTTGGCAACATTTTCCCCTCTTTTCAGGCATCGTTCTTTGACGAACTCCTCCAAGGGATTTCATCATATTGCACTATTCTTCAGTGTGTGGAATCCAAAGACCTTTGTGTTGTTAAATTGCGAAGCTTTTTACGTTCAGGGAAACGGGGTGGTTATGGCGGCACGTAGACTCTCAATCACTCGCCAAAAAGCAGTAATCTGCTGTCACTCAAAAACACAATGTCCAATCTCTCCCAAAGCTCATAGGCGTGATGAGACTCGAGCTCGGAAATGTTTGTTATGCCATTTGTGCATAAGGGTTAGAGCGCCACCTAGTGGAACGACTAACAAATCATGAATGAATGAGTTGAAATGTTAGCTGGTGGTTAAATGCATGAATTCCATCAATGTGACATCAGATCGGACGTGCTGGTTTTAGGTGTTGGGCGTGGCTCGACGCGCCGGGGGTGCGAGGGCCCTCATAACGCTGCTTGCAGCTTTAATTATTAGGGCCCGAGCACTGATAGTGCGAAGGCCCTATTGTAATTGCTCTGTTTATTATTATTATTATTATTATTATTATTATTTCGGCAAATGAATTGGCCGTTTGAGGGCCTAAACATGCTCGAAAACTCATGAAATTTTGCACACGCGTCAGGTCTGGTGAAAATTTACGTATTTTAATGTTCTCAGACATGGCCAGGGAAAATTAGCTCAGTAGCGCCACCTAGAAAAATGAAAAACGCGAGCCCCCGGTATGGGTATGACCTACATGTTTGAAAGTCGGTACACCTATATAATGTTCAGAGTCGAACAAAAAAGTCTATTATGGCAATGTCCTAAACCCAACAGGAAGTCCGCCATTTTGGATTGAAGGTGACATTTTGGCTCTGATTTTACCATTTCCATGCCTCGAACTTTGACGAACTCCTCCTTGGGGTTTGATTTCATAACCTTCATATTTGGTCAGTGCCAACTACACCCTTGTGCCATGTTAAATTGCGGAGCTTTTGAGTTTTCACAATACTATGAGGCCGTGGCGCCATGGCGAATTTCGATGACTCGCCATGAAAATCTTATTGCCTCTCATTTTGTCATACATGTTCTGATCTGGACCAAAGAGCACACATATGATAAGGCTCCACCCCTGAACATATTTCAACTGCCATATTTGACATCAAGGACAGCGCCACCTAGTGGGAACAGGAAATGTCATGTTTTACACTTTGGGGTACAGTATAGTGATGGGTGACACCTGCAGCCTCAAATTTCTCCAGGAAAGCCTTAAGGAGTTGGTCTTGGGTTACAGTGAAAACTGTGACTTTTCGCAAAAGGGTGTGACCCCAGCGGCATGGCGAACTTTGATGTCACGCCATGAAGAAACAAATTAGTATAACTCAATGAAATCCAGTCTGATCAGTACCAGACTTTACAGGCATGATGTCAGACCCACCCTGAACAGATTGATGTGCCCATTGTCAGGAATATGAAGAGCGCCACCTAGTGGCAACAGGAAATGTTATGTCTTACACTTTGTTGTACTGATTTTCACAGGTTCATTGTGGCCACCTCAAAAGCGATGAATATCACCATCAGTCCTTCTTGATGCTGCAGTGCGAAAATTGTGACTTTAAACTGAACGGCGCACCCTGGTGGCAACGCTGTTCACCATGAAAAATGAAGTGGCTTTTAAGGGGCTTGGAAAGTTTATAGAGGCTTGAAATTTGGCGCACACCTCCAATGTGCATAAGGCTTTGTTGTTATGTGATCATTTTCATTGAATAGCGCAAAATGGCTCCACAGCGCCCCCTACAAAATTTCAAAACAACAGCCCCTGCTCTGTGTTTCATCTATGAGTCTGAAACCTGGTAAGCTTATGGAAAATATCAAGATGTACAAAAAAGTCTCTTGGAGCAATATCCCAAATCCAATAGGAAGTCAGCCATTTTAAAATTAAATTGTAATTTTGGCGACATTTTCCCCTCTTTTCAGGCTTCATACTTTGACGAACTCCTCCAAGGGATTTCATCATATTGAACCATTCTCCAGTGTGTGGAATCTAAAGACCTTTGTGATGTTAAATTGCGAAGCTTTTTACGTTCAAGGAAACGGGGTGGTCATGGCGGCACGTGGAGTTTCAATCACTCGCCAAAAAGCAGTAATATGCTGTCACTCAAAGACACAAAGTCCAATCTCTCCCAAAGGTCACAGGCGTGATGAGACTCGAGCTCGGAAATGTTTGTTATGCCCTTTGTCTATAATGGTTAGAGAGCCACCTAGTGGGACGACTATACTCATGGTTGAACCAAATGAAATGTTAACTGGTGGTTAAATGCATGAATTCCATCAATGTGACATCAGATCGGACATGCTGGTTTCAGGTGTTGGGCATGGCTCGACACGCCGGGGGTGCGAGGGCCCTCATAACGCTGCTTGCAGCTTTAATTATTATTATTATTATTCCGGCAAATGAATTGGCCGTTTGAGGGCCTAAACATGCTCGAAAACTCATGAAATTTTGCACACGCGTCAGGTCTGGTGAAAATTTACGTATTTTAATGTTCTCAGACATGGCCAGGGAAAATTAGCTCAGTAGCGCCACCTAGAAAAATTAAAAACACGAGCCCCCGGTATGGGTATGACCTACACGTTTGAAAGTCGGTACACCTATATAACGTTCAGAGTCGAACAAAAAAGTCTATTATGGCAATGTCCTAAACCCAACAGGAAGTCCGCCATTTTGGATTGAAGGTGACATTTTGGGTCTGATTTTACCGTTTCCATGCCTTGTACTTTAACGAACTCCTCCTTGGGATTTGGTCCTATAAACTTCAAATTTGGACAGTGTCAACTACACCCTTGTGCCATGTTAAATTGCGGAGCTTTTGAGTTTTCACAATACTATGAGGCCGTGGCGCCATGGCGAATTTCGATGACTCGCCATGAAAATCTTATTGCCTCTCATTCTGTCATACATGTTCCGATCTGGACCAAAGAGCACACATATGATAAGGCTCCACCCCTGAACATATTTCAACTGCCATATTTGACATCAAGGACAGCGCCACCTAGTGGGAACAGGAAATGTCATGTTTTACACTTTGGGGTACAGTATAGTGATGGGTGACATCTGCAGCCTCAAATTTCTCCAGGAAAGCCTTAAGGAGTTGGTCTTGGTTTACAGTGAAAACTGTGACTTTTTGCAAAAGGGTGTGACCCCAGCAGCATGGCGAACTTTGATGTCACGCCATGAAGAAACAAATTAGTATAACTCAATGAAATCCAGTCTGATCAGTACCAGACTTTACAGGCATGATGTCACACCCGCCCTGAACAGATTGATGTGCCCATTGTCGGAAATACGGACAGCGCCACCTAGTGGCAACAGGAAATGTCATGGCTTTAATTTTGTTGTACTGATTTTCACAGGTTCATCTTGGCCACCTCAAAAGCGGTGAATATCACCATCAGTCCCTCGTGATGCTTCAGTGCAAAAATTGTGACTTTAAACTGAACGGCGCACCCTGGTGGCAACGCTGTTCAACATGAAAGATGAAGTGGCTTTTGAGGGTCTTGGCAAGTTTATAGAGGCTTGAAATTTGGCACACACCTCCAAATGGATGAACGCTTTGTTGGCATGTGATCATTTTCATTGAATAGTGCGAAGTGGCTCCACAGCGCCCCCTACAAAATTTCAAAACCACAGCCCCTGCTCTGTGTTCTATGTATGATTCTGAAACCTGGTAAGCTTATAGGAGATATCAAGATGTACAAAAAAGTCTCTTGGTGCAATATCCCAAATCCAACAGGAAGTCAGCCATTTTAAAATTAATGTGTAATTTTGGCAACATTTTCCCCTCTTTCCAGGCACCGTTCTTTGACGAACTCCTCCAAGGGATTTCATCATATTGAACCAATCTCCAGTGTGTGGAATCTAAAGACCTTTGTGATGTTAAATTGCGAAGCTTTTTACGTTCAGTGAAACGGGGTGGTTATGGTGGCACTTAGAGTTTGAATCACTCGCCAAAAAGCAGTAATCTGCTGTCACTCAAAAACACAATGTCCAATCTCTCCCAAACGTCTCAGGTGTGATGAGACTCGAGCTCGGAAGTGATTGTTATGCCATTTGTACATAATGGTTAGAGCGCCACCTAGTGGAACGACTAACTAATCATGAATGAATGAGTTGAAATGTTAGCTGGTGGTTAAATGCATGAATTCCATCAATGTGACATCAGATCGGAGGTGCTGGTTTTAGGTGTTGGGCTTGGCTCGATGCGCCGGGGGTGCGAGGGCCCTCGTAACGCTGCTTGCAGCTTTAATTATTAGGGCCCGAGCACCGAGAGTGCGAAGGCCCTATTGTATCTGCTCCGTTTCTTATTATTATTATTATTATTATTATTATTATTATTATTATTATTCAGGCGAAACAAGGGCCTTTTTGAGGGCCTAAACATGCTCAAAAACTCATGAAATTTTGCACACATGCCAGGTCTGGTGAAAAATTTTGTATTTTAATGGTTTTACATATGAGCACTGGGAAATGGCTCTACAGCGCCACCTATGCCTTGTTAAATGCAGCCCTACGACCACATGGTTTGAGCTACATGTATGAAATTTGGCACACATGTGTATCATGCCAAGACGAACAAAAAAGTCTGTGGGCCCATTGACGCAAACCCAACAGGAAGTCCGCCATTTGGAAGAGAAGGTGACATTTTGGCTCTAATTTTGCCATTTCCATGCCTCGAACTTTTGCGAACTCCTCCTTGGGATTTGGTTGTATAAGCTTCATCTTTGGACAGTGCCAACTACACCCTTGTGCCATGTTAAATTGCGGAGCTTTTGAGTTTTCACAATACGGTGACGCCGTGGCGCCATGGCGAATTTCGATGACTCGCCATGAAAATCTTATTGCCTCTCATTTTGTCATACATTTTTTGACCTTGACCAAAGTGAACACATATGATAAGGCTCCACCCCTGAACATATTTCAACTGCCATATTTGACATCAGCGACAGCGCCACCCAGTGGGAACAGGAAATGTCATGTTTTACACTTTGGGGTACAGTATAGTGATGGGTGACATCTGCAGCCTCAAATTTCTCCAGGAAAGGCGTAAGGAGTTGGTCTTGGGGTACAGTGAAAACTGTGACTTTTCACGAAAGGGTGTGACCTCAGCAGCATGGCGAACTTTGATATCTCGCCATGAAGAAACAAATTAGTATAACTCAATGAAATCCAGTCTGATTAGTACCAGACTTTACAGGCATGATGTCAGACCCGCCCTGAACAGATTGATGTGCCCATTGTCAGGAATATGAAGAGCGCCACCTAGTGGGAACAGGAAATGTCATGTCTTACACTTTGTTGTACTGATTTTCACAGGTTCATTGTGGACACCTCAAAAGCGGTGAATATCACCGTCAGTCCGTCATGATGCTGCAGTGTGAATATTGTGACTTTATACTGAACGGCGCACCCTGGTGGCAACGCTGTTCACCATGAAAAATGAAGTGGCTTTTGAGGGGCTTGGAAAGTATATAGAGGCTTTAAATTTAGCACACCCCTCCAATGTGCATAAGGCTTTGTTGTCATGTGATCATTTTTATTGAATAGCGCGAAATGGCTCCACAGCGCCCCCTACAAAATTTCAAAACCACAGCCCCAGCTCTGTGTTTTATGTATGAGTCTGAAACCTGGTAAGCTTATAGGAGATATCAAGATGTACAAAAAAGTCTCTTGGAGCAATATCCAAAATCCAACAGGAAGTCAGCCATTTTAAAATTAATGTGCAATTTTGGCAACATTTTCCCCTCTTTCCAGGCACCGTTCTTTGACGAACTCCTCCAAGGGATTTCATCAGATTGATGCGATCTCCTGTGTGTGGAATCTAAAGACCTTTGTGATGTTAAATTGCGAAGCTTTTTACATTCAGGGAAACGGGGTGGTCATGGCGGCACGTGGAGTTTGAATCACTCGCCAAAAAGCAGTAATCTGCTGTCACTCAAAAACACAATGTCCAATCTCTCCCAAAGCTCATAGGCGTGATGAGACTCGAGCTCGGAAATGTTTGTTATGCCATTTGTGCATAAGGGTTAGAGCGCCACCTAGTGGAACGACTAACAAATCATGAATGAATGAGTTGAAATGTTAGCTGGTGGTTAAATGCATGAATTCCATCAATGTGACATGAGATCGGACGTGCTGGTTTTAGGTGTTGGGCGTGGCTCAACGCGCCGGGGGTGCGAGGGCCCTCATAACGCTGCTTGCAGCTTTAATTATTATTATTATTATTATTATTAGGGCCCGAGCACTGATAGTGCGAAGGCCCTATTGTAATTGCTCTGTTTATTATTATTATTATTAGGGCCCGAGCACTGAGAGTGCGAAGGCCCTATTGTATCTGCTCCGTTTCTTATTATTATTATTATTATTATTATTATTATTCAGGCGAAACAAGGGCCTTTTTGAGGGCCTAAACATGCTCAAAAACTCATGAAATTTTGTACACATGCCAGGTCTGGTGAAAAATTTTGTATTTTAATGGTTTTACATATGAGCACTGGGAAATGGCTCTAGAGCGCCACCTATGCCTTGTTAAATGCAGCCCTACGACCACATCGTTTGAGCTACATGTATGAAATTTGGCACACATGTGTATCATGCCAAGACGAACAAAAAAGTCTGTGGGCCCATTGACGCAAACCCAACAGGAAGTCCGCCATTTGGAAGAGAAGGTGACATTTTGGCTCTAATTTTGCCATTTCCATGCCTCGAACTTTTGCGAACTCCTCCTTGGGGTTTCATTTCATAACCTTCAAATTTGGACAGTGTCAACTACACCCTTGTGCCATGTTAAATTGCGGAGCTTTTGAGTTTTCACAATACTATGAGGCCGTGGCGCCATGGCGAATTTCGATGACTCGCCATGAAAATCTTATTGCCTCTCATTTTGTCATACATTTTCTGACCTTGACCAAAGTGAACACATATGATAAGGCTCCACCCCTGAACATATTTCAATTGCCATATTTGACATCAAGGACAGCGCCACCTAGTGGGAACAGGAAATGTCATGTTTTACACTTTGGGGTACAGTATAGTGATGGGTGACATCTGCAGCCTCAAATTTCTCCAGGAAAGCCTTAAGGAGTTGGTCTTGGGTTTCAGTGAAAACTGTGAGTTTTCGCGAAAGGGTGTGACCCCAGCAGCATGGCGAACTTTGATGTCACGCCATGAAGAAACAAATTAGTATAACTCAATGAAATCCAGTCTGATCAGTACCAGACTTTACAGGCATGATGTCAGACCCGTCCTGAACAGATTGATGTGCCCATTGTCGGAAATACGGACAGCGCCACCTAGTGGCAACAGGAAATGTCATGGCTTTAACTTTGTTGTACTGATTTTCACAGGTTGATCGTGGCCACCTCAAAAGCGGTGAATATCACCATCAGTCCCTCGTGATGCTTCAGTGCAAAAATTGTGACTTTAAACTGAACGGCGCACCCTGGTGGCAACGCGGTTCATCATGAAAGATGAAGTGGCTTTTGAGGGGCTTGGAAAGTTTATAGAGGCTTGAAATTTGGCACACACCTCCAAATGCATGAAGGCATTGTTGTTATGTAACCATTTTCCTTGAATAGCGCAAAATGGCTCCACAGCGCCCCCTACAATATTTCAAAACATCAGCCCCTGCTCTGTGTTTCATCTATGAGTCTGACACTTGGTAAGCTTGTGTAAGATATCAAGATGTACAAAAAAGTCTCTTGGAGCAATATCCCAAATCCAACAGGAAGTCAGCCATTTTAAAATTAATGTGTAATTTTGATGACATTTTCCCCCCTTTTCAGGCCTCATACTTTGACGAACTCCTCCAAGGGATTTCATCATATTGAAGCATTCTTCAGTGTGTAGAATCTAAAGACCTTTGTGATGTTAAATTGCGAAGCTTTTTCCGTTCAGGGAAACGGGGTGGTCATGGCGGCACGTAGAGTTTCAATCACTCGCAAAAAGCAGTAATCTGCTGTCACTAAAAAACACAATGTCCAATCTCTCCCAAAGGTCGCAGGTGTGATGAGACTCGAGCTTGGAAATGTTTGTTATGCTATTTGTCAATAATGGTTAGAGCGCCACCTAGTGGCATGACTATAATCCTGGTTGAATAAGATGAAATGTTAGCTGGTGATTAAAAGCATGAAATCCATCAATGTGACATCACATCGGACGTGCCGGTTTGAGGTGTTGGCAGTGGCTCGACGTGCCGGGGGTGCGAGGGCCCTCATAACGCTGCTTGCAGCTTTAATTATTATTATTATTATTAGGGCCCGAGCACCGAGAGTGCGAAGGCCCTATTGTATCTGCTCCGTTTCTTATTAGGGCCCGAGCACTGAGAGTGCGAAGGCCCTATTGTATCTGCTCCGTTTCTTATTATTAGGGCCCGAGCACTGACAGTGCGAAGGCCCTATTGTAATTGCTCTGTTTATTATTATTATTATTATTATTATTTCGGCAAATGAATTGGCCGTTTGAGGGCCTAAACATGCTCGAAAACTCATGAAATTTTGCACACGCGTCAGGTCTGGTGAAAATTTACGTATTTTAATGTTCCCAGACATGGCCAGGGAAAATTAGCTCAGTAGCGCCACCTAGAAAAATGAAAAACGCGAGCCCCCGGTATGGGTATGACCTACATGTTTGAAAGTCGGTACACCTATATAACTTTCAGAGTCGAACAAAAAAGTCTATTATGGCAATGTCCTAAACCCAACAGGAAGTCCGCCATTTTGGATTGAAGGTGACATTTTGGCTCTGATTTTACCGTTTCCATGCCTCGAACTTTAACGAACTCCTCCTTGGGATTTGGTCCTATAAGCTTCAAATTTGGACAGTGTCAACTACACCCTTGTGCCATGTTAAATTGCGGAGCTTTTGAGTTTTCACAATACTATGAGGCCGTGGCGCCATGGCGAATTTCGATGACTCGCCATGAAAATCTTATTGCCTCTCATTTTGTCATACATTTTCTGACCTTGACCAAAGAGCACACATATGATAAGGCTCCACCCCTGAACATATTTCAACTGCCATATTTGACATAAGGGACAGCGCCACCTAGTGGGAACAGGAAATGTCATGTTTTACACTTTGGGGTACAGTATAGTGATGGGTGACATCTGCAGCCTCAAATTTCTCCAGAAAAGCCTTAAGGAGTTGGTCTTGGGTTACAGTGAAAACTGTGACTTTTCGCAAAAGGGTGTGACCCCAGCGGCGTGGCGAACTTTAATGTCACGCCATGAAGAAACAAATTAGTATAACTCAATGAAATCCAGTCTGATCAGTACCAGACTTTACAGGCATGATGTCAGACCCGCCCTGAACAGATTGATGTGCCCATTGTCGGAAATACGGACAGCGCCACCTAGTGGCAACAGGAAATGTCATGGCTTTAATTTTGTTGTACTGATTTTCACAGATTCATCTTGGCCACCTCAAAAGCGGTGAATATCACCATCAGTCCCTCGTGATGCTTCAGTGCAAAAATTGTGACTTTAAACTGAACGGCGCACCCTGGTGGCAACGCGGTTCACCATGAAAGATGAAGTGGCTTTTGAGGGGCTTGGAAAGTTTATAGAGGCTTGAAATTTGGCACACACCTCCAAATGGATGTAGGCTTTGTTGTCATGTGATCATTTTCATTGAATAGCGCGAAATTGCTCCACAGCGCCCCCTACAAAATTTCAAAACATCAGCCCCAGCTCTGTGTTTCATCTATGAGTCTGAAACCTGGTAAGCTTATGGAAAATATCAAGATGTACAAAAAAGTCTCTTGGAGCAATATCCCAAATCCAACAGGAAGTCAGCCATTTTAAAATTAATGTGTAATTTTGGCGACATTTTCCCCTCTTTTCAGGCTTCATACTTTGACGAACTCCTCCAAGGGATTTCATCATATTGAACCATTCTCCAGTGTGTGGAATCTAAAGACCTTTGTGATGTTAAATTGCGAAGCTTTTTACGTCCAGGGAAACGGGGTGGTTATGGTCGCACTTAGAGTTTGAATCACTCGCCAAAAAGCAGTAATCTGCTGTCACTCAAAAACACAATGTCCAATCTCTCCCAAACGTCTCAGGTGTGATGAGACTCGAGCTTGGAAGTGTTTGTTATGCCATTTGTACATAATGGTTAGAGCGCCACCTAGTGGAACGACTAACTAATCATGAATGAATGAGTTGAATTGTTAGCTGGTGGTTAAATGCATGAATTCCATCAATGTGACATCACATCGGACGTGCTGGTTTTAGGTGTTGGGCGTGGCTCGACACGCCGGGGTGCGAGGGCCCTCATAACGCTGCTTGCAGCTTTAATTATTATTATTATTATTATTTCGGCAAATGAATTGGCCGTTTGAGGGCCTAAACATGCTCGAAAACTCATGAAATTTTGCACACGCGTCAGGTCTGGTGAAAATTTACGTATTTTAATGTTCTCAGACATGGCCAGGGAAAATTAGCTCAGTAGCGCCACCTAGAAAAATGAAAAACGCGAGCCCCCAGTATGGGTATGACCTACATGTTTGAAAGTCGGTACACCTATATAACGTTCAGAGTCGAACAAAAAAGTCTATTATGGCAATGTCCTAAACCCAACAGGAAGTCCGCCATTTTGGATTGAAGGTGACATTTTGGCTCTGATTTTACCATTTCCATGCCTCGAACTTTAACGAACTCCTCCTTGGGATTTGGTCCTATAAACTTCAAATTTGGACAGTGTCAACTACACCCTTGTGCCATGTTAAATTGCGGAGCTTTTGAGTTTTCACAATACTATGAGGCCGTGGCGCCATGGCGAATTTCGATGACTCGCCATGAAAATCTTATTGCCTCTCATTTTGTCATACATTTTCTGACCTTGACCAAAGTGAACACATATGATAAGGCTCCACCCCTGAACATATTTCAACTGCCATATTTGACCTCAAGGACAGCGCCACCTAGTGGGAACAGGAAATGTTATGTTTTACACTTTGGGGTACAGTATAGTGATGGGTGACATCTGCAGCCTCAAATTTCTCCAGAAAAGCCTTAAGGAGTTGGTCTTGGGTTACAGTGAAAACTGTGACTTTTCGCAAAAGGGTGTGACCCCAGCAGCATGGCGAACTTTGATGTCACGCCATGAAGAAACAAATTAGTATAACTCAATGAAATCCAGTCTGATCAGTACCAGACTTTACAGGCATGATGTCAGACCCGCCCTGAACAGATTGATGTGCCCATTGTCGGAAATACGGACAGCGCCACCTAGTGGCAACAGGAAATGTCATGGCTTTAATTTTGTTGTACTGATTTTCACAGGTTCATCGTGGCCACCTCAAAAGCGGTGAATATCACCATCAGTCCCTCGTGATGCTTCAGTGCAAAAATTGTGACTTTAAACTGAACGGCGCACCCTGGTGGCAACACGGTTCATCATGAAAGATGAAGTGGCTTTTGAGGGGCTTGGAAAGTTTATAGAGGCTTGGAATTTGGCACACACCCCCAAATGGAGGAAAGCTTTGTTGTCATGTGATCATTTTCATTGAATAGCGCGAAATTGCTCCACAGCGCCCCCTACAAAATTTCAAAACCACAGCCCCAGCTCTGTGTTTTATGTATGAGTCTGAAACCTGGTAAGCTTATAGGAGATATCAAGATGTACAAAAAAGTCTCTTGGAGCAATATCCCAAATCCAACAGGAAGTCAGCCATTTTAAAATTAATGTGCAATTTTGGCAACATTTTCCCCGCTTTTCAGGCACCGTTCTTTGACGAACTCCTCCAAGGGATTTCATCACATTGATGCGATCTCCTGTGTGTGGAATCTAAAGACCTTTGTGATGTTAAATTGCGAAGCTTTTTACATTCAGGGAAACGGGGTGGTCATGGCGGCACATAGAGTTTCAATCACTCGCCAAAAAGCAGTAATCTGCTGTCACTCAAAAACACAATGTCCAATCTCTCCCAAAGCTCATAGGCGTGATGAGACTCGAGCTCGGAAATGTTTGTTATGCCATTTGTGCATAATGGTTTGAGCGCCACCTAGTGGAACGACTAACTAATCATAAATGAATGAGTTGAAATGTTAGCTGGTGGTTAAATGCATGAATTCCATCAATGTGACATCAGATCGGAGGTGCTGGTTTTAGGTGTTGGGCGTGGCTCGACGCGCCGGGGGTGCGAGGGCCCTCATAACGCTGCTTGCAGCTTTAATTATTATTATTATTATTATTATTATTCCGGCAAATGAATCGGCCTTTTGAGGGCCTAAACATGCTCGAAAACTCATGAAATTTTGCACACGCGTCAGGTCTGGTGAAAATTTACGTATTTTAATGTTCTCAGACATGGCCAGGGAAAATTAGCTCAGTAGCGCCACCTAGAAAAATGAAAAACGCGAGCCCCCGGTATGGGTATGACCTACATGTTTGAAAGTCGGTACACCTATATAATGTTCAGAGTCGAACAAAAAAGTCTATTATGGCAATGTCCTAAACCCAACAGGAAGTCCGCCATTTTGGATTGAAGGTGACATTTTGGCTCTGATTTTACCATTTCCATGCCTCGAACTTTGACGAACTCCTCCTTGGGGTTTGATTTCATAACCTTCATATTTGGTCAGTGCCAACTACACCCTTGTGCCATGTTAAATTGCGGAGCTTTTGAGTTTTCACAATACTATGAGGCCGTGGCGCCATGGCGAATTTCGATGACTCGCCATGAAAATCTTATTGCCTCTCATTTTGTCATACATGTTCCGATCTGGACCAAAGAGCACACATATGATAAGGCTCCACCCCTGAACATATTTCAACTGCCATATTTGACATCAAGGACAGCGCCACCTAGTGGGAACAGGAAATGTCATGTTTTACACTTTGGGGTACAGTATAGTGATGGGTGACATCTGCAGCCTCAAATTTCTCCAGGAAAGCCTTAAGGAGTTGGTCTTGGGTTACAGTGAAAACTGTGACTTTTCGCAAAAGGGTGTGACCCCAGCGGCGTGGCGAACTTTGATGTCACGCCATGAAGAAACAAATTAGTATAACTCAATGAAATCCAGTCTGATCAGTACCAGACTTTACAGGCATGATGTCAGACCCGCCCTGAACAGATTGATGTGCCCATTGTCGGAAATACGGACAGCGCCACCTAGTGGCAACAGGAAATGTCATGGCTTTAATTTTGTTGTACTGATTTTCACAGGTTCATCGTGGCCACCTCAAAAGCGGTGAATATCACCATCAGTCCCTCATGATGCTTCAGTGCAGAAATTGTGACTTTAAACTGAACGGCGCACCCTGGTGGCAACGCGGTCCACCATGAAAGATGAAGTGGCTTTTGAGGGGCTTGGAAAGTTTATAGAGGCTTGAAATTTGGCCCACGCCTCCAATGTGATGAAGACTTTGTTGTCATGTCATCACTTTCATTGAATAGCGCAAAATGGCTCCACAGCGCCCCCTACAATATTTCAAAATATCAGCCCCTGCTCTGTGGTTTATGTATGAATCTGAAACCTGGTAGGCTTATAGGAGATATCAAGATGTACAAAAAAGTCTCTTGGAGCAATATCCCAAATCCAACAGGAAGTCAGCCATTTTAAAATTAATGTGCAATTTTGGCAACATTTTCCCCTCTTTTCAGGCTTCATACTTTGACGAACTCCTCCTAGGGATTTCATCATATTGAACCATTCTCCAGTGTGTGGAATCTAAAGACCTTTGTGATGTTAAATTGCGAAGCTTTTTACGTCCAGGGAAACGGGGTGGTTATGGCGGTACTTAGAGTTTGAATCACTCGCCAAAAAGCAGTAATCTGCTGTCACTCAAAAACACAAAGTCCAATCTCTCCCAAACGTCTCAGGTGTGATTAGACTCGAGCTCGGAAGTGTTTGTTATGCCATTTGTACATAATGGTTAGAGCGCCACCTAGTGGAACGACTAACTAATCATGAATGAATGAGTTGAAATGTTAGCTGGTGGTTAAATGCATGAATTCCATCAATGTGACATCAGATCGGACGTGCTGGTTTTAGGTGTTGGGCGTGGCTCGACGCGCCGGGGGTGCGAGGGCCCTCATAACGCTGCTTGCAGCTTTAATTATTATTATTATTATTATTATTCACCCCAAACAAGGGCCTTTTTGAGGGCCTAAACATGCTCAAAAACTCATGAAATTTTGCACACATGCCAGGTCTGGTGAAAAATTTTGTATTTTAATGGTTTTACATATGAGCACTGGGAAATGGCTCTACAGCGCCACCTATGCCTTGTAAAATGCAGCCCTACGACCACATCGTTTGGGCTACATGTATGAAATTTGGCACACATGTGTATCATGCCAAGACGAACAAAAAAGTCAGTGGGCCCATTGACGCAAACCCAACAGGAAGTCCGCCATTTGGACGTGAAGGTGACATTTTGGCTCTAATTTTGCCGTTTCCATGCCTCGAACTTTTACGAACTCCTCCTTGGGATTTGGTCGTATAAGCTTCATCTTTGGTCAGTGTCAACTACACACCTGGGCCATGTTAAATTGCGGAGCTTTTGAGTTTTCACAATACCATGAGGCCGTGGCGCCACGGCGAATTTCGATGACTCGCCATGAAAATCTTATTGCCTCTCATTTTGTCATACATTTTCTGACCTTGACCAAAGTGAACACATATGATAAGGCTCCACCCCTGAACATATTTCAACTGCCATATTTGACACCAGGGACAGCGCCACCTAGTGGGAACAGGAAATGTCATGTTTTACACTTTGGGGTACAGTATTGTGATGGGTGACATCTGCAGCCTCAAATTTCTCCAGAAAAGCCTTAAGGAGTTGGTCTTGGGTTACAGTGAAAACTGTGAGTTTTCGCAAAAGGGTGTGACCCCAGCGGCATGGCGAACTTTGATGTCACGCCATGAAGAAACAAATTAGTATAACTCAATGAAATCCAGTCTGATCAGTACCAGACTTTACAGGCATGATGTCAGACCCGCCCTGAACAGATTGATGTGCCCATTGTCGGAAATACGGACAGCGCCACCTAGTGGCAACAGGAAATGTCATGGCTTTAATTTTGTTGTACTGATTTTTACAGGTTCATCGTGGCCACCTCAAAAGCGGTGAATATCACCATCAGTCCCTCGTGATGCTTCAGTGCAAAAATTGTGACTTTAAACTGAACGGCGCACCCTGGTGGCAACGCGGTCCACCATGAAAGATGAAGTGGCTTTTGAGGGGCTTGGAAAGTTTATAGAGGCTTGAAAGTTGGCACACACCTCCAAATTTATGAAGGCTTTGTTGTTATGTGATCATTTTCATTGAATAGCGCAAAATGGCTCCACAGCGCCCCCTACAAAATTTCAAAAAGTCAGCCCCAGCTCTGTGTTTCATCTATGAGTCTGAAACCTGGTAAGCTTATAGGAGATATCAAGATGTACAAAAAAGTCTCTTGGAGCAATATCCCAAATCCAACAGGAAGTCAGCCATTTTAAAATTCATGTGTAATTTTGGCGACATTTTCCCCTCTTTTTAGGCTTCATACTTTGACGAACTCCTCCAAGGGATTTCATCATATTGAACCATTCTCCAGTGTGTGGAATCTAAAGACCTTTGTGATGTTAAATTGCGAAGCTTTTTCCGTTCAAGGAAACGGGGTGGTCATGGCGGCACGTGGAGTTTCAATCACTCGCCAAAAAGCAGTAATATGCTGTCACTCAAAGACACAAAGTCCAATCTTTCCCAAAGGTCGCAGGCGTGATGAGACTCGAGCTCGGAAATGTTTGTTATGCCCTTTGTCTATAATGGTTAGAGCGCCACCTAGTGGGACGACTATACTCATGGTTGAACCAAATGAAATGTTAGCTGGTGGTTAAATGCATGAATTCCATCAATGTGACATCAGATCGGACGTGCTGGTTTCAGGTGTTGGGCATGGCTCGACACGCCGGGGGTGCGAGGGCCCTCATAACGCTGCTTGCAGCTTTAATTAGGGCCCGAGCACTGACAGTGCGAAGGCCCTATTGTAATTGCTCTGTTTATTATTATTATTATTATTAGGGCCCGAGCACTGACAGTGCGAAGGCCCTATTGTAATTGCTCTGTTTATTATTATTATTATTATTATTATTAGGGCCCGAGCACTGACAGTGCGAAGGCCCTATTGTAATTGCTCTGTTTATTATTATTATTATTATTATTATTATTATTATTATTATTATTCCGGCAAATGAATTGGCCGTTTGAGGGCCTAAACATGTTCGAAAACTCATGAAATTTTGCACACGCGTCCGGTCTGGTGAAAATTTACGTATTTTAATGTTCTCAGACATGGCCAGGGAAAATTAGCTCAGTAGCGCCACCTAGAAAAATGAAAAACGCGAGCCCCCGGTATGGGTATGACCTACACGTTTGAAAGTTGGTACACCTATATAACGTTCAGAGTCGAACAAAAAAGTCTATTATGGCAATGTCCTAAACCCAACAGGAAGTCCGCCATTTTGGATTGAAGGTGACATTTTGGCTCTGATTTTACCGTTTCCATGCCTTGTACTTTAACGAACTCCTCCTTGGGATTTGGTCCTATAAACTTCAAATTTGGACAGTGTCAACTACACCCTTGTGCCATGTTAAATTGCGGAGCTTTTGAGTTTTCACAATACTATGAGGCCGTGGCGCCATGGCGAATTTCGATGACTCGCCATGAAAATCTTATTGCCTCTCATTCTGTCATACATGTTCCGATCTGGACCAAAGAGCACACATATGATAAGGCTCCACCCCTGAACATATTTCAACTGCCATATTTGACATCAGCGACAGCGCCACCCAGTGGGAACAGGAAATGTCATGTTTTACACTTTGGGGTACAGTATAGTGATGGGTGACATCTGCAGCCTCAAATTTCTCCAGGAAAGGCGTAAGGAGTTGGTCTTGGGTTACAGTGAAAACTGTGAGTTTTCACGAAAGGGTGTGACCTCAGCAGCATGGCGAACTTTGATGTCACGCCATGAAGAAAGAAATTAGTATAACTCAATGAAATCCAGTCTGTTCAGTACCAGACTTTACAGGCATGATGTCAGACCCGCCCTGAACAGATTGATGTGCCCATTGTCGGAAATACGGACAGCGCCACCTAGTGGCAACAGGAAATGTCATGGCTTTAACTTTGTTGTACTGATTTTCACAGGTTGATCGTGGCCACCTCAAAAGCGGTGAATATCACCATCAGTCCCTCGTGATGCTTCAGTGCAAAAATTGTGACTTTAAACTGAACGGCGCACCCTGGTGGCAACGCGGTTCATCATGAAAGATGAAGTGGCTTTTGAGGGGCTTGGAAAGTTTATAGAGGCTTGAAATTTGGCACACACCTCCAAATGGATGAAGGCATTGTTGTTATGTAACCATTTTCCTTGAATAGCGCAAAATGGCTCCACAGCGCCCCCTACAATATTTCAAAACATCAGCCCCTGCTCTGTGTTTCATCTATGAGTCTGACACTTGGTAAGCTTATGTAAGATATCAAGATGTACAAAAAAGTCTCTTGGAGCAATATCCCAAATCCAACAGGAAGTCAGCCATTTTAAAATTAATGTGTAATTTTGATGACATTTTCCCCCCTTTTCAGGCCTCATACTTTGACGAACTCCTCCAAGGGATTTCATCATATTGAACCAATCTCCAGTGTGTGGAATCTAAAGACCTTTGTGATGTTAAATTGCGAAGCTTTTTACGTCCAGGGAAACAGGGTGGTTATGGCGGCACTTAGAGTTTGAATCACTCGCCAAAAAGCAGTAATCTGCTGTCACTCAAAAACACAATGTCCAATCTCTCCCAAACGTCTCAGGTGTGATGAGACTCGAGCTTGGAAGTGTTTGTTATGCCATTTGTACATAATGGTTAGAGCGCCACCTAGTGGAACGACTAACTAATCATGAATGAATGAGTTGAAATGTTAGCTGGTGGTTAAATGCATGAATTCCATCAATGTGACATCAGATCGGACGTGCTGGTTTTAGGTGTTGGGCGTGGCTCGACGTGCCGGGGGTGCGAGGGCCCTCATAACGCTGCTTGCAGCTTTAATTATTATTATTATTATTATTTCGGCAAATGAATTGGCCGTTTGAGGGCCTAAACATGCTCGAAAACTCATGAAATTTTGCACACGCGTCAGGTCTGGTGAAAATTTACGTATTTTAATGTTCTCAGACATGGCCAGGGAAAATTAGCTCAGTAGCGCCACCTAGAAAAATGAAAAACGCGAGCCCCCGGTATGGGTATGACCTACATGTTTGAAAGTCGGTACACCTATATAATGTTCAGAGTCGAACAAAAAAGTCTATTATGGCAATGTCCTAAACCCAACAGGAAGTCCGCCATTTTGGATTGAAGGTGACATTTTGGCTCTGATTTTACCATTTCCATGCCTCGAACTTTGACGAACTCCTCCTTGGGGTTTGATTTCATAACCTTCATATTTGGTCAGTGCCAACTACACCCTTATGCCATGTTAAATTGCGGAGCTTTTGAGTTTTCACAATACTATGAGGCCGTGGCGCCATGGCGAATTTCGATGACTCGCCATGAAAATCTTATTGCCTCTCATTCTGTCATAGATTTTCTGACCTTGACCAAAGTGAACACATATGATAAGGCTCCATCCCTGAACATATTTCAACTGCCATATTTTACATCAGGGACAGCGCCACCTAGTGGGAACAGGAAATGTCATGTTTTACACTTTGGGGTACAGTATTGTGATGGGTGACATCTGCAGCCTCAAATTTCTCCAGGAAAGCCTTAAGGAGTTGGTCTTGGGTTACAGTGAAAACTGTGACTTTTCGCAAAAGGGTGTGACACCAGCGGCATGGCGAACTTTGATGTCACGCCATGAAGAAACAAATTAGTATAACTCAATGAAATCCAGTCTGATCAGTACCAGACTTTACAGGCATGATGTCAGACCCGCCCTGAACAGATTGATGTGCCCATTGTCGGGAATACGGACAGCGCCACCTAGTGGCAACAGGAAATGTCATGGCTTTAATTTTGTTGTACTGATTTTCACAGGTTCATCGTGGCCACCTCAAAAGCGGAGAATATCACCATCAGTCCCTCGTGATGCTTCAGTGCAAAAATTGTGACTTTAAACTGAACGGCGCACCCTGGTGGCAACACGGTTCAACATGAAAGATGAAGTGGCTTTTGAGGGGCTTGGAAAGTTTATAGAGGCTTGGAATTTGGCACACACCCCCAAATGGAGGAAAGCTTTGTTGTCATGTGATCATTTTCATTGAATAGCGCGAAATTGCTCCACAGCGCCCCCTACAAAATTTCAAAACCACAGCCCCAGCTCTGTGTTTTATGTATGAGTCTGAAACCTGGTAAGCTTATAGGAGATATCAAGATGTACAAAAAAGTCTCTTGGAGCAATATCCCAAATCCAACAGGAAGTCAGCCATTTTAAAATTAATGTGCAATTTTGGCAACATTTTCCCCGCTTTTCAGGCACCGTTCTTTGACGAACTCCTCCAAGGGATTTCATCACATTGATGCGATCTCCTGTGTGTGGAATCTAAAGACCTTTGTGATGTTAAATTGCGAAGCTTTTTACATTCAGGGAAACGGGGTGGTCATGGCGGCACATAGAGTTTCAATCACTCGCCAAAAAGCAGTAATCTGCTGTCACTCAAAAACACAATGTCCAATCTCTCCCAAAGCTCATAGGCGTGATGAGACTCGAGCTCGGAAATGTTTGTTATGCCATTTGTGCATAATGGTTTGAGCGCCACCTAGTGGAACGACTAACTAATCATAAATGAATGAGTTGAAATGTTAGCTGGTGGTTAAATGCATGAATTCCATCAATGTGACATCAGATCGGAGGTGCTGGTTTTAGGTGTTGGGCGTGGCTCGACGCGCCGGGGGTGCGAGGGCCCTCATAACGCTGCTTGCAGCTTTAATTAGGGCCCGAGCACTGAGAGTGCGAAGGCCCTATTGTATCTGCTCCGTTTCTTATTATTATTATTATTATTATTATTATTATTCACCCCAAACAAGGGCCTTTTTGAGGGTCTAAACATGCTCAAAAACTCATGAAATTTTGCACACATGCCAGGTTTGGTGAAAAATTTTGTATTTTAATGGTTTTACATATGAGCACTGGGAAATGGCTCTAGAGCGCCACCTATGCCTTGTTAAATGCAGCCCTATGACCACATCGTTTGAGCTACATGTATGAAATTTGGCACACATGTGTATCATGCCAAGACGAACAAAAAAGTCTGTGGGCCCATTGACGCAAACCCAACAGGAAGTCCGCCATTTGGAAGAGAAGGTGACATTTTGGCTCTAATTTTGCCATTTCCATGCCTCGAACTTTTGCGAACTCCTCCTTGGGGTTTCATTTCATAACCTTCAAATTTGGACAGTGTCAACTACACCCTTGTGCCATGTTAAATTGCGGAGCTTTTGAGTTTTCACAATACTATGAGGCCGTGGCGCCATGGCGAATTTCGATGACTCGCCATGAAAATCTTATTGCCTCTCATTTTGTCATACATGTTCCGATCTGGACCAAAGAGCACACATATGATAAGGCTCCACCCCTGAACATATTTCAACTGCCATATTTTACATCAGGGACAGCGCCACCTAGTGGGAACAGGAAATGTCATGTTTTACACTTTGGGGTACAGTATAGTGATGGGTGACATCTGCAGCCTCAAATTTCTCCAGGAAAGCCTTAAGGAGTTGGTCTTGGGTTACAGTGAAAACTGTGAGTTTTCGCGAAAGGGTGTGACCCCAGCAGCATGGCGAACTTTGATGTCACGCCATGAAGAAACAAATTAGTATAACTCAATGAAATCCAGTCTGATCAGTACCAGACTTTACAGGCATGATGTCAGACCCGCCCTGAACAGATTGATGTGCCCATTGTCGGAAATACGGACAGCGCCACCTAGTGGCAACAGGAAATGTCATGGCTTTAATTTTGTTGTACTGATTTTCACAGGTTCATCGTGGCCACCTCAAAAGCGGTGAATATCAACATCAGTCCCTCGTGATGCTTCAGTGCAAAAATTGTGACTTTAAACTGAACGGCGCACCCTGGTGGCAACGCGGTTCACCATGAAAGATGAAGTGGCTTTTGAGGGGCTTGGAAAGTTTATAGAGGCTTGAAATTTGGCACACACCTCCAAATGGATGTAGGCTTTGTTGTCATGTGATCATTTTCATTGAATAGCTCGAAATGGCTCCACAGCGCCCCCTACAAAATTTCAAAACAACAGCCCCTGCTCTGTGTTTCATCTATGAGTCTGAAACCTGGAAAGCTTATGGAAAATATCAAGATGTACAAAAAAGTCTCATGGTGCAATATCCCAAATCCAACAGGAAGTCAGCCATTTTAAAATTAATGTGCAATTTTGGCGACATTTTCCCCTCTTTTCAGGCTTCATACTTTGACGAACTCCTCCAAGGGATTTCATCATATTGAACCATTCTCCAGTGTGTGGAATCTAAAGACCTTTGTGATGTTAAATTGCGAAGCTTTTTACGTTCAGGGAAACGGGATGGTCATGGCGCCACGTGGAGTTTGAATCACTCGCCAAAAAGCAGTAATCTGCTGTCACTCAAAAACACAATGTCCAATCTCTCCCAAAGGTCGCAGACATGATGAGACTCAAGCTCGGAAATGTTTGTTATGCCCTTTGTCTATAATGGTTAGAGCGCCACCTAGTGGGATGACTATACTCATGGTTGAACCAAATGAAATGTTAACTGGTGGTTAAATGCATGAATTCCATCAATGTGACATCAGATCGGAGGTGCTGGTTTCAGGTGTTGGGCATGGCTCGACACGCCGGGGGTGCGAGGGCCCTCATAACGCTGCTTGCAGCTTTAATTATTATTATTATTTCGGCAAATGAATTGGCCGTTTGAGGGCCTAAACATGCTCGAAAACTCATGAAATTTTGCACACGCGTCAGGTCTGGTGAAAATTTACGTACTTTAATGTTCTCAGACATGGCCAGGGAAAATTAGCTCAGTAGCGCCACCTAGAAAAATGAAAAACGCGAGCCCCCGATATGGGTATGACCTACATGTTTGAAAGTCGGTACACCTATATAACGTTCAGAGTCGAACAAAAAAGTCTATTATGGCAATGTCCTAAACCCAACAGGAAGTCCGCCATTTTGGATTGAAGGTGACATTTTGGGTCTGATTTTGCCATTTCCATGCCTCGAACTTTTGCGAACTCCTCCTTGGGGTTTCATTTCATAACCTTCAAATTTGGACAGTGTCAACTACACCCTTGTGCCATGTTAAATTGCGGAGCTTTTGAGTTTTCACAATACTATGAGGCCGTGGCGCCATGGCGAATTTCGATGACTCGCCATGAAAATCTTATTGCCTCTCATTCTGTCATACATGTTCCAATCTGGACCAAAGAGCACACATATGATAAGGCTCCACCCCTGAACATATTTCAACTGCCATATTTGACATCAAGGACAGCGCCACCTAGTGGGAACAGGAAATGTCATGTTTTACACTTTGGGGTACAGTATAGTGATGGGTGACATCTGCAGCCTCAAATTTCTCCAGGAAAGCCTTAAGGAGTTGGTCTTGGGTTACAGTGAAAACTGTGACTTTTTGCAAAAGGGTGTGACCCCAGCAGCATGGCGAACTTTGATGTCACGCCATGAAGAAACAAATTAGTATAACTCAATGAAATCCAGTCTGATCAGTACCAGACTTTACAGGCATGATGTCAGACCCGCCCTGAACAGATTGATGTGCCCATTGTCGGAAATACGGACAGCGCCACCTAGTGGCAACAGGAAATGTCATGGCTTTAATTTTGTTGTACTGATTTTCACAGGTTGATCGTGGCCACCTCAAAAGCGGTGAATATCACCATCAGTCCCTCGTGATGCTTCAGTGCAAAAATTGTGACTTTAAACTGAACGGCGCACCCTGGTGGCAACGCGGTTCATCATGAAAGATGAAGTGGCTTTTGAGGGGCTTGGAAAGTTTATAGAGGCTTGAAATTTGGCACACACCTCCAAATGGATGAAGGCATTGTTGTTATGTAACCATTTTCCTTGAATAGCGCAAAATGGCTCCACAGCGCCCCCTACAATATTTCAAAACATCAGCCCCTGCTCTGTGTTTCATCTATGAGTCTGACACTTGGTAAGCTTGTGTAAGATATCAAGATGTACAAAAAAGTCTCTTGGCGCAATATCCCAAATCCAACAGGAAGTCAGCCATTTTAAAATTAATGTGTAATTTTGATGACATTTTCCCCCCTTTTCAGGACTCATACTTTGACGAACTCCTCCAAGGGATTTCATCATATTGAAGCATTCTTCAGTGTGTAGAATCTAAAGACCTTTGTGATGTTAAATTGCGAAGCTTTTTCCGTTCAGGGAAACGGGGTGGTCATGGCGGCACGTAGAGTTTCAATCACTCGCAAAAAGCAGTAATCTGCTGTCACTAAAAACAAAATGTCCAATCTCTCCCAAAGGTCGCAGGTGTGATGAGACTCGAGCTTGGAAATGTTTGTTATGCTATTTGTCAATAATGGTTAGAGCGCCACCTAGTGGCATGACTATAATCCTGGTTGAATAAGATGAAATGTTAGCTGGTGGTTAAAAGCATGAAATCCATCAATGTGACATCACATCGGACGTGCCGGTTTGAGGTGTTGGCAGTGGCTCGACGTGCCGGGGGTGCGAGGGCCCTCATAACGCTGCTTGCAGCTTTAATTAGGGCCCGAGCACCGAGAGTGCGAAGGCCCTATTGTATCTGCTCCGTTTCTTATTATTATTATTATTATTATTCACCCCAAACAAGGGCCTTTTTGAGGGCCTAAACATGCTCAAAAACTCATGAAATTTTGCACACATGCCAGGTCTGGTGAAAAATTTTGGATTTTAATGGTTTTACATATGAGCACTGGGAAATGGCTCTACAGCGCCACCTATGCCTTGTTAAATGCAGCCCTACGACCACATGGTTTGAGCTACATGTATGAAATTTGGCACACATGTGTATCATGCCAAGACGAACAAAAAAGTCTGTGGGCCCATTGACGCAAACCCAACAGGAAGTCCGCCATTTGGAAGAGAAGGTGACATTTTGGCTCTAATTTTGCCATTTCCATGCCTCGAACTTTTGCGAACTCCTCCTTGGGGTTTCATTTCATAACCTTCAAATTTGGACAGTGTCAACTACACCCTTGTGCCATGTTAAATTGCGGAGCTTTTGAGTTTTCACAATACTATGAGGCCGTGGCGCCATGGCGAATTTCGATGACTCGCCATGAAAATCTTATTGCCTCTCATTCTGTCATACATGTTCCGATCTGGACCAAAGAGCACACATATGATAAGGCTCCACCCCTGAACCTATTTCAACTGCCATATTTGACATCAAGGACAGCGCCACCTAGTGGGAACAGGAAATGTCATGTTTTACACTTTGGGGTACAGTATTGTGATGGGTGACATCTGCAGCCTCAAATTTCTCCAGGAAAGGCGTAAGGAGTTGGTCTTGGGGTACAGTGAAAACTGTGACTTTTCACGAAAGGGTGTGACCTCAGCAGCATGGCGAACTTTGATATCTCGCCATGAAGAAACAAATTAGTATAACTCCATGAAATCCAGTCTGATTAGTACCAGACTTTACAGGCATGATATCAGACCCGCCCTGAACAAATTGATGTGCCCATTGTCAGGAATATGAACAGCGCCACCTAGTGGGAACAGGAAATGTCATGTCTTAGACTTTGTTGTACTGATTTTCACAGGTTCATTGTGGATACCTCAAAAGCGGTGAATGTCACCGTCAGTCCTTCATGATGCTGCAGTGCGAAAATTGTGACTTTATACTGAACGGTGCACCCTGGTGGCAACGCTGTTCACCATGAAAAATGAAGTGGTTTTTGAGGGGCTTGGAAAGTTTAAAAAGTCTTGAAATTTGGCCCACACCTCCAATGTGCTTAAGGCTTTGTTGTTATGTGATCATTTTCATTGAATATCCCAAAATGGCTCCACAGCGCCCCCTACAAAATTTCAAAACATCAGCCCCAGCTCTGTGTTTTATGTATGAGTCTGAAACCTGGTAAGCTTATAGGAGATATCAAGATGTACAAAAAAGTCTCTTGGAGCA
This sequence comes from Rhamphochromis sp. 'chilingali', assembly GCF_963969265.1. Lineage (NCBI taxonomy): Eukaryota > Metazoa > Chordata > Actinopteri > Cichliformes > Cichlidae > Rhamphochromis > Rhamphochromis sp. 'chilingali'. Next base: position 39,921,503 of record NC_137929.1, on the reverse strand, counting down.
ATATCCCAAATACAACAGGAAGTCAGCCATTTTAAAATTAATGTGCAATTTTGGCAACATTTTCCCCTCTTTCCAGGCACCGTTCTTTGACGAACTCCTCCAAGGGATTTCATCATATTGAACCAATCTCCAGTGTGTGGAATCTAAAGACCTTTGTGATGTTAAATTGCGAAGCTTTTTACGTTCAGGGAAACGGGGTTGTCATGGCGGCACGTGGAGTTTCAATCACTCGCCAAAAAGCAGTAATCTGCTGTCACTCAAAATCAAAATGTCCAAACTCTCCCAAAGGTCGCAGGCGTGATGACACTCGAGCTAGGAAATGTTTGTTATGCCATTTGTCAGTAATGGTTAGAGCGCCACCTAGTGGGACGACTATAATGATGATTGAATGAGATGAAATGTTAGCTGGTGGTTAAATGCATGAATTCCATCAATGTGACATCAGATCGGAGGTGCTGGTTGTAGGTGTTGGGCGTGGCTCGACGCGATGGGGTGCGAGGGCCCTCATAACGCTGCTTGCAGCTTTAATTATTATTAGGGCCCGAGCACTGACTGTGCGAAGGCCCTATTGTATCTGCTCTGTTTCTTATTAGGGCCCGAGCACCGAGAGTGCGAAGGCCCTATTGTATCTGCTCCGTTTCTTATTATTATTATTATTATTATTATTATTATTATTATTATTATTATTATTCTTCAGGCAAAACAAGGGCCTTTTTGAGGGCCTAAACATGCTCAAAAACTCATGAAATTTTGCACACATGCCAGGTCTGGTGAAAAATTTTGTATTTTAATGGTTTTACATATGAGCACTGGGAAATGGCTCTACAGCGCCACCTATGCCTTGTTAAATGCAGCCCTACGACCACATCGTTTCAGCTACATGTATGAAATTTGGCACACATGTGTATCATGCCAAGACGAACAAAAAAGTCAGTGGGCCCATTGACGCAAACCCAACAGGAAGTCCGCCATTTGGAAGAGAAGGTGACATTTTGGCTCTAATTTTGCCATTTCCATGCCTCGAACTTTAACGAACTCCTCCTTGGGATTTGGTCCTATAAACTTCAAATTTGGACAGTGTCAACTACACCCTTGTGCCATGTTAAATTGCGGAGCTTTTGAGTTTTCACAATACCATGAGGCCGTGGCGCCATGGCGAATTTCGATGACTCGCCATGAAAATCTTATTGCCTCTCATTTTGTCATACATTTTCTGACCTTGACCAAAGTGAACACATATGATAAGGCTCCACCCCTGAACATATTTCAACTGCCATATTTGACATAAGGGCCAGCGCCACCTAGTGGGAACAGGAAATGTCATGTTTTACACTTTGGGGTACAGTATAGTGATGGGTGACATCTGCAGCCTCATATTTCTCCAGGAAAGCCTTAAGGAGTTGGTCTTGGGGTACAGTGAAAACTGTGAGTTTTCGCGAAAGGGTGTGACCCCAGCAGCATGGCGAACTTTGATGTCTCGCCATGAAGAAACAAATTAGTATAACTCAATGAAATCCAGTCTGATCAGTACCAGACTTTACAGGCGTAATGTCAGACCCGCCCTGAACAGATTGATGTGCCCATTGTCAGGAATATGAAGAGCGCCACCTAGTGGGAACAGGAAATGTCATGTCTTACACTTTGTTGTACTGATTTTCACAGGTTCATCGTGGCCACCTCAAAAGCGGTGAATATCAACATCAGTCCCTCGTGATGTTTCAGTGCAAAAATTGTGACTTTAAACTGAACGGCGCACCCTGGTGGCAACGCTGTTCACCATGAAAGATGAAGTGGCTTTTGAGGGTCTTGGCAAGTTTATAGAGGCTTGAAATTTGGCACACACCTCCAATGTGATGAAGGCTTTGTTGTCATGTGATCATTTTCATTGAATATCCCAAAATGGCTCCACAGCGCCCCCTACAAAATTTCAAAACCACAGCCCCAGCTCTGTGTTTTATGTATGAATCTGAAACCTGGTAGGCTTATAGGAGATATCAAGATGTACAAAAAAGTCTCTTGGTGCAATATCCCAAATCCAACAGGAAGTCAGCCATTTTAAAATTAATGTGCAATTTTGGCAACATTTTCCCCTCTTTTCAGGCACCGTGCTTTGACGTACTCCTCCAAGGGATTTCATCAGATTGATGCAATCTCCTGTGTGTGGAATCTAAAGACCTTTGTGATGTTAAATTGCGAAGCTTTTAACATTCAGGGAAACGGGGTGGTCATGGCGGCACGTAGAGTTTCAGTCACTCGCCAAAAAGCACTAATCTGCTGTCACTCAAAAACACAATGTCCAATCTCTCCCAAAGCTCATAGGCGTGATGAGACTCGAGCTCGGAAATGTTTGTTATGCCATTTGTACATAATGGTTAGAGCGCCACCTAGTGGGACGACTATACTCATGGTTGAACCAAATGAAATGTTAACTGGTGGTTAAATGCATGAATTCCATCAATGTGACATCAGATCGGAGGTGCTGGTTTCAGGTGTTGGGCATGGCTCGACACGCCGGGGGTGCGAGGGCCCTCATAACGCTGCTTGCAGCTTTAATTAGGGCCCGAGCACTGACAGTGCGAAGGCCCTATTGTAATTGCTCTGTTTATTATTATTATTATTATTATTATTATTATTATTATTTCGGCAAATGAATTGGCCGTTTGAGGGCCTAAACATGCTCGAAAACTCATGAAATTTTGCACACGCGTCAGGTCTGGTGAAAATTTACGTATTTTAATGTTCTCAGACATGGCCAGGGAAAATTAGCTCAGTAGCGCCACCTAGAAAAATGAAAAACGCGAGCCCCCGGTATGGGTATGACCTACATGTTTGAAAGTCGGTACACCTATATAATGTTCAGAGTCGAACAAAAAAGTCTATTATGGCAATGTCCTAAACCCAACAGGAAGTCCGCCATTTTGGATTGAAGGTGACATTTTGGCTCTGATTTTACCATTTCCATGCCTCGAACTTTGACGAACTCCTCCTTGGGGTTTGATTTCATAACCTTCATATTTGGTCAGTGCCAACTACACCCTTATGCCATGTTAAATTGCGGAGCTTTTGAGTTTTCACAATACCATGAGGCCGTGGCGCCATGGCGAATTTCGATGACTCGCCATGAAAATCTTATTGCCTCTCATTCTGTCATAGATTTTCTGACCTTGACCAAAGTGAACACATATGATAAGGCTCCATCCCTGAACATATTTCAACTGCCATATTTTACATCAGGGACAGCGCCACCTAGTGGGAACAGGAAATGTCATGTTTTACACTTTGGGGTACAGTATTGTGATGGGTGACATCTGCAGCCTCAAATTTCTCCAGGAAAGCCTTAAGGAGTTGGTCTTGGGTTACAGTGAAAACTGTGACTTTTCGCAAAAGGGTGTGACACCAGCGGCATGGCGAACTTTGATGTCACGCCATGAAGAAACAAATTAGTATAACTCAATGAAATCCAGTCTGATCAGTACCAGACTTTACAGGCATGATGTCAGACCCGCCCTGAACAGATTGATGTGCCCATTGTCGGGAATACGTACAGCGCCACCTAGTGGCAACAGGAAATGTCACGTCTTACACTTTGTTGTACTGATTTTCACAGGTTCATCGTGGCCACCTCAAAAGCGGTGAATATCAACATCAGTCCCTCGTGATGCTTCAGTGCAAAAATTGTGACTTTAAACTGAACGGCGCACCCTGGTGGCAACGCGGTTCACCATGAAAGATGAAGTGGCTTTTGAGGGGCTTGGAAAGTTTATAGAGGCTTGAAATTTGGCACACACCTCCAAATGGGTGTAGGCTTTGTTGTCATGTGATCATTTTCATTGAATAGCGCGAAATTGCTCCACAGCGCCCCCTACAAAATTTCAAAAAGTCAGCCCCAGCTCTGTGTTTCATCTATGAGTCTGAAACCTGGTAAGCTTATGGAAAATATCAAGATGTACAAAAAAGTCTCTTGGAGCAATATCCCAAATCCAACAGGAAGTCAGCCATTTTAAAATTAATGTGTAATTTTGGCGACATTTTCCCCTCTTTTCAGGCTTCATACTTTGACGAACTCCTCCAAGGGATTTCATCATATTGAACCAATCTCCAGTGTGTGGAATCTAAAGACCTTTGTGATGTTAAATTGCGAAGCTTTTTACGTTCAGTGAAACGGGGTGGTTATGGTGACACTTAGAGTTTGAATCACTCGCCAAAAAGCAGTAATCTGCTGTCACTCAAAAACACAATGTCCAATCTCTCCCAAACGTCTCAGGTGTGATGAGACTCGAGCTTGGAAGTGTTTGTTATGCCATTTGTACATAATGGTTAGAGCGCCACCTAGTGGAACGACTAACAAATCATGAATGAATGAGTTGAAATGTTAGCTGGTGGTTAAATGCATGAATTCCATCAATGTGACATCAGATCGGAGGTGCTGGTTTTAGGTGTTGGGCGTGGCTCAACGCGCCGGGGGTGCGAGGGCCCTCATAACGCTGCTTGCAGCTTTAATTATTATTATTATTATTATTATTATTATTATTTCGGCAAATGAATTGGCCGTTTGAGGGCCTAAACATGCTCGAAAACTCATGAAATTTTGCACACGCGTCAGGTCTGGTGAAAATTTACGTATTTTAATGTTCTCAGACATGGCCAGGGAAAATTAGCTCAGTAGCGCCACCTAGAAAAATGAAAAACGCGAGCCCCCGGTATGGGTATGACCTACATGTTTGAAAGTCGGTACACCTATATAATGTTCAGAGTCGAACAAAAAAGTCTATTATGGCAATGTCCTAAACCCAACAGGAAGTCCGCCATTTTGGATTGAAGGTGACATTTTGGCTCTGATTTTACCATTTCCATGCCTCGAACTTTGACGAACTCCTCCTTGGGGTTTGATTTCATAACCTTCATATTTGGTCAGTGCCAACTACACCCTTGTGCCATGTTAAATTGCGGAGCTTTTGAGTTTTCACAATACTATGAGGCCGTGGCGCCATGGCGAATTTCGATGACTCGCCATGAAAATCTTATTGCCTCTCATTTTGTCATACATGTTCCGATCTGGACCAAAGAGCACACATATGATAAGGCTCCACCCCTGAACATATTTCAACTGCCATATTTGACATCAAGGACAGCGCCACCTAGTGGGAACAGGAAATGTCATGTTTTACACTTTGGGGTACAGTATAGTGATGGGTGACATCTGCAGCCTCAAATTTCTCCAGGAAAGCCTTAAGGAGTTGGTCTTGGGTTACAGTGAAAACTGTGACTTTTCGCAAAAGGGTGTGACCCCAGCAGCATGGCGAACTTTGATGTCACGCCATGAATAAACAAATTAGTATAACTCAATGAAATCCAGTCTGATCAGTACCAGACTTTACAGGCATGATGGCAGACCCGCCCTGAACAGATTGATGTGCCCATTGTCGGAAATACGGACAGCGCCACCTAATGGCAACAGGAAATGTCATGGCTTTAATTTTGTTGTACTGATTTTCACAGGTTGATCGTGGCCACCTCAAAAGCGGTGAATATCAACATCAGTCCCTCGTGATGCTTCAGTGCAAAAATTGTGACTTTAAACTGAACGGCGCACCCTGGTGGCAACGCGGTTCACCATGAAAGATGAAGTGGCTTTTGAGGGGCTTGGAAAGTTTATAGAGGCTTGAAATTTGGCACACACCTCCAAATGGATGAAGGCATTGTTGTTATGTAACCATTTTCCTTGAATAGCGCAAAATGGCTCCACAGCGCCCCCTACAATATTTCAAAACATCAGCCCCTGCTCTGTGTTTCATCTATGAGTCTGACACTTGGTAAGCTTGTGTAAGATATCAAGATGTACAAAAAAGTCTCTTGGAGCAATATCCCAAATCCAACAGGAAGTCAGCCATTTTAAAATTAATGTGTAATTTTGATGACATTTTCCCCCCTTTTCAGGCCTCATACTTTGACGAACTCCTCCAAGGGATTTCATCATATTGAAGCATTCTTCAGTGTGTAGAATCTAAAGACCTTTGTGATGTTAAATTGCGAAGCTTTTTCCGTTCAGGGAAACGGGGTGGTCATGGCGGCACGTAGAGTTTCAATCACTCGCAAAAAGCAGTAATCTGCTGTCACTAAAAAACACAATGTCCAATCTCTCCCAAAGGTCGCAGGTGTGATGAGACTCGAGCTTGGAAATGTTTGTTATGCTATTTGTCAATAATGGTTAGAGCGCCACCTAGTGGCATGACTATAATCCTGGTTGAATAAGATGAAATGTTAGCTGGTGATTAAAATCATGAATTCCATCAATGTGACATCACATCGGTCGTGCCGGTTTGAGGTGTTGGCAGTGGCTCGACGTGCCGGGGGTGCGAGGGCCCTCATAACGCTGCTTGCAGCTTTAATTATTATTATTATTATTATTCACCCCAAACAAGGGCCTTTTTGAGGGCCTAAACATGCTCAAAAACTCATGAAATTTTGCACACATGCCAGGTCTGGTGAAAAATTTTGTATTTTAATGGTTTTACATATGAGCACTGGGAAATGGCTCTACAGCGCCACCTATGCCTTGTTAAATGCAGCCCTACGACCACATCGTTTGAGCTACATGTATGAAATTTGGCACACATGTGTATCATGCCAAGACGAACAAAAAAGTCTGCGGGCCCATTGACGCAAACCCAACAGGAAGTCCGCCATTTGGAAGAGAAGGTGACATTTTGGCTCTAATTTTGCCATTTCCATGCCTCGAACTTTTGCGAACTCCTCCTTGGGGTTTAATTTCATAACCTTCAAATTTGGACAGTGTCAACTACACCCTTGTGCCATGTTAAATTGCGGAGCTTTTGAGTTTTCACAATACTATGAGGCCGTGGCGCCATGGCGAATTTCGATGACTCGCCATGAAAATCTTATTGCCTCTCATTTTGTCATACATTTTCTGACCTTGACCAAAGTGAACACATATGATAAGGCTCCACCCCTGAACATATTTCAACTGCCATATTTGACATGAAGGACAGCGCCACCTAGTGGGAACAGGAAATGTTATGTTTTACACTTTGGGGTACAGTATAGTGATGGGTGACATCTGCAGCCTCAAATTTCTCCAGGAAAGCCTTAAGGAGTTGGTCTTGGGTTACAGTGAAAACTGTGACTTTTCGCAAAAGGGTGTGACCCCAGCAGCATGGCGAACTTTGATGTCACGCCATGAAGAAAGAAATTAGTATAACTCAATGAAATCCAGTCTGATCAGTACCAGACTTTACAGGCATGATGTCAGACCCACCCTGAACAGATTGATGTGCCCATTGTCGGAAATACGGACAGCGCCACCTAGTGGCAACAGGAAATGTCATGGCTTTAATTTTGTTGTACTGATTTTCACAGGTTCATCGTGGCCACCTCAAAAGCGGTGAATATCAACATCAGTCCCTCATGATGCTTCAGTGCAAAAATTGTGACTTTAAACTGAACGGCGCACCCTGGTGGCAACGCGGTTCACCATGAAAGATGAAGTGGCTTTTGAGGGGCTTGGAAAGTTTATAGAGGCTTGAAATTTAGCACACTCCTCCAAATGTGACGAAGGCTTTGTTGTCATGTGATCATTTTCATTGAATAGCGTGAAATTGCTCCACAGCGCCCCCTTCAAAATTTCAAAACATCAGCCCCAGCTCTGTGTTTCATCTATGAGTCTGAAACCTGGTAAGCTTATGGAAAATATCAAGATGTACAAAAAAGTCTCTTGGAGCAATATCCCAAATCCAACAGGAAGTCAGCCATTTTAAAATTAATGTGCAATTTTGGCGACATTTTCCCCTCTTTTCAGGCTTCATACTTTGACGAACTCCTCCAAGGGATTTCATCATATTGAACCATTCTCCAGTGTGTGGAATCTAAAGACCTTTGTGATGTTAAATTGCGAAGCTTTTTACGTTCAAGGAAACGGGGTGGTCATGGCGGCACGTGCAGTTTCAATCACTGGCCAAAAAGCAGTAATATGCTGTCACTCAAAGACACAAAGTCCAATCTCTCCCAAAGGTCGCAGGCGTGATGAGACTCGAGCTCGGAAATGTTTGTTATGCCCTTTGTCTATAATGGTTAGAGCGCCACCTAGTGGGACGACTATACTCATGGTTGAACCAAATGAAATGTTAACTGGTGGTTAAATGCATGAATTCCATCAATGTGACATCAGATCGGACGTGCTGGTTTCAGGTGTTGGGCATGGCTCGACACGCCGGGGGTGCGAGGGCCCTCATAACGCTGCTTGCAGCTTTAATTATTAGGGCCCGAGCACTGATAGTGCGAAGGCCCTATTGTAATTGCTCTGTTTATTATTATTAGGGCCCGAGCACCGAGAGTGCGAAGGCCCTATTGTATCTGCTCCGTTTCTTATTATTATTATTAGGGCCCGAGCACTGATAGTGCGAAGGCCCTATTGTAATTGCTCTGTTTATTATTATTATTATTATTATTAGGGCCCGAGCACTGACAGTGCGAAGGCCCTATTGTAATTGCTCTGTTTATTATTATTATTATTATTATTATTATTATTTCGGCAAATGAATTGGCCGTTTGAGGGCCTAAACATGCTCGAAAACTCATGAAATTTTGCACACGCGTCAAGTCTGGTGAAAATTTACGTATTTTAATGTTCTCAGACATGGCCAGGGAAAATTAGCTCAGTAGCGCCACCTAGAAAAATGAAAAACGCGAGCCCCCGGTATGGGTATGACCTACACGTTTGAAAGTCGGTACACCTATATAACGTTCAGAGTCGAACAAAAAAGTCTATTATGGCAATGTCCTAAACCCAACAGGAAGTCCGCCATTTTGAATTGAAGGTGACATTTTGGGTCTGATTTTACCGTTTCCATGCCTTGTACTTTAACGAACTCCTCCTTGGGATTTGGTCCTATAAACTTCAAATTTGGACAGTGTCAACTACACCCTTGTGCCATGTTAAATTGCGGAGCTTTTGAGTTTTCACAATACTATGAGGCCGTGGCGCCATGGCGAATTTCGATGACTCGCCATGAAAATCTTATAGCCTCTCATTTTGTCATACATTTTCTGACCTTGACCAAAGTGAACACATATGATAAGGCTCCACACCTGAACATATTTCAACTGCCATATTTGACATCAAGGACAGCGCCACCTAGTGGGAACAGGAAATGTCATGTTTTACACTTTGGGGTACAGTATAGTGATGGGTGACATCTGCAGCCTCAAATTTCTCCAGGAAAGCCTTAAGGAGTTGGTCTTGGGTTACAGTGAAAACTGTGACTTTTCGCAAAAGGGTGTGACCCCAGCGGCATGGCGAACTTTGATGTCTCGCCATGAAGAAACAAATTAGTATAACTCCATGAAATCCAGTCTGATTAGTACCAGACTTTACAGGCATGATGTCAGACCCGCCCTGAACAGATTGATGTGCCCATTGTCGGAAATACGGACAGCGCCACCTAGTGGCCACAGGAAATGTCATGGCTTTAATTTTGTTGTACTGATTTTCACAGGTTCATCGTGGCCACCTCAAAAGCGGTGAATATCAACATCAGTCCATCGTGATGCTTCAGTGCAAAAATTGTGACTTTAAACTGAACGGCGCACCCTGGTGGCAACGCGGTTCACCATGAAAGATGAAGTGGCTTTTGAGGGGCTTGGAAAGTTTATAGAGGCTTGAAATTTGGCACACACCTCCAAATGGATGTAGGCTTTGTTGTCATGTGATCATTTTCATTGAATAGCTCGAAATTGCTCCACAGCGCCCCCTACAAAATTTCAAAACAACAGCCCCTGCTCTGTGTTTCATCTATGAGTCTGAAACCTGGTAAGCTTATGGAAAATATCAAGATGTACAAAAAAGTCTCTTGGAGCAATATCCCAAATCCAACAGGAAGTCAGCCATTTTAAAATTAATGTGTAATTTTGGCGACATTTTCCCCTCTTTTCAGGCTTCATACTTTGACGAACTCCTCCAAGGGATTTCATCATATTGAACCATTCTCCAGTGTGTGGAATCTAAAGACCTTTGTGATGTTAAATTGCGAAGCTTTTTACGTTCAAGGAAACGGGGTGGTCATGGCGGCACGTGGAGTTTCAATCACTGGCCACAAAGCAGTAATCTGCTGTCACTCAAAGACACAATGTCCAATCTCTCCCAAAGGTCGCAGGCGTGATGAGACTCGAGCTCGGAAATGTTTGTTATGCCCTTTGTCTATAATGGTTAGAGCGCCACCTAGTGGGACGACTATACTCATGGTTGAACCAAATGAAATGTTAACTGGTGGTTAAATGCATGAATTCCATCAATGTGACATCAGATCGGAGGTGCTGGTTTCAGGTGTTGGGCATGGCTCGACACGCCGGGGGTGCGAGGGCCCTCATAACGCTGCTTGCAGCTTTAATTATTATTATTTCGGCAAATGAATTGGCCATTTGAGGGCCTAAACATGCTCGAAAACTCATGAAATTTTGCACACGCGTCAGGTCTGGTGAAAATTTACGTATTTTAATGTTCTCAGACATGGCCAGGGAAAATTAGCTCAGTAGCGCCACCTAGAAAAATGAAAAACGCGAGCCCCCGGTATGGGTATTGCCTACAAGTTTGAAAGTCGGTACACCTATATAACGTTCAGAGTCGAACAAAAAAGTCTATTATGGCAATGTCCTAAACCCAACAGGAAGTCCGCCATTTTGGATTGAAGGTGACATTTTGGGTCTGATTTTACCGTTTCCATGCCTTGTACTTTAACGAACTCCTCCTTGGGATTTGGTCCTATAAACTTCAAATTTGGACAGTGTCAACTACACCCTTGTGCCATGTTAAATTGCGGAGCTTTTGAGTTTTCACAATACTATGAGGCCGTGGCGCCATGGCGAATTTCGATGACTCGCCATGAAAATCTTATTGCCTCTCATTTTGTCATACATTTTCTGACCTTGACCAAAGAGCACACATATGATAAGGCTCCACCCCTGAACATATTTCAACTGCCATATTTGACATCAAGGACAGCGCCACCTAGTGGGAACAGGAAATGTCATGTTTTACACTTTGGGGTACAGTATAGTGATGGGTGACATCTGCAGCCTCAAATTTCTCCAGGAAAGCCTTAAGGAGTTGGTCTTGGGTTACAGTGAAAACTGTGAGTTTTCGCGAAAGGGTGTGACCCCAGCAGCATGGCGAACTTTGATGTCACGCCATTAAGAAACAAATTAGTATAACTCAATGAAATCCAGTCTGATTAGTACCAGACTTTACAGGCATGATGTCACACCCGCCCTGAACAGATTGATGTGCCCATTGTCAGGAATATGAAGAGCGCCACCTAGTGGGAACAGGAAATGTCATGTCTTACACTTTGTTGTACTGATTTTCACAGGTTCATAGTGGCCACCTCAAAAGCGGTGAATATCACCATCAGTCCTTGATGATGCTTTAGTGCAAAAATTGTGACTTTAAACTGAACGGCGCACCCTGGTGGCAACGCTGTTCACCGTGAAAAATGAAGTGGCTTTTGAGGGGCTTGGAAAGTTTATAGAGGCTTGAAATTTGGCGCACACCTCCATTGTGCTTAAGGCTTTGTTGTTATGTGATCATTTTCATTGAATAGCGCAAAATGGCTCCACAGCGCCCCCTACAAAATTTCAAAACATCAGCCCCAGCTCTGTGTTTTATGTATGAGTCTGAAACCTGGTAAGCTTATAGGAGATATCAAGATGTACAAAAAAGTCTCTTGGAGCAATATCCCAAATCTAACAGGAAGTCAGCCATTTTAAAATTAATGTGTAATTTTTGTGACATTTTCCCCTCTTTCCAGGCACCGTTCTTTGACGAACTCCTCCAAGGGATTTCATCATATTGAACCAATCTCCAGTGTGTGGAATCTAAAGACCTTTGTGATGTTAAATTGCGAAGCTTTTTACGTCCAGGGAAACGGGGTGGTTATGGCGGCACTTAGAGTTTGAATCACTCGCCAAAAAGCAGTAATCTGCTGTCACTCAAAAACACAATGTCCAATCTCTCCCAAACGTCTCAGGTGTGATGAGACTCGAGCTCGGAAATGTTTGTTATGCCATTTGTACATAATGGTTAGAGCGCCACCTAGTGGAACGACTAACTAATCATGAATGAATGAGTTGAAATGTTAGCTGGTGGTTAAATGCATGAATTCCATCAATGTGACATCAGATCAGACGTGCTGGTTTTAGGTGTTGGGCGTGGCTCGACGCGCCGGGGGTGCGAGGGCCCTCATAACGCTGCTTGCAGCTTTAATTATTATTATTATTCAGGCGAAACAAGGGCCTTTTTGAGGGCCTAAACATGCTCAAAAACTCATGAAATTTTGCACACATGCCAGGTCTGGTGAAAAATTTTGTATTTTAATGGTTTTACATATGAGCACTGGGAAATGGCTCTAGAGCGCCACCTATGCCTTGTTAAATGCAGCCCTACGACCACATGGTTTGAGCTACATGTATGAAATTTGGCACACATGTGTATCATGCCAAGACGAACAAAAAAGTCAGTGGGCCCATTGACGCAAACCCAACAGGAAGTCCGCCATTTGGAAGAGAAGGTGACATTTTGGCTCTAATTTTGCCATTTCCATGCCTCGAACTTTTGCGAACTCCTCCTTGGGGTTTCATTTCATAACCTTCATATTTGGTCAGTGTCAACTACACCCTTGTGCCATGTTAAATTGCGGAGCTTTTGAGTTTTCACAATACTATGAGGCCGTGGCGCCATGGCGAATTTCGATGACTCGCCATGAAAATCTTATTGCCTCTCATTTTGTCATACATTTTCTGACCTTGACCAAAGTGAACACATATGATAAGGCTCCACCCCTGAACATATTTCAACTGCCATATTTGACCTCAAGGACAGCGCCACCTAGTGGGAACAGGAAATGTTATGTTTTACACTTTGGGGTACAGTATAGTGATGGGTGACATCTGCAGCCTCAAATTTCTCCAGAAAAGCCTTAAGGAGTTGGTCTTGGGTTACAGTGAAAACTGTGAGTTTTCGCGAAAGGGTGTGACCCCAGCAGCATGGCGAACTTTGATGTCACGCCATGAAGAAACAAATTAGTATAACTCAATGAAATCCAGTCTGATCAGTACCAGACTTTACAGGCATGATGTCAGACCCGCCCTGAACAGATTGATGTGCCCATTGTCGGAAATACGGACAGCGCCACCTAGTGGCAACAGGAAATGTCATGGCTTTAATTTTGTTGTACTGATTTTCACAGGTTCATCGTGGCCACCTCAAAAGCGGTGAATATCACCATCAGTCCCTCGTGATGCTTCAGTGCAAAAATTGTGACTTTAAACTGAACGGCGCACCCTGGTGGCAACACGGTTCAACATGAAAGATGAAGTGGCTTTTGAGGGGCTTGGAAAGTTTATAGAGGCTTTAAATTTGGCACACACCTCCAATGTGATGAAGGCTTTGCTGTCATGTGATCATTTTCATTGAATAGCGCGAAATGGCTCCACAGCGCCTCCTACAATATTTCAAAATATCAGCCCCTGCTCTGTGTTTTATGTATGAGTCTGAAACCTGCTAAGCTTATAGGAGATATCAAGATGTACAAAAAAGTCTCTTGGAGCAATATCCCAAATCCAACAGGAAGTCAGCCATTTTAAAATTAATGTGCAATTTTGGCAACATTTTCCCCTCTTTTCAGGCATGATTCTTTGACGAACTCCTCCAAGGGATTTCATCATATTGAACCAATCTCCAGTCTGTGGAATCTAAAGACCTTTGTGATGTTAAATTGCGAAGCTTTTTACGTTCAGGGAAACGGGGTGGTCATGGCGGCACGTAGAGTTTCAATCACTCGCCAAAAAGCAGTAATCTGCTGTCACTCAAAGACACAATGTCCAATCTCTCCCAAAGCTCATAGGCGTGATGAGACTCGAGCTCGGAAATGTTTGTTATTCCATTTGTACATAATGGTTAGAGTGCCACCTAGTGGAACGACTAACTAATCATGAATGAATGAGTTGAAATGTTAGGTGGTGGTTAAATGCATGAATTCCATCAATGTGACATCAGATCGGAGGTGCTGGTTTTAGGTGTTGGGCGTGGCTCGACGCGCCGGGGGTGCGAGGGCCCTCATAACGCTGCTTGCAGCTTTAATTATTATTATTATTAGGGCCCGAGCACTGACAGTGCGAAGGCCCTATTGTAATTGCTCTGTTTATTAGGGCCCGAGCACTGATAGTGCGAAGGCCCTATTGTAATTGCTCTGTTTATTATTATTATTATTATTATTATTATTATTTCGGCAAATGAATTGGCCGTTTGAGGGCCTAAACATGCTCGAAAACTCATGAAATTTTGCACACGCGTCAGGTCTGGTGAAAATTTACGTATTTTAATGTTCTCAGACATGGCCAGGGAAAATTAGCTCAGTAGCGCCACCTAGAAAAATGAAAAACGCGAGCCCCCGGTATGGGTATGACCTACATGTTTGAAAGTCGGTACACCTATATAATGTTCAGAGTCGAACAAAAAAGTCTATTATGGCAATGTCCTAAACCCAACAGGAAGTCCGCCATTTTGGATTGAAGGTGACATTTTGGCTCTGATTTTACCATTTCCATGCCTCGAACTTTGACGAACTCCTCCTTGGGGTTTGATTTCATAACCTTCATATTTGGTCAGTGCCAACTACACCCTTGTGCCATGTTAAATTGCGGAGCTTTTGAGTTTTCACAATACTATGAGGCCGTGGCGCCATGGCGAATTTCGATGACTCGCCATGAAAATCTTATTGCCTCTCATTTTGTCATACATGTTCTGATCTGGACCAAAGAGCACACATATGATAAGGCTCCACCCCTGAACATATTTCAACTGCCATATTTGACATCAAGGACAGCGCCACCTAGTGGGAACAGGAAATGTCATGTTTTACACTTTGGGGTACAGTATAGTGATGGGTGACACCTGCAGCCTCAAATTTCTCCAGGAAAGCCTTAAGGAGTTGGTCTTGGGTTACAGTGAAAACTGTGACTTTTCGCAAAAGGGTGTGACCCCAGCGGCATGGCGAACTTTGATGTCACGCCATGAAGAAACAAATTAGTATAACTCAATGAAATCCAGTCTGATCAGTACCAGACTTTACAGGCATGATGTCAGACCCACCCTGAACAGATTGATGTGCCCATTGTCAGGAATATGAAGAGCGCCACCTAGTGGCAACAGGAAATGTTATGTCTTACACTTTGTTGTACTGATTTTCACAGGTTCATTGTGGCCACCTCAAAAGCGATGAATATCACCATCAGTCCTTCTTGATGCTGCAGTGCGAAAATTGTGACTTTAAACTGAACGGCGCACCCTGGTGGCAACGCTGTTCACCATGAAAAATGAAGTGGCTTTTAAGGGGCTTGGAAAGTTTATAGAGGCTTGAAATTTGGCGCACACCTCCAATGTGCATAAGGCTTTGTTGTTATGTGATCATTTTCATTGAATAGCGCAAAATGGCTCCACAGCGCCCCCTACAAAATTTCAAAACAACAGCCCCTGCTCTGTGTTTCATCTATGAGTCTGAAACCTGGTAAGCTTATGGAAAATATCAAGATGTACAAAAAAGTCTCTTGGAGCAATATCCCAAATCCAACAGGAAGTCAGCCATTTTAAAATTAATGTGTAATTTTGGCGACATTTTCCCCTCTTTTCAGGCTTCATACTTTGACGAACTCCTCCAAGGGATTTCATCATATTGAACCATTCTCCAGTGTGTGGAATCTAAAGACCTTTGTGATGTTAAATTGCGAAGCTTTTTACGTTCAAGGAAACGGGGTGGTCATGGCGGCACGTGGAGTTTGAATCACTCGCCAAAAAGCAGTAATATGCTGTCACTCAAAGACACAAAGTCCAATCTCTCCCAAAGGTCACAGGCGTGATGAGACTCGAGCTCGGAAATGTTTGTTATGCCCTTTGTCTATAATGGTTAGAGAGCCACCTAGTGGGACGACTATACTCATGGTTGAACCAAATGAAATGTTAACTGGTGGTTAAATGCATGAATTCCATCAATGTGACATCAGATCGGACATGCTGGTTTCAGGTGTTGGGCATGGCTCGACACGCCGGGGGTGCGAGGGCCCTCATAACGCTGCTTGCAGCTTTAATTATTATTATTATTATTATTCCGGCAAATGAATCGGCCTTTTGAGGGCCTAAACATGCTCGAAAACTCTTGAAATTTTGCGCACGCGTCAGGTCTGGTGAAAATTTACGTATTTTAATGGTTTTACATATGAGCACTGGGAAATGGCTCTAGAGCGCCACCTATGCCTTGTTAAATGCAGCCCTACGACCACATCGTTTCAGCTACATGTATGAAATTTGGCACACATGTGTATCATGCCAAGACGAACAAAAAAGTCTGGGGGCCCATTGACGCAAACCCAACAGGAAGTCCGCCATTTTGGATTGAAGGTGACATTTTGGCTCTGATTTTACCGTTTCCATGCCTTGTACTTTAACGAACTCCTCCTTGAGATTTGGTCCTATAAACTTCAAATTTGGACAGTGTCAACTACACCCTTGTGCCATGTTAAATTGCGGAGCTTTTGAGTTTTCACAATACTATGAGGCCGTGGCGCCATGGCGAATTTCGATGACTCGCCATGAAAATCTTATTGCCTCTCATTCTGTCATACATGTTCCGATCTGGACCAAAGAGCACACATATGATAAGGCTCCACCCCTGAACATATTTCAACTGCCATATTTGACCTCAAGGACAGCGCCACCTAGTGGGAACAGGAAATGTCATGTTTTACACTTTGGGGTACAGTATAGTGAAGGGTGACATCTGCAGCCTCAAATTTCTCCAGGAAAGCCTTAAGGAGTTGGTCTTGGGTTACAGTGAAAACTGTGAGTTTTCGCGAAAGGGTGTGACCCCAGCAGCATGGCGAACTTTGATGTCACGCCATGAAGAAACAAATTAGTATAACTCAATGAAATCCAGTCTGATCAGTACCAGACTTTACAGGCATGATGTCAGACCCGCCCTGAACAGATTGATGTGCCCATTGTCGGAAATACGGACAGCGCCACCTAGTGGCAACAGGAAATGTCATGGCTTTAATTTTGTTGTACTGATTTTCACAGGTTCATCTTGGCCACCTCAAAAGCGGTGAATATCACCATCAGTCCCTCGTGATGCTTCAGTGCAAAAATTGTGAGTTTAAACTGAACGGCGCACCCTGGTGGCAACGCTGTTCAACATGAAAGATGAAGTGGCTTTTGAGGGTCTTGGCAAGTTTATAGAGGCTTGAAATTTGGCACACACCTCCAAATGGATGAAGGCTTTGTTGGCATGTGATCATTTTCATTGAATAGCGCGAAATTGCTCCACAGCGCCCCCTACAAAATTTCAAAACCACAGCCCCTGCTCTGTGTTCTATCTATGATTCTGAAACCTGGTAAGCTTATAGGAGATATCAAGATGTACAAAAAAGTCTCTTGGTGCAATATCCCAAATCCAACAGGAAGTCAGCCATTTTAATATTAATGTGTAATTTTGGCAACATTTTCCCCTCTTTCCAGGCACCGTTCTTTGACGAACTCCTCCAAGGGATTTCATCATATTGAACCAATCTCCAGTGTGTGGAATCTAAAGACCTTTGTGATGTTAAATTGCGAAGCTTTTTACGTTCAGGGAAACGGGGTGGTCATGGCGGCACGTGGAGTTTCAATCACTCGCCAAAAAGCAGTAATCTGCTGTCACTCAAAATCAAAATGTCCAAACTCTCCCAAAGGTCGCAGGCGTGATGAGACTCGAGCTAGGAAATGTTTGTTATGCCATTTGTCAGTAATGGTTAGAGCGCCACCTAGTGGGACGACTATAATGATGATTGAATGAGATGAAATGTTAGCTGGTGGTTAAATGCATGAATTCCATCAATGTGACATCAGATCGGAGGTGCTGGTTGTAGGTGTTGGGCGTGGCTCGACGCGATGGGGTGCGAGGGCCCTCATAACGCTGCTTGCAGCTTTAATTAGGGCCCGAGCACTGATAGTGCGAAGGCCCTATTGTATCTGCTCCGTTTCTTATTATTATTATTATTATTATTATTATTATTATTATTATTATTATTCAGGCGAAACAAGGGCCTTTTTGAGGGCCTAAACATGCTCAAAAACTCATGAAATTTTGCACACATGCCAGGTCTGGTGAAAAATTTTGTATTTTAATGGTTTTACATATGAGCACTGGGAAATGGCTCTACAGCGCCACCTATGCCTTGTTAAATGCAGCCCTACGACCACATGGTTTGAGCTACATGTATGAAATTTGGCACACATGTGTATCATGCCAAGACGAACAAAAAAGTCTGTGGGCCCATTGACGCAAACCCAACAGGAAGTCCGCCATTTGGAAGAGAAGGTGACATTTTGGCTCTAATTTTGCCATTTCCATGCCTCGAAGTTTTGCGAACTCCTCCTTGGGGTTTGATTTCATAACCTTCATATTTGGTCAGTGTCAACTACACCCTTGTGCCATGTTAAATTGCGGAGCTTTTGAGTTTTCACAATACCATGAGGCCGTGGCGCCACGGCGAATTTCGATGACTCGCCATGAAAATCTTATTGCCTCTCATTCTGTCATAGATTTTCTGACCTTGACCAAAGTGAACACATATGATAAGGCTCCACCCATGAACATATTTCAACTGCCATATTTGACATAAGGGCCAGCGCCACCTAGTGGGAACAGGAAATGTCATGTTTTACACTTTGGGGTACAGTATTGTGATGGGTGACATCTGCAGCCTCAAATTTCTCCAGGAAAGCCTTAAGGAGTTGGTCTTGGGTTACAGTGAAAACTGTGACTTTTCACGAAAGGGTGTGACCCCAGCAGCATGGCGAACTTTGATGTCACGCCATGAAGAAACAAATTAGTATAACTCAATGAAATCCAGTCTGATCAGTACCAGACTTTACAGGCATGATGTCAGACCCGCCCTGAACAGATTGATATGCCCATTGTCGGAAATACGGACAGCGCCACCTAGTGGCAACAGGAAATGTCATGGCTTTAACTTTGTTGTACTGATTTTCACAGGTTGATCGTGGCCACCTCAAAAGCGGTGAATATCACCATCAGTCCCTCGTGATGCTTCAGTGCAAAAATTGTGAGTTTAAACTGAACGGCGCACCCTGGTGGCAACGCGGTTCATCATGAAAGATGAAGTGGCTTTTGAGGGGCTTGGAAAGTTTATAGAGGCTTGAAATTTGGCACACACCTCCAAATGGATGAAGGCATTGTTGTTATGTAACCATTTTCCTTGAATAGCGCAAAATGGCTCCACAGCGCCCCCTACAATATTTCAAAACATCAGCCCCTGCTCTGTGTTTCATCTATGAGTCTGACACTTGGTAAGCTTGTGTAAGATATCAAGATGTACAAAAAAGTCTCTTGGAGCAATATCCCAAATCCAACAGGAAGTCAGCCATTTTAAAATTAATGTGTAATTTTGATGACATTTTCCCCCCTTTTCAGGCCTCATACTTTGACGAACTCCTCCAAGGGATTTCATCATATTGAAGCATTCTTCAGTGTGTAGAATCTAAAGACCTTTGTGATGTTAAATTGCGAAGCTTTTTCCGTTCAGGGAAACGGGGTGGTCATGGCGGCACGTAGAGTTTCAATCACTCGCAAAAAGCAGTAATCTGCTGTCACTCAAAAACACAAAGTCCAATCTCTCCCAAAGGTCGCAGGCGTGATGAGACTTGAGCTCGGAAATGTTTGGTATGCCCTTTGTCTATAATGGTTAGAGCGCCACCTAGTGGGACGACTATACTCATGGTTGAGGCAAATGAAATGTTAGCTGGTGGTTAAATGCATGAATTCCATCAATGTGACATCAGATCGGACGTGCTGGTTTCAGATGTTGGGCATGGCTCGACACGCCGGGTGTGCGAGGGCCCTCATAACGCTGCTTGCAGCTTTAATTAGGGCCCGAGCACTGACAGTGCGAAGGCCCTATTGTAATTGCTCTGTTTATTATTATTATTATTATTATTATTATTTCGGCAAATGAATTGGCCGTTTGAGGGCCTAAACATGCTCGAAAACTCATGAAATTTTGCACACGCGTCAGGTCTGGTGAAAATTTACGTATTTTAATGTTCCCAGACATGGCCAGGGAAAATTAGCTCAGTAGCGCCACCTAGAAAAATGAAAAACGCGAGCCCCCGGTATGGGTATGACCTACACGTTTGAAAGTCGGTACACCTATATAACGTTCAGAGTCGAACAAAAAAGTCTATTATGGCAATGTCCTAAACCCAACAGGAAGTCCGCCATTTTGGATTGAAGGTGACATTTTGGCTCTAATTTTGCCGTTTCCATGCCTCGAACTTTTTCGAACTCCTCCTTGGGATTTGGTCGTATAAGCTTCATCTTTGGTCAGTGTCAACTACACACCTGGGCCATGTTAAATTGCGGAGCTTTTGAGTTTTCACAATACCATGAGGCCGTGGCGCCACGGCGAATTTCGATGACTCGCCATGAAAATCTTATTGCCTCTCATTTTGTCATACATTTTCTGACCTTGACCAAAGTGAACACATATGATAAGGCTCCACCCCTGAACATATTTCAACTGCCATATTTGACACCAGGGACAGCGCCACCTAGTGGGAACAGGAAATGTCATGTTTTACACTTTGGGGTACAGTATAGTGATGGGTGACATCTGCAGCCTCAAATTTCTCCAGGAAAGCCTTAAGGAGTTGGTCTTGGGTTACAGTGAAAACTGTGAGTTTTCGCGAAAGGGTGTGACCCCAGCAGCATGGCGAACTTTGATGTCACGCCATGAAGAAACAAATTAGTATAACTCAATGAAATCCAGTCTGATCAGTACCAGACTTTACAGGCATGATGTCAGACGCGCCCTGAACAGATTGATGTGCCCATTGTCGGAAATACGGACAGCGCCACCTAGTGGCAACAGGAAATGTCATGGCTTTAATTTTGTTGTACTGATTTTCACAGGTTCATCGTGGCCACCTCAAAAGCGGTGAATATCACCATCAGTCCCTCGTGATGCTTCAGTGCAAAAATTGTGACTTTAAACTGAACGGCGCACCCTGGTGGCAACGCTGTTCACGATGAAAGATGAAGTGGCTTTTGAGGGTCTTGGCAAGTTTATAGAGGCTTGAAATTTGGCACACACCTCCAATGTGACGAAGGCTTTGTTGTTATGTGATCATTTTCATTGAATATCCCAAAATGGCTCCACAGCGCCCCCTACAAATTTTCAAAACCACAGCCCCAGCTCTGTGTTTTATGTATGAATCTGAAACCTGGTAGGCTTATAGGAGATATCAAAATGTACAAAAAAGTCTCTTGGAGCAATATCCCAAATCCAACAGGAAGTCAGCCATTTTAAAATTAATGTGCAATTTTGGCAACATTTTCCCCTCTTTTCAGGCACCCTTCTTTGACGAACTCCTCCAAGGGATTTCATCAGATTGGACCGATCTGCAGTTTGTGGAATCTAAAGACCTTTGTGATGTTAAATTGCGAAGCTTTTTACGTCCAGGGAAACGGGGTGGTTATGGCGGCACTTAGAGTTTCAATCACTCGCCAAAAAGCAGTAATCTGCTGTCACTCAAAAACACAATGTCCAATCTCTCCCAAACGTCTCAGGTGTGATGAGACTCGAGCTTGGAAGTGTTTGTTATGCCATTTGTACATAATGGTTAGAGCGCCACCTAGTGGAACGACTAACTAATCATGAATGAATGAGTTGAAATGTTAGCTGGTGGTTAAATGCATGAATTCCATCAATGTGACATCAGATCGGACGTGCTGGTTTTAGGTGTTGGGCGTGGCTCGACGCGCCGGGGGTGCGAGGGCCCTCATAACGCTGCTTGCAGCTTTAATTAGGGCCCGAGCACTGACAGTGCGAAGGCCCTATTGTAATTGCTCTGTTTATTATTATTATTATTATTATTTCGGCAAATGAATTGGCCGTTTGAGGGCCTAAACATGCTCGAAAACTCATGAAATTTTGCACACATGCCAGGTCTGGTGAAAAATTTTGTATTTTAATGGTTTTACATATGAGCACTGGGAAATGGCTCTACAGCGCCACCTATGCCTTGTTAAATGCAGCCCTACGACCACATCGTTTCAGCTACATGTATGAAATTTGGCACACATGTGTATCATGCCGAGTCGAACAAAAAAGTCTGTGGGCCCATTGATGCAAACCCAACAGGAAGTCCGCCATTTGGAAGAGAAGGTGACATTTTGGCTCTAATTTTGCCATTTCCATGCCTCGAACTTTTGCGAACTCCTCCTTGGGATTTGGTTGTATAAGCTTCATCTTTGGTCAGTGTCAACTACACACCTGGGCCATGTTAAATTGCGGAGCTTTTGAGTTTTCACAATACTATGAGGCCGTGGCGCCATGGCGAATTTCGATGACTCGCCATGAAAATCTTATTGCCTCTCATTTTGTCATACATTTTCTGACCTTGACCAAAGTGAACACATATGATAAGGCTCCACCCCTGAACATATTTCAACTGCCATATTTGACACCAGGGACAGCGCCACCTAGTGGGAACAGGAAATGTCATGTTTTACACTTTGGGGTACAGTATTGTGATGGGTGACACCTGCAGCCTCAAATTTCTCCAGGAAAGCCTTAAGGAGTTGGTCTTGGGTTACAGTGAAAACTGTGACTTTTCGCAAAAGGGTGTGACCCCAGCAGCATGGCGAACTTTAATGTCACGCCATGAAGAAACAAATTAGTATAACTCAATGAAATCCAGTCTGTTCAGTACCAGACTTTACAGGCATGATGTCAGACCTGCCCTGAACAGATTGATGTGCCCATTGTCGGGAATACGTACAGCGCCACCTAGTGGCAACAGGAAATGTCATGGCTTTAATTTTGTTGTACTGATTTTCACAGGTTCATCGTGGCCACCTCAAAAGCGGTGAATATCAACATCAGTCCCTCGTGATGCTTCAGTGCAAAAATTGTGACTTTAAACTGAACGGCGCACCCTGGTGGCAACGCGGTCCACCATGAAAGATGAAGTGGCTTTTGAGGGGCTTGGAAAGTATATAGAGGCTTTAAATTTAGCACACCCCTCCAAATGGATGAAGGCTTTGTTGTCATGTGATCATTTTTATTGAATAGCGCGAAATGGCTCCACAGCGCCCCCTACAAAATTTCAAAACCACAGCCCCAGCTCTGTGTTTTATGTATGAGTCTGAAACCTGGTAAGCTTATAGGAGATATCAAGATGTACAAAAAAGTCTCTTGGAGCAATATCCAAAATCCAACAGGAAGTCAGCCATTTTAAAATTAATGTGCAATTTTGGCGACATTTTCCCCTCTTTTCAGGCTTCATACTTTGACGAACTCCTCCAAGGGATTTCATCATATTGAACCATTCTCCAGTGTGTGGAATCTAAAGACCTTTGTGATGTTAAATTGCGAAGCTTTTTACGTTCAAGGAAACGGGGTGGTCATGGCGGCACGTGGAGTTTCAATCACTCGCCAAAAAGCAGTAATCTGCTGTCACTCAAAGACACAAAGTCCAATCTCTCCCAAAGGTCGCAGGCGTGATGAGACTCGAGCTCGGAAATGTTTGTTATGCCATTTGTGCATAAGGGTTAGAGCGCCACCTAGTGGAACGACTAACAAATCATGAATGAATGAGTTGAAATGTTAGCTGGTGGTTAAATGCATGAATTCCATCAATGTGACATCACATCGGATGTGCTGGTTTTAGGTGTTGGGCGTGGCTCGACACGCCGGGGGTGCGAGGGCCCTCATAACGCTGCTTGCAGCTTTAATTATTATTATTATTATTATTCCGGCAAATGAATCGGCCTTTTGAGGGCCTAAACATGCTCGAAAACTCATGAAATTTTGCACACGCGTCAGGTCTGGTGAAAATTTACGTATTTTAATGTTCTCAGACATGGCCAGGGAAAATTAGCTCAGTAGCGCCACCTAGAAAAATGAAAAACGCGAGCCCCCGGTATGGGTATGACTTACATGTTTGAAAGTCGGTACACCTATATAACGTTCAGAGTCGAACAAAAAAGTCTATTATGGCAATGTCCTAAACCCAACAGGAAGTCCGCCATTTTGGATTGAAGGTGACATTTTGGCTCTGATTTTACCGTTTCCATGCCTTGTACTTTAACGAACTCCTCCTTGGGATTTGGTCGTATAAGCTTCAAATTTGGACAGTGTCAACTACACCCTTGTGCCATGTTAAATTGCGGAGCTTTTGAGTTTTCACAATACTATGAGGCCGTGGCGCCATGGCGAATTTCGATGACTCGCCATGAAAATCTTATTGCCTCTCATTCTGTCATACATGTTCCGATCTGGACCAAAGAGCACACATATGATAAGGCTCCACCCCTGAACATATTTCAACTGCCATATTTGACATCAAGGACAGCGCCACCTAGTGGGAACAGGAAATGTCATGTTTTACACTTTGGGGTACAGTATAGTGAAGGGTGACATCTGCAGCCTCAAATTTCTCCAGGAAAGCCTTAAGGAGTTGGTCTTGGGTTACAGTGAAAACTGTGACTTTTCGCCAAAGGGTGTGACCCCAGCAGCATGGCGAACTTTGATGTCACGCCATGAAGAAACAAATTAGTATAACTCAATGAAATCCAGTCTGATCAGTACCAGACTTTACAGGCATGATGTCAGACCCGCCCTGAACAGATTGATGTGCCCATTGTCGGAAATACGGACAGCGCCACCTAGTGGCAACAGGAAATGTCATGGCTTTAATTTTGTTGTTCTGATTTTCACAGGTTCATCGTGGCCACCTCAAAAGCGGTGAATATCACCATCAGTCCCTCATGATGCTTCAGTGCAGAAATTGTGACTTTAAACTGAACGGCGCACCCTGGTGGCAACGCGGTCCACCATGAAAGATGAAGTGGCTTTTGAGGGGCTTGGAAAGTTTATAGAGGCTTGAAATTTGGCCCACGCCTCCAATGTGATGAAGACTTTGTTGTCATGTCATCACTTTCATTGAATAGCGCAAAATGGCTCCACAGCGCCCCCTACAATATTTCAAAATATCAGCCCCTGCTCTGTGGTTTATGTATGAATCTGAAACCTGGTAGGCTTATAGGAGATATCAAGATGTACAAAAAAGTCTCTTGGAGCAATATCCCAAATCCAACAGGAAGTCAGCCATTTTAAAATTAATGTGCAATTTTGGCAACATTTTCCCCTCTTTTCAGGCTTCATACTTTGACGAACTCCTCCAAGGGATTTCATCATATTGAACCATTCTCCAGTGTGTGGAATCTAAAGACCTTTGTGATGTTAAATTGCGAAGCTTTTTACGTCCAGGGAAACGGGGTGGTTATGGCGGCACTTAGAGTTTGAATCACTCGCCAAAAAGCAGTAATCTGCTGTCACTCAAAAACACAAAGTCCAATCTCTCCCAAACGTCTCAGGTGTGATTAGACTCGAGCTCGGAAGTGTTTGTTATGCCATTTGTACATAATGGTTAGAGCGCCACCTAGTGGAACGACTAACTAATCATGAATGAATGAGTTGAAATGTTAGCTGGTGGTTAAATGCATGAATTCCATCAATGTGACATCAGATCGGACGTGCTGGTTTTAGGTGTTGGGCGTGGCTCGACGCGCCGGGGGTGCGAGGGCCCTCATAACGCTGCTTGCAGCTTTAATTAGGGCCCGAGCACTGATAGTGCGAAGGCCCTATTGTAATTGCTCTGTTTATTATTATTATTAGGGCCCGAGCACTGAGAGTGCGAAGGCCCTATTGTATCTGCTCCGTTTCTTATTATTATTATTATTATTATTATTATTATTATTATTATTATTATTATTATTATTATTATTATTCACCCCAAACAAGGGCCTTTTTGAGGGCCTAAACATGCTCAAAAACTCATGAAATTTTGCACACATGCCAGGTCTGGTGAAAAATTTTGTATTTTAATGGTTTTACTTATGAGCACTGGGAAATGGCTCTAGAGCGCCACCTATGCCTTGTTAAATGCAGCCCTACGACCACATGGTTTGAGCTACATGTATGAAATTTGGCACACATGTGTATCATTCCAAGACGAACAAAAAAGTCTGTGGGCCCATTGACGCAAACCCAACAGGAAGTCCGCCATTTGGAAGAGAAGGTGACATTTTGGCTCTAATTTTGCCATTTCCATGCCTCGAACTTTAACGAACTCCTCCTTGGGATTTGGTCCTATAAACTTCAAATTTGGACAGTGTCAACTACACCCTTGTGCCATGTTAAATTGCGGAGCTTTTGAGTTTTCACAATACTATGAGGCCGTGGCGCCATGGCGAATTTCGATGACTCGCCATGAAAATCTTATTGCCTCTCATTTTGTCATACATCTTCTGACCTTGACCAAAGAGCACACATATGATTAGGCTCCACCCCTGAACATATTTCAAGTGCCATATTTGACATAAGGGACAGCGCCACCTAGTGGGAACAGGAAATGTCATGTTTTACACTTTGGGGTACAGTATTGTGATGGGTGACATCTGCAGCCTCATATTTCTCCAGGAAAGCCTTAAGGAGTTGGTCTTGGGTTACAGTGAAAACTGTGAGTTTTCGCGAAAGGGTGTGACCCCAGCAGCATGGCGAACTTTGATGTCACGCCATGAAGAAACAAATTAGTATAACTCAATGAAATCCAGTCTGATCAGTACCAGACTTTACAGGCATGATGTCAGACCCGCCCTGAACAGATTGATGTGCCCATTGTCGGAAATACGGACAGCGCCACCTAGTGGCAACAGGAAATGTCATGGCTTTAATTTTGTTGTACTGATTTTCACAGGTTCATCGTGGCCACCTCAAAAGTGGTGAATATCAACATCAGTCCCTCGTGATGCTTCAGTGCAAAAATTGTGACTTTAAACTGAACGGCGCACCCTGGTGGCAACGCGGTTCACCATGAAAGATGAAGTGGCTTTTGAGGGGCTTGGAAAGTTTATAGAGGCTTGAAATTTGGCACACACCTCCAAATGGATGTAGGCTTTGTTGTCATGTGATCATTTTCATTGAATAGCGCGAAATTGCTCCACAGCGCCCCCTACGAAATTTCAAAACAACAGCCCCTGCTCTGTGTTTCATCTATGAGTCTGAAACCTGGTAAGCTTATGGAAAATATCAAGATGTACAAAAAAGTCTCTTGGTGCAATATCCCAAATCCAACAGGAAGTCAGCCATTTTAAAATTAATGTGCAATTTTGGCGACATTTTCCCCTCTTTTCAGGCTTCATACTTTGACGAACTCCTCCAAGGGATTTCATCATATTGAACCATTCTCCAGTGTGTGGAATCTAAAGACCTTTGTGATGTTAAATTGCGAAGCTTTTTACGTTCAGGGAAACGGGATGGTCATGGCGCCACGTGGAGTTTGAATCACTGGCCAAAAAGCAGTAATCTGCTGTCACTCAAAAACACAATGTCCAATCTCTCCCAAAGGTCGCAGACATGATGAGACTCAAGCTCGGAAATGTTTGTTATGCCATTTGTCATTAATGGTTAGAGCGCCACCTAGTGGGACGACTATAATCATGATTGAATGAGATGAAAGGTTAGCTGTTGGTTAAATGCATGAATTCCATCAATGTGACATCAGATCGGATGTGCTGGTTTTAGGTGTTGGGTGTGGCTCGACACGCCGGGGTGCGAGGGCCCTCATAACGCTGCTTGCAGCTTTAATTATTATTATTATTATTATTAGGGCCCGAGCACTGACAGTGCGAAGGCCCTATTGTAATTGCTCTGTTTATTATTAGGGCCCGAGCACTGACAGTGCGAAGGCCCTATTGTAATTGCTCTGTTTATTATTAGGGCCCGAGCACTGACAGTGCGAAGGCCCTATTGTAATTGCTCTGTTTATTATTATTATTATTATTATTATTATTTCGGCAAATGAATCGGCCTTTTGAGGACCTAAACATGCTCGAAAACTCATGAAATTTTGCACACGCGTCAGGTCTGGTGAAAATTTACGTATTTTAATGTTCTCAGACATGGCCAGGGAAAATTAGCTCAGTAGCGCCACCTAGAAAAATGAAAAACGCGAGCCCCCGGTATGGGTATCACCTACATGTTTGAAAGTCGGTACACCTATATAACGTTCAGAGTCGAACAAAAAAGTCTATTATGGCAATGTCCTAAACCCAACAGGAAGTCCGCCATTTTGGATTGAATGTGACATTTTGGCTCTGATTTTACCGTTTCCATGCCTCGAACTTTAACGAACTCCTCCTTGGGGTTTGATTTCATAACCTTCATATTTGGTCAGTGCCAACTACACCCTTATGCCATGTTAAATTGCGGAGCTTTTGAGTTTTCACAATACCATGAGGCCGTGGCGCCACGGCGAATTTCGATGACTCGCCATGAAAATCTTATTGCCTCTCATTTTGTCATAGATTTTCTGACCTTGACCAAAGTGAACACATATGATAAGGCTCCACCCCTGAACATATTACAACTGCCATATTTTACATCAGGGACAGCGCCACCTAGTGGGAACAGGAAATGTCATGTTTTACACTTTGGGGTACAGTATAGTGATGGGTGACATCTGCAGCCTCAAATTTCTCCAGGAAAGCCTTAAGGAGTTGGTCTTGGGGTACAGTGAAAACTGTGGCTTTTCACAAAAGGGTGTGACCTCAGCAGCATGGCGAACTTTGATATCTCGCCATGAAGAAACAAATTAGTATAACTCCATGAAATCCAGTCTGATTAGTACCAGACTTTACAGGCATGATGTCACACCCGCCCTGAACCGATTGATGTGCCCATTGTCAGGAATATGAAGAGCGCCACCTAGTGGGAACAGGAAATGTCATGTCTTACACTTTGTTGTACTGATTTTCACAGGTTCATAGTGGCCACCTCAAAAGCGGTGAATATC
Source organism: Rhamphochromis sp. 'chilingali' (assembly GCF_963969265.1). Lineage (NCBI taxonomy): Eukaryota > Metazoa > Chordata > Actinopteri > Cichliformes > Cichlidae > Rhamphochromis > Rhamphochromis sp. 'chilingali'. Next base: position 39,892,522 of record NC_137929.1, on the reverse strand, counting down.
ACCATCAGTCCTTGATGATGCTTTAGTGCAAAAATTGTGACTTTAAACTGAACGGCGCACCCTGGTGGCAACGCTGTTCACCATGAAAAATGAAGTGGCTTTTGAGGGGCTTGGAAAGTATATAGAGGCTTGAAATTTGGCGCACACCTCCATTGTGCTTAAGGCTTTGTTGTTATGTGATCATTTTCATTGAATATCCCAAAATGGCTCCACAGCGCCCCCTACAAAATTTCAAAACATCAGCCCCAGCTCTGTGTTTTATGTATGAGTCTGAAACCTGGGAAGCTTATAGGAGATATCAAGATGTACAAAAAAGTCTCTTGGAGCAATATCCCAAATCCAACAGGAAGTCAGCCATTTTAAAATTAATGTGTAATTTTTGTGACATTTTCCCCTCTTTCCAAGCACCGTTCTTTGACGAACTCCTCCAAGGGATTTCATCATATTGAACCAATCTCCAGTGTGTGGAATCTAAAGACCTTTGTGATGTTAAATTGCGAAGGTTTTTACGTTCAGGGAAACGGGGTGGTCATGGCGGCATGTGGAGTTTCAGTCACTCGCCAAAAAGCAGTAATCTGCTGTCACTCAAAATCAAAATGTCCAATATGTCCCAAAGGTCGCAGGCGTGATGAGACTCGAGCTCGGAAATGTTTGTTATGCCATTTGTCAGTAATGGTTAGAGCGCCACCTAGTGGGACGACTATAATCATGATTGAATGAGATGAAATGTTAGCTGGTGGTTGAATGCATGAATGTCATTAATGTGACATCAGATCGGAGGTGCTGGTTGTAGGTGTTGGGCGTAGCTCGACGCGATGGGGTGCGAGGGCCCTCATAACGCTGCTTGCAGCTTTAATTATTATTATTATTATTATTATTATTTCGGCAAATGAATTGGCCGTTTGAGGGCCTAAACATGCTCGAAAACTCATGAAATTTTGCACACGCGTCAGGTCTGGTGAAAATTTACGTATTTTAATGTTCTCAGACATGGCCAGGGAAAATTAGCTCAGTAGCGCCACCTAGAAAAATGAAAAACGCGAGCCCCCGGTATGGGTATGACCTACATGTTTGAAAGTCGGTACACCTATATAACGTTCAGAGTCGAACAAAAAAGTCTATTATGGCAATGTCCTAAACCCAACAGGAAGTCCGCCATTTTGGATTGAAGGTGACATTTTGGCTCTGATTTTACCGTTTCCATGCCTTGTACTTTAACGAACTCCTCCTTGGGATTTGGTCCTATAAACTTCAAATTTGGACAGTGTCAACTACACCCTTGTGCCATGTTAAATTGCGGAGCTTTTGAGTTTTCACAATAGTATGAGGCCGTGGCGCCATGGCGAATTTTGATGACTCGCCATGAAAATCTTATTGCCTCTCATTCTGTCATACATGTTCTGATCTGGACCAAAGAGCACACATATGATAAGGCTCCACCCCTGAACATATTTCAACTGCCATATTTGACATCAAGGACAGCGCCACCTAGTGGGAACAGGAAATGTCATGTTTTACACTTTGGGGTACAGTATAGTGATGGGTGACATCTGCAGCCTCAAATTTCTCCAGGAAAGCCTTAAGGAGTTGGTCTTGGGTTACAGTGAAAACTGTGACTTTTCGCGAAAGGGTGTGACCCCAGCGGCGTGGCGAACTTTGATGTCACGCCATGAAGAAACAAATTAGTATAACTCAATGAAATCCAGTCTGATCAGTACCAGACTTTACAGGCATGATGTCAGACCCGCCCTGAACAGATTGATGTGCCCATTGTCGGAAATACGGACAGCGCCACCTAGTGGCAACAGGAAATGTCATGGCTTTAATTTTGTTGTACTGATTATCACAGGTTCATCGTGGCCACCTCAAAAGCGGTGAATATCACCATCAGTCCCTCGTGATGCTTCAGTGCAAAAATTGTGAGTTTAAACTGAACGGCGCACCCTGGTGGCAACGCTGTTCAACATGAAAGATGAAGTGGCTTTTGAGGGTCTTGGCAAGTTTATAGAGGCTTGAAATTTGGCACACACCTCCAAATGGATGAAGGCTTTGTTGGCATGTGATCATTTTCATTGAATAGCGCGAAATTGCTCCACAGCGCCCCCTACAAAATTTCAAAACCACAGCCCCTGCTCTGTGTTCTATGTATGATTCTGAAACCTGGTAAGCTTATAGGAGATATCAAGATGTACAAAAAAGTCTCTTGGTGCAATATCCCAAATCCAACAGGAAGTCAGCCATTTTAAAATTAATGTGTAATTTTGGCAACATTTTCCCCTCTTTCCAGGCACCGTTCTTTGACGAACTCCTCCAAGGGATTTCATCATATTGAACCAATCTCCAGTGTGTGGAATCTAAAGACCTTTGTGATGTTAAATTGCGAAGCTTTTTACGTTCAGTGAAACGGGGTGGTTATGGTGGCACTTAGAGTTTGAATCACTCGCCAAAAAGCAGTAATCTGCTGTCACTCAAAAACACAATGTCCAATCTCTCCCAAAGCTCATAGGCGTGATGAGACTCGAGCTCGGAAATGTTTGTTATGCCATTTGTACATAATGGTTAGAGCGCCACCTAGTGGAACGACTAACTAATCATGAATGAATGAGTTGAAATGTTAGCTGGTGGTTAAATGCATGAATTCCATCAATGTGACATCAGATCGGAGGTGCTGGTTTTAGGTGTTGGGCTTGGCTCGACGTGCCGGGGGTGCGAGGGCCCTCGTAACGCTGCTTGCAGCTTTAATTAGGGCCCGAGCACTGACAGTGCGAAGGCCCTATTGTAATTGCTCTGTTTATTATTATTATTATTATTATTATTATTATTTCGGCAAATGAATTGGCCGTTTGAGGGCCTAAACATGCTCGAAAACTCATGAAATTTTGCACACGCGTCAGGTCTGGTGAAAATTTACGTATTTTAATGTTCTCAGACATGGCCAGGGAAAATTAGCTCAGTAGCGCCACCTAGAAAAATGAAAAACGCGAGCCCCCGGTATGGGTATGACCTACATGTTTGAAAGTCGGTACACCTATATAACTTTCAGAGTCGAACAAAAAAGTCTATTATGGCAATGTCCTAAACCCAACAGGAAGTCCGCCATTTTGGATTGAAGGTGACATTTTGACTCTGATTTTACCGTTTCCATGCCTCGAACTTTAACGAACTCCTCCTTGGGATTTGGTCCTATAAGCTTCAAATTTGGACAGTGTCAACTACACCCTTGTGCCATGTTAAATTGCGGAGCTTTTGAGTTTTCACAATACTATGAGGCCGTGGCGCCATGGCGAATTTCGATGACTCGCCATGAAAATCTTATTGCCTCTCATTTTGTCATACATTTTCTGACCTTGACCAAAGAGCACACATATGATAAGGCTCCACCCCTGAACATATTTCAACTGCCATATTTGACATAAGGGACAGCGCCACCTAGTGGGAACAGGAAATGTCATGTTTTACACTTTGGGGTACAGTATAGTGATGGGTGACATCTGCAGCCTCAAATTTCTCCAGAAAAGCCTTAAGCAGTTGGTCTTGGGTTACAGTGAAAACTGTGACTTTTCGCAAAAGGGTGTGACCCCAGCGGCGTGGCGAACTTTAATGTCACGCCATGAAGAAACAAATTAGTATAACTCAATGAAATCCAGTCTGATCAGTACCAGACTTTACAGGCATGATGTCAGACCCGCCCTGAACAGATTGATGTGCCCATTGTCGGAAATACAGATAGCGCCACCTAGTGGCAACAGGAAATGTCATGGCTTTAATTTTGTTGTACTGATTTTCACAGATTCATCTTGGCCACCTCAAAAGCGGTGAATATCACCATCAGTCCCTCGTGATGCTTCAGTGCAAAAATTGTGACTTTAAACTGAACGGCGCACCCTGGTGGCAACGCGGTTCACCATGAAAGATGAAGTGGCTTTTGAGGGGCTTGGAAAGTTTATAGAGGCTTGAAATTTGGCACACACCTCCAAATGGATGTAGGCTTTGTTGTCATGTGATCATTTTCATTGAATAGCGCGAAATTGCTCCACAGCGCCCCCTACAAAATTTCAAAACATCAGCCCCAGCTCTGTGTTTCATCTATGAGTCTGAAACCTGGTAAGCTTATGGAAAATATCAAGATGTACAAAAAAGTCTCTTGGAGCAATATCCCAAATCCAACAGGAAGTCAGCCATTTTAAAATTAATGTGTAATTTTGGCGACATTTTCCCCTCTTTTCAGGCTTCATACTTTGACGAACTCCTCCAAGGGATTTCATCATATTGAACCATTCTCCAGTGTGTGGAATCTAAAGACCTTTGTGATGTTAAATTGCGAAGCTTTTTACGTCCAGGGAAACGGGGTGGTTATGGTGGCACTTAGAGTTTGAATCACTCGCCAAAAAGCAGTAATCTGCTGTCACTCAAAAACACAATGTCCAATCTCTCCCAAACGTCTCAGGTGTGATGAGACTCGAGCTTGGAAGTGTTTGTTATGCCATTTGTACATAATGGTTAGAGCGCCACCTAGTGGAACGACTAACTAATCATGAATGAATGAGTTGAATTGTTAGCTGGTGGTTAAATGCATGAATTCCATCAATGTGACATCACATCGGACGTGCTGGTTTTAGGTGTTGGGCGTGGCTCGACACGCCGGGGTGCGAGGGCCCTCATAACGCTGCTTGCAGCTTTAATTAGGGCCCGAGCACTGATAGTGCGAAGGCCCTATTGTAATTGCTCTGTTTATTATTATTATTATTATTATTATTATTATTATTATTTCGGCAAATGAATTGGCCGTTTGAGGGCCTAAACATGCTCGAAAACTCATGAAATTTTGCACACGCGTCAGGTCTGGTGAAAATTTACGTATTTTAATGTTCTCAGACATGGCCAGGGAAAATTAGCTCAGTAGCGCCACCTAGAAAAATGAAAAACGCGAGCCCCCGGTATGGGTATGGCCTACAAGTTTGAATCTCGGTACACCTATATAACGTTCAGAGTCGAACAAAAAAGTCTATTATGGCAATGTCCTAAACCCAACAGGAAGTCCGCCATTTTGCATTGAAGGTGACATTTTGGCTCTAATTTTGCCATTTCCATGCCTCGAACTTTAACGAACTCCTCCTTGGGATTTGGTCCTATAAGCTTCAAATTTGGACAGTGTCAACTACACCCTTGTGCCATGTTAAATTGCGGAGCTTTTGAGTTTTCACAATACTATGAGGCCGTGGCGCCATGGCGAATTTCGATGACTCGCCATGAAAATCTTATTGCCTCTCATTCTGTCATACATGTTCCGATCTGGACCAAAGAGCACACATATGATAAGGCTCCACCCCTGAACATATTTCAACTGCCATATTTGACATCAAGGACAGCGCCACCTAGTGGGAACAGGAAATGTCATGTTTTACACTTTGGGGTACAGTATAGTGATGGGTGACATCTGCAGCCTCAAATTTCTCCAGGAAAGCCTTAAGGAGTTGGTCTTGGGTTACAGTGAAAACTGTGAGTTTTCGCGAAAGGGTGTGACCCCAGCAGCATGGCGAACTTTGATGTCACGCCATGAAGAAACAAATTAGTATAACTCAATGAAATCCAGTCTGATCAGTACCAGACTTTACAGGCATGATGTCAGACCCGCCCTGAACAGATTGATGTGCCCATTGTCGGAAATACGGACAGCGCCACCTAGTGGCAACAGGAAATGTCATGGCTTTAATTTTGTTGTACTGATTTTCACAGGTTCATCTTGGCCACCTCAAAAGCGGTGAATATCACCATCAGTCCCTCGTGATGCTTCAGTGCAAAAATTGTGAGTTTAAACTGAACGGCGCACCCTGGTGGCAACGCTGTTCAACATGAAAGATGAAGTGGCTTTTGAGGGTCTTGGCAAGTTTATAGAGGCTTGAAATTTGGCACACACCTCCAAATGGATGAAGGCTTTGTTGGCATGTGATCATTTTCATTAAATAGCGCGAAATTGCTCCACAGCGCCCCCTACAAAATTTCAAAACCACAGCCCCTGCTCTGTGTTCTATGTATGATTCTGAAACCTGGTAAGCTTATAGGAGATATCAAGATGTACAAAAAAGTCTCTTGGAGCAATATCCCAAATCCAACAGGAAGTCAGCCATTTTAAAATTAATGTGTAATTTTGGCAACATTTTCCCCTCTTTCCAGGCACCGTTCTTTGACGAACTCCTCCAAGGGATTTCATCATATTGAACCAATCTCCAGTGTGTGGAATCTAAAGACCTTTGTGATGTTAAATTGCGAAGCTTTTTACGTTCAGTGAAACGGGGTGGTTATGGTGGCACTTAGAGTTTGAATCACTCGCCAAAAAGCAGTAATCTGCTGTCACTCAAAAACACAATGTCCAATCTCTCCCAAAGCTCATAGGCGTGATGAGTCTCGAGCTCGGAAATGTTTGTTATGCCATTTGTACATAATGGTTAGAGCGCCACCTAGTGGGACGACTATACTCATGGTTGAACCAAATGAAATGTTAACTGGTGGTTAAATGCATGAATTCCATCAATGTGACATCAGATCGAACGTGCTGGTTTCAGGTGTTGGGCATGGCTCGACACGCCGGGTGTGCGAGGGCCCTCATAACGCTGCTTGCAGCTTTAATTATTATTATTATTATTCACCCCAAACAAGGGCCTTTTTGAGGGCCTAAACATGCTCAAAAACTCATGAAATTTTGCACACATGCCAGGTTTGGTGAAAAATTTTGTATTTTAATGGTTTTACATATGAGCACTGGGAAATGGCTCTACAGCGCCACCTATGCCTTGTTAAATGCAGCCCTACGACCACATCGTTTGAGCTACATGTATGAAATTTGGCACACATGTGTATGATGCCAAGACGAACAAAAAAGTCTGTGGGCCCATTGACGCAAACCCAACAGGAAGTCCGCCATTTGGAAGAGAAGGTGACATTTTGGCTCTAATTTTGCCATTTCCATGCCTCGAACTTTAACGAACTCCTCCTTGGGATTTGGTCCTATAAGCTTCAAATTTGGACAGTGTCAACTACACCCTTGGGCCATGTTAAATTGCGGAGCTTTTGAGTTTTCACAATAGTATGAGGCCGTGGCGCCATGGCGAATTTTGATGACTCGCCATGAAAATCTTATTGCCTCTCATTCTGTCATACATGTTCCGATCTGGACCAAAGAGCACACATATGATAAGGCTCCACCCCTGAACATATTTCAACTGCCATATTTGACATCAAGGACAGCGCCACCTAGTGGGAACAGGAAATGTCATGTTTTACACTTTGGGGTACAGTATTGTGATGGGTGACATCTGCAGCCTCAAATTTCTCCAGGAAAGCCTTAAGGAGTTGGTCTTGGGTTACAGTGAAAACTGTGACTTTTCGCAAAAGGGTGTGACCCCAGCAGCATGGCGAACTTTGATGTCACGCCATGAAGAAACAAATTAGTATAACTCAATGAAATCCAGTCTGATCAGTACCAGACTTTACAGGCATGATGTCAGACCCGCCCTGAACAGATTGATATGCCCATTGTCAGAAATACGGACAGCGCCACCTAGTGGCAACAGGAAATGTCATGGCTTTAACTTTGTTGTACTGATTTTCACAGGTTGATCGTGGCCACCTCAAAAGCGGTGAATATCACCATCAGTCCCTCATGATGCTTCAGTGCAAAAATTGTGACTTTAAACTGAACGGCGCACCCTGGTGGCAACGCGGTTCATCATGAAAGATGAAGTGGCTTTTGAGGGGCTTGGAAAGTTTATAGAGGCTTGAAATTTGGCACACACCTCCAAATGGATGAAGGCATTGTTGTTATGTAACCATTTTCCTTGAATAGCGCAAAATGGCTCCACAGCGCCCCCTACAATACTTCAAAACATCAGCCCCTGCTCTGTGTTTCATCTATGAGTCTGACACTTGGTAAGCTTGTGTAAGATATCAAGGTGTACAAAAAAGTCTCTTGGAGCAATATCCCAAATCCAACAGGAAGTCAGCCATTTTAAAATTAATGTGTAATTTTGATGACATTTTCCCCCCTTTTCAGGCCTCATACTTTGACGAACTCCTCCAAGGGATTTCATCATATTGAAGCATTCTTCAGTGTGTAGAATCTAAAGACCTTTGTGATGTTAAATTGCGAAGCTTTTTCCGTTCAGGGAAACGGGGTGGTCATGGCGGCACGTAGAGTTTCAATCACTCGCAAAAAGCAGTAATCTGCTGTCACTAAAAAACACAATGTCCAATCTCTCCCAAAGGTCGCAGGTGTGATGAGACTCGAGCTTGGAAATGTTTGTTATGCTATTTGTCAATAATGGTTAGAGCGCCACCTAGTGGCATGACTATAATCCTGGTTGAATAAGATGAAATGTTAGCTGGTGATTAAAAGCATGAAATCCATCAATGTGACATCACATCGGACGTGCCGGTTTGAGGTGTTGGCAGTGGCTCGACGTGCCGGGGGTGCGAGGGCCCTCATAACGCTGCTTGCAGCTTTAATTATTATTATTATTATTATTATTAGGGCCCGAGCACTGAGAGTGCGAAGGCCCTATTGTATCTGCTCCGTTTCTTATTATTATTATTATTATTCACCCCAAACAAGGGCCTTTTTGAGGGCCTAAACATGCTCAAAAACTCATGAAATTTTGCACACATGCCAGGTTTGGTGAAAAATTTTGTATTTTAATGGTTTTACATATGAGCACTGGGAAATGGCTCTACAGCGCCACCTATGCCTTGTTAAATGCAGCCCTACGACCACATCGTTTGAGCTACATGTATGAAATTTGGCACACATGTGTATCATGCCAAGACGAACAAAAAATTCTTGGGGCCCATTGACGCAAACCCAACAGGAAGTCCGCCATTTGGAAGAGAAGGTGACATTTTGGCTCTAATTTTGCCATTTCCATGCCTCGAACTTTAACGAACTCCTCCTTGGGATTTGGTCTTATAAGCTTCAAATTTGGACAGTGTCAACTACACCCTTGTGCCATGTTAAATTGCGGAGCTTTTGAGTTTTCACAATAGTATGAGGCCGTGGCGCCATGGCGAATTTTGATGACTCGCCATGAAAATCTTATTGCCTCTCATTCTGTCATACATGTTCCGATCTGGACCAAAGAGCACACATATGATAAGGCTCCACCCCTGAACATATTTCAACTGCCATATTTGACATCAAGGACAGCGCCACCTAGTGGGAACAGGAAATGTCATGTTTTACACTTTGGGGTACAGTATAGTGATGGGTGACATCTGCAGCCTCAAATTTCTCCAGGAAAGCCTTAAGGAGTTGGTCTTGGGTTACAGTGAAAACTGTGACTTTTCACGAAAGGGTGTGACCCCAGCAGCATGGCGAACTTTGATGTCACGCCATGAAGAAACAAATTAGTATAACTCAATGAAATCCAGTCTGATCAGTACCAGACTTTACAGGCATGATGTCAGACCCGCCCTGAACAGATTGATATGCCCATTGTCGGAAATACGGACAGCGCCACCTAGTGGCAACAGGAAATGTCATGGCTTTAACTTTGTTGTACTGATTTTCACAGGTTGATCGTGGCCACCTCAAAAGCGGTGAATATCACCATCAGTCCCTCGTGATGCTTCAGTGCAAAAATTGTGACTTTAAACTGAACGGCGCACCCTGGTGGCAACGCGGTTCATCATGAAAGATGAAGTGGCTTTTGAGGGGCTTGGAAAGTTTATAGAGGCTTGAAATTTGGCACACACCTCCAAATGGATGAAGGCATTGTTGTTATGTAACCATTTTCCTTGAATAGCGCAAAATGGCTCCACAGCGCCCCCTACAATATTTCAAAACATCAGCCCCTGCTCTGTGTTTCATCTATGAGTCTGACACTTGGTAAGCTTGTGTAAGATATCAAGGTGTACAAAAAAGTCTCTTGGAGCAATATCCCAAATCCAACAGGAAGTCAGCCATTTTAAAATTAATGTGTAATTTTGATGACATTTTCCCCCCTTTTCAGGCCTCATACTTTGACGAACTCCTCCAAGGGATTTCATCATATTGAAGCATTCTTCAGTGTGTAGAATCTAAAGACCTTTGTGATGTTAAATTGCGAAGCTTTTTACGTTCAGGGAAACGGGGTGGTCATGGCGGCACGTAGAGTTTCAATCACTCGCAAAAAGCAGTAATCTGCTGTCACTAAAAAACACAATGTCCAATCTCTCCCAAAGGTCGCAGGTGTGATGAGACTCGAGCTTGGAAATGTTTGTTATGCTATTTGTCAATAATGGTTAGAGCGCCACCTAGTGGCATGACTATAATCCTGGTTGAATAAGATGAAATGTTAGCTGGTGATTAAAAGCATGAAATCCATCAATGTGACATCACATCGGACGTGCCGGTTTGAGGTGTTGGCAGTGGCTCGACGTGCCGGGGGTGCGAGGGCCCTCATAACGCTGCTTGCAGCTTTAATTAGGGCCCGAGCACTGACAGTGCGAAGGCCCTATTGTAATTGCTCTGTTTATTATTATTATTATTATTATTTCGGCAAATGAATTGGCCGTTTGAGGGCCTAAACATGCTCGAAAACTCATGAAATTTTGCACACGCGTCAGGTCTGGTGAAAATTTACGTATTTTAATGTTCTCAGACATGGCCAGGGAAAATTAGCTCAGTAGCGCCACCTAGAAAAATGAAAAACGCGAGCCCCCGGTATGGGTATGACCTACATGTTTGAAAGTCGGTACACCTATATAATGTTCAGAGTCGAACAAAAAAGTCTATTATGGCAATGTCCTAAACCCAACAGGAAGTCCGCCATTTTGGATTGAAGGTGACATTTTGTCTCTGATTTTACCATTTCCATGCCTCGAACTTTGACGAACTCCTCCTTGGGGTTTGATTTCATAACCTTCATATTTGGTCAGTGCCAACTACACCCTTGTGCCATGTTAAATTGCGGAGCTTTTGAGTTTTCACAATACTATGAGGCCGTGGCGCCATGGCGAATTTCGATGACTCGCCATGAAAATCTTATTGCCTCTCATTCTGTCATACATGTTCCTATCTGGACCAAACAGCACACATATGATAAGGCTCCACCCCTAAACATATTTCAACTGCCATATTTGACATCAAGGACAGCGCCACCTAGTGGGAACAGGAAATGTCATGTTTTACACTTTGGGGTACAGTATAGTGATGGGTGACATCTGCAGCCTCAAATTTCTCCAGGAAAGCCTTAAGGAGTTGGTCTTGGGTTACAGTGAAAACTGTGACTTTTCGCAAAAGGGTGTGACCCCAGCAGCATGGCGAACTTTGATGTCACGCCATGAAGAAACAAATTAGTATAACTCAATGAAATCCAGTCTGATCAGTACCAGACTTTACAGGCATGATGGCAGACCCGCCCTGAACAGATTGATGTGCCCATTGTCGGAAATACGGACAGCGCCACCTAATGGCAACAGGAAATGTCATGGCTTTAATTTTGTTGTACTGATTTTCACAGGTTCATCGTGGCCACCTCAAAAGCGGTGAATATCAACATCAGTCCCTCGTGATGCTTCAGTGCAAAAATTGTGACTTTAAACTGAACGGCGCACCCTGGTGGCAACGCGGTTCACCATGAAAGATGAAGTGGCTTTTGAGGGGCTTGGAAAGTTTATAGAGGCTTGAAATTTGGCACACACCTCCAAATGGATGAAGGCATTGTTGTTATGTAACCATTTTCCTTGAATAGCGCAAAATGGCTCCACAGCGCCCCCTACAATATTTCAAAACATCAGCCCCTGCTCTGTGTTTCATCTATGAGTCTGACACTTGGTAAGCTTGTGTAAGATATCAAGATGTACAAAAAAGTCTCTTGGAGCAATATCCCAAATCCAACAGGAAGTCAGCCATTTTAAAATTAATGTGTAATTTTGATGACATTTTCCCCCCTTTTCAGGCCTCATACTTTGACGAACTCCTCCAAGGGATTTCATCATATTGAAGCATTCTTCAGTGTGTAGAATCTAAAGACCTTTGTGATGTTAAATTGCGAAGCTTTTTCCGTTAAGGGAAACGGGGTGGTCATGGCAGCACGTAGAGTTTCAATCACTCGCAAAAAGCAGTAATCTGCTGTCACTAAAAAACACAATGTCCAATCTCTCCCAAAGGTCGCAGGTGTGATGAGACTCGAGCTTGGAAATGTTTGTTATGCTATTTGTCAATAATGGTTAGAGCGCCACCTAGTGGCATGACTATAATCCTGGTTGAATAAGATGAAATGTTAGCTGGTGATTAAAAGCATGAAATCCATCAATGTGACATCACATCGGACGTGCCGGTTTGAGGTGTTGGCAGTGGCTCGACGTGCCGGGGGTGCGAGGGCCCTCATAACGCTGCTTGCAGCTTTAATTAGGGCCCGAGCACTGACAGTGCGAAGGCCCTATTGTAATTGCTCTGTTTATTATTATTATTATTATTATTTCGGCAAATGAATCGGCCTTTTGAGGGCCTAAACATGCTCGAAAACTCTGGAAATTTTGCGCACGCGTCAGGTCTGGTGAAAATTTACGTATTTTAATGGTTTTACATATGAGCACTGGGAAATGGCTCTAGAGCGCCACCTATGCCTTGTTAAATGCAGCCCTACGACCACATCGTTTCAGCTACATGTATGAAATTTGGCACACATGTGTATCATGCCAAGACGAACAAAAAAGTCTGTGGGCCCATTGACGCAAACCCAACAGGAAGTCCGCCATTTTGGATTGAAGGTGACATTTTGGCTCTGATTTTACCGTTTCCATGCCTTGTACTTTAACGAACTCCTCCTTGGGATTTGGTCGTATAAGCTTCAAATTTGGACAGTGTCAACTACACCCTTGTGCCATGTTAAATTGCGGAGCTTTTGAGTTTTCACAATACTATGAGGCCGTGGCGCCATGGCGAATTTCGATGACTCGCCATGAAAATCTTATTGCCTCTCATTCTGTCATACATGTTCCAATCTGGACCAAAGAGCACACATATGATAAGGCTCCACCCCTGAACATATTTCAACTGCCATATTTGACCTCAAGGACAGCGCCACCTAGTGGGAACAGGAAATGTCATGTTTTACACTTTGGGGTACAGTATAGTGAAGGGTGACATCTGCAGCCTCAAATTTCTCCAGGAAAGCCTTAAGGAGTTGGTCTTGGGTAACAGTGAAAACTGTGAGTTTTCGCGAAAGGGTGTGACCCCAGCAGCATGGCGAACTTTGATGTCACGCCATGAAGAAACAAATTAGTATAACTCAATGAAATCCAGTCTGATCAGTACCAGACTTTACAGGCATGATGTCAGACCCGCCCTGAACAGATTGATGTGCCCATTGTCGGAAATACGGACAGCGCCACCTAGTGGCAACAGGAAATGTCATGGCTTTAATTTTGTTGTACTGATTTTCACAGGTTCATCTTGGCCACCTCAAAAGCGGTGAATATCACCATCAGTCCCTCGTGATGCTTCAGTGCAAAAATTGTGAGTTTAAACTGAACGGCGCACCCTGGTGGCAACGCTGTTCAACATGAAAGATGAAGTGGCTTTTGAGGGTCTTGGCAAGTTTATAGAGGCTTGAAATTTGGCACACACCTCCAAATGGATGAAGGCTTTGTTGGCATGTGATCATTTTCATTGAATAGCGCGAAATTGCTCCACAGCGCCCCCTACAAAATTTCAAAACCACAGCCCCTGCTCTGTGTTTTATGTATGAATCTGAAACCTGGTAGGCTTATAGGAGATATCAAGATGTACAAAAAAGTCTCTTGGAGCAATATCCCAAATCCAACAGGAAGTCAGCCATTTTAAAATTAATGTGTAATTTTGGCAACATTTTCCCCTCTTTTCAGGCTTCATACTTTGACGAACTCCTCCAAGGGATTTCATCATATTGAACCATTCTCCAGTGTGTGGAATCTAAAGACCTTTGTGATGTTAAATTGCGAAGCTTTTTACGTTCAAGGAAACGGGGTGGTCATGGCGGCACGTGGAGTTTCAATCACTCGCCAAAAAGCAGTAATATGCTGTCACTCAAAGACACAAAGTCCAATCTCTCCCAAAGGTCACAGGCGTGATGAGACTCGAGCTCGGAAATGTTTGTTATGCCCTTTGTCTATAATGGTTAGAGAGCCACCTAGTGGGACGACTATACTCATGGTTGAACCAAATGAAATGTTAACTGGTGGTTAAATGCATGAATTCCATCAATGTGACATCAGATCGGACATGCTGGTTTCAGGTGTTGGGCATGGCTCGACACGCCGGGGGTGCGAGGGCCCTCATAACGCTGCTTGCAGCTTTAATTAGGGCCCGAGCACTGACAGTGCGAAGGCCCTATTGTAATTGCTCTGTTTATTATTATTATTATTATTATTATTATTATTATTATTTCGGCAAATGAATTGGCCGTTTGAGGGCCTAAACATGCTCGAAAACTCATGAAATTTTGCACACGCGTCAGGTCTGGTGAAAATTTACGTATTTTAATGTTCTCAGACATGGCCAGGGAAAATTAGCTCAGTAGCGCCACCTAGAAAAATGAAAAACGCGAGCCCCCGGTATGGGTATGACCTACATGTTTGAAAGTCGGTACACCTATATAATGTTCAGAGTCGAACAAAAAAGTCTATTATGGCAATATCCTAAACCCAACAGGAAGTCCGCCATTTTGGATTGAAGGTGACATTTTGGCTCTGATTTTACCATTTCCATGCCTCGAACTTTGACGAACTCCTCCTTGGGGTTTGATTTCATAACCTTCATATTTGGTCAGTGCCAACTACACCCTTATGCCATGTTAAATTGCGGAGCTTTTGAGTTTTCACAACACCATGAGGCCGTGGCGCCATGGCGAATTTCGATGACTCGCCATGAAAATCTTATTGCCTCTCATTTTGTCATACATTTTCTGACCTTGACCAAAGTGAACACATATGATAAGGCTCCATCCCTGAACATATTTCAACTGCCATATTTTACATCAGGGACAGCGCCACCTAGTGGGAACAGGAAATGTCATGTTTTACACTTTGGGGTACAGTATTGTGATGGGTGACATCTGCAGCCTCAAATTTCTCCAGGAAAGCCTTAAGGAGTTGGTCTTGGGTTACAGTGAAAACTGTGACTTTTCGCAAAAGGGTGTGACACCAGCGGCATGGCGAACTTTGATGTCACGCCATGAAGAAACAAATTAGTATAACTCAATGAAATCCAGTCTGATCAGTACCAGACTTTACAGGCATGATGTCAGACCCGCCCTGAACAGATTGATGTGCCCATTGTCGGGAATACGGACAGCGCCACCTAGTGGCAACAGGAAATGTCATGGCTTTAATTTTGTTGTACTGATTTTCACAGGTTCATCGTGGCCACCTCAAAAGCGGTGAATATCAACATCAGTCCCTCGTGATGCTTCAGTGCAAAAATTGTGACTTTAAAGTGAACGGCGCACCCTGGTGGCAACGTGGTCCACCATGAAAGATGAAGTTGCTTTTGAGGGGCTTGGAAAGTTTATAGAGGCTTGAAATTTGGCACACACCTCCAAATGGATGAAGGCTTTGTTGGCATGTGATCATTTTCATTGAATATCCCAAAATGGCTCCACAGCGCCCCCTACAAAATTTCAAAACATCAGCCCCAGCTCTGTGTTTTATGTATGAGTCTTAAACCTGGTAAGCTTATAGGAGATATCAAGATGTACAAAAAAGTCTCTTGGAGCAATATCCCAAATCTAACAGGAAGTCAGCCATTTTAAAATTAATGTGTAATTTTTGTGACATTTTCCCCTCTTTCCAGGCACCGTTCTTTGACGAACTCCTCCAAGGGATTTCATCATATTGAACCAATCTCCAGTGTGTGGAATCTAAAGACCTTTGTGATGTTAAATTGCGAAGCTTTTTACGTTCAGGGAAACGGGGTTGTCATGGCGGCACGTGGAGTTTCAATCACTCGCCAAAAAGCAGTAATCTGCTGTCACTCAAAATCAAAATGTCCAAACTCTCCCAAAGGTCGCAGGCGTGATGAGACTCGAGCTAGGAAATGTTTGTTATGCCATTTGTCAGTAATAGTTAGAGCGCCACCTAGTGGGACGACTATAATGATGATTGAATGAGATGAAATGTTAGCTGGTGGTTAAATGCATGAATTCCATCAATGTGACATCAGATCGGAGGTGCTGGTTGTAGGTGTTGGGCGTGGCTCGACGCGATGGGGTGCGAGGGCCCTCATAACGCTGCTTGCAGCTTTAATTATTATTATTATTATTCCGGCAAATGAATCGGCCTTTTGAGGGCCTAAACATGCTCGAAAACTCTGGAAATTTTGCGCACGCGTCAGGTCTGGTGAAAATTTACGTATTTTAATGGTTTTACATATGAGCACTGGGAAATGGCTCTAGAGCGCCACCTATGCCTTGTTAAATGCAGCCCTACGACCACATCGTTTCAGCTACATGTATGAAATTTGGCACACATGTGTATCATGCCAAGACGAACAAAAAAGTCTGTGGGCCCATTGACGCAAACCCAACAGGAAGTCCGCCATTTTGGATTGAAGGTGACATTTTGGCTCTGATTTTACCGTTTCCATGCCTTGTACTTTAACGAACTCCTCCTTGGGATTTGGTCGTATAAGCTTCAAATTTGGACAGTGTCAACTACACCCTTGTGCCATGTTAAATTGCGGAGCTTTTGAGTTTTCACAATACTATGAGGCCGTGGCGCCATGGCGAATTTCGATGACTCGCCATGAAAATCTTATTGCCTCTCATTCTGTCATACATGTTCCAATCTGGACCAAAGAGCACACATATGATAAGGCTCCACCCCTGAACATATTTCAACTGCCATATTTGACCTCAAGGACAGCGCCACCTAGTGGGAACAGGAAATGTCATGTTTTACACTTTGGGGTACAGTATAGTGAAGGGTGACATCTGCAGCCTCAAATTTCTCCAGGAAAGCCTTAAGGAGTTGGTCTTGGGTTACGGTGAAAACTGTGAGTTTTCGCGAAAGGGTGTGACCCCAGCAGCATGGCGAACTTTGATGTCACGCCATGAAGAAACAAATTAGTATAACTCAATGAAATCCAGTCTGATCAGTACCAGACTTTACAGGCATGATGTCAGACCCGCCCTGAACAGATTGATGTGCCCATTGTCGGAAATACGGACAGCGCCACCTAGTGGCAACAGGAAATGTCATGGCTTTAATTTTGTTGTACTGATTTTCACAGGTTCATCTTGGCCACCTCAAAAGCGGTGAATATCACCATCAGTCCCTCGTGATGCTTCAGTGCAAAAATTGTGAGTTTAAACTGAACGGCGCACCCTGGTGGCAACGCTGTTCAACATGAAAGATGAAGTGGCTTTTGAGGGTCTTGGCAAGTTTATAGAGGCTTGAAATTTGGCACACACCTCCAAATGGATGAAGGCTTTGTTGGCATGTGATCATTTTCATTGAATAGCGCGAAATTGCTCCACAGCGCCCCCTACAAAATTTCAAAACCACAGCCCCTGCTCTGTGTTTTATGTATGAATCTGAAACCTGGTAGGCTTATAGGAGATATCAAGATGTACAAAAAAGTCTCTTGGAGCAATATCCCAAATCCAACAGGAAGTCAGCCATTTTAAAATTAATGTGTAATTTTGGCAACATTTTCCCCTCTTTTCAGGCTTCATACTTTGACGAACTCCTCCAAGGGATTTCATCATATTGAACCATTCTCCAGTGTGTGGAATCTAAAGACCTTTGTGATGTTAAATTGCGAAGCTTTTTACGTTCAAGGAAACGGGGTGGTCATGGCGGCACGTGGAGTTTCAATCACTCGCCAAAAAGCAGTAATATGCTGTCACTCAAAGACACAAAGTCCAATCTCTCCCAAAGGTCACAGGCGTGATGAGACTCGAGCTCGGAAATGTTTGTTATGCCCTTTGTCTATAATGGTTAGAGAGCCACCTAGTGGGACGACTATACTCATGGTTGAACCAAATGAAATGTTAACTGGTGGTTAAATGCATGAATTCCATCAATGTGACATCAGATCGGACATGCTGGTTTCAGGTGTTGGGCATGGCTCGACACGCCGGGGGTGCGAGGGCCCTCATAACGCTGCTTGCAGCTTTAATTATTAGGGCCCGAGCACTGATAGTGCGAAGGCCCTATTGTAATTGCTCTGTTTATTATTAGGGCCCGAGCACTGACAGTGCGAAGGCCCTATTGTAATTGCTCTGTTTATTATTATTATTATTATTATTTCGGCAAATGAATCGGCCTTTTGAGGGCCTAAACATGCTCGAAAACTCTGGAAATTTTGCGCACGCGTCAGGTCTGGTGAAAATTTACGTATTTTAATGGTTTTACATATGAGCACTGGGAAATGGCTCTAGAGCGCCACCTATGCCTTGTTAAATGCAGCCCTACGACCACATCGTTTCAGCTACATGTATGAAATTTGGCACACATGTGTATCATGCCAAGACGAACAAAAAAGTCTGTGGGCCCATTGACGCAAACCCAACAGGAAGTCCGCCATTTTGGATTGAAGGTGACATTTTGGCTCTGATTTTACCGTTTCCATGCCTTGTACTTTAACGAACTCCTCCTTGGGATTTGGTCGTATAAGCTTCAAATTTGGACAGTGTCAACTACACCCTTGTGCCATGTTAAATTGCGGAGCTTTTGAGTTTTCACAATACTATGAGGCCGTGGCGCCATGGCGAATTTCGATGACTCGCCATGAAAATCTTATTGCCTCTCATTCTGTCATACATGTTCCAATCTGGACCAAAGAGCACACATATGATAAGGCTCCACCCCTGAACATATTTCAACTGCCATATTTGACCTCAAGGACAGCGCCACCTAGTGGGAACAGGAAATGTCATGTTTTACACTTTGGGGTACAGTATAGTGAAGGGTGACATCTGCAGCCTCAAATTTCTCCAGGAAAGCCTTAAGGAGTTGGTCTTGGGTAACAGTGAAAACTGTGAGTTTTCGCGAAAGGGTGTGACCCCAGCAGCATGGCGAACTTTGATGTCACGCCATGAAGAAACAAATTAGTATAACTCAATGAAATCCAGTCTGATCAGTACCAGACTTTACAGGCATGATGTCAGACCCGCCCTGAACAGATTGATGTGCCCATTGTCGGAAATACGGACAGCGCCACCTAGTGGCAACAGGAAATGTCATGGCTTTAATTTTGTTGTACTGATTTTCACAGGTTCATCTTGGCCACCTCAAAAGCGGTGAATATCACCATCAGTCCCTCGTGATGCTTCAGTGCAAAAATTGTGAGTTTAAACTGAACGGCGCACCCTGGTGGCAACGCTGTTCAACATGAAAGATGAAGTGGCTTTTGAGGGTCTTGGCAAGTTTATAGAGGCTTGAAATTTGGCACACACCTCCAAATGGATGAAGGCTTTGTTGGCATGTGATCATTTTCATTGAATAGCGCGAAATTGCTCCACAGCGCCCCCTACAAAATTTCAAAACCACAGCCCCTGCTCTGTGTTTTATGTATGAATCTGAAACCTGGTAGGCTTATAGGAGATATCAAGATGTACAAAAAAGTCTCTTGGAGCAATATCCCAAATCCAACAGGAAGTCAGCCATTTTAAAATTAATGTGTAATTTTGGCAACATTTTCCCCTCTTTTCAGGCTTCATACTTTGACGAACTCCTCCAAGGGATTTCATCATATTGAACCATTCTCCAGTGTGTGGAATCTAAAGACCTTTGTGATGTTAAATTGCGAAGCTTTTTACGTTCAAGGAAACGGGGTGGTCATGGCGGCACGTGGAGTTTCAATCACTCGCCAAAAAGCAGTAATATGCTGTCACTCAAAGACACAAAGTCCAATCTCTCCCAAAGGTCACAGGCGTGATGAGACTCGAGCTCGGAAATGTTTGTTATGCCCTTTGTCTATAATGGTTAGAGAGCCACCTAGTGGGACGACTATACTCATGGTTGAACCAAATGAAATGTTAACTGGTGGTTAAATGCATGAATTCCATCAATGTGACATCAGATCGGACATGCTGGTTTCAGGTGTTGGGCATGGCTCGACACGCCGGGGGTGCGAGGGCCCTCATAACGCTGCTTGCAGCTTTAATTATTATTATTATTATTATTATTATTATTCCGGCAAATGAATTGGCCGTTTGAGGGCCTAAACATGCTCGAAAACTCATGAAATTTTGCACACGCGTCCGGTCTGGTGAAAATTTACGTATTTTAATGTTCCCAGACATGGCCAGGGAAAATTAGCTCAGTAGCGCCACCTAGAAAAATGAAAAACGCGAGCCCCCGGTATGGGTATGACCTACACGTTTGAAAGTCGGTACACCTATATAACGTTCAGAGTCGAACAAAAAAGTCTATTATGGCAATGTCCTAAACCCAACAGGAAGTCCGCCATTTTGGATTGAAGGTGACATTTTGGCTCTGATTTTACCGTTTCCATGCCTTGTACTTTAACGAACTCCTCCTTGGGATTTGGTCCTATAAACTTCAAATTTGGACAGTGTCAACTACACCCTTGTGCCATGTTAAATTGCGGAGCTTTTGAGTTTTCACAATACTATGAGGCTGTGGCGCCATGGCGAATTTCGATGACTCGCCATGAAAATCTTATTGCCTCTCATTCTGTCATACATGTTCCGATCTGGACCAAAGAGCACACATATGATAAGGCTCCACCCCTGAACATATTTCAACTGCCATATTTGACATCAAGGACAGCGCCACCTAGTGGGAACAGGAAATGTCATGTTTTACACTTTGGGGTACAGTATTGTGATGGGTGACATCTGCAGCCTCAAATTTCTCCAGGAAAGCCTTAAGGAGTTGGTCTTGGGTTACAGTGAAAACTGTGACTTTTTGCAAAAGGGTGTGACACCAGCGGCATGGCGAACTTTGATGTCACGCCATGAAGAAACAAATTAGTATAACTCAATGAAATCCAGTCTGATCAGTACCAGACTTTACAGGCATGATGTCAGACCCGCCCTGAACAGATTGATGTGCCCATTGTCGGAAATACGGACAGCGCCACCTAGTGGCAACAGGAAATGTCATGGCTTTAATTTTGTTGTACTGATTTTCACAGGTTCATCTTGGCCACCTCAAAAGCGGTGAATATCACCATCAGTCCCTCGTGATGCTTCAGTGCAAAAATTGTGAGTTTAAACTGAACGGCGCACCCTGGTGGCAACGCTGTTCAACATGAAAGATGAAGTGGCTTTTGAGGGTCTTGGCAAGTTTATAGAGGCTTGAAATTTGGCACACACCTCCAAATGGATGAACGCTTTGTTGGCATGTGATCATTTTCATTGAATAGCGCGAAGTGGCTCCACAGCGCCCCCTACAAAATTTCAAAACCACAGCCCCTGCTCTGTGTTCTATGTATGATTCTGAAACCTGGTAAGCTTATAGGAGATATCAAGATGTACAAAAAAGTCTCTTGGTGCAATATCCCAAATCCAACAGGAAGTCAGCCATTTTAAAATTAATGTGTAATTTTGGCAACATTTTCCCCTCTTTCCAGGCACCGTTCTTTGACGAACTCCTCCAAGGGATTTCATCATATTGAACCAATCTCCAGTGTGTGGAATCTAAAGACCTTTGTGATGTTAAATTGCGAAGCTTTTTACGTTCAGTGAAACGGGGTGGTTATGGTGGCACTTAGAGTTTGAATCACTCGCCAAAAAGCAGTAATCTGCTGTCACTCAAAAACACAATGTCCAATCTCTCCCAAACGTCAGATCGGAGGTGCTGGTTTTAGGTGTTGGGCTTGGCTCGACGCGCCGGGGGTGCGAGGGCCCTCATAACGCTGCTTGCAGCTTTAATTATTATTATTATTATTATTATTATTCCGGCAAATGAATTGGCCGTTTGAGGGCCTAAACATGCTCGAAAACTCATGAAATTTTGCACACGCGTCAGGTCTGGTGAAAATTTACGTATTTTAATGTTCCCAGACATGGCCAGGGAAAATTAGCTCAGTAGCGCCACCTAGAAAAATGAAAAACGCGAGCCCCCGGTATGGGTATGACCTACACGTTTGAAAGTCGGTACACCTATATAACGTTCAGAGTCGAACAAAAAAGTCTATTATGGCAATGTCCTAAACCCAACAGGAAGTCCGCCATTTTGGATTGAAGGTGACATTTTGGGTCTGATTTTACCGTTTCCATGCCTTGTACTTTAACGAACTCCTCCTTGGGATTTGGTCCTATAAACTTCAAATTTGGACAGTGTCAACTACACCCTTGTGCCATGTTAAATTGCGGAGCTTTTGAGTTTTCACAATACTATGAGGCCGTGGCGCCATGGCGAATTTCGATGACTCGCCATGAAAATCTTATTGCCTCTCATTCTGTCATACATGTTCCGATCTGGACCAAAGAGCACACATATGATAAGGCTCCACCCCTGAACATATTTCAACTGCCATATTTGACATCAAGGACAGCGCCACCTAGTGGGAACAGGAAATGTCATGTTTTACACTTTGGGGTACAGTATAGTGATGGGTGACATCTGCAGCCTCAAATTTCTCCAGAAAAGCCTTAAGGAGTTGGTCTTGGGTTACAGTGAAAACTGTGACTTTTCGCAAAAGGGTGTGACCCCAGCAGCATGGCGAACTTTGATGTCACGCCATGAAGAAACAAATTAGTATAACTCAATGAAATCCAGTCTGATCAGTACCAGACTTTACAGGCATGATGACAGACCCGCCCTGAACAGATTGATGTGCCCATTGTCGGGAATACGGACAGCGCCACCTAGTGGGAACAGGAAATGTCATGGCTTTAATTTTGTTGTACTGATTTTCACAGGTTCATCGTGGCCACCTCAAAAGCGGTGAATATCACCATCAGTGCCTTGTGATGCTTCAGTGCAAAAATTGTGACTTTAAACTGAACGCCGCACCCTGGTGGCAACGCGGTTCACCATGAAAGATGAAGTGGCTTTTGAGGGGCTTGGAAAGTTTAAAAAGTCTTGAAATTTGGCACACACCTCCAATGTGGTTAAGGCTTTGTTGTTATGTGATCATTTTCATTGAATATCCCAAAATGGCTCCACAGCGCCCCCTACAAAATTTCAAAATGACAGCCCCTGCTCTGTGTTTTATGTATGAGTCTGAAACCTGGTAAGCTTATAGGAGATATCAAGATGTACAAAAAAGTCTCTTGGAGCAATATCCCAAATCCAACAGGAAGTCAGCCATTTTAAAATTAATGTGCAATTTTGGCAACATTTTCCCCTCTTTTCAGGTATCGTTCTTTGACGAACTCCTCCAAGGGATTTCATCAGATTGGACCGATCTGCAGTTTGTGGAATCTAAAGACCTTTGTGATGTTAAATTGCGAAGCTTTTTACGTCCAGGGAAACGGGGTGGTTATGGCGGCACGTGGAGTTTCAATCACTCGCCAAAAAGCAGTAATCTGCTGTCACTCAAAAACACAATGTCCAATCTCTCCCAAACGTCTCAGGTGTGATGAGACTCGAGCTTGGAAGTGTTTGTTATGCCATTTGTACATAATGGTTAGAGCGCCACCTAGTGGAACGACTAACTAATCATGAATGAATGAGTTGAAATGTTAGCTGGTGGTTAAATGCATGAATTCCATCAATGTGACATCAGATCGGACGTGCTGGTTTTAGGTGTTGGGCGTGGCTCGACGCGCCGGGGGTGCGAGGGCCCTCATAACGCTGCTTGCAGCTTTAATTATTATTATTATTAGGGCCCGAGCACTGAGAGTGCGAAGGCCCTATTGTATCTGCTCCGTTTCTTATTATTATTATTATTATTATTAGGGCCCGAGCACCGAGAGTGCGAAGGCCCTATTGTATCTGCTCCGTTTCTTATTATTATTATTATTATTATTATTATTATTATTATTAGGGCCCGAGCACCGAGAGTGCGAAGGCCCTATTATATCTGCTCCGTTTCTTATTATTATTATTATTATTATTATTATTCAGGCAAAACAAGGGCCTTTTTGAGGGCCTAAACATGCTCAAAAACTCATGAAATTTTGCACACATGCCAGGTCTGGTGAAAAATTTTGTATTTTAATGGTTTTACATATGAGCACTGGGAAATGGCTCTAGAGCGCCACCTATGCCTTGTAAAATGCAGCCCTACGACCACATCGTTTGGGCTACATGTATGAAATTTGGCACACATGTGTATCATGCCAAGACGAACAAAAAAGTCTGTGGGCCCATTGACGCAAACCCAACAGGAAGTCCGCCATTTGGACGTGAAGGTGACATTTTGGCTCTAATTTTGCCGTTTCCATGCCTCGAACTTTTTCGAACTCCTCCTTGGGATTTGGTCGTATAAGCTTCATCTTTGGTCAGTTTCAACTACACACCTGGGCCATGTTAAATTGCGGAGCTTTTGAGTTTTCACAATACCATGAGGCCGTGGCGCCACGGCGAATTTCGATGACTCGCCATGAAAATCTTATTGCCTCTCATTTTGTCATACATTTTCTGACCTTGACCAAAGTGAACACATATGATAAGGCTCCACCCCTGAACATATTTCAACTGCCATATTTGACACCAGGGACAGCGCCACCTAGTGGGAACAGGAAATGTCATGTTTTACACTTTGGGGTACAGTATTGTGATGGGTGACATCTGCAGCCTCAAATTTCTCCAGGAAAGCCTTAAGGAGTTGGTCTTGGGTTACAGTGAAAACTGTGACTTTTCGCAAAAGGGTGTGACCCCAGCGGCATGGCGAACTTTGATGTCACGCCATGAAGAAACAAATTAGTATAACTCAATGAAATCCAGTCTGATCAGTACCAGACTTTACAGGCATGATGTCAGACCCGCCCTGAACAGATTGATGTGCCCATTGTCGGGAATACGGACAGCGCCACCTAGTGGGAACAGGAAATGTCATGGCTTTAATTTTGTTGTACTGATTTTCACAGGTTCATCGTGGCCACCTCAAAAGCGGTGAATATCACCATCAGTCCCTTGTGATGCTGCAGTGCGAAAATTGTGACTTTATACTGAACGGTGCACCCTGGTGGCAACGCTGTTCACCATGAAAAATGAAGTGGTTTTTGAGGGGCTTGGAAAGTTTAAAAAGTCTTGAAATTTGGCCCACACCTCCAATGTGCTTAAGGCTTTGTTGTTATTTGATCATTTTCATTGAATATCCCAAAATGGCTCCACAGCGCCCCCTACAATATTTCAAAACCACAGCCCCAGCTCTGTGTTTTATGTATGAGTCTGAAACCTGGTAAGCTTATAGGAGATATCAAGATGTACAAAAAAGTCTCTTGGAGCAATATCCCAAATACAACAGGAAGTCAGCCATTTTAAAATTAATGTGCAATTTTGGCAACATTTTCCCCTCTTTCCAGGCACCGTTCTTTGACGAACTCTTCCAAGGGATTTCATCAGATTGAACCAATCTCCAGTGTGTGTAATCTAAAGACCTTTGTGATGTTAAATTGCGAAGCTTTTTCCGTTCAGGGAAACGGGGTTGTCATGGCGGCACGTGGAGTTTCAATCACTCGCCAAAAAGCAGTAATCTGCTGTCACTCAAAATCAAAATGTCCAAACTCTCCCAAAGGTCGCAGGCGTGATGAGACTCGAGCTAGGAAATGTTTGTTATGCCATTTGTCAGTAATGGTTAGAGCGCCACCTAGTGGGACGACTATAATGATGATTGAATGAGATGAAATGTTAGCTGGTGGTTGAATGCATGAATTTCATCAATGTGACATCAGATCGGAGGTGCTGGTTGTAGGTGTTGGGCGTGGCTCGACGCGATGGGGTGCGAGGGCCCTCATAACGCTGCTTGCAGCTTTAATTAGGGCCCGAGCACCGAGAGTGCGAAGGCCCTATTGTATCTGCTCCGTTTCTTATTATTAGGGCCCGAGCACCGAGAGTGCGAAGGCCCTATTGTATCTGCTCCGTTTCTTATTATTATTATTATTATTATTATTATTATTCAGGCGAAACAAGGGCCTTTTTGAGGGCCTAAACATGCTCAAAAACTCATGAAATTTTGCAGACATGCCAGGTCTGGTGAAAAATTTTGTATTTTAATGGTTTTACATATGAGCACTGGGAAATGGCTCTACAGCGCCACCTATGCCTTGTTAAATGCAGCCCTACGACCACATCGTTTGAGCTACATGTATGAAATTTGGCACACATGTGTATCATGCCAAGACGAACAAAAAAGTCTGTGGGCCCATTGACGCAAACCCAACAGGAAGTCCGCCATTTGGAAGAGAAGGTGACATTTTGGCTCTAATTTTGCCATTTCCATGCCTCGAACTTTTGCGAACTCCTCCTTGGGGTTTGATTTCATAACCTTCATATTTGGTCAGTGTCAACTACACCCTTGTGCCATGTTAAATTGCGGAGCTTTTGAGTTTTCACAATACGGTGAGGCCGTGGCGCCATGGCGAATTACGATGACTCGCCATGAAAATCTTATTGCCTCTCATTCTGTCATAGATTTTCTGACCTTGACCAAAGTGAACACATATGATAAGGCTCCACCCCTGAACATATTTCAACTGCCATATTTGACACCAGGGACAGCGCCACCTAGTGGGAACAGGAAATGTCATGTTTTACACTTTGGGGTACAGTATAGTGATGGGTGACATCTGCAGCCTCAAATTTCTCCAGGAAAGCCTTAAGGAGTTGGTCTTGGGTTACAGTGAAAACTGTGACTTTTCGCCAAAGGGTGTGACCTCAGCGGCATGGCGAACTTTGATGTCACGCCATGAAGAAACAAATTAGTATAACTCAATGAAACCCAGTCTGATCAGTACCAGACTTTACAGTCATGATGTCAGACCCACCCTGAACAGATTGATGTGCCCATTGTCGGGAATACGTACAGCGCCACCTAGTGGCAACAGGACATGTCATGTCTTACACTTTGTTGTACTGATTTTCACAGGTTCATCGTGGCCACCTCAAAAGCGGTGAATATCACCATCAGTCCTTCGTGATGGTTCAGTGCGAAAATTGTGACTTTAAACTGAATGGCGCACCCTGGTGGCAGCGCAGTTCACCATGAAAGATGAAGTTGCTTTTGAGGGGCTTGGAAAGTTTATAGAGGCTTTAAATTTGGCGCACACCTCCAATGTGACGAAGGCTTTGTTGTTATGTGACCATTTTCCTTGAATAGCGCAAAATGGCTCCATGGCGCCCCCTACAAAATTCCAAAATATCAGCCCCTGCTCTGTGTTTTATCTATGAGTCTGAAACTTGGTAAGCTCATGGAAGATATTAAGATGTACAAAAAAGCCTCTTGGAGCAATATCCCAAATCCAACAGGAAGTCAGCCATTTTAAAATGAATGTGCAATTTTGGCGACATTTTCCCATCTTTTCAGGCACCGTACTTTGACGAACTCCTCCAAGGGATTTCATCAGATTGGACCGATCTGCACCTTGTGGAATCTACAGACCTTTGTGATGTTAAATTGCGAAGCTTTTTACGTTCAGGGAAACGGGGTGGTTATGGCGGCACTTAGAGTTTGAATCACTCGCCAAAAAGCAGTAATCTGCTGTCACTCAAAAACACAATGTCCAATCTCTCCCAAACGTCTCAGGTGTGATGAGACTCGAGCTTGGAAGTGTTTGTTATGCCATTTGTACATAATGGTTAGAGCGCCACCTAGTGGAACGACTAACTAATCATGAATGAATGAGTTGAAATGTTAGCTGGTGGTTAAATGCATGAATTCCATCAATGTGACATCAGATCGGACGTGCTGGTTTTAGGTGTTGGGCGTGGCTCGACGCGCCGGGGGTGCGAGGGCCCTCATAACGCTGCTTGCAGCTTTAATTATTATTATTATTATTATTATTATTATTCACCCCAAACAAGGGCCTTTTTGAGGGCCTAAACATGCTCAAAAACTCATGAAATTTTGCACACATGCCAGGTCTGGTGAAAAATTTTGTATTTTAATGGTTTTACATATGAGCACTGGGAAATGGCTCTACAGCGCCACCTATGCCTTGTTAAATGCAGCCCTACGACCACATCGTTTGAGCTACATGTATGAAATTTGGCACACATGTGTATCATGCCAAGACGAACAAAAAAGTCTGTGGGCCCATTGACGCAAACCCAACAGGAAGTCCGCCATTTGGAAGAGAAGGTGACATTTTGGCTCTAATTTTGCCATTTCCATGCCTCGAACTTTTGCGAACTCCTCCTTGGGGTTTCATTTCATAACCTTCAAATTTGGACAGTGTCAACTACACCCTTGTGCCATGTTAAATTGCGGAGCTTTTGAGTTTTCACAATACTATGAGGCCGTGGCGCCATGGCGAATTTCGATGACTCGCCATGAAAATCTTATTGCCTCTCATTTTGTCATACATTTTCTGACCTTGACCAAAGTGAACACATATGACAAGGCTCCACCCCTGAACATATTTCAACTGCCATATTTGACACCAGGGACAGCGCCACCTAGTGGGAACAGGAAATGTCATGTTTTACACTTTGGGGTACAGTATAGTGATGGGTGACACCTGCAGCCTCAAATTTCTCCAGGAAAGCCTTAAGGAGTTGGTCTTGGGTTACAGTGAAAACTGTGACTTTTCGCAAAAGGGTGTGACCCCAGCAGCATGGCGAACTTTGATGTCACGCCATGAAGAAACAAATTAGTATAACTCAATGAAATCCAGTCTGTTCAGTACCAGACTTTACAGGCATGATGTCAGACCCGCCCTGAACAGATTGATGTGCCCATTGTCGGGAATACGTACAGCGCCACCTAGTGGCAACAGGAAATGTCATGGCTTTAATTTTGTTGTACTGATTTTCACAGGTTCATCGTGGCCACCTCAAAAGCAGTGAATATCAACATCAGTCCCTCGTGATGCTTCAGTGCAAAAATTGTGACTTTAAACTGAACGGCGCACCCTGGTGGCAACGCGGTCCACCAGGAAAGATGAAGTGGCTTTTGAGGGGCTTGGAAAGTATATAGAGGCTTTAAATTTAGCACACCCCTCCAAATGGATGAAGGCTTTGTTGTCATGTGATCATTTTTATTGAATAGCGCGAAATGGCTCCACAGCGCCCCCTACAAAATTTCAAAACCACAGCCCCAGCTCTGTGTTTTATGTATGAGTCTGAAACCTGGTAAGCTTATAGGAGATATCAAGATGTACAAAAAAGTCTCTTGGAGCAATATCCAAAATCCAACAGGAAGTCAGCCATTTTAAAATTAATGTTTAATTTTGGCAACATTTTCCCCTCTTTCCAGGCATCGTTCTTTGACGTACTCCTGCAAGGGATTTCATCAGATTGATGCGATCTCCTGTGTGTGGAATCTAAAGACCTTTGTGATGTTAAATTGCGAAGCTTTTTACATTCAGGGAAACGGGGTGGTCATGGCGGCACGTGGAGTTTCAATCACTCGCCAAAAAGCAGTAATCTGCTGTCACTCAAAAACACAATGTCCAATCTCTCCCAAAGCTCATAGGCGTGATGAGACTCGAGCTCGGAAATGTTTGTTATGCCATTTGTGCATAAGGGTTAGAGCGCCACCTAGTGGAACGACTAACAAATCATGAATGAATGAGTTGAAATGTTAGCTGGTGGTTAAATGCATGAATTCCATCAATGTGACATGAGATCGGACGTGCTGGTTTTAGGTGTTGGGCGTGGCTCGACGCGCCGGGGGTGCGAGGGCCCTCATAACGCTGCTTGCAGCTTTAATTAGGGCCCGAGCACTGATAGTGCGAAGGCCCTATTGTAATTGCTCTGTTTATTATTATTATTATTATTATTATTATTATTTCGGCAAATGAATTGGCCGTTTGAGGGCCTAAACATGCTCGAAAACTCATGAAATTTTGCACATGCGTCAGGTCTGGTGAAAATTTACGTATTTTAATGTTCTCAGACATGGCCAGGGAAAATTAGCTCAGTAGCGCCACCTAGAAAAATGAAAAAGGCGAGCCCCCGGTATGAGTATGGCCTACATGTTTGAAAGTCGGTACACTTATATAACGTTCAGAGTCGAACAAAAAAGTCTATTATGGCAATGTCCTAAACCCAACAGGAAGTCCGCCATTTGGAAGAGAAGGTGACATTTTGGCTCTAATTTTGCCATTTCCATGCCTCGAACTTTAACGAACTCCTCCTTGGGGTTTGATTTCATAACCTTCAAATTTGGACAGTGTCAACTACACCCTTGTGCCATGTTAAATTGCGGAGCTTTTGAGTTTTCACAATACTATGAGGCCGTGGCGCCATGGCGAATTTCGATGACTCGCCATGAAAATCTTATTGCCTCTCATTTTGTCATACATTTTCTGACCTTGACCAAAGTGAACACATATGATAAGGCTCCACCCCTGAACATATTTCAACTGCCATATTTGACCTCAAGGACAGCGCCACCTAGTGGGAACAGGAAATGTTATGTTTTACACTTTGGGGTACAGTATAGTGATGGGTGACATCTGCAGCCTCAAATTTCTCCAGAAAAGCCTTAAGGAGTTGGTCTTGGGTTACAGTGAAAACTGTGACTTTTCGCAAAAGGGTGTGACCCCAGCAGCATGGCGAACTTTGATGTCACGCCATGAAGAAACAAATTAGTATAACTCAATGAAATCCAGTCTGATCAGTACCAGACTTTACAGGCATGATGTCAGACCCGCCCTGAACAGATTGATGTGCCCATTGTCGGGAATACGGACAGCGCCACCTAGTGGGAACAGGAATTGTCATGGCTTTAATTTTGTTGTACTGATTTTCACAGGTTCATCGTGGCCACCTGAAAAGCGGTGAATATCACCATCAGTCCCTCGTGATGCTTCAGTGCAAAAATTGTGACTTTAAACTGAACGGCGCACCCTGGTGGCAACACGGTTCAACATGAAAGATGAAGTGGCTTTTGAGGGGCTTGCAAAGTTTATAGAGGCTTGGAATTTGGCACACACCTCCAAATGGATGAAGGCTTTGTTGTCATGTGATCATTTTCATTGAATAGGGCAAAATGGCTCTTCAGCGCCCCCTACAAAATTTCAAAACCACAGCCCCAGCTCTGTGTTTTATGTATGAGTCTGAATCCTGGTAAGCTTATAGGAGATATCAAGATGTACAAAAAAGTCTCTTGGAGCAATATCCCAAATCCAACAGGAAGTCAGCCATTTTAAAATTAATGTGTAATTTTGATGACATTTTCTCCCCTTTTCAGGCCTCATACTTTGACGAACTCCTCCAAGGGATTTCATCATATTGAAGCATTCTTCAGTGTGTAGAATCTAAAGACCTTTGTGATGTTAAATTGCGAAGCTTTTTCCGTTCAGGGAAACGGGGTGGTCATGGCGGCACGTAGAGTTTCAATCACTCGCAAAAAGCAGTAATCTGCTGTCACTAAAAAACACAATGTCCAATCTCTCCCAAAGGTCGCAGGTGTGATGAGACTCGAGCTTGGAAATGTTTGTTATGCTATTTGTCAATAATGGTTAGAGCGCCACCTAGTGGCATGACTATAATCCTGGTTGAATAAGATGAATTGTTAGCTGGTGGTTAAATGCATGAATTCCATCAATGTGACATGAGATCGGACGTGCTGGTTTTAGGTGTTGGGCGTGGCTCGACACGCCAGGGTGCGAGGGCCCTCATAACGCTGCTTGCAGCTTTAATTATTATTATTATTATTATTTCGGCAAATGAATTGGCCGTTTGAGGGCCTAAACATGCTCGAAAACTCATGAAATTTTGCACACGCGTCAGGTCTGGTGAAAATTTACGTATTTTAATGTTCTCAGACATGGCCAGGGAAAATTAGCTCAGTAGCGCCACCTAGAAAAATGAAAAACGCGAGCCCCCGGTATGGGTATGACCTACATGTTTGAAAGTCGGTACACCTATATAACGTTCAGAGTCGAACAAAAAAGTCTATTATGGCAATGTCCTAAACCCAACAGGAAGTCCGCCATTTTGGATTGAAGGTGACATTTTGGGTCTGATTTTACCGTTTCCATGCCTTGTACTTTAACGAACTCGTCCTTGGGATTTGGTCCTATAAACTTCAAATTTGGACAGTGCAAACTACACCCTTGTGCCATGTTAAATTGCGGAGCTTTTGAGTTTTCACAATACTATGAGGCCGTGGCGCCATGGCGAATTTCGATGACTCGCCATGAAAATCTTATTGCCTCTCATTCTGTCATACATGTTCCGATCTGGACCAAAGAGCACACATATGATAAGGCTCCACCCCTGAACATATTTCAACTGCCATATTTGACATCAAGGACAGCGCCACCTAGTGGGAACAGGAAATGTCATGTTTTACACTTTGGGGTACAGTATAGTGATGGGTGACATCTGCAGCCTCAAATTTCTCCAGGAAAGCCTTAAGGAGTTGGTCTTGGGTTACAGTGAAAACTGTGAGTTTTCGCGAAAGGGTGTGACCCCAGCAGCATGGCGAACTTTGATGTCACGCCATGAAGAAACAAATTAGTATAACTCAATGAAATCCAGTCTGATCAGTACCAGACTTTACAGTCATGATGTCAGACCCGCACTGAACAGATTGATGTGCCCATTGTCGGAAATACGGACAGCGCCACCTAGTGGCAGCAGGAAATGTCATGGCTTTAATTTTGTTGTACTGATTTTCACAGGTTCATCGTGGCCACCTCAAAAGCGGTGAATATCACCATCAGTCCCTCGTGATGCTTCAGTGCAAAAATTGTGACTTTAAACTGAACGGCGCACCCTGGTGACAACGCGGTCCACCATGAAAGATGAAGTGGCTTTTGAGGGTCTTGGCAAGTTTATAGAGGCTTGAAATTTAGCACACACCTCCAAATGGATGAAGGCTTTGTTGTCATGTGAGCATTTTCATTGAATATCCCAAAATGGCTCCACAGCGCCCCCTACAAAATTTCAAAACCACAGCCCCTGCTCTGTGTTTTATGTATGTGTCTGAAACCTGGTAAGCTTATAGGAAATATCAAGATGTACAAAAAAGTCTCTTGGAGCAATATCCCAAATCCAACAGGAAGTCAGCCATTTTAAAATTAATGTGCAATTTTGGCAACATTTTGCCCTCTTTCCAGGCACCATTCTTTGACGAACTCCTCCAAGGGATTTCATCAGATTGAACCAATCTCCAGTGTGTGGAATCTAAAGACCTTTGTGATGTTAAATTGCGAAGGTTTTTACGTTCAGGGAAACGGGGTTGTCATGGCGGCACGTGGAGTTTCAATCACTCGCCAAAAAGCAGTAATCTGCTGTCACTCAAAATCAAAATGTCCAAACTCTCCCAAAGGTCGCAGGCGTGATGAGACTCGAGCTCGGAAATGTTTGTTATGCCATTTGTGCATAAGGGTTAGAGCGCCACCTAGTGGAACGACTAACAAATCATGAATGAATGAGTTGAAATGTTAGCTGGTGGTTAAATGCATGAATTCCATCAATGTGACATGAGATCGGACGTGCTGGTTTTAGGTGTTGGGCGTGGCTCGACGCGCCGGGGGTGCGAGGGCCCTCATAACGCTGCTTGCAGCTTTAATTATTATTATTATTATTATTATTATTTCGGCAAATGAATCGGCGTTTTGAGGACCTAAACATGCTCGAAAACTCATGAAATTTTGCACACGCGTCAGGTCTGGTGAAAATTTACGTATTTTAATGTTCTCAGACATGGCCAGGGAAAATTAGCTCAGTAGCGCCACCTAGAAAAATGAAAAACGCGAGCCCCCGGTATGGGTATCACCTACATGTTTGAAAGTCGGTACACCTATATAACGTTCAGAGTCGAACAAAAAAGTCTATTATGGCAATGTCCTAAACCCGACAGGAAGTCCGCCATTTTGGATTGAATGTGACATTTTGGCTCTGATTTTACCGTTTCCATACCTCGAACTTTAACGAACTCCTCCTTGGGGTTTGATTTCATAACCTTCATATTTGGTCAGTGCCAACTACACCCTTGTGCCATGTTAAATTGCGGAGCTTTTGAGTTTTCACAATACCATGAGGCCGTGGCGCCACGGCGAATTTCGATGACTCGCCATGAAAATCTTATTGCCTCTCATTTTGTCATAGATTTTCTGACCTTGACCAAAGTGAACACATATGATAAGGCTCCACCCCTGAACATATTACAACTGCCATATTTTACATCAGGGACAGCGCCACCTAGTGGGAACAGGAAATGTCATGTTTTACACTTTGGGGTACAGTATAGTGATGGGTGACATCTGCAGCCTCAAATTTCTCCAGGAAAGCCTTAAGGAGTTGGTCTTGGGGTACAGTGAAAACTGTGGCTTTTCACAAAAGGGTGTGACCTCAGCAGCATGGCGAACTTTGATATCTCGCCATGAAGAAACAAATTAGTATAACTCCATGAAATCCAGTCTGATTAGTACCAGACTTTACAGGCATGATGTCACACCCGCCCTGAACAGATTGATGTGCCCATTGTCAGGAATATGAAGATCGCCACCTAGTGGGAACAGGAAATGTCATGTCTTACACTTTGTTGTACTGATTTTCACAGGTTCATAGTGGCCACCTCAAAAGCGGTGAATATCACCATCAGTCCTTGATGATGCTTTAGTGCAAAAATTGTGACTTTAAACTGAACGGCGCACCCTGGTGGCAACGCTGTTCACCATGAAAAATGAAGTGTCTTTTGAGGGGCTTGGAAAGTTTATAGAGGCTTGAAATTTGGCGCACCCCTCCATTGTGCTTAAGGCTTTGTTGTTATGTGATCATTTTCATTGAATAGCGCAAAATGGCTCCACAGCGCCCCCTACAAAATTTCAAAACATCAGCCCCAGCTCTGTGTTTTATGTATGAGTCTGAAACCTGGGAAGCTTATAGGAGATATCAAGATGTACAAAAAAGTCTCTTGGAGCAATATCCCAAATCCAACAGGAAGTCAGCCATTTTAAAATTAATGTGTAATTTTTGTGACATTTTCCCCTCTTTCCAGGCACCGTTCTTTGACGAACTCCTCCAAGGGATTTCATCATATTGAACCAATCTCCAGTGTGTGGAATCTAAAGACCTTTGTGATGTTAAATTGCGAAGGTTTTTACGTTCAGGGAAACGGGGTGGTCATGGCGGCATGTGGAGTTTCAGTCACTCGCCAAAAAGCAGTAATCTGCTGTCACTCAAAATCAAAATGTCCAATATGTCCCAAAGGTCGCAGGCGTGATGAGACTCGAGCTCGGAAATGTTTGTTATGCCATTTGTCAGTAATGGTTAGAGCGCCACCTAGTGGGACGACTATAATCATGATTGAATGAGATGAAATGTTAGCTGGTGGTTGAATGCATGAATGTCATTAATGTGACATCAGATCGGAGGTGCTGGTTGTAGGTGTTGGGCGTAGCTCGACGCGATGGGGTGCGAGGGCCCTCATAACGCTGCTTGCAGCTTTAATTATTATTATTATTATTATTATTCACCCCAAACAAGGGCCTTTTTGAGGGCCTAAACATGCTCAAAAACTCATGAAATTTTGCACACATGCCAGGTCTGGTGAAAAATTTTGTATTTTAATGGTTTTACATATGAGCACTGGGAAATGGCTCTACAGCGCCACCTATGCCTTGTTAAATGCAGCCCTACGACCACATCGTTTGAGCTACATGTATGAAATTTGGCACACATGTGTATCATGCCAAGACGAACAAAAAAGTCTGTGGGCCCATTGACGCAAACCCAACAGGAAGTCCGCCATTTGGAAGAGAAGGTGACATTTTGGCTCTAATTTTGCCATTTCCATGCCTCGAACTTTTGCGAACTCCTCCTTGGGGTTTCATTTCATAACCTTCAAATTTGGACAGTGTCAACTACACCCTTGTGCCATGTTAAATTGCGGAGCTTTTGAGTTTTCACAATACTATGAGGCCGTGGCGCCATGGCGAATTTCGATGACTCGCCATGAAAATCTTATTGCCTCTCATTTTGTCATACATTTTCTGACCTTGACCAAAGTGAACACATATGATAAGGCTCCACCCCTGAACATATTTCAACTGCCATATTTGACATCAAGGACAGCGCCACCTAGTGGGAAAAGGAAATGTCATGTTTTACACTTTGGGGTACAGTATAGTGATGGGTGACATCTGCAGCCTCAAATTTCTCCAGGAAAGCCTTAAGGAGTTGGTCTTGGGTTACAGTGAAAACTGTGAGTTTTCGCGAAAGGGTGTGACCCCAGCAGCATGGCGAACTTTGATGTCACGCCATGAAGAAACAAATTAGTATAACTCAATGAAATCCAGTCTGATCAGTACCAGACTTTACAGGCATGATGTCACACCCGCCCTGAACAGATTGATGTGCCCATTGTCGGAAATACGGACAGCGCCACCTAGTGGCAACAGGAAATGTCATGGCTTTAACTTTGTTGTACTGATTTTCACAGGTTGATCGTGGCCACCTCAAAAGCGGTGAATATCACCATCAGTCCCTCGTGATGCTTCAGTGCAAAAATTGTGACTTTAAACTGAACGGCGCACCCTGGTGGCAACGCGGTTCACCATGAAAGATGAAGTGGCTTTTGAGGGGCTTGGAAAGTGTATAGAGGCTTGAAATTTGGCACACACCTCCAAATGGATGTAGGCTTTGTTGTCATGTGATCATTTTCATTGAATAGCGCGAAATTGCTCCACAGCGCCCCCTACAATATTTCAAAACAACAGCCCCTGCTCTGTGTTTCATCTATGAGTCTGAAACCTGGTAAGCTTATGGAAAATATCAAGATGTACAAAAAAGTCTCTTGGAGCAATATCCCAAATCCAACGGGAAGTCAGCCATTTTAAAATTAATGTGTAATTTTGGCGACATTTTCCCCTCTTTTCAGGCTTCATACTTTGACGAACTCCTCCAAGGGATTTCATCATATTGAACCATTCTCCAGTGTGTGGAATCTAAAGACCTTTGTGATGTTAAATTGCGAAGCTTTTTACGTTCAAGGAAACGGGGTGGTCATGGCGGCACGTGGAGTTTCAATCACTGGCCAAAAAGCAGTAATATGCTGTCACTCAAAGACACAAAGTCCAATCTCTCCCAAAGGTCGCAGGCGTGATGAGACTCGAGCTCGGAAATGTTTGTTATGCCCTTTGTCTATAATGGTTAGAGCGCCACCTAGTGGGACGACTATACTCATGGTTGAACCAAATGAAATGTTAACTGGTGGTTAAATGCATGAATTCCATCAATGTGACATCAGATCGGACGTGCTGGTTTCAGGTGTTGGGCATGGCTCGACACGCCGGGGTGCGAGGGCCCTCATAACGCTGCTTGCAGCTTTAATTAGGGCCCGAGCACTGACAGTGCGAAGGCCCTATTGTAATTGCTCTGTTTATTATTATTATTAGGGCCCGAGCACCGAGAGTGCGAAGGCCCTATTGTATCTGCTCCGTTTCTTATTATTATTATTATTATTCACCCCAAACAAGGGCCTTTTTGAGGGCCTAAACATGCTCAAAAACTCATGAAATTTTGCACACATGCCAGGTTTGGTGAAAAATTTTGTATTTTAATGGTTTTACATATGAGCACTGGGAAATGGCTCTACAGCGCCACCTATGTCTTGTTAAATACAGCCCTACGACCACATCGTTTGAGCTACATGTATGAAATTTGGCACACATGTGTATCATTCCAAGACGAACAAAAAAGTCTGTGGGCCCATTGACGCAAACCCAACAGGAAGTCCGCCATTTGGAAGAGAAGGTGACATTTTGGCTCTAATTTTGCCATTTCCATGCCTCGAACTTTAACGAACTCCTCCTTGGGATTTGGTCCTATAAGCTTCAAATTTGGACAGTGTCAACTACACCCTTGTGCCATGTTAAATTGCGGAGCTTTTGAGTTTTCACAATAGTATGAGGCCGTGGCGCCATGGCGAATTTTGATGACTCGCCATGAAAATCTTATTGCCTCTCATTCTGTCATACATGTTCCGATCTGGACCAAAGAGCACACATATGATAAGGCTCCACCCCTGAACATATTTCAACTGCCATATTTGACATCAAGGACAGCGCCACCTAGTGGGAACAGGAAATGTCATGTTTTACACTTTGGGGTACAGTATAGTGATGGGTGACATCTGCAGCCTCAAATTTCTCCAGGAAAGCCTTAAGGAGTTGGTCTTGGGTTACAGTGAAAACTGTGACTTTTCGCAAAAGGGTGTGACCCCAGCAGCGTGGCGAACTTTGATGTAACGCCATGAAGAAACAAATTAGTATAACTCAATGAAATCCAGTCTGATCAGTACCAGACTTTACAGGCATGATGTCAGACCCGCCCTGAACAGATTGATGTGCCCATTGTCGGAAATACGGACAGCGCCACCTAGTGGCAACAGGAAATGTCATGGCTTTAATTTTGTTGTACTGATTTTCACAGGTTCATCTTGGCCACCTCAAAAGCGGTGAATATCACCATCAGTCCCTTGTGATGCTTTAGTGCAAAAATTGTGAGTTTAAACTGAACGGCGCACCCTGGTGGCAACGCTGTTCAACATGAAAGATGAAGTGGCTTTTGAGGGTCTTGGCAAGTTTATAGAGGCTTGAAATTTGGCACACACCTCCAAATGGATGAAGGCTTTGTTGGCATGTGATCATTTTCATTAAATAGCGCGAAATTGCTCCACAGCGCCCCCTACAAAATTTCAAAACCACAGTCCCTGCTCTGTGTTCTATGTATGATTCTGAAACCTGGTAAGCTTATAGGAGATATCAAGATGTACAAAAAAGTCTCTTGGTGCAATATCCCAAATCCAACAGGAAGTCAGCCATTTTAAAATTAATGTGTAATTTTGGCAACATTTTCCCCTCTTTCCAGGCACCGTTCTTTGACGAACTCCTCCAAGGGATTTCATCATATTGAACCAATCTCCAGTGTGTGGAATCTAAAGACCTTTGTGATGTTAAATTGCGAAGCTTTTTACGTTCAGTGAAACGGGGTGGTTATGGTGGCACTTAGAGTTTGAATCACTCGCCAAAAAGCAGTAATCTGCTGTCACTCAAAAACACAATGTCCAATCTCTCCCAAAGCTCATAGGCGTGATGAGACTCGAGCTCGGAAATGTTTGTTATGCCATTTGTACATAATGGTTAGAGCGCCACCTAGTGGGACGACTATACTCATGGTTGAAGCAAATGAAATGTTAACTGGTGGTTAAATGCATGAATTCCATCAATGTGACATCAGATCGGACGTGCTGGTTTCAGGTGTTGGGCATGGCTCGACACGTCGGGTGTGCGAGGGCCCTCATAACGCTGCTTGCAGCTTTAATTATTATTATTATTATTATTTCGGCAAATGAATTGGCCGTTTGAGGGCCTAAACATGCTCGAAAACTCATGAAATTTTGCACACGCGTCAGGTCTGGTGAAAATTTACGTATTTTAATGTTCTCAGACATGGCCAGGGAAAATTAGCTCAGTAGCGCCACCTAGAAAAATGAAAAACGCGAGCCCCCGGTATGGGTATGACCTACATGTTTGAAAGTCGGTACACCTATATAACGTTCAGAGTCGAACAAAAAAGTCTATTATGGCAATGTCCTAAACCCAACAGGAAGTCCGCCATTTTGGATTGAAGGTGACATTTTGGCTCTGATTTTACCGTTTCCATGCCTTGTACTTTAACGAACTCCTCCTTGGGATTTGGTCCTATAAACTTCAAATTTGGACAGTGTCAACTACACCCTTGTGCCATGTTAAATTGCGGAGCTTTTGAGTTTTCACAATAGTATGAGGCCGTGGCGCCATGGCGAATTTTGATGACTCGCCATGAAAATCTTATTGCCTCTCATTCTGTCATACATGTTCTGATCTGGACCAAAGAGCACACATATGATAAGGCTCCACCCCTGAACATATTTCAACTGCCATATTTGACATCAAGGACAGCGCCACCTAGTGGGAACAGGAAATGTCATGTTTTACACTTTGGGGTACAGTATAGTGATGGGTGACATCTGCAGCCTCAAATTTCTCCAGGAAAGCCTTAAGGAGTTGGTCTTGGGTTACAGTGAAAACTGTGACTTTTCGCGAAAGGGTGTGACCCCAGCGGCGTGGCGAACTTTGATGTCACGCCATGAAGAAACAAATTAGTATAACTCAATGAAATCCAGTCTGATCAGTACCAGACTTTACAGGCATGATGTCAGACCCGCCCTGAACAGATTGATGTGCCCATTGTCGGAAATACGGACAGCGCCACCTAGTGGCAACAGGAAATGTCATGGCTTTAATTTTGTTGTACTGATTATCACAGGTTCATCGTGGCCACCTCAAAAGCGGTGAATATCACCATCAGTCCCTCGTGATGCTTCAGTGCAAAAATTGTGAGTTTAAACTGAACGGCGCACCCTGGTGGCAACGCTGTTCAACATGAAAGATGAAGTGGCTTTTGAGGGTCTTGGCAAGTTTATAGAGGCTTGAAATTTGGCACACACCTCCAAATGGATGAAGGCTTTGTTGGCATGTGATCATTTTCATTGAATAGCGCGAAATTGCTCCACAGCGCCCCCTACAAAATTTCAAAACCACAGCCCCTGCTCTGTGTTCTATGTATGATTCTGAAACCTGGTAAGCTTATAGGAGATATCAAGATGTACAAAAAAGTCTCTTGGTGCAATATCCCAAATCCAACAGGAAGTCAGCCATTTTAAAATTAATGTGTAATTTTGGCAACATTTTCCCCTCTTTCCAGGCACCGTTCTTTGACGAACTCCTCCAAGGGATTTCATCATATTGAACCAATCTCCAGTGTGTGGAATCTAAAGACCTTTGTGATGTTAAATTGCGAAGCTTTTTACGTTCAGTGAAACGGGGTGGTTATGGTGGCACTTAGAGTTTGAATCACTCGCCAAAAAGCAGTAATCTGCTGTCACTCAAAAACACAATGTCCAATCTCTCCCAAAGCTCATAGGCGTGATGAGACTCGAGCTCGGAAATGTTTGTTATGCCATTTGTACATAATGGTTAGAGCGCCACCTAGTGGAACGACTAACTAATCATGAATGAATGAGTTGAAATGTTAGCTGAAAATTTACGTATTTTAATGTTCTCAGACATGGCCAGGGAAAATTAGCTCAGTAGCGCCACCTAGAAAAATGAAAAATGCGAGCCCCCGGTATGGGTATGACCTACATATTTGAAAGTCGGTACACCTATATAACGTTGCGAGTCGAACAAAAAAGTCTATTATGGCAATGTCCTAAACCCAACAGGAAGTCCGCCATTTTGGATTGAAGGTGACATTTTGGGTCTGATTTTACCGTTTCCATGCCTTGTACTTTAACGAACTCCTCCTTGGGATTTGGTCCTATAAACTTCAAATTTGGACAGTGTCAACTACACCCTTGTGCCATGTTAAATTGCGGAGCTTTTGAGTTTTCACAATAGTATGAGGCCGTGGCGCCATGGCGAATTTTGATGACTCGCCATGAAAATCTTATTGCCTCTCATTCTGTCATACATGTTCCGATCTGGACCAAACAGCACACATATGATAAGGCTCCACCCCTGAACATATTTCAACTGCCATATTTGACATCAAGGACAGCGCCACCTAGTGGGAACAGGAAATGTCATGTTTTACACTTTGGGGTACAGTATAGTGATGGGTGACATCTGCAGCCTCAAATTTCTCCAGGAAAGCCTTAAGGAGTTGGTCTTGGGTTACAGTGAAAACTGTGACTTTTCGCAAAAGGGTGTGACCCCAGCAGCATGGCGAATTTTGATGTCACGCCATGAAGAAACAAATTAGTATAACTCAATGAAATCCAGTCTGATCAGTACCAGACTTTACAGGCATGATGTCAGACCTGCCCTGAACAGATTGATGTGCCCATTGTCAGGAATATGAAGAGCGCCACCTAGTGGGAACAGGAAATGTCATGTCTTACACTTTGTTGTACTGATTTTCACAGGTTCATAGTGGCCACCTCAAAAGCGGTGAATATCACCATCAGTCCTTGATGATGCTTTAGTGCAAAAATTGTGACTTTAAACTGAACGGCGCACCCTGGTGGCAACGCTGTTCACCATGAAAAATGAAGTGGCTTTTGAGGGGCTTGGAAAGTTTATAGAGGCTTGAAATTTGGCACACACCTCCATTGTGCTTAAGGCTTTGTTGTTATGTGATCATTTTCATTGAATAGCGCAAAATGGCTCCACAGCGCCCCCTACAAAATTTCAAAACATCAGCCCCAGCTCTGTGTTTTATGTATGAGTCTGAAACCTGGTAAGCTTATAGGAGATATCAAGATGTACAAAAAAGTCTCTTGGAGCAATATCCCAAATCTAACAGGAAGTCAGCCATTTTAAAATTAATGTGTAATTTTTGTGACATTTTCCCCTCTTTCCAGGCACCGTTCTTTGACGAACTCCTCCAAGGGATTTCATCATATTGAACCAATCTCCAGTGTGTGGAATCTAAAGACCTTTGTGATGTTAAATTGCGAAGGTTTTTACATTCAGGAAACGGGGTGGTCATGGCGGCATGTGGAGTTTCAGTCACTCGCCAAAAAGCAGTAATCTGCTGTCACTCAAAATCAAAATGTCCAATATGTCCCAAAGGTCGCAGGCGTGATGAGACTCGAGCTCGGAAATGTTTGTTATGCCATTTGTCAGTAATGGTTAGAGCGCCATCTAGTGGGACTACTATAATCATGATTGAATGAGATGAAATGTTAGCTGGTGGTTGAATGCATGAATTCCATCAATGTGACATCAGATCGGAGGTGCTGGTTGTAGGTGTTGGGTGTAGCTCGACGCGATGGGGTGCGAGGGCCCTCATAACGCTGCTTGCAGCTTTAATTAGGGCCCGAGCACTGACTGTGCGAAGGCCCTATTGTATCTGCTCCGTTTCTTATTATTATTAGGGCCCGAGCACCGAGAGTGCGAAGGCCCTATTGTATCTGCTCCGTTTCTTATTATTATTATTAGGGCCCGAGCACTGACAGTGCGAAGGCCCTATTGTAATTGCTCTGTTTATTATTATTATTATTATTATTATTATTATTATTATTATTTCGGCAAATGAATTGGCCGTTTGAGGGCCTAAACATGCTCGAAAACTCATGAAATTTTGCACACGCGTCAGGTCTGGTGAAAATTTACGTATTTTAATGTTCTCAGACATGGCCAGGGAAAATTAGCTCAGTAGCGCCACCTAGAAAAATGAAAAACGCGAGCCCCCGGTATGGGTATGACCTACATGTTTGAAAGTCGGTACACCTATATAATGTTCAGAGTCGAACAAAAAAGTCTATTATGGCAATGTCCTAAACCCAACAGGAAGTCCGCCATTTTGGATTGAAGGTGACATTTTGGCTCTGATTTTACCATTTCCATGCCTCGAACTTTGACGAACTCCTCCTTGGGGTTTGATTTCATAACCTTCATATTTGGTCAGTGCCAACTACACCCTTATGCCATGTTAAATTGCGGAGCTTTTGAGTTTTCACAATACCATGAGGCCGTGGCGCCATGGCGAATTTCGATGACTCGCCATGAAAATCTTATTGCCTCTCATTCTGTCATAGATTTTCTGACCTTGACCAAAGTGAACACATATGATAAGGCTCCATCCCTGAACATATTTCAACTGCCATATTTTACATCAGGGACAGCGCCACCTAGTGGGAACAGGAAATGTCATGTTTTACACTTTGGGGTACAGTATGGTGATGGGTGACATCTGCAGCCTCAAATTTCTCCAGGAAAGCCTTAAGGAGTTGGTCTTGGGTTACAGTGAAAACTGTGACTTTTCGCAAAAGGGTGTGACACCAGCGGCATGGCGAACTTTGATGTCACGCCATGAAGAAACAAATTAGTATAACTCAATGAAATCCAGTCTGATCAGTACCAGACTTTACAGGCATGATGTCAGACCCGCCCTGAACAGATTGATGTGCCCATTGTCGGAAATACGGACAGCGCCACCTAGTGGCAACAGGAAATGTCATGGCTTTAATTTTGTTGTACTGATTTTCACAGGTTCATCGTGGCCACCTCAAAAGCGGTGAATATCACCATCAGTCCCTCGTGATGCTTCAGTGCAAAAATTGTGACTTTAAACTGAACGGCGCACCCTGGTGGCAACGCTGTTCAACATGAAAGATGAAGTGGCTTTTGAGGGT
The DNA here is from genome assembly GCF_963969265.1 of Rhamphochromis sp. 'chilingali'. Lineage (NCBI taxonomy): Eukaryota > Metazoa > Chordata > Actinopteri > Cichliformes > Cichlidae > Rhamphochromis > Rhamphochromis sp. 'chilingali'. The sequence continues at coordinate 39,848,340 of NC_137929.1, read as the reverse complement.
CTTGGCAAGTTTATAGAGGCTTGAAATTTGGCACACACCTCCAAATGGATGAACGCTTTGTTGGCATGTGATCATTTTCATTGAATAGCGCGAAGTGGCTCCACAGCGCCCCCTACAAAATTTCAAAACCACAGCCCCTGCTCTGTGTTTCATCTATGAGTCTGAAACCTGGTAAGCTTATGGAAAATATCAAGATGTAGAAAAAAGTCTCTTGGAGCAATATCCCAAATCCAACAGGAAGTCAGCCATTTTAAAATTAATGTGTAATTTTGGCGACATTTTCCCCTCTTTTCAGGCTTCATACTTTGACGAACTCCTCCAAGGGATTTCATCATATTGAACCATTCTCCAGTGTGTGGAATCTAAAGACCTTTGTGATGTTAAATTGCGAAGCTTTTTACGTTCAAGGAAACGGGGTGGTCATGGCGGCACGTGGAGTTTCAATCACTCGCCAAAAAGCAGTAATATGCTGTCACTCAAAGACACAAAGTCCAATCTCTCCCAAAGGTCGCAGGCGTGATGAGACTCGAGCTCGGAAATGTTTGTTATGCCCTTTGTCTATAATGGTTAGAGCGCCACCTAGTGGAACGACTATACTCATGGTTGAACCAAATGAAATGTTAACTGGTGGTTAAATGCATGAATTCCATCAATGTGACATCAGATCGGAGGTGCTGGTTTCAGGTGTTGGGCATGGCTCGACACGCCGGGGGTGCGAGGGCCCTCATAACGCTGCTTGCAGCTTTAATTATTAGGGCCCGAGCACCGAGAGTGCGAAGGCCCTATTGTATCTGCTCCGTTTCTTTTTATTATTATTATTCACCCCAAACAAGGGCCTTTTTGAGGGCCTAAACATGCTCAAAAACTCATGAAATTTTGCACACATGCCAGGTTTGGTGAAAAATTTTGTATTTTAATGGTTTTACATATGAGCACTGGGAAATGGCTCTACAGCGCCACCTATGCCTTGTTAAATGCAGCCCTACGACCACATCGTTTGAGCTACATGTATGAAATTTGGCACACATGTGTATCATGCCAAGACGAACAAAAAAGTCTGTGGGCCCATTGACGCAAACCCAACAGGAAGTCCGCCATTTGGAAGAGAAGGTGACATTTTGGCTCTAATTTTGCCATTTCCATGCCTCGAACTTTTGCGAACTCCTCCTTGGGGTTTGATTTCATAACCTTCATATTTGGTCAGTGTCAACTACACCCTTGTGCCATGTTAAATTGCGGAGCTTTTGAGTTTTCACAATACTATGAGGCCGTGGCGCCATGGCGAATTTCGATGACTCGCCATGAAAATCTTATTGCCTCTCATTTTGTCATACATTTTCTGACCTTGACCAAAGTGAACACATATGATAAGGCTCCACCCCTGAACATATTTCAACTGCCATATTTGACATCAAGGACAGCGCCACCTAGTGGGAACAGGAAATGTCATGTTTTACACTTTGGGGTACAGTATAGTGATGGGTGACATCTGCAGCCTCAAATTTCTCCAGGAAAGCCTTAAGGAGTTGGTCTTGGGTTACAGTGAAAACTGTGAGTTTTCGCGAAAGGGTGTGACCCCAGCAGCATGGCGAACTTTGATGTCACGCCATGAAGAAACAAATTAGTATAACTCAATGAAATCCAGTCTGATCAGTACCAGACTTTACAGGCATGATGTCAGACCCACCCTGAACAGATTGATGTGCCCATTGTCGGAAATACGGACAGCGCCACCTAGTGGCAACAGGAAATGTCATGGCTTTAATTTTGTTGTACTGATTTTCACAGGTTCATCGTGGCCACCTCAAAAGCGGTGAATATCCCCATCAGTCCCTCGTGATGCTTCAGTGCAAAAATTGTGACTTTAAACTGAACGGCGCACCCTGGTGGCAACGCTGTTCAACATGAAAGATGAAGTGGCTTTTGAGGGGCTTGGAAAGAATATAGAGGCTTTAAATTTAGCACACACCTCCAAATGGATGAAGGCTTTGTTGTCATGTGATCATTTTCCTTGAATAGCGCAAAATGGCTCCACAGCGCCCCCTACAAACTTTCAAAACCACAGCCCCTGCTCTGTGTTTTATGTATGAGTCTGAAACCTGGTAAGCTTATAGGAGATATCAAGATGTACAAAAAAGTCTCTTGGAGCAATATCCCAAATCCAACAGGAAGTCAGCCATTTTAAAATGAATGTGCAATTTTGGCAACATTTTGCCCTCTTTCCAGGCACCCTTCTTTGACGAACTCCTCCAAGGGATTTCATCAGATTGAACCAATCTCCAGTGTGAGGAATCTAAAGACCTTTGTGATGTTAAATTGCGAAGGTTTTTACGTTCAGGGAAACGGGGTTGTCATGGCGGCACGTGGAGTTTCAATCACTCGCCAAAAAGCAGTAATCTGCTGTCACTCAAAGACACAATGTCCAATCTCTCCCAAAGCTCATAGGAGTGATGAGACTCGAGCTCAGAAATGTTTATTATGTCATTTGTACATAATGGTTAGAGCGCCACCTAGTGGAACGACTAACTAATCATGAATGAATGAGTTGAAATGTTAGCTGGTGGTTAAATGCATGAATTCCATCAATGTGACATCAGATCGGACGTGCTGGTTGTAGGTGTTGGGCGTAGCTCGACGCGATGGGGTGCGAGGGCCCTCATAACGCTGCTTGCAGCTTTAATTATTATTATTATTATTCAGGCGAAACAAGGGCCTTTTTGAGGGCCTAAACATGCTCAAAAACTCATGAAATTTTGCACACATGCCAGGTCTGGTGAAAAATTTTGTATTTTAATGGTTTTACATATGAGCACTGGGAAATGGCTCTAGAGCGCCACCTATGCCTTGTTAAATGCAGCCCTACGACCACATCGTTTGAGCTACATGTATGAAATTTGGCACACATGTGTATCATGCCAAGACGAACAAAAAAGTCAGTGGGCCCATTGACGCAAACCCAACAGGAAGTCCGCCATTTGGAAGAGAAGGTGACATTTTGGCTCTAATTTTGCCATTTCCATGCCTCGAACTTTTGTGAACTCCTCCTTGGGGTTTGATTTCATAACCTTCATATTTGGTCAGTGTCAACTACACCCTTGTGCCATGTTAAATTGCGGAGCTTTTGAGTTTTCACAATACTATGAGGCCGTGGCGCCATGGCGAATTTCGATGACTCGCCATGAAAATCTTATTGCCTCTCATTCTGTCATACATGTTCCAATCTGGACCAAAGAGCACACATATGATAAGGCTCCACCCCTGAACATATTTCAACTGCCATATTTGACCTCAAGGACAGCGCCACCTAGTGGGAACAGGAAATGTCATGTTTTACACTTTGGGGTACAGTATAGTGAAGGGTGACATCTGCAGCCTCAAATTTCTCCAGGAAAGCCTTAAGGAGTTGGTCTTGGGTTACAGTGAAAACTGTGAGTTTTCGCGAAAGGGTGTGACCCCAGCAGCATGGCGAACTTTGATGTCACGCCATGAAGAAACAAATTAGTATAACTCAATGAAATCCAGTCTGATCAGTACCAGACTTTACAGGCATGATGTCAGACCCGCCCTGAACAGATTGATGTGCCCATTGTCGGAAATACGGACAGCGCCACCTAGTGGCAACAGGAAATGTCATGGCTTTAATTTTGTTGTACTGATTTTCACAGGTTCATCTTGGCCACCTCAAAAGCGGTGAATATCACCATCAGTCCCTCGTGATGCTTCAGTGCAAAAATTGTGAGTTTAAACTGAACGGCGCACCCTGGTGGCAACGCTGTTCAACATGAAAGATGAAGTGGCTTTTGAGGGTCTTGGCAAGTTTATAGAGGCTTGAAATTTGGCACACACCTCCAAATGGATGAAGGCTTTGTTGGCATGTGATCATTTTCATTGAATAGCGCGAAATTGCTCCACAGCGCCCCCTACAAAATTTCAAAACCACAGCCCCTGCTCTGTGTTCTATGTATGATTCTGAAACCTGGTAAGCTTATAGGAGATATCAAGATGTACAAAAAAGTCTCTTGGTGCAATATCCCAAATCCAACAGGAAGTCAGCCATTTTAATATTAATGTGTAATTTTGGCAACATTTTCCCCTCTTTCCAGGCACCGTTCTTTGACGAACTCCTCCAAGGGATTTCATCATATTGAACCAATCTCCAGTGTGTGGAATCTAAAGACCTTTGTGATGTTAAATTGCGAAGCTTTTTACGTTCAGTAAAACGGGGTGGTTATGGTGGCACTTAGAGTTTGAATCACTCGCCAAAAAGCAGTAATCTGCTGTCACTCAAAAACACAATGTCCAATCTCTCCCAAACGTCTCAGGTGTGATGAGACTCGAGCTAGGAAATGTTTGTTATGCCATTTGTCAGTAATGGTTAGAGCTCCACCTAGTGGGACAACTATAATCATGATTGAATGAGATGAATTGTTAGCTGGTGGTTAAATGCATGAATTCCATCAATGTGACATCAGATCGGAGGTGCTGGTTTTAGGTGTTGGGCGTGGCTCGACGCGCCGGGGGTGCGAGGGCCCTCATAACGCTGCTTGCAGCTTTAATTATTATTATTATTATTATTCAGGCAAAACAAGGGCCTTTTTGAGGGCCTAAACATGCTCAAAAACTCATGAAATTTTGCACACATGCCAGGTCTGGTGAAAAATTTTGTATTTTAATGGTTTTACATATGAGCACTGGGAAATGGCTCTAGAGCGCCACCTATGCCTTGTTAAATGCAGCCCTACGACCACATGGTTTGAGCTACATGTATGAAATTTGGCACACATGTGTATCATGCCAAGACGAACAAAAAAGTCTGGGGGCCCATTGACGCAAACCCAACAGGAAGTCCGCCATTTGGAAGAGAAGGTGACATTTTGGCTCTAATTTTGCCATTTCCATGCCTCGAACTTTTGCGAACTCCTCCTTGGGATTTGATCGTATAAGCTTCATCTTTGGTCAGTGTCAACTACACACCTGGGCGATGTTAAATTGCGGAGCTTTTGAGTTTTCACAATACCATGAGGCCGTGGCGCCACGGCGAATTTTGATGACTCGCCATGAAAATCTTATTGCCTCTCAATTTGTCATACATTTTCTGACCTTGACCAAAGTGAACACATATGATAAGGCTCCACCCCTGAACATATTTCAACTGCCATATTTGACATTAGCGACAGCGCCACCTAGTGGGAACAGGAAATGTCATGTTTTACACTTTGGGGTACAGTATAGTGATGGGTGACATCTGCAGCCTCAAATTTCTCCAGGAAAGGCGTAAGGAGTTGGTCTTGGGGTACAGTGAAAACTGTGACTTTTCACGAAAGGGTGTGACCTCAGCAGCATGGCGAACTTTGATATCTCGCCATGAATAAACAAATTAGTATAACTCCATGAAATCCAGTCTGATTAGTACCAGACTTTACAGGCATGATGTCAGACCCGCCCTGAACAGATTGATGTGCCCATTGTCAGGAATACGTACAGCGCCACCTAGTGGCAACAGGAAATGTCATGGCTTTAATTTTGTTGTACTGATTTTCACAGGTTCATCGTGGCCACCTCAAAAGCGGTGAATATCACCATCAGTCCTTCATGATGGTTTAGTGCAAAAATTGTGGCTTTAAACTGAATGGCGCACCCTGGTGGCAGTGCAGTCCACCATGAAAGATGAAGTGGCTTTTGAGGGTCTTGGCAAGTTTATAGAGGCTTGAAATTTGGCACACACCTCCAATGTGATGATGGCTTTGTTGTCATGTGATCATTTTCATTGAATATCCCAAAATGGCTCCACAGCGCCCCCTACAAAATTTCAAAACCACAGCCCCAGCTCTGTGTTTTATGTATGAATCTGAAACCTGGTAGGCTTATAGGAGATATCAAGGTGTACAAAAAAGTCTCTTGGAGCAATATCCCAAATCCAACAGGAAGTCAGCCATTTTAAAATTAATGTGCAATTTTGGCAACATTTTCCACTCTTTCCAGGCATCGTTCTTTGACGAACTCCTCCAAGGGATTTCATCATATTGCACTATTCTTCAGTGTGTGGAATCCAAAGACCTTTGTGTTGTTAAATTGCGAAGCTTTTTACGTTCAGGGAAACGGGGTGGTTATGGCGGCACTTAGAGTTTGAATCACTCGCCAAAAAGCAGTAATCTGCTGTCACTCAAAAACACAATGTCCAATCTCTCCCAAACGTCTCAGGTGTGATGAGACTCGAGCTTGGAAGTGTTTGTTATGCCATTTGTACATAATGGTTAGAGCGCCACCTAGTGGAACGACTAACTAATCATGAATGAATGAGTTGAAATGTTAGCTGGTGGTTAAATGCATGAATTCCATCAATGTGACATCAGATCGGACATGCTGGTTTTAGGTGTTGGGCGTGGCTCGACGCGCCGGGGGTGCGAGGGCCCTCCTAACGCTGCTTGCAGCTTTAATTATTATTATTATTATTATTATTATTATTTCGGCAAATGAATTGGCCGTTTGAGGGCCTAAACATGCTCGAAAACTCATGAAATTTTGCACACGCGTCAGGTCTGGTGAAAATTTACGTATTTTAATGTTCTCAGACATGGCCAGGGAAAATTAGCTCAGTAGCGCCACCTAGAAAAATGAAAAACGCGAGCCCCCGGTATGGGTATGACCTACATGTTTGAAAGTCGGTACACCTATATAACTTTCAGAGTCGAACAAAAAAGTCTATTATGGCAATGTCCTAAACCCAACAGGAAGTCCGCCATTTTGGATTGAAGGTGACATTTTGACTCTGATTTTACCGTTTCCATGCCTCGAACTTTAACGAACTCCTCCTTGGGATTTGGTCCTATAAGCTTCAAATTTGGACAGTGTCAACTACACCCTTGTGCCATGTTAAATTGCGGAGCTTTTGAGTTTTCACAATACTATGAGGCCGTGGCGCCATGGCGAATTTCGATGACTCGCCATGAAAATCTTATTGCCTCTCATTTTGTCATACATTTTCTGACCTTGACCAAAGAGCACACATATGATAAGGCTCCACCCCTGAACATATTTCAACTGCCATATTTGACATAAGGGACAGCGCCACCTAGTGGGAACAGGAAATGTCATGTTTTACACTTTGGGGTACAGTATAGTGATGGGTGACATCTGCAGCCTCAAATTTCTCCAGAAAAGCCTTAAGCAGTTGGTCTTGGGTTACAGTGAAAACTGTGACTTTTCGCAAAAGGGTGTGACCCCAGCGGCGTGGCGAACTTTAATGTCACGCCATGAAGAAACAAATTAGTATAACTCAATGAAATCCAGTCTGATCAGTACCAGACTTTACAGGCATGATGTCAGACCCGCCCTGAACAGATTGATGTGCCCATTGTCGGAAATACAGATAGCGCCACCTAGTGGCAACAGGAAATGTCATGGCTTTAATTTTGTTGTACTGATTTTCACAGATTCATCTTGGCCACCTCAAAAGCGGTGAATATCACCATCAGTCCCTCGTGATGCTTCAGTGCAAAAATTGTGACTTTAAACTGAACGGCGCACCCTGGTGGCAACGCGGTTCACCATGAAAGATGAAGTGGCTTTTGAGGGGCTTGGAAAGTTTATAGAGGCTTGAAATTTGGCACACACCTCCAAATGGATGTAGGCTTTGTTGTCATGTGATCATTTTCATTGAATAGCGCGAAATTGCTCCACAGCGCCCCCTACAAAATTTCAAAACATCAGCCCCAGCTCTGTGTTTCATCTATGAGTCTGAAACCTGGTAAGCTTATGGAAAATATCAAGATGTACAAAAAAGTCTCTTGGAGCAATATCCCAAATCCAACAGGAAGTCAGCCATTTTAAAATTAATGTGTAATTTTGGCGACATTTTCCCCTCTTTTCAGGCTTCATACTTTGACGAACTCCTCCAAGGGATTTCATCATATTGAACCATTCTCCAGTGTGTGGAATCTAAAGACCTTTGTGATGTTAAATTGCGAAGCTTTTTACGTCCAGGGAAACGGGGTGGTTATGGTGGCACTTAGAGTTTGAATCACTCGCCAAAAAGCAGTAATCTGCTGTCACTCAAAAACACAATGTCCAATCTCTCCCAAACGTCTCAGGTGTGATGAGACTCGAGCTTGGAAGTGTTTGTTATGCCATTTGTACATAATGGTTAGAGCGCCACCTAGTGGAACGACTAACTAATCATGAATGAATGAGTTGAATTGTTAGCTGGTGGTTAAATGCATGAATTCCATCAATGTGACATCACATCGGACGTGCTGGTTTTAGGTGTTGGGCGTGGCTCGACACGCCGGGGTGCGAGGGCCCTCATAACGCTGCTTGCAGCTTTAATTATTATTATTATTATTATTATTCAGGCGAAACAAGGGCCTTTTTGAGGGCCTAAACATGCTCAAAAACTCATGAAATTTTGCACACATGCCAGGTCTGGTGAAAAATTTTGTATTTTAATGGTTTTACATATGAGCACTGGGAAATGGCTCTACAGCGCCACCTATGCCTTGTAAAATGCAGCCCTACGACCACATCGTTTGTGCTACATGTATGAAATTTGGCACACATGTGTATCATGCCAAGACGAACAAAAAAGTCTGTGGGCCCATTGACGCAAACCCAACAGGAAGTCCGCCATTTGGAAGAGAAGGTGACATTTTGGCTCTAATTTTGCCGTTTCCATGCCTCGAACTTTTGCGAACTCCTCCTTGGGATTTGGTCGTATAAGCTTCATCTTTGGTCAGTGTCAACTACACACCTGGGCCATGTTAAATTGCGGAGCTTTTGAGTTTTCACAATACTATGAGGCCGTGGCGCCACGGCGAATTTCGATGACTCGCCATGAAAATCTTATTGCCTCTCATTTTGTCATACATTTTCTGACCTTGACCAAAGTGAACACATATGATAAGGCTGCACCCCTGAACATATTTCAACTGCCATATTTGACACCAGGGACAGCGCCACCTAGTGGGAACAGGAAATGTCATGTTTTACACTTTGGGGTACAGTATAGTGATGGGTGACATCTGCAGCCTCAAATTTCTTCAGGAAAGCCTTAAGGAGTTGGTCTTGGGTTACAGTGAAAACTGTGAGTTTTCGCCAAAGGGTGTGACCCCAGCAGCATGGCGAACTTTGATGTCACGCCATGAAGAAACAAATTAGTATAACTCAATGAAATCCAGTCTGATCAGTACCAGACTTTACAGGCATGATGTCAGACGCGCCCTGAACAGATTGATGTGCCCATTGTCGGAAATACGGACAGCGCCACCTAGTGGCAACAGGAAATGTCATGGCTTTAATTTTGTTGTACTGATTTTCACAGGTTCATCGTGGCCACCTCAAAAGCGGTGAATATCACCATCAGTCCCTCGTGATGCTTCAGTGCAAAAATTGTGACTTTAAACTGAACGGCGCACCCTGGTGGCAACGCTGTTCACGATGAAAGATGAAGTGGCTTTTGAGGGTCTTGGCAAGTTTATAGAGGCTTGAAATTTGGCACACACCTCCAATGTGACGAAGGCTTTGTTGTTATGTGATCATTTTCATTGAATATCCCAAAATGGCTCCACAGCGCCCCCTACAAAATTTCAAAACCACAGCCCCAGCTCTGTGTTTTATGTATGAATCTGAAACCTGGTAAGCTTATAGGAGATATCAAGATGTACAAAAAAGTCTCTTGGAGCAATATCCCAAATCCAACAGGAAGTCAGCCATTTCAAAATTAATGTGCAATTTTGGCAACATTTTCCCCTCTTTTCAGGCACCCTTCTTTGACGAACTCCTCCAAGGGATTTCATCAGATTGGACCGATCTGCAGTTTGTGGAATCTAAAGACCTTTGTGATGTTAAATTGCGAAGCTTTTTACGTCCAGGGAAACGGGGTGGTTATGGCGGCACTTAGAGTTTGAATCACTCGCCAAAAAGCAGTAATCTGCTGTCACTCAAAAACACAATGTCCAATCTCTCCCAAACGTCTCAGGTGTGATGAGACTCGAGCTTGGAAGTGTTTGTTATGCCATTTGTACATAATGGTTAGAGCGCCACCTAGTGGAACGACTAACTAATCATGAATGAATGAGTTGAAATGTTAGCTGGTGGTTAAATGCATGAATTCCATCAATGTGACATCAGATCGGACGTGCTGGTTTTAGGTGTTGGGCGTGGCTCGACGCGCCGGGGGTGCGAGGGCCCTCATAACGCTGCTTGCAGCTTTAATTAGGGCCCGAGCACCGAGAGTGCGAAGGCCCTATTGTATCTGCTCCGTTTCTTATTAGGGCCCGAGCACTGACAGTGCGAAGGCCCTATTGTAATTGCTCTGTTTATTATTATTATTATTATTATTATTATTATTATTATTATTATTATTATTATTATTATTATTATTCCGGCAAATGAATTGGCCGTTTGAGGGCCTAAACATGCTCGAAAACTCATGAAATTTTGCACACGCGTCAGGTCTGGTGAAAATTTACGTATTTTAATGTTCCCAGACATGGCCAGGGAAAATTAGCTCAGTAGCGCCACCTAGAAAAATGAAAAACGCGAGCCCCCGGTATGGGTATGACCTACACGTTTGAAAGTCGGTACACCTATATAACGTTCAGAGTCGAACAAAAAAGTCTATTATGGCAATGTCCTAAACCCAACAGGAAGTCCGCCATTTTGGATTGAAGGTGACATTTTGGGTCTGATTTTACCGTTTCCATGCCTTGTACTTTAACGAACTCCTCCTTGGGATTTGGTCCTATAAACTTCAAATTTGGACAGTGTCAACTACACCCTTGTGCCATGTTAAATTGCGGAGCTTTTGAGTTTTCACAATACTATGAGGCCGTGGCGCCATGGCGAATTTCGATGACTCGCCATGAAAATCTTATTGCCTCTCATTCTGTCATACATGTTCCGATCTGGACCAAAGAGCACACATATGATAAGGCTCCACCCCTGAACATATTTCAACTGCCATATTTGACATCAAGGACAGCGCCACCTAGTGGGAACAGGAAATGTCATGTTTTACACTTTGGGGTACAGTATAGTGATGGGTGACATCTGCAGCCTCAAATTTCTCCAGGAAAGCCTTAAGGAGTTGGTCTTGGGTTACAGTGAAAACTGTGACTTTTTGCAAAAGGGTGTGACCCCAGCAGCATGGCGAACTTTGATGTCACGCCATGAAGAAACAAATTAGTATAACTCAATGAAATCCAGTCTGATCAGTACCAGACTTTACAGGCATGATGTCAGACCCGCCCTGAACAGATTGATGTGCCCATTGTCGGAAATACGGACAGCGCCACCTAGTGGCAACAGGAAATGTCATGGCTTTAATTTTGTTGTACTGATTTTCACAGGTTCATCGTGGCCACCTCAAAAGCGGTGAATATCACCATCAGTCCCTTGTGATGCTTCAGTGCAAAAATTGTGACTTTAAACTGAACGCCGCACCCTGGTGGCAACGCGGTTCACCATGAAAGATGAAGTGGCTTTTGAGGGGCTTGGAAAGTTTAAAAAGTCTTGAAATTTGGCCCACGCCTCCAATGTGGTTAAGGCTTTGTTGTTATGTGATCATTTTCATTGAATATCCCAAAATGGCTCCACAGCGCCCCCTACAAAATTTCAAAATCACAGCCCCTGCTCTGTGTTTTATGTATGAGTCTGAAACCTGGTAAGCTTATAGGAGATATCAAGATGTACAAAAAAGTCTCTTGGAGCAATATCCCAAATCCAACAGGAAGTCAGCCATTTTAAAATTAATGTGCAATTTTGGCAACATTTTCCCCTCTTTTCAGGCATCGTTCTTTGACGAACTCCTCCAAGGGATTTCATCATATTGCACTATTCTTCAGTGTGTGGAATCCAAAGACCTTTGTGTTGTTAAATTGCGAAGCTTTTTACGTTCAGGGAAACGGGGTGGTTATGGCGGCACGTAGACTCTCAATCACTCGCCAAAACGCAGTAATCTGCTGTTACTCAAAAACACAATGTCCAATCTCACCCAAAGGTCGCAGGCATAATGAGACTCGAGTTCGGAAATGTTTGTTATGCCATTTGTACATAATGGTTAGAGTGCCACCTAGTGGAACGACTAGCTAATCATGAATGAATGAGTTGAAATGTTAGCTGGTGGTTAAATGCATGAATTCCATCAATGTGACATCGATCGGACGTGCTGGTTTTAGGTGTTGGGCGTGGCTCGACGCGCCGGGGGTGCGAGGGCCCTCATAACGCTGCTTGCAGCTTTAATTATTATTATTATTATTATTATTATTATTATTATTATTAGGGCCCGAGCACTGACAGTGCGAAGGCCCTATTGTAATTGCTCTGTTTATTATTATTATTATTATTATTATTATTATTATTATTATTAGGGCCCGAGCACTGACAGTGCGAAGGCCCTATTGTAATTGCTCTGTTTATTATTATTATTATTATTATTTCGGCAAATGAATTGGCCGTTTGAGGGCCTAAACATGCTCGAAAACTCATGAAATTTTGCACACATGCCAGGTCTGGTGAAAAATTTTGTATTTTAATGGTTTTACATATGAGCACTGGGAAATGGCTCTACAGCGCCACCTATGCCTTGTTAAATGCAGCCCTACGACCACATCGTTTCAGCTACATGTATGAAATTTGGCACACATGTGTATCATGCCGAGTCGAACAAAAAAGTCTGTGGGCCCATTGATGCAAACCCAACAGGAAGTCCGCCATTTGGAAGAGAAGGTGACATTTTGGCTCTAATTTTGCCATTTCCATGCCTCGAACTTTTGCGAACTCCTCCTTGGGATTTGGTTGTATAAGCTTCATCTTTGGTCAGTGTCAACTACACACCTGGGCCATGTTAAATTGCGGAGCTTTTGAGTTTTCACAATACTATGAGGCCGTGGCGCCATGGCGAATTTCGATGACTCGCCATGAAAATCTTATTGCCTCTCATTTTGTCATACATTTTCTGACCTTGACCAAAGTGAACACATATGATAAGGCTCCACCCCTGAACATATTTCAACTGCCATATTTGACACCAGGGACAGCGCCACCTAGTGGGAACAGGAAATGTCATGTTTTACACTTTGGGGTACAGTATTGTGATGGGTGACACCTGCAGCCTCAAATTTCTCCAGGAAAGCCTTAAGGAGTTGGTCTTGGGTTACAGTGAAAACTGTGACTTTTCGCAAAAGGGTGTGACCCCAGCAGCATGGCGAACTTTAATGTCACGCCATGAAGAAACAAATTAGTATAACTCAATGAAATCCAGTCTGTTCAGTACCAGACTTTACAGGCATGATGTCAGACCTGCCCTGAACAGATTGATGTGCCCATTGTCGGGAATACGTACAGCGCCACCTAGTGGCAACAGGAAATGTCATGGCTTTAATTTTGTTGTACTGATTTTCACAGGTTCATCGTGGCCACCTCAAAAGCGGTGAATATCAACATCAGTCCCTCGTGATGCTTCAGTGCAAAAATTGTGACTTTAAACTGAACGGCGCACCCTGGTGGCAACGCGGTCCACCATGAAAGATGAAGTGGCTTTTGAGGGGCTTGGAAAGTATATAGAGGCTTTAAATTTAGCACACCCCTCCAAATGGATGAAGGCTTTGTTGTCATGTGATCATTTTTATTGAATAGCGCGAAATGGCTCCACAGCGCCCCCTACAAAATTTCAAAACCACAGCCCCAGCTCTGTGTTTTATGTATGAGTCTGAAACCTGGTAAGCTTATAGGAGATATCAAGATGTACAAAAAAGTCTCTTGGAGCAATATCCAAAATCCAACAGGAAGTCAGCCATTTTAAAATTAATGTGCAATTTTGGCGACATTTTCCCCTCTTTTCAGGCTTCATACTTTGACGAACTCCTCCAAGGGATTTCATCATATTGAACCATTCTCCAGTGTGTGGAATCTAAAGACCTTTGTGATGTTAAATTGCGAAGCTTTTTACGTTCAAGGAAACGGGGTGGTCATGGCGGCACGTGGAGTTTCAATCACTCGCCAAAAAGCAGTAATCTGCTGTCACTCAAAGACACAAAGTCCAATCTCTCCCAAAGGTCGCAGGCGTGATGAGACTCGAGCTCGGAAATGTTTGTTATGCCATTTGTGCATAAGGGTTAGAGCGCCACCTAGTGGAACGACTAACAAATCATGAATGAATGAGTTGAAATGTTAGCTGGTGGTTAAATGCATGAATTCCATCAATGTGACATCACATCGGATGTGCTGGTTTTAGGTGTTGGGCGTGGCTCGACACGCCGGGGGTGCGAGGGCCCTCATAACGCTGCTTGCAGCTTTAATTATTATTATTATTATTATTATTATTATTATTCCGGCAAATGAATTGGCCGTTTGAGGGCCTAAACATGCTCGAAAACTCATGAAATTTTGCACACGCGTCAGGTCTGGTGAAAATTTACGTATTTTAATGTTCCCAGACATGGCCAGGGAAAATTAGCTCAGTAGCGCCACCTAGAAAAATGAAAAACGCGAGCCCCCGGTATGGGTATGACCTACACGTTTGAAAGTCGGTACACCTACATAACGTTCAGAGTCGAACAAAAAAGTCTATTATGGCAATGTCCTAAACCCAACAGGAAGTCCGCCATTTTGGATTGAAGGTGACATTTTGGGTCTGATTTTACCGTTTCCATGCCTTGTACTTTAACGAACTCCTCCTTGGGATTTGGTCCTATAAACTTCAAATTTGGACAGTGTCAACTACACCCTTGTGCCATGTTAAATTGCGGAGCTTTTGAGTTTTCACAATACTATGAGGCCGTGGCGCCATGGCGAATTTCGATGACTCGCCATGAAAATCTTATTGCCTCTCATTCTGTCATACATGTTCCGATCTGGACCAAAGAGCACACATATGATAAGGCTCCACCCCTGAACATATTTCAACTGCCATATTTGACATCAAGGACAGCGCCACCTAGTGGGAACAGGAAATGTCATGTTTTACACTTTGGGGTACAGTATAGTGATGGGTGACATCTGCAGCCTCAAATTTCTCCAGGAAAGCCTTAAGGAGTTGGTCTTGGGTTACAGTGAAAACTGTGACTTTTCGCAAAAGGGTGTGACCCCAGCAGCATGGCGAACTTTGATGTCACGCCATGAAGAAAGAAATTAGTATAACTCAATGAAATCCAGTCTGATCAGTACCAGACTTTACAGGCATGATGTCAGACCCGCCCTGAACAGATTGATGTGCCCATTGTCGGAAATACGGACAGCGCCACCTAGTGGCAACAGGAAATGTCATGGCTTTAATTTTGTTGTACTGATTTTCACAGGTTCATCTTGGCCACCTCAAAAGCGGTGAATATCACCATCAGTCCCTCGTGATGCTTCAGTGCAAAAATTGTGACTTTAAACTGAACGGCGCACCCTGGTGGCAACGCTGTTCAACATGAAAGATGAAGTGGCTTTTGAGGGTCTTGGCAAGTTTATAGAGGCTTGAGATTTGGCACACACCTCCAAATGGATGAAGGCTTTGTTGGCATGTGATCATTTTCATTGAATAGCGCGAAATTGCTCCACAGCGCCCCCTACAAAATTTCAAAACCACAGCCCCTGCTCTGTGTTTTATGTATGAGTCTGAAACCTGGTAATCTTATAGGAGATATCAAGATGTACAAAAAAGTCTCTTGGAGCAATATCCCAAATCCAACAGGAAGTCAGCCATTTTAAAATGAATGTGCAATTTTGGCAACATTTTCCCCTCTTTTCAGGCATCGTTCTTTGACGAACTCCTCCAAGGGATTTCATCATATTGAACCAATCTCCAGTGTGTGGAATCTAAAGACCTTTGTGATGTTAAATTGCGAAGCTTTTTACGTTCAGTGAAACGTGGTGGTTATGGTGGCACTTAGAGTTTGAATCACTCGCCAAAAAGCAGTAATCTGCTGTCACTCAAAAACACAATGTCCAATCTCTCCCAAACGTCTCAGGCGTGATGAGACTCGAGCTAGGAAATGTTTGTTATGCCATTTGTCAGTAATGGTTAGACCGCCACCTAGTGGGACAACTATAATCATGATTGAATGAGATGAAATGTTAGCTGGTGGTTAAATGCATGAATTCCATCAATGTGACATCAGATCGGAGGTGCTGGTTTTAGGTGTTGGGCGTGGCTCGACGCGCCGGGGGTGCGAGGGCCCTCATAACGCTGCTTGCAGCTTTAATTATTAGGGCCCGAGCACTGACAGTGCGAAGGCCCTATTGTAATTGCTCTGTTTATTATTATTATTATTATTATTATTATTATTATTATTTCGGCAAATGAATTGGCCGTTTGAGGGCCTAAACATGCTCGAAAACTCATGAAATTTTGCACACGCATCAGGTCTGGTGAAAATTTACGTATTTTAATGTTCTCAGACATGGCCAGGGAAAATTAGCTCAGTAGCGCCACCTAGAAAAATGAAAAACGCGAGCCCCCGGTATGGGTATGACCTACATGTTTGAAAGTCGGTACACCTATATAACGTACAGAGTCGAACAAAAAAGTCTATTATGGCAATGTCCTAAACCCAACAGGAAGTCCGCCATTTTGGATTGAAGGTGACATTTTGGGTCTGATTTTACCGTTTCCATGCCTTGTACTTTAACGAACTCCTCCTTGGGATTTGGTCCTATAAACTTCAAATTTGGACAGTGTCAACTACACCCTTGTGCCATGTTAAATTGCGGAGCTTTTGAGTTTTCACAATAGTATGAGGCCGTGGCGCCATGGCGAATTTTGATGACTCGCCATGAAAATCTTATTGCCTCTCATTCTGTCATACATGTTCCGATCTGGACCAAAGAGCACACATATGATAAGGCTCCACCCCTGAACATATTTCAACTGCCATATTTGACATCAAGGACAGCGCCACCTAGTGGGAACAGGAAATGTCATGTTTTACACTTTGGGGTACAGTATAGTGATGGGTGACACCTGCAGCCTCAAATTTCTCCAGGAAAGCCTTAAGGAGTTGGTCTTGGGTTACAGTGAAAACTGTGACTTTTCGCAAAAGGGTGTTACCCCAGCGGCGTGGCGAACTTTGATGTCACGCCATGAAGAAACAAATTAGTATAACTCAATGAAATCCAGTCTGATCAGTACCAGACTTTACAGGCATGATGTCAGACCCGCCCTGAACAGATTGATGTGCCCATTGTCGGAAATACGGACAGCGCCACCTAGTGGCAACAGGAAATGTCATGGCTTTAATTTTGTTGTACTGATTTTTCCAGGTTCATCTTGGCCACCTCAAAAGCGGTGAATATCACCATCAGTCCCTCGTGATGCTTCAGTGCAAAAATTGTGAGTTTAAACTGAACGGCGCACCCTGGTGGCAACGCTGTTCAACATGAAAGATGAAGTGGCTTTTGAGGGTCTTGGCAAGTTTATAGAGGCTTGAAATTTGGCACACACCTCCAAATGGATGAAGGCTTTGTTGGCATGTGATCATTTTCATTGAATAGCGCGAAATTGCTCCACAGCGCCCCCTACAAAATTTCAAAACCACAGCCCCTGCTCTGTGTTTTATGTATGATTCTGAAACCTGGTAAGCTTATAGGAGATATCAAGATGTACAAAAAAGTCTCTTGGAGCAATATCCCAAATCCAACAGGAAGTCAGCCATTTTAAAATTAATGTGCAATTTTGGCAACATTTTCCCCTCTTTTCAGGCACCGTTCTTTGACGTACTCCTCCAAGGGATTTCATCAGATTGATGCAATCTCCTGTGTGTGGAATCTAAAGACCTTTGTGATGTTAAATTGCGAAGCTTTTTACATTAAGGGAAATGGGGTGGTTATGGCGGCACGTGGAGTTTCAATCACTCGCCAAAAAGCAGTAATCTGCTGTCACTCAAAATCAAAATGTTCAATCTCTCCCAAAGGTCACAGGCGTGATGAGACTCGAGCTAGGAAATGTTTGTTATGCCATTTGTCAGTAATGGTTAGAGCGCCACCTAGTGGGACGACTATAATCATGATTGAATGAGATGAATTGTTAGCTGGTGGTTAAATGCATGAATTCCATCAATGTGACATCAGATCGGAGGTGCTGGTTTTAGGTGTTGGGCGTGGCTCGACGTGCCGGGGGTGCGAGGGCCCTCATAACGCTGCTTGCAGCTTTAATTAGGGCCCGAGCACCGAGAGTGCGAAGGCCCTATTGTATCTGCTCCGTTTCTTATTATTATTATTAGGGCCCGAGCACTGACAGTGCGAAGGCCCTATTGTAATTGCTCTGTTTATTATTATTATTATTAGGGCCCGAGCACTGACAGTGCGAAGGCCCTATTGTAATTGCTCTGTTTATTAGGGCCCGAGCACTGACAGTGCGAAGGCCCTATTGTAATTGCTCTGTTTATTAGGGCCCGAGCACTGATAGTGCGAAGGCCCTATTGTAATTGCTCTGTTTATTATTATTATTATTATTATTATTATTTCGGCAAATGAATTGGCCGTTTGAGGGCCTAAACATGCTCGAAAACTCATGAAATTTTGCACACGCGTCAGGTCTGGTGAAAATTTACGTATTTTAATGTTCTCAGACATGGCCAGGGAAAATTAGCTCAGTAGCGCCACCTAGAAAAATGAAAAACGCGAGCCCCCGGTATGGGTATGACCTACATGTTTGAAAGTCGGTACACCTATATAATGTTCAGAGTCGAACAAAAAAGTCTATTATGGCAATGTCCTAAACCCAACAGGAAGTCCGCCATTTTGGATTGAAGGTGACATTTTGGCTCTGATTTTACCATTTCCATGCCTCGAATTTTGACGAACTCCTCCTTGGGGTTTGATTTCATAACCTTCATATTTGGTCAGTGCCAACTACACCCTTGTGCCATGTTAAATTGCGGAGCTTTTGAGTTTTCACAATACTATGAGGCCGTGGCGCCATGGCGAATTTCGATGACTCGCCATGAAAATCTTATTGCCTCTCATTTTGTCATACATGTTCTGATCTGGACCAAAGAGCACACATATGATAAGGCTCCACCCCTGAACATATTTCAACTGCCATATTTGACATCAAGGACAGCGCCACCTAGTGGGAACAGGAAATGTCATGTTTTACACTTTGGGGTACAGTATAGTGATGGGTGACACCTGCAGCCTCAAATTTCTCCAGGAAAGCCTTAAGGAGTTGGTCTTGGGTTACAGTGAAAACTGTGACTTTTCGCAAAAGGGTGTGACCCCAGCAGCATGGCGAACTTTGATGTCACGCCATGAATAAACAAATTAGTATAACTCAATGAAATCCAGTCTGATCAGTACCAGACTTTACAGGCATGATGGCAGACCCGCCCTGAACAGATTGATGTGCCCATTGTCGGAAATACGGACAGCGCCACCTAATGGCAACAGGAAATGTCATGGCTTTAATTTTGTTGTACTGATTTTCACAGGTTCATCGTGGCCACCTCAAAAGCGGTGAATATCAACATCAGTCCCTCGTGATGCTTCAGTGCAAAAATTGTGACTTTAAACTGAACGGCGCACCCTGGTGGCAACGCGGTTCACCATGAAAGATGAAGTGGCTTTTGAGGGGCTTGGAAAGTTTATAGAGGCTTGAAATTTGGCACACACCTCCAAATGGATGAAGGCATTGTTGTTATGTAACCATTTTCCTTGAATAGCGCAAAATGGCTCCACAGCGCCCCCTACAATATTTCAAAACATCAGCCCCTGCTCTGTGTTTCATCTATGAGTCTGACACTTGGTAAGCTTGTGTAAGATATCAAGATGTACAAAAAAGTCTCTTGGAGCAATATCCCAAATCCAACAGGAAGTCAGCCATTTTAAAATTAATGTGTAATTTTGATGACATTTTCCCCCCTTTTCAGGCCTCATACTTTGACGAACTCCTCCAAGGGATTTCATCATATTGAAGCATTCTTCAGTGTGTAGAATATAAAGACCTTTGTGATGTTAAATTGCGAAGCTTTTTCCGTTCAGGGAAACGGGGTTGTCATGGCGGCACGTAGAGTTTCAATCACTCGCAAAAAGCAGTAATCTGCTGTCACTAAAAAACACAATGTCCAATCTCTCCCAAAGGTCGCAGGTGTGATGAGACTCGAGCTTGGAAATGTTTGTTATGCTATTTGTCAATAATGGTTAGAGCGCCACCTAGTGGCATGACTATAATCCTGGTTGAATAAGATGAAATGTTAGCTGGTGATTAAAAGCATGAAATCCATCAATGTGACATCACATCGGACGTGCCGGTTTGAGGTGTTGGCAGTGGCTCGACGTGCCGGGGGTGCGAGGGCCCTCATAACGCTGCTTGCAGCTTTAATTATTATTATTATTATTATTATTATTATTATTATTATTATTATTTCGGCAAATGAATTGGCCGTTTGAGGGCCTAAACATGCTCGAAAACTCATGAAATTTTGCACACGCGTCAGGTCTGGTGAAAATTTACGTATTTTAATGTTCTCAGACATGGCCAGGGAAAATTAGCTCAGTAGCGCCACCTACAAAAATGAAAAACGCGAGCCCCCGGTATGGGTATGGCCTACAAGTTTGAAAGTCGGTACACCTATATAACGTTCAGAGTCGAACAAAAAAGTCTATTATGGCAATGTCCTAAACCCAACAGGAAGTCCGCCATTTTGGATTGAAGGTGACATTTTGGCTCTGATTTTACCGTTTCCATGCCTTGTACTTTAACGAACTCCTCCTTGGGATTTGGTCCTATGAACTTCAAATTTGGACAGTGTCAACTACACCCTTGTGCCATGTTAAATTGCGGAGCTTTTGAGTTTTCACAATACTATGAGGCCGTGGCGCCATGGCGAATTTCGATGACTCGCCATCAAAATCTTATTGCCTCTCATTTTGTCATACATTTTCTGACCTTGACCAAAGTGAACACATATGATAAGGCTCCACCCCTGAACATATTTCAACTGCCATATTTGACATGAAGGACAGCGCCACCTAGTGGGAACAGGAAATGTCATGTTTTACACTTTGGGGTACAGTATAGTGATGGGTGACATCTGCAGCCTCAAATTTCTCCAGAAAAGCCTTAAGGAGTTGGTCTTGGGTTACAGTGAAAACTGTGACTTTTCGCAAAAGGGTGTGACCCCAGCAGCATGGCGAACTTTGATGTCACGCCATGAATAAACAAATTAGTATAACTCAATGAAATCCAGTCTGATCAGTACCAGACTTTACAGGCATGATGTCAGACCCGCCCTGAACAGATTGATGTGCCCATTGTCGGAAATACGGACAGCGCCACCTAATGGCAACAGGAAATGTCATGGCTTTAATTTTGTTGTACTGATTTTCACAGGTTCATCGTGGCCACCTCAAAAGCGGTGAATATCAACATCAGTCCCTCGTGATGCTTCAGTGCAAAAATTGTGACTTTAAACTGAACGGCGCACCCTGGTGGCAACGCGGTTCACCATGAAAGATGAAGTGGCTTTTGAGGGGCTTGGAAAGTTTATAGAGGCTTGAAATTTGGCACACACCTCCAAATGCATGTAGGCTTTGTTGTCATGTGATCATTTTCATTGAATAGCGCGAAATTGCTCCACAGCGCCCCCTACAAAATTTCAAAACATCAGCCCCAGGTCTGTGTTTCATCTATGAGTCTTAAACCTGGTAAGCTTATAGGAGATATCAAGATGTACAAAAAAGTCTCTTGGAGCAATATCCCAAATCCAACAGGAAGTCAGCCATTTTAAAATTAATGTGTAATTTTGGCAACATTTTGCCCTCTTTCCAGTCACCGTTCTTTGACGTACTCCTCCAAGGGATTTCATCGTATTGAACCAATCTCCAGTGTGTGGAATCTAAAGACCTTTGTGATGTTAAATTGCGAAGCTTTTTACGTTCAGGGAAACGGGGTTGTCATGGTGGCACGTGGAGTTTCAATCACTCGCCAAAAAGCAGTAATCTGCTGTCACTCAAAATCAAAATGTTCAATCTCTCCCAAAGGTCACAGGCGTGATGAGACTCGAGCTAGGAAATGTTTGTTATGCCATTTGTCGGTAATAGTTAGAGCGCCACCTAGTGGGACAACTATAATCATGATTGAATGAGATGAATTGTTAGCTGGTGGTTAAATGCATGAATTCCATCAATGTGACATCAGATCGGAGGTGCTTGTTTTAGGTGTTGGGCTTGGCTCGACGCGCCGGGGGTGCGAGGGCCCTCGTAACGCTGCTTGCAGCTTTAATTATTATTATTATTATTATTATTATTATTTCGGCAAATGAATTGGCCGTTTGAGGGCCTAAACATACTCGAAAACTCATGAAATTTTGCACACGCGTCAGGTCTGGTGAAAATTTACGTATTTTAATGTTCTCAGACATGGCCTGGGAAAATTATCTCAGTAGCGCCACCTAGAAAAATGAAAAACGCGAGCCCCCGGTATGGGTATGACCTACATGTTTGAAAGTCGGTACACCTATATAACGTTCAGAGTCGAACAAAAAAGTCTATTATGGCAATGTCCTAAACCCAACAGGAAGTCCGCCATTTTGGATTGAAGGTGACATTTTGGCTCTGATTTTACCATTTCCATGCCTCGAACTTTAACGAACTCCTCCTTGGGGTTTGATTTCATAACCTTCATATTTGGTCAGTGCCAACTACACCCTTATGCCATGTTAAATTGCGGAGCTTTTGAGTTTTCACAATACCATGAGGCCGTGGCGCCACGGCGAATTTCGATGACTCGCCATGAAAATCTTATTGCCTCTCATTTTGTCATACATTTTCTGACCTTGACCAAAGTGAACACATATGATAAGGCTCCACCCCTGAACATATTTCAACTGCCATATTTGACATCAAGGACAGCGCCACCTAGTGGGAACAGGAAATGTCATGTTTTACACTTTGGGGTACAGTATAGTGATGGGTGACATCTGCAGCCTCAAATTTCTCCAGGAAAGCCTTAAGGAGTTGGTCTTGGGTTACAGTGAAAACTGTGAGTTTTCGCGAAAGGGTGTGACCCCAGCAGCATGGCGAACTTTGATGTCACGCCATGAAGAAACAAATTAGTATAACTCAATGAAATCCAGTCTGATCAGTACCAGACTTTACAGGCATGATGTCAGACCCGCCCTGACCAGATTGATGTGCCCATTGTCGGAAATACGGACAGCGCCACCTAGTGGCAACAGGAAATGTCATGGCTTTAATTTTGTTGTACTGATTTTCACAGGTTCATCGTGGCCACCTCAAAAGCGGTGAATATCAACATCAGTCCCTCGTGATGCTTCAGTGCAAAAATTGTGACTTTAAACTGAACGGCGCACCCTGGTGGTAACGCGGTTCACCATGAAAGATGAAGTGGCTTTTGAGGGGCTTGGAAAGTTTATAGAGGCTTGACATTTGGCACACACCTCCAAATGGATGTAGGCTTTGTTGTCATGTGATCATTTTCATTGAATAGCGCGAAATTGCTCCACAGCGCCCCCTACAAAATTTCAAAACAACAGCCCCTGCTCTGTGTTTCATCTATGAGTCTGAAACCTGGTAAGCTTATGGGAAATATCAAGATGTACAAAAAAGTCTCTTGGAGCAATATCCCAAATCCAACAGGAAGTCAGCCATTTTAAAATTAATGTGTAATTTTGGCGACATTTTCCCCTCTTTTCAGGCTTCATACTTTGACGAACTCCTCCAAGGGATTTCATCATATTGAACCATTCTCCAGTGTGTGGAATCTAAAGACCTTTGTGATGTTAAATTGCGAAGCTTTTTACGTTCAAGGAAACGGGGTGGTCATGGCGGCACGTGGAGTTTCAATCACTCGCCAAAAAGCAGTAATATGCTGTCACTCAAAGACACAAAGTCCAATCTCTCCCAAAGGTCGCAGGCGTGATGAGACTCGAGCTCGGAAATGTTTGTTATGCCCTTTGTCTATAATGGTTAGAGCGCCACCTAGTGGGACGACTATACTCATGGTTGAACCAAATGAAATGTTAGCTGGTGGTTAAATGCATGAATTCCATCAATGTGACATCAGATCGGACGTGCTGGTTTCAGATGTTGGGCATGGCTCGACACGCCGGGGGTGCGAGGGCCCTCATAACGCTGCTTGCAGCTTTAATTATTATTATTATTATTATTATTTCGGCAAATGAATTGGCCGTTTGAGGGCCTAAACATGCTCGAAAACTCATGAAATTTTGCACACGCGTCAGGTCTGGTGAAAATTTACGTATTTTAATGTTCTCAGACATGGCCAGGGAAAATTAGCTCAGTAGCGCCACCTAGAAAAATGAAAAACGCGAGCCCCCAGTATGGGTATGACCTACATGTTTGAAAGTCGGTACACCTATATAACGTTCAGAGTCGAACAAAAAAGTCTATTATGGCAATGTCCTAAACCCAACAGGAAGTCCGCCATTTTGGATTGAAGGTGACATTTTGGCTCTGATTTTACCATTTCCATGCCTCGAACTTTAACGAACTCCTCCTTGGGATTTGGTCCTATAAACTTGAAATTTGGACAGTGTCAACTACACCCTTGTGCCATGTTAAATTGCGGAGCTTTTGAGTTTTCACAATACTATGAGGCCGTGGCGCCATGGCGAATTTCGATGACTCGCCATGAAAATCTTATTGCCTCTCATTTTGTCATACATTTTCTGACCTTGACCAAAGTGAACACATATGATAAGGCTCCACCCCTGAACATATTTCAACTGCCATATTTGACCTCAAGGACAGCGCCACCTAGTGGGAACAGGAAATGTTATGTTTTACACTTTGGGGTACAGTATAGTGATGGGTGACATCTGCAGCCTCAAATTTCTCCAGAAAAGCCTTAAGGAGTTGGTCTTGGGTTACAGTGAAAACTGTGACTTTTCGCAAAAGGGTGTGACCCCAGCAGCATGGCGAACTTTGATGTCACGCCATGAAGAAACAAATTAGTATAACTCAATGAAATCCAGTCTGATCAGTACCAGACTTTACAGGCATGATGTCAGACCCGCCCTGAACAGATTGATGTGCCCATTGTCGGAAATACGGACAGCGCCACCTAGTGGCAACAGGAAATGTCATGGCTTTAATTTTGTTGTACTGATTTTCACAGGTTCATCGTGGCCACCTCAAAAGCGGTGAATATCACCATCAGTCCTTCGTGATGCTTCAGTGCAAAAATTGTGACTTTAAACTGAACGGCGCACCCTGGTGGCAACACGGTTCAACATGAAAGATGAAGTGGCTTTTGAGGGGCTTGGAAAGTTTATAGAGGCTTGGAATTTGGCACACACCCCCAAATGGAGGAAAGCTTTGTTGTCATGTGATCATTTTCATTGAATAGCGCGAAATTGCTCCACAGCGCCCCCTACAAAATTTCAAAACCACAGCCCCAGCTCTGTGTTTTATGTATGAGTCTGAAACCTGGTAAGCTTATAGGAGATATCAAGATGTACAAAAAAGTCTCTTGGAGCAATATCCCAAATCCAACAGGAAGTCAGCCATTTTAAAATTAATGTGCAATTTTGGCAACATTTTCCCCGCTTTTCAGGCACCGTTCTTTGACGAACTCCTCCAAGGGATTTCATCACATTGATGCGATCTCCTGTGTGTGGAATCTAAAGACCTTTGTGATGTTAAATTGCGAAGCTTTTTACATTCAGGGAAACGGGGTGGTCATGGCGGCACATAGAGTTTCAATCACTCGCCAAAAAGCAGTAATCTGCTGTCACTCAAAAACACAATGTCCAATCTCTCCCAAAGCTCATAGGCGTGATGAGACTCGAGCTCGGAAATGTTTGTTATGCCATTTGTGCATAATGGTTTGAGCGCCACCTAGTGGAACGACTAACTAATCATAAATGAATGAGTTGAAATGTTAGCTGGTGGTTAAATGCATGAATTCCATCAATGTGACATCAGATCGGAGGTGCTGGTTTTAGGTGTTGGGCGTGGCTCGACGCGCCGGGGGTGCGAGGGCCCTCATAACGCTGCTTGCAGCTTTAATTATTATTATTATTATTATTCAGGCAAAACAAGGGCCTTTTTGAGGGCCTAAACATGCTCAAAAACTCATGAAATTTTGCACACATGCCAGGTCTGGTGAAAAATTTTGTATTTTAATGGTTTTACATATGAGCACTGGGAAATGGCTCTACAGCGCCACCTATGCCTTGTTAAATGCAGCCCTACGACCACATCGTTTGAGCTACATGTATGAAATTTGGCACACATGTGTATCATGCCAAGACGAACAAAAAAGTCTGTGGGCCCATTGACGCAAACCCAACAGGAAGTCCGCCATTTGGAAGAGAAGGTGACATTTTGGCTCTAATTTTGCCATTTCCATGCCTCGAACTTTTGCGAACTCCTCCTTGGGGTTTCATTTCATAACCTTCATATTTGGTCAGTGTCAACTACACCCTTGTGCCATGTTAAATTGCGGAGCTTTTGAGTTTTCACAATACGGTGAGGCCGTGGCGCCATGGCGAATTACGATGACTCGCCATGAAAATCTTATTGCCTCTCATTCTGTCATAGATTTTCTGACCTTGACCAAAGTGAACACATATGATAAGGCTCCACCCCTGAACATATTTCAACTGCCATATTTGACACCAGGGACAGCGCCACCTAGTGGGAACAGGAAATGTCATGTTTTACACTTTGGGGTACAGTATAGTGATGGGTGACATCTGCAGCCTCAAATTTCTCCAGGAAAGCCTTAAGGAGTTGGTCTTGGGTTACAGTGAAAACTGTGACTTTTCGCCAAAGGGTGTGACCTCAGCGGCATGGCGAACTTTGATGTCACGCCATGAAGAAACAAATTAGTATAACTCAATGAAACCCAGTCTGATCAGTACCAGACTTTACAGTCATGATGTCAGACCCACCCTGAACAGATTGATGTGCCCATTGTCGGGAATACGTACAGCGCCACCTAGTGGCAACAGGACATGTCATGTCTTACACTTTGTTGTACTGATTTTCACAGGTTCATCGTGGCCACCTCAAAAGCGGTGAATATCACCATCAGTCCTTCGTGATGGTTCAGTGCGAAAATTGTGACTTTAAACTGAATGGCGCACCCTGGTGGCAGCGCAGTTCACCATGAAAGATGAAGTTGCTTTTGAGGGGCTTGGAAAGTTTATAGAGGCTTTAAATTTGGCGCACACCTCCAATGTGACGAAGGCTTTGTTGTTATGTGACCATTTTCCTTGAATAGCGCAAAATGGCTCCATGGCGCCCCCTACAAAATTCCAAAATATCAGCCCCTGCTCTGTGTTTTATCTATGAGTCTGAAACTTGGTAAGCTCATGGAAGATATTAAGATGTACAAAAAAGCCTCTTGGAGCAATATCCCAAATCCAACAGGAAGTCAGCCATTTTAAAATGAATGTGCAATTTTGGCGACATTTTCCCATCTTTTCAGGCACCGTACTTTGACGAACTCCTCCAAGGGATTTCATCAGATTGGACCGATCTGCACCTTGTGGAATCTACAGACCTTTGTGATGTTAAATTGCGAAGCTTTTTACGTTCAGGGAAACGGGGTGGTTATGGCGGCACTTAGAGTTTGAATCACTCGCCAAAAAGCAGTAATCTGCTGTCACTCAAAAACACAATGTCCAATCTCTCCCAAACGTCTCAGGTGTGATGAGACTCGAGCTTGGAAGTGTTTGTTATGCCATTTGTACATAATGGTTAGAGCGCCACCTAGTGGAACGACTAACTAATCATGAATGAATGAGTTGAAATGTTAGCTGGTGGTTAAATGCATGAATTCCATCAATGTGACATCAGATCGGACGTGCTGGTTTTAGGTGTTGGGCGTGGCTCGACGCGCCGGGGGTGCGAGGGCCCTCATAACGCTGCTTGCAGCTTTAATTATTATTATTATTATTATTATTATTTCGGCAAATGAATTGGCCGTTTGAGGGCCTAAACATGCTCGAAAACTCATGAAATTTTGCACACGCGTCAGGTCTGGTGAAAATTTACGTATTTTAATGTTCTCAGACATGGCCAGGGAAAATTAGCTCAGTAGCGCCACCTAGAAAAATGAAAAACGCGAGCCCCCGGTATGGGTATGACCTACATGTTTGAAAGTCGGTACACCTATATAATGTTCAGAGTCGAACAAAAAAGTCTATTATGGCAATGTCCTAAACCCAACAGGAAGTCCGCCATTTTGGATTGAAGGTGACATTTTGGCTCTGATTTTACCATTTCCATGCCTCGAACTTTGACGAACTCCTCCTTGGGGTTTGATTTCATAACCTTCATATTTGGTCAGTGCCAACTACACCCTTGTGCCATGTTAAATTGCGGAGCTTTTGAGTTTTCACAATACTATGAGGCCGTGGCGCCATGGCGAATTTCGATGACTCGCCATGAAAATCTTATTGCCTCTCATTTTGTCATACATGTTCCGATCTGGACCAAAGAGCACACATATGATAAGGCTCCACCCCTGAACATATTTCAACTGCCATATTTGACATCAAGGACAGCGCCACCTAGTGGGAACAGGAAATGTCATGTTTTACACTTTGGGGTACAGTATAGTGATGGGTGACATCTGCAGCCTCAAATTTCTCCAGGAAAGCCTTAAGGAGTTGGTCTTGGGTTACAGTGAAAACTGTGACTTTTCGCAAAAGGGTGTGACCCCAGCAGCATGGCGAACTTTGATGTCACGCCATGAATAAACAAATTAGTATAACTCAATGAAATCCAGTCTGATCAGTACCAGACTTTACAGGCATGATGGCAGACCCGCCCTGAACAGATTGATGTGCCCATTGTCGGAAATACGGACAGCGCCACCTAATGGCAACAGGAAATGTCATGGCTTTAATTTTGTTGTACTGATTTTCACAGGTTGATCGTGGCCACCTCAAAAGCGGTGAATATCAACATCAGTCCCTCGTGATGCTTCAGTGCAAAAATTGTGACTTTAAACTGAACGGCGCACCCTGGTGGCAACGCGGTTCACCATGAAAGATGAAGTGGCTTTTGAGGGGCTTGGAAAGTTTATAGAGGCTTGAAATTTGGCACACACCTCCAAATGGATGAAGGCATTGTTGTTATGTAACCATTTTCCTTGAATAGCGCAAAATGGCTCCACAGCGCCCCCTACAATATTTCAAAACATCAGCCCCTGCTCTGTGTTTCATCTATGAGTCTGACACTTGGTAAGCTTGTGTAAGATATCAAGATGTACAAAAAAGTCTCTTGGAGCAATATCCCAAATCCAACAGGAAGTCAGCCATTTTAAAATTAATGTGTAATTTTGATGACATTTTCCCCCCTTTTCAGGCCTCATACTTTGACGAACTCCTCCAAGGGATTTCATCATATTGAAGCATTCTTCAGTGTGTAGAATCTAAAGACCTTTGTGATGTTAAATTGCGAAGCTTTTTCCGTTCAGGGAAACGGGGTGGTCATGGCGGCACGTAGAGTTTCAATCACTCGCAAAAAGCAGTAATCTGCTGTCACTAAAAAACACAATGTCCAATCTCTCCCAAAGGTCGCAGGTGTGATGAGACTCGAGCTTGGAAATGTTTGTTATGCTATTTGTCAATAATGGTTAGAGCGCCACCTAGTGGCATGACTATAATCCTGGTTGAATAAGATGAAATGTTAGCTGGTGATTAAAAGCATGAATTCCATCAATGTGACATCACATCGGACGTGCCGGTTTGAGGTGTTGGCAGTGGCTCGACGTGCCGGGGGTGCGAGGGCCCTCATAACGCTGCTTGCAGCTTTAATTATTATTATTATTATTATTATTATTATTATTTCGGCAAATGAATTGGCCGTTTGAGGGCCTAAACATGCTCGAAAACTCATGAAATTTTGCACACGCGTCAGGTCTGGTGAAAATTTACGTATTTTAATGTTCTCAGACATGGCCAGGGAAAATTAGCTCAGTAGCGCCACCTAGAAAAATGAAAAACGCGAGCCCCCGGTATGGGTATGGCCTACAAGTTTGAAACTCGGTACACCTATATAACGTTCAGAGTCGAACAAAAAAGTCTATTATGGCAATGTCCTAAACCCAACAGGAAGTCCGCCATTTTGCATTGAAGGTGACATTTTGGCTCTAATTTTGCCATTTCCATGCCTCGAACTTTAACGAACTCCTCCTTGGGATTTGGTCCTATAAGCTTCAAATTTGGACAGTGTCAACTACACCCTTGTGCCATGTTAAATTGCGGAGCTTTTGAGTTTTCACAATACTATGAGGCCGTGGCGCCATGGCGAATTTCGATGACTCGCCATGAAAATCTTATTGCCTCTCATTCTGTCATACATGTTCCGATCTGGACCAAAGAGCACACATATGATAAGGCTCCACCCCTGAACATATTTCAACTGCCATATTTGACATCAAGGACAGCGCCACCTAGTGGGAACAGGAAATGTCATGTTTTACACTTTGGGGTACAGTATAGTGATGGGTGACATCTGCAGCCTCAAATTTCTCCAGGAAAGCCTTAAGGAGTTGGTCTTGGGTTACAGTGAAAACTGTGAGTTTTCGTGAAAGGGTGTGACCCCAGCAGCATGGCGAACTTTGATGTCACGCCATGAAGAAACAAATTAGTATAACTCAATGAAATCCAGTCTGATCAGTACCAGACTTTACAGGCATGATGTCAGACCCGCCCTGAACAGATTGATGTGCCCATTGTCGGAAATACGGACAGCGCCACCTAGTGGCAACAGGAAATGTCATGGCTTTAATTTTGTTGTACTGATTTTCACAGGTTCATCTTGGCCACCTCAAAAGCGGTGAATATCACCATCAGTCCCTCGTGATGCTTCAGTGCAAAAATTGTGAGTTTAAACTGAACGGCGCACCCTGGTGGCAACGCTGTTCAACATGAAAGATGAAGTGGCTTTTGAGGGTCTTGGCAAGTTTATAGAGGCTTGAAATTTGGCACACACCTCCAAATGGATGAAGGCTTTGTTGGCATGTGATCATTTTCATTAAATAGCGCGAAATTGCTCCACAGCGCCCCCTACAAAATTTCAAAACCACAGCCCCTGCTCTGTGTTCTATGTATGATTCTGAAACCTGGTAAGCTTATAGGAGATATCAAGATGTACAAAAAAGTCTCTTGGAGCAATATCCCAAATCCAACAGGAAGTCAGCCATTTTAAAATTAATGTGTAATTTTGGCAACATTTTCCCCTCTTTCCAGGCACCGTTCTTTGACGAACTCCTCCAAGGGATTTCATCATATTGAACCAATCTCCAGTGTGTGGAATCTAAAGACCTTTGTGATGTTAAATTGCGAAGCTTTTTACGTTCAGTGAAACGGGGTGGTTATGGTGGCACTTAGAGTTTGAATCACTCGCCAAAAAGCAGTAATCTGCTGTCACTCAAAAACACAATGTCCAATCTCTCCCAAAGCTCATAGGCGTGATGAGACTCGAGCTCGGAAATGTTTGTTATGCCATTTGTACATAATGGTTAGAGCGCCACCTAGTGGGACGACTATACTCATGGTTGAAGCAAATGAAATGTTAACTGGTGGTTAAATGCATGAATTCCATCAATGTGACATCAGATCGGACGTGCTGGTTTCAGGTGTTGGGCATGGCTCGACACGCCGGGTGTGCGAGGGCCCTCATAACGCTGCTTGCAGCTTTAATTAGGGCCCGAGCACTGATAGTGCGAAGGCCCTATTGTAATTGCTCTGTTTATTATTATTATTATTATTATTATTATTATTATTATTATTATTATTATTATTATTATTATTCCGGCAAATGAATCGGCCTTTTGAGGGCCTAAACATGCTCGAAAACTCATGAAATTTTGCGCACGCGTCAGGTCTGGTGAAAATTTACGTATTTTAATGTTCTCAGACATGGCCAGGGAAAATTAGCTCAGTAGCGCCACCTAGAAAAATGAAAAACGCGAGCCCCCGGTATGGGTATGGCCTACAAGTTTGAAAGTCGGTACTCCTATATAACGTTCAGAGTCGAACAAAAAAGTCTATTATGGCAATGTCCTAAACCCAACAGGAAGTCCGCCATTTTGGATTGAAGGTGACATTTTGGCTATGATTTTACTGTTTCCATGCCTTGTACTTTAACGAACTCCTCCTTGGGATTTGGTCCTAAAAACTTCAAATTTGGACAGTGTCAACTACACCCTTGTGCCATGTTAAATTGCGGAGCTTTTGAGTTTTCACAATACTATGAGGCCGTGGCGCCATGGCGAATTTCGATGACTCGCCATGAAAATCTTATTGCCTCTCATTTTGTCATACATTTTCTGACCTTGACCAAAGTGAACACATATGATAAGGCTCCACCCCTGAACATATTTCAACTGCCATATTTGACATCAAGGACAGCGCCACCTAGTGGGAACAGGAAATGTCATGTTTTACACTTTGGGGTACAGTATAGTGATGGGTGACATCTGCAGCCTCAAATTTCTCCAGGAAAGCCTTAAGGAGTTGGTCTTGGGTTACAGTGAAAACTGTGACTTTTCACGAAAGGGTGTGACCCCAGCAGCATGGCGAACTTTGATGTCACGCCATGAAGAAACAAATTAGTATAACTCAATGAAATCCAGTCTGATCAGTACCAGACTTTACAGGCATGATGTCACACCCGCCCTGAACAGATTGATGTGCCCATTGTCGGAAATACGGACAGCGCCACCTAGTGGCAACAGGAAATGTCATGGCTTTAATTTTGTTGTACTGATGTTCACAGGTTCATCGTGGCCACCTCAAAAGCGGTGAATATCACCATCAGTCCCTCGTGATGCTTCAGTGCAAAAATTGTGACTTTAAACTGAACGGCGCACCCTGGTGGCAACGCGGTTCACCATGAAAGATGAAGTGGCTTTTGAGGGGCTTGGAAAGTTTATAGAGGCTTGAAATTTGGCACACACCTCCAAATGGATGTAGGCTTTGTTGTCATGTGATCATTTTCATTGAATAGCGCGAAATTGCTCCACAGCGCCCCCTACAAAATTTCAAAACATCAGCCCCAGCTCTGTGTTTCATCTATGAGTCTGAAACCTGGTAAGCTTATGGAAAGTATCAAGATGTACAAAAAAGTCTCTTGGAGCAATATCCCAAATCCAACAGGAAGTCAGCCATTTTAAAATGAATGTGTAATTTTGGCGGCATTTTCCCCTCTTTTCAGGCTTCATACTTTGACGAACTCCTCCAAGGGATTTCATCATATTGAACCATTCTCCAGTGTGTGGAATCTAAAGACCTTTGTGATGTTAAATTGCGAAGCTTTTTACGTTCAAGGAAACGGGGTGGTCATGGCGGCACGTGGAGTTTCAATCACTCGCCAAAAAGCAGTAATATGCTGTCACTCAAAGACACAAAGTCCAATCTCTCCCAAAGGTCGCAGGCGTGATGAGACTCGAGCTCGGAAATGTTTGTTATGCCCTTTGTCTATAATGGTTAGAGCGCCACCTAGTGGGACGACTATACTCATGGTTGAACCAAATGAAATGTTAACTGGTGGTTAAATGCATGAATTCCATCAATGTGACATCAGATCGGACGTGCTGGTTTTAGGTGTTGGGCGTGGCTCGACGCGCCGGGGGTGCGAGGGCCCTCATAACGCTGCTTGCAGCTTTAATTAGGGCCCGAGCACTGACAGTGCGAAGGCCCTATTGTAATTGCTCTGTTTATTATTATTATTATTATTATTTCGGCAAATGAATCGGCCTTTTGAGGGCCTAAACATGCTCGAAAACTCTGGAAATTTTGCGCACGCGTCAGGTCTGGTGAAAATTTACGTATTTTAATGGTTTTACATATGAGCACTGGGAAATGGCTCTAGAGCGCCACCTATGCCTTGTTAAATGCAGCCCTACGACCACATCGTTTCAGCTACATGTATGAAATTTGGCACACATGTGTATCATGCCAAGACGAACAAAAAAGTCTGTGGGCCCATTGACGCAAACCCAACAGGAAGTCCGCCATTTTGGATTGAAGGTGACATTTTGGCTCTGATTTTACCGTTTCCATGCCTTGTACTTTAACGAACTCCTCCTTGGGATTTGGTCGTATAAGCTTCAAATTTGGACAGTGTCAACTACACCCTTGTGCCATGTTAAATTGCGGAGCTTTTGAGTTTTCACAATACTATGAGGCCGTGGCGCCATGGCGAATTTCGATGACTCGCCATGAAAATCTTATTGCCTCTCATTCTGTCATACATGTTCCAATCTGGACCAAAGAGCACACATATGATAAGGCTCCACCCCTGAACATATTTCAACTGCCATATTTGACCTCAAGGACAGCGCCACCTAGTGGGAACAGGAAATGTCATGTTTTACACTTTGGGGTACAGTATAGTGAAGGGTGACATCTGCAGCCTCAAATTTCTCCAGGAAAGCCTTAAGGAGTTGGTCTTGGGTAACAGTGAAAACTGTGAGTTTTCGCGAAAGGGTGTGACCCCAGCAGCATGGCGAACTTTGATGTCACGCCATGAAGAAACAAATTAGTATAACTCAATGAAATCCAGTCTGATCAGTACCAGACTTTACAGGCATGATGTCAGACCCGCCCTGAACAGATTGATGTGCCCATTGTCGGAAATACGGACAGCGCCACCTAGTGGCAACAGGAAATGTCATGGCTTTAATTTTGTTGTACTGATTTTCACAGGTTCATCTTGGCCACCTCAAAAGCGGTGAATATCACCATCAGTCCCTCGTGATGCTTCAGTGCAAAAATTGTGAGTTTAAACTGAACGGCGCACCCTGGTGGCAACGCTGTTCAACATGAAAGATGAAGTGGCTTTTGAGGGTCTTGGCAAGTTTATAGAGGCTTGAAATTTGGCACACACCTCCAAATGGATGAAGGCTTTGTTGGCATGTGATCATTTTCATTGAATAGCGCGAAATTGCTCCACAGCGCCCCCTACAAAATTTCAAAACCACAGCCCCTGCTCTGTGTTTTATGTATGAATCTGAAACCTGGTAGGCTTATAGGAGATATCAAGATGTACAAAAAAGTCTCTTGGAGCAATATCCCAAATCCAACAGGAAGTCAGCCATTTTAAAATTAATGTGTAATTTTGGCAACATTTTCCCCTCTTTTCAGGCTTCATACTTTGACGAACTCCTCCAAGGGATTTCATCATATTGAACCATTCTCCAGTGTGTGGAATCTAAAGACCTTTGTGATGTTAAATTGCGAAGCTTTTTACGTTCAAGGAAACGGGGTGGTCATGGCGGCACGTGGAGTTTCAATCACTCGCCAAAAAGCAGTAATATGCTGTCACTCAAAGACACAAAGTCCAATCTCTCCCAAAGGTCACAGGCGTGATGAGACTCGAGCTCGGAAATGTTTGTTATGCCCTTTGTCTATAATGGTTAGAGAGCCACCTAGTGGGACGACTATACTCATGGTTGAACCAAATGAAATGTTAACTGGTGGTTAAATGCATGAATTCCATCAATGTGACATCAGATCGGACATGCTGGTTTCAGGTGTTGGGCATGGCTCGACACGCCGGGGGTGCGAGGGCCCTCATAACGCTGCTTGCAGCTTTAATTATTATTATTATTATTATTATTATTCCGGCAAATGAATTGGCCGTTTGAGGGCCTAAACATGCTCGAAAACTCATGAAATTTTGCACACGCGTCAGGTCTGGTGAAAATTTACGTATTTTAATGTTCCCAGACATGGCCAGGGAAAATTAGCTCAGTAGCGCCACCTAGAAAAATGAAAAACGCGAGCCCCCGGTATGGGTATGACCTACACGTTTGAAAGTCGGTACACCTATATAACGTTCAGAGTCGAACAAAAAAGTCTATTATGGCAATGTCCTAAACCCAACAGGAAGTCCGCCATTTTGGATTGAAGGTGACATTTTGGGTCTGATTTTACCGTTTCCATGCCTTGTACTTTAACGAACTCCTCCTTGGGATTTGGTCCTATAAACTTGAAATTTGGACAGTGCCAACTACACCCTTGTGCCATGTTAAATTGCGGAGCTTTTGAGTTTTCACAATACTATGAGGCCGTGGCGCCATGGCGAATTTCGATGACTCGCCATGAAAATCTTATTGCCTCTCATTTTGTCATACATGTTCCTATCTGGACCAAACAGCACACATATGATAAGGCTCCACCCCTGAACATATTTCAACTGCCATATTTGACATCAAGGACAGCGCCACCTAGTGGGAACAGGAAATGTCATGTTTTACACTTTGGGGTACAGTATAGTGATGGGTGACATCTGCAGCCTCAAATTTCTCCAGGAAAGCCTTAAGGAGTTGGTCTTGGGTTACAGTGAAAACTGTGAGTTTTCGCAAAAGGGTGTGACCCCAGCAGCATGGCGAACTTTGATGTCACGCCATGAATAAACAAATTAGTATAACTCAATGAAATCCAGTCTGATCAGTACCAGACTTTACAGGCATGATGGCAGACCCGCCCTGAACAGATTGATGTGCCCATTGTCGGAAATACGGACAGCGCCACCTAATGGCAACAGGAAATGTCATGGCTTTAATTTTGTTGTACTGATTTTCACAGGTTCATCGTGGCCACCTCAAAAGCGGTGAATATCAACATCAGTCCCTCGTGATGCTTCAGTGCAAAAATTGTGACTTTAAACTGAACGGCGCACCCTGGTGGCAACGCGGTTCACCATGAAAGATGAAGTGGCTTTTGAGGGGCTTGGAAAGTTTATAGAGGCTTGAAATTTGGCACACACCTCCAAATGGATGAAGGCATTGTTGTTATGTAACCATTTTCCTTGAATAGCGCAAAATGGCTCCACAGCGCCCCCTACAATATTTCAAAACATCAGCCCCTGCTCTGTGTTTCATCTATGAGTCTGACACTTGGTAAGCTTGTGTAAGATATCAAGATGTACAAAAAAGTCTCTTGGAGCAATATCCCAAATCCAACAGGAAGTCAGCCATTTTAAAATTAATGTGTAATTTTGATGACATTTTCCCCCCTTTTCAGGCCTCATACTTTGACGAACTCCTCCAAGGGATTTCATCATATTGAAGCATTCTTCAGTGTGTAGAATCTAAAGACCTTTGTGATGTTAAATTGCGAAGCTTTTTCCGTTAAGGGAAACGGGGTGGTCATGGCGGCACGTAGAGTTTCAATCACTCGCAAAAAGCAGTAATCTGCTGTCACTAAAAAACACAATGTCCAATCTCTCCCAAAGGTCGCAGGTGTGATGAGACTCGAGCTTGGAAATGTTTGTTATGCTATTTGTCAATAATGGTTAGAGCGCCACCTAGTGGCATGACTATAATCCTGGTTGAATAAGATGAAATGTTAGCTGGTGATTAAAAGCATGAAATCCATCAATGTGACATCACATCGGACGTGCCGGTTTGAGGTGTTGGCAGTGGCTCGACGTGCCGGGGGTGCGAGGGCCCTCATAACGCTGCTTGCAGCTTTAATTATTATTAGGGCCCGAGCACTGATAGTGCGAAGGCCCTATTGTAATTGCTCTGTTTATTATTATTATTAGGGCCCGAGCACTGACAGTGCGAAGGCCCTATTGTAATTGCTCTGTTTATTAGGGCCCGAGCACTGACAGTGCGAAGGCCCTATTGTAATTGCTCTGTTTATTATTAGGGCCCGAGCACTGAGAGTGCGAAGGCCCTATTGTATCTGCTCCGTTTCTTATTATTATTATTATTATTCACCCCAAACAAGGGCCTTTTTGAGGGCCTAAACATGCTCAAAAACTCATGAAATTTTGCACACATGCCAGGTTTGGTGAAAAATTTTGTATTTTAATGGTTTTACATATGAGCACTGGGAAATGGCTCTACAGCGCCACCTATGCCTTGTTAAATGCAGCCCTACGACCACATCGTTTGAGCTACATGTATGAAATTTGGCACACATGTGTATCATGCCAAGACGAACAAAAAAGTCTGGGGGCCCATTGATGCAAACCCAACAGGAAGTCCGCCATTTGGAAGAGAAGGTGACATTTTGGCTCTAATTTTGCCATTTCCATGCCTCGAACTTTAACGAACTCCTCCTTGGGATTTGGTCCTATAAACTTCAAATTTGGACAGTGTCAACTACACCCTTGTGCCATGTTAAATTGCGGAGCTTTTGAGTTTTCACAATACTATGAGGCCGTGGCGCCATGGCGAATTTCGATGACTCGCCATGAAAATCTTATTGCCTCTCATTTTGTCATACATTTTCTGACCTTGACCAAAGTGAACACATATGATAAGGCTCCACCCCTGAACATATTTCAACTGCCATATTTGACCTCAAGGACAGCGCCACCTAGTGGGAACAGGAAATGTTATGTTTTACACTTTGGGGTACAGTATAGTGATGGGTGACATCTGCAGCCTCAAATTTCTCCAGGAAAGCCTTAAGGAGTTGGTCTTGGGTTACAGTGAAAACTGTGAGTTTTCGCGAAAGGGTGTGACCCCAGCAGCATGGCGAACTTTGATGTCACGCCATGAAGAAACAAATTAGTATAACTCAATGAAATCCAGTCTGATCAGTACCAGACTTTACAGGCATGATGTCAGACCCGCCCTGAACAGATTGATGTGCCCATTGTCGGAAATACGGACAGCGCCACCTAGTGGCAACAGGAAATGTCATGGCTTTAATTTTGTTGTACTGATTTTCACAGGTTCATCGTGGACACCTCAAAAGCGATGAATATCACCATCAGTCCTTCTTGATGCTGCAGTGCGAAAATTGTGACTTTAAACTGAACGGCGCACCCTGGTGGCAACGCTGTTCACCATGAAAAATGAAGTGGCTTTTAAGGGGCTTGGAAAGTTTAAAAAGTCTTGAAATTTGGCACACACCTCCAATGTGCATAACGCTTTGTTGTTATGTGATCATTTTCATTGAATAGCGCAAAATGGCTCCACAGCGCCCCCTACAAAATTTCAAAACATCAGCCCCAGCTCTGTGTTTTATGTATGAGTCTGAAACCTGGTAAGCTTATAGGAGATATCAAGATGTACAAAAAAGTCTCTTGGAGCAATATCCCAAATCCAACAGGAAGTCAGCCATTTTAAAATTAATGTGTAATTTTGGCGACATTTTCCCCTCTTTCCAGGCATTGTTCTTTGACGAACTCCTCCAAGGGATTTCATCATATTGAACCAATCTCCAGTGTGTGGAATCTAAAGACCTTTGTGATGTTAAATTGCGAAGCTTTTTACGTTCAGGGAAACGGGGTGGTCATGGCGGCACGTGGAGTTTGAATCACTCTCCAAAAAGCAGTAATCTGCTGTCACTCAAAAACACAATGTCCAATCTCTCCCAAACGTCTCAGGTGTGATGAGACTCGAGCTCGGAAATGTTTGGTATGCCATTTGTCGGTAATAGTTAGAGCGCCACTTATTGGGACGACTATAATCATGGTTCAATGAGATGAAATGTTAGCTGGTGGTTAAATGCATGAATTCCATCAATGTGACATCACATCGGACGTGCTGGTTTTAGGTGTTGGGCGTGGCTCGACACGCCGGGGTGCGAGGGCCCTCATAACGCTGCTTGCAGCTTTAATTATTATTATTATTATTATTATTTCGGCAAATGAATTGGCCGTTTGAGGGCCTAAACATGCTCGAAAACTCATGAAATTTTGCACACGCGTCAGGTCTGGTGAAAATTTACGTATTTTAATGTTCCCAGACATGGCCAGGGAAAATTAGCTCAGTAGCGCCACCTAGAAAAATGAAAAACGCGAGCCCCCGATATGGGTATGACCTACATGTTTGAAAGTCGGCACACCTATATAACGTTCAGAGTCAAACAAAAAAGTCTATTATGGCAATGTCCTAAACCCAACAGGAAGTCCGCCATTTTGGATTGAAGGTGACATTTTGGCTCTGATTTTACCGTTTCCATGCCTCGAACTTTAACGAACTCCTCCTTGGGGTTTGATTTCATAACCTTCATATTTGGTCAGTGCCAACTACACCCTTGTGCCATGTTAAATTGCGGAGCTTTTGAGTTTTCACAATACCATGAGGCCGTGGCGCCACGGCGAATTTCGATGACTCGCCATGAAAATCTTATTGCCTCTCATTTTGTCATACATTTTCTGACCTTGACCAAAGTGAACACATATGATAAGGCTCCACCCCTGAACATATTTCAACTGCCATATTTGACATCAAGGACAGCGCCACCTAGTGGGAACAGGAAATGTCATGTTTTACACTTTGGGGTAC
Source organism: Rhamphochromis sp. 'chilingali' (assembly GCF_963969265.1). Taxonomy (NCBI): domain Eukaryota; kingdom Metazoa; phylum Chordata; class Actinopteri; order Cichliformes; family Cichlidae; genus Rhamphochromis; species Rhamphochromis sp. 'chilingali'. The sequence goes on along the minus strand of NC_137929.1, from coordinate 39,808,157 downwards.
AGTATAGTGATGGGTGACATCTGCAGCCTCAAATTTCTCCAGGAAAGCCTTAAGGAGTTGGTCTTGGGGTACAGTGAAAACTGTGGCTTTTCACGAAAGGGTGTGACCTCAGCAGCATGGCGAACTTTGATATCTCGCCATGAAGAAACAAATTAGTATAACTCCATGAAATCCAGTCTGATTAGTACCAGACTTTACAGGCATGATGTCAGACCTGCCCTGAACAGATTGATGTGCCCATTGTCAGGAATATGAAGAGCGCCACCTAGTGGGAACAGGAAATGTCATGTCTTACACTTTGTTGTACTGATTTTCACAGGTTCATAGTGGCCACCTCAAAAGCGGTGAATATCACCATCAGTCCTTGATGATGCTTTAGTGCAAAAATTGTGACTTTAAACTGAACGGCGCACCCTGGTGGCAACGCTGTTCACCATGAAAAATGAAGTGGCTTTTGAGGGGCTTGGAAAGTTTATAGAGGCTTGAAATTTGGCACACACCTCCATTGTGATGAATGCTTTGTTGTTATGTGATCATTTTCATTGAATAGCGCAAAATGGCTCCACAGCGCCCCCTACAAAATTTCAAAACATCAGCCCCAGCTCTGTGTTTTATGTATGAGTCTGAAACCTGGTAAGCTTATAGGAGATATCAAGATGTACAAAAAAGTCTCTTGGAGCAATATCCCAAATCCAACAGGAAGTCAGCCATTTTAAAATTAATGTGTAATTTTTGTGACATTTTCCCCTCTTTCCAGCCACCGTTCTTTGACGAACTCCTCCAAGGGATTTCATCATATTGAACCAATCTCCAGTGTGTGGAATCTAAAGACCTTTGTGATGTTAAATTGCGAAGCTTTTTACGTTCAGGGAAACGGGTGGTCATGGCGGCACGTGGAGTTTCAGTCACTCGCCAAAAAGCAGTAATCTGCTGTCACTCAAAATCAAAATGTCCAATATGTCCCAAAGGTCGCAGGCGTGATGAGACTCGAGCTGGGAAATGTTTGTTATGCCATTTGTCAGTAATGGTTAGAGCGCCACCTAGTGGGACGACTATAATCATGGTTGAATGAGATGAAATGTTAGCTGGTGGTTGAATGCATGAATTTCATCAATGTGACATCAGATCGGACGTGCTGGTTGTAGGTGTTGGGCGTAGCTCGACGCGATGGGGTGCGAGGGCCCTCATAACGCTGCTTGCAGCTTTAATTATTATTATTATTATTATTATTATTATTATTATTCCGGCAAATGAATTGGCCGTTTGAGGGCCTAAACATGCTCGAAAACTCATGAAATGTTGCACACGCGTCAGGTCTGGTGAAAATTTACGTATTTTAATGTTCTCAGACATGGCCAGGGAAAATTAGCTCAGTAGCGCCACCTAGAAAAATGAAAAACGCGAGCCCCCGGTATGGGTATGACCTACATGTTTGAAAGTCGGTACACCTATATAACGTTCAGAGTCGAACAAAAAAGTCTATTATGGCAATGTCCTAAACCCAACAGGAAGTCCGCCATTTTGGATTGAAGGTGACATTTTGGCTCTGATTTTACCGTTTCCATGCCTTGTACTTTAACGAACTCCTCCTTGGGATTTGGTCCTATAAACTTCAAATTTGGACAGTGTCAACTACACCCTTGTGCCATGTTAAATTGCGGAGCTTTTGAGTTTTCACAATACTATGAGGCCGTGGCGCCATGGCGAATTTCGATGACTCGCCATGAAAATCTTATTGCCTCTCATTCTGTCATACATGTTCCAATCTGGACCAACGAGCACACATATGATAAGGCTCCACCCCTGAACATATTTCAACTGCCATATTTGACCTCAAGGACAGCGCCACCTAGTGGGAACAGGAAATGTCATGTTTTACACTTTGGGGTACAGTATAGTGAAGGGTGACATCTGCTGCCTCAAATTTCTCCAGGAAAACCTTAAGGAGTTGGTCTTGGGTTACAGTGAAAACTGTGAGTTTTCGCGAAAGGGTGTGACCCCAGCAGCATGGCGAACTTTGATGTCACGCCATGAAGAAACAAATTAGTATAACTCAATGAAATCCAGTCTGATCAGTACCAGACTTTACAGGCATGATGTCAGACCCGCCCTGAACAGATTGATGTGCCCATTGTCGGAAATACGGACAGCGCCACCTAGTGGCAACAGGAAATTTCATGGCTTTAATTTTGTTGTACTGATTTTCACAGGTTCATCTTGGCCACCTCAAAAGCGGTGAATATCACCATCAGTCCCTCGTGATGCTTCAGTGCAAAAATTGTGACTTTAAACTGAACGGCGCACCCTGGTGGCAACGCTGTTCAACATGAAAGATGAAGTGGCTTTTGAGGGTCTTGGCAAGTTTATAGAGGCTTGAAATTTGGCACACACCTCCAAATGGATGAAGGCTTTGTTGTTATGTGATCATTTTCATTGAATAGCGCGAAATTGCTCCACAGCGCCCCCTACAAAATTTCAAAACCACAGCCCCTGCTCTGTGTTCTATGTATGATTCTGAAACCTGGTAAGCTTATAGGAGATATCAAGATGTACAAAAAAGTCTCTTGGTGCAATATCCCAAATCCAACAGGAAGTCAGCCATTTTAATATTAATGTGTAATTTTGGCAACATTTTCCCCTCTTTCCAGGCACCGTTCTTTGACGAACTCCTCCAAGGGATTTCATCATATTGAACCATTCTCCAGTGTGTGGAATCTAAAGACCTTTGTGATGTTAAATTGCGAAGCTTTTTACGTTCAGTGAAACAGGGTGGTTATGGTGGCACTTAGAGTTTGAATCACTCGCCAAAAAGCAGTAATGTGCTGTCACTCAAAAACACAATGTCCAATCTCTCCCAAACGTCTCAGGTGTGATGAGACTCGAGCTCGGAAGTGTTTGTTATGCCATTTGTACATAATGGTTAGAGCGCCACCTAGTGGAACGACTAACTAATCATGAATGAATGAGTTGAAATGTTAGCTGGTGGTTAAATGCATGAATTCCATCAATGTGACATCAGATCGGAGGTGCTGGTTTTAGGTGTTGGGCGTGGCTCGACGCGCCGGGGGTGCGAGGGCCCTCGTAACGCTGCTTGCAGCTTTAATTATTAGGGCCCGAGCACTGATAGTGCGAAGGCCCTATTGTAATTGCTCTGTTTATTATTATTATTATTATTATTATTATTATTATTATTATTATTATTTCGGCAAATGAATTGGCCGTTTGAGGGCCTAAACATGCTCGAAAACTCATGAAATTTTGCACACGCGTCAGGTCTGGTGAAAATTTACGTATTTTAATGTTCTCAGACATGGCCAGGGAAAATTAGCTCAGTAGCGCCACCTAGAAAAATGAAAAACGCGAGCCCCCGGTATGGGTATGGCCTACAAGTTTGAAAGTCGGTACACCTATATATCGTTCAGAGTCGAACAAAAAAGTCTATTATGGCAATGTCCTAAACCCAACAGGAAGTCCGCGATTTGGAAGAGAAGGTGACATTTTGGCTCTAATTTTGCCATTTCCATGCCTCGAACTTTTGCGAACTCCTCCTTGGGGTTTCATTTCATAACCTTCAAATTTGGACAGTGTCAACTACACCCTTGTGCCATGTTAAATTGCGGAGCTTTTGAGTTTTCACAATACTATGAGGCCGTGGCGCCATGGCGAATTTCGATGACTCGCCATGAAAATCTTATTGCCTCTCATTTTGTCATACATTTTCTGACCTTGACCAAAGTGAACACATATGATAAGACTCCACCCCTGAACATATTTCAACTGCCATATTTGACATCAAGGACAGCGCTACCTAGTGGGAACAGGAAATGTCATGTTTTACACTTTGGGGTACAGTATTGTGATGGGTGACACCTGCAGCCTCAAATTTCTCCAGGAAAGCCTTAAGGAGTTGGTCTTGGGTTACAGTGAAAACTGTGACTTTTCGCCAAAGGGTGTGACCCCAGCAGCATGGCGAACTTTGATGTCACGCCATGAAGAAACAAATTAGTATAACTCAATGAAATCCAGTCTGATCAGTACCAGACTTTACAGGCATGATGTCAGACGCGCCCTGAACAGATTGATGTGCCCATTGTCGGAAATACGGACAGCGCCACCTAGTGGCAACAGGAAATGTCATGGCTTTAATTTTGTTGTACTGATTTTCACAGGTTCATCGTGGCCACCTCAAAAGCGGTGAATATCACCATCAGTCCCTCGTGATGCTTCAGTGCAAAAATTGTGACTTTAAACTGAACGGCGCACCCTGGTGGCAACGCTGTTCACCATGAAAGATGAAGTGGCTTTTGAGGGTCTTGGCAAGTTTATAGAGGCTTGAAATTTGGCACACACCTCCAAATGGATGTAGGCTTTGTTGTCATGTGATCATTTTCATTGAATAGCGCGAAATTGCTCCACAGCGCCCCCTACAAAATTTCAAAACAACAGCCCCTGCTCTGTGTTTTATGTATGAATCTGAAACCTGGTAGGCTTATAGGAGATATCAAGATGTACAAAAAAGTCTCTTGGAGCAATATCCCAAATCCAACAGGAAGTCAGCCATTTTAAAATTAATGTGCAATTTTGCCGACATTTTCCCCTCTTTTCAGGCTTCATACTTTGACGAACTCCTCCAAGGGATTTCATTATATTGAACCATTCTCCAGTGTGTGGAATCTAAAGACCTTTGTGATGTTAAATTGCGAAGCTTTTTACGTTCAGGGAAACGGGATGGTCATGGCGCCACGTGGAGTTTGAATCACTCGCCAAAACGCAGTAATCTGCTGTCACTCAAAAACACAATATCCAATCTCTCCCAAAGGTCGCAGGCATGATGAGACTCAAGCTCGGAAATGTTTGTTATGCCATTTGTCATTAATGGTTAGAGCGCCACCTAGTGGGACGACTATAATCATGATTGAATGAGATGAAAGGTTAGCTGTTGGTTAAATGCATGAATTCCATCAATGTGACATCAGATCGGACGTGCTGGTTTTAGGTGTTGGGTGTGGCTCGACATGCCGGGGTGCGAGGGCCCTCATAACGCTGCTTGCAGCTTTAATTAGGGCCCGAGCACTGACAGTGCGAAGGCCCTATTGTAATTGCTCTGTTTCTTATTATTATTATTATTATTTCGGCAAATGAATTGGCTTTTTGAGGGCTTAAACATGCTCAAAAACTCATGAAATTTTGCAGACATGCCAGGTCTGGTGAAAAATTTTGTATTTTAATGGTTTTACTCATGAGCACTGGGAAATGGCTCTACAGCGCCACCTATGCCTTGTTAAATGCAGCCCTACGACCACATCGTTTCAGCTACATGTATGAAATTCGGCACACATGTGTATCATGCCACGACAAACAAAAAAGTCTGTGGGCCCATTGACGCAAACCCAACAGGAAGTCCGCCATTTGGAAGAGAAGGTGACATTTTGGCTCTAATTTTGCCATTTCCATGCCTCGAACTTTTGCGAACTCCTCCTTGGGATTTGGTTGTATAAGCTTCATCTTTGGTCAGTGTCAACTACACACCTGGGCCATGTTAAATTGCGGAGCTTTTGAGTTTTCACAATACTATGAGGCCGTGGCGCCATGGCGAATTTCGATGACTCGCCATGAAAATCTTATTGCCTCTCATTCTGTCATACATGTTCCGATCTGGACCAAAGAGCACACATATGATAAGGCTCCACCCCTGAACATATTTCAACTGCCATATTTGACATCAAGGACAGCGCCACCTAGTGGGAACAGGAAATGTCATGTTTTACACTTTGGGGTACAGTATAGTGAAGGGTGACATCTGCAGCCTCAAATTTCTCCAGGAAAGCCTTAAGGAGTTGGTCTTGGGTTACAGTGAAAACTGTGAGTTTTCGCGAAAGGGTGTGACCCCAGCAGCATGGCGAACTTTGATGTCACGCCATGAAGAAAGAAATTAGTATAACTCAATGAAATCCAGTCTGATCAGTACCAGACTTTACAGGCATGATGTCAGACCCGCCCTGAACAGATTGATGTGCCCATTGTCGGAAATACGGACAGCGCCACCTAGTGGCAACAGGAAATGTCATGGCTTTAATTTTGTTGTACTGATTTTCACAGGTTCATCTTGGCCACCTCAAAAGCGGTGAATATCACCATCAGTCCCTCGTGATGCTTCAGTGCAAAAATTGTGAGTTTAAACTGAACGGCGCACCCTGGTGGCAACGCTGTTCAACATGAAAGATGAAGTGGCTTTTGAGGGTCTTGGAAAGTTTATAGAGGCTTGAAATTTGGCACACACCTCCAAATGGATGAAGGCTTTGTTGGCATGTGATCATTTTCATTGAATAGCGCGAAATTGCTCCACAGCGCCCCCTACAAAATTTCAAAACCACAGCCCCTGCTCTGTGTTCTATGTATGATTCTGAAACCTGGTAAGCTTATAGGAGATATCAAGATGTACAAAAAAGTCTCTTGGTGCAATATCCCAAATCCAACAGGAAGTCAGCCATTTTAATATTAATGTGTAATTTTGGCAACATTTTCCCCTCTTTCCAGGCACCGTTCTTTGACGAACTCCTCCAAGGGATTTCATCATATTGAACCAATCTCCAGTGTGTGGAATCTAAAGACCTTTGTGATGTTAAATTGCGAAGCTTTTTACATTCAGTGAAACGGGGTGGTTATGGTGGCACCTAGAGTTTGAATCACTCGCCAAAAAGCAGTAATCTGCTGTCACTCAAAAACACAATGTCCAATCTCTCCCAAACGTCTCAGGTGTGATGAGACTCGAGCTAGGAAATGTTTGTTATGCCATTTGTCAGTAATGGTTAGAGCTCCACCTAGTGGGACAACTATAATCATGATTGAATGAGATGAATTGTTAGCTGGTGGTTAAATGCATGAATTCCATCAATGTGACATCACATCGGACGTGCTGGTTTTAGGTGTTGGGCGTGGCTTGACGCGCCGGGGGTGCGAGGGCCCTCATAACGCTGCTTGCAGCTTTAATTATTATTATTATTATTATTCCGGCAAATGAATTGGCCGTTTGAGGGCCTAAACATGCTCGAAAACTCATGAAATTTTGCACACGCGTCAGGTCTGGTGAAAATTTACGTATTTTAATGTTCTCAGACATGGCCAGGGAAAATTAGCTCAGTAGCGCCACCTAGAAAAATGAAAAACGCGAGCCCCCGGTATGGGTATGACCTACATGTTTGAAAGTCGGTACACCTATATAACTTTCAGAGTCGAACAAAAAAGTCTATTATGGCAATGTCCTAAACCCAACAGGAAGTCCGCCATTTTGGATTGAAGGTGACATTTTGGCTCTGATTTTACCGTTTCCATGCCTCGAACTTTAACGAACTCCTCCTTGGGATTTGGTCCTATAAGCTTCAAATTTGGACAGTGTCAACTACACCCTTGTGCCATGTTAAATTGCGGAGCTTTTGAGTTTTCACAATACTATGAGGCCGTGGCGCCATGGCGAATTTCGATGACTCGCCATGAAAATCTTATTGCCTCTCATTTTGTCATACATTTTCTGACCTTGACCAAAGTGAACACATATGATAAGGCTCCACCCCTGAACATATTTCAACTGCCATATTTGACATAAGGGACAGCGCCACCTAGTGGGAACAGGAAATGTCATGTTTTACACTTTGGGGTACAGTATAGTGATGGGTGACATCTGCAGCCTCAAATTTCTCCAGAAAAGCCTTAAGGAGTTGGTCTTGGGTTACAGTGAAAACTGTGACTTTTCGCAAAAGGGTGTGACCCCAGCGGCGTGGCGAACTTTAATGTCACGCCATGAAGAAACAAATTAGTATAACTCAATGAAATCCAGTCTGATCAGTACCAGACTTTACAGGCATGATGTCAGACCCGCCCTGAACAGATTGATGTGCCCATTGTCGGAAATACGGGCAGCGCCACCTAGTGGCAACAGGAAATGTCATGGCTTTAATTTTGTTGTACTGATTTTCACAGATTCATCTTGGCCACCTCAAAAGCGGTGAATATCACCATCAGTCCCTCGTGATGCTTCAGTGCAAAAATTGTGACTTTAAACTGAACGGCGCACCCTGGTGGCAACGCGGTTCACCATGAAAGATGAAGTGGCTTTTGAGGGGCTTGGAAAGTTTATAGAGGCTGGAAATTTGGCACACACCTCCAAATGGATGTAGGCTTTGTTGTCATGTGATCATTTTCATTGAATAGCGCGAAATTGCTCCACAGCGCCCCCTACAAAATTTCAAAACATCAGCCCCAGCTCTGTGTTTCATCTATGAGTCTGAAACCTGGTAAGCTTATGGAAAATATCAAGATGTACAAAAAAGTCTCTTGGAGCAATATCCCAAATCCAACAGGAAGTCAGCCATTTTAAAATTAATGTGTAATTTTGGCGACATTTTCCCCTCTTTTCAGGCTTCATACTTTGACGAACTCCTCCAAGGGATTTCATCATATTGAACCATTCTCCAGTGTGTGGAATCTAAAGACCTTTGTGATGTTAAATTGCGAAGCTTTTTACGTCCAGGGAAACGGGGTGGTTATGGTGGCACTTAGAGTTTGAATCACTCGCCAAAAAGCAGTAATCTGCTGTCACTCAAAAACACAATGTCCAATCTCTCCCAAACGTCTCAGGTGTGATGAGACTCGAGCTTGGAAGTGTTTGTTATGCCATTTGTACATAATGGTTAGAGCGCCACCTAGTGGAACGACTAACTAATCATGAATGAATGAGTTGAATTGTTAGCTGGTGGTTAAATGCATGAATTCCATCAATGTGACATCACATCGGACGTGCTGGTTTTAGGTGTTGGGCGTGGCTCGACACGCCGGGGTGCGAGGGCCCTCATAACGCTGCTTGCAGCTTTAATTAGGGCCCGAGCACCGAGAGTGCGAAGGCCCTATTGTATCTGCTCCGTTTCTTATTATTATTATTATTATTATTATTATTATTATTATTATTATTATTATTATTATTATTATTATTCACCCCAAACAAGGGCCTTTTTGAGGGCCTAAACATGCTCAAAAACTCATGAAATTTTGCACACATGCCAGGTCTGGTGAAAAATTTTGTATTTTAATGGTTTTACATATGAGCACTGGGAAATGGCTCTACAGCGCCACCTATGCCTTGTTAAATGCAGCCCTACGACCACATCGTTTGAGCTACATGTATGAAATTTGGCACACATGTGTATCATGCCAAGACGAACAAAAAAGTCTAGGGACCCATTGACGCAAACCCAACAGGAAGTCCGCCATTTTGGATTGAATGTGACATTTTGGCTCTGATTTTACCGTTTCGATGCCTCGAACTTTAACGAACTCCTCCTTGGCATTTGGTCCTATAAGCTTCAAATTTGGACAGTGTCAACTACACCCTTGTGCCATGTTAAATTGCGGAGCTTTTGAGTTTTCACAATACTATGAGGCCGTGGCGCCATGGCGAATTTCGATGACTCGCCATGAAAATCTTATTGCCTCTCATTTTGTCATACATTTTCTGACCTTGACCAAAGTGAACACATATGATAAGGCTCCACCCCTGAACATATTTCAACTGCCATATTTGACATCAAGGACAGCGCCACCTAGTGGGAACAGGAAATGTCATGTTTTACACTTTGGGGTACAGTATTGTGATGGGTGACATCTGCAGCCTCAAATTTCTCCAGGAAAGCCTTAAGGAGTTGGTCTTGGGTTACAGTGAAAACTGTGACTTTTCGCCAAAGGGTGTGACCCCAGCAGCATGGCGAACTTTGATGTCACGCCATGAAGAAACAAATTAGTATAACTCAATGAAATCCAGTCTGATTAGTACCAGACTTTACAGGCATGATGTCTCACCCGCCCTGAACAGATTGATGTGCCCATTGTCAGGAATATGAAGAGCGCCACCTAGTGGGAAGAGGAAATGTCATGTCTTACACTTTGTTGTACTGATTTTCACAGGTTCATAGTGGCCACCTCAAAAGCGGTGAATATCACCATCAGTCCTTGATGATGCTTTAGTGCAAAAATTGTGACTTTAAACTGAACGGCGCACCCTGGTGGCAACGCTGTTCACCATGAAAGATGAAGTGGCTTTTGAGGGTCTTGGCAAGTTTATAGAGGCTTGAAATTTGGCACACACCTCCAATGTGACGATGGCTTTGTTGTCATGTGATCATTTTCATTGAATATCCCAAAATGGCTCCACAGCGCCCCCTACAAAATTTCAAAACCACAGCCCCAGCTCTGTGTTTTATGTATGAATCTGAAACCTGGTAGGCTTATAGGAGATATCAAGATGTACAAAAAAGTCTCTTGGAGCAATATCCCAAATCCAACAGGAAGTCAGCCATTTTAAAATTAATGTGCAATTTTGGCAACATTTTCCCCTCTTTTCAGGCATCGTTCTTTGACGAACTCCTCCAAGGGATTTCATCAGATTGGACCGATCTGCAGTTTGTGGAATCTAAAGACCTTTGTGATGTTAAATTGCGAAGCTTTTTACGTCCAGGGAAACGGGGTGGTTATGGCGGCACTTAGAGTTTGAATCACTCGCCAAAAAGCAGTAATCTGCTGTCACTCAAAAACACAATGTCCAATCTCTCCCAAACGTCTCAGGTGTGATTAGACTCGAGCTCGGAAGTGTTTGTTATGCCATTTGTACATAATGGTTAGAGCGCCACCTAGTGGAACGACTAACTAATCATGAATGAATGAGTTGAAATGTTAGCTGGTGGTTAAATGCATGAATTCCATCAATGTGACATCAGATCGGACATGGTGGTTTTAGGTGTTGGGCGGGGCTCGACGCGCCGGGGGTGCGAGGGCCCTCATAACGCTGCTTGCAGCTTTAATTAGGGCCCGAGCACTGACAGTGCGAAGGCCCTATTGTAATTGCTCTGTTTATTATTATTATTATTATTATTATTATTTCGGCAAATGAATTGGCCGTTTGAGGGCCTAAACATGCTCGAAAACTCATGAAATTTTGCACACGCGTCAGGTCTGGTGAAAATTTACGTATTTTAATGTTCTCAGACATGGCCAGGGAAAATTAGCTCAGTAGCGCCACCTAGAAAAATGAAAAACGCGAGCCCCCGGTATGGGTATTGCCTACAAGTTTGAAAGTCGGTACACCTATATAACGTTCAGAGTCGAACAAAAAAGTCTATTATGGCAATGTCCTAAACCCAACAGGAAGTCCGCCATTTTGGATTGAAGGTGACATTTTGGGTCTGATTTTACCGTTTCCATGCCTTGTACTTTAACGAACTCCTCCTTGGGATTTCGGCGTATAAGCTTCAAATTTGGACAGTGTCAACTACACCCTTGTGCCATGTTAAATTGCGGAGCTTTTGAGTTTTCACAATACTATGAGGCCGTGGCGCCATGGCGAATTTCGATGACTCGCCATGAAAATCTTATTGCCTCTCATTCTGTCATACATGTTCCGATCTGGACCAAAGAGCACACATATGATAAGGCTCCACCCCTGAACCTATTTCAACTGCCATATTTGACATCAAGGACAGCGCCACCTAGTGGGAACAGGAAATGTCATGTTTTACACTTTGGGGTACAGTATTGTGATGGGTGACATCTGCAGCCTCAAATTTCTCCAGGAAAGCCGTAAGGAGTTGGTCTTGGGTTACAGTGAAAACTGTGACTTTTCGCAAAAGGGTGTGACCCCAGCAGCATGGCGAACTTTGATGTCACGCCATGAAGAAACAAATTAGTATAACTCAATGAAATCCAGTCTGATCAGTACCAGACTTTACAGGCATGATGTCAGACCCGCCCTGAACAGATTGATGTGCCCATTGTCGGAAATACGGACAGCGCCACCTAGTGGCAACAGGAAATGTCATGGCTTTAATTTTGTTGTACTGATTTTCACAGGTTCATCTTGGCCACCTCAAAAGCGGTGAATATCACCATCAGTCCCTCGTGATGCTTCAGTGCAAAAATTGTGACTTTAAACTGAACGGCGCACCCTGGTGGCAACGCTGTTCAACATGAAAGATGAAGTGGCTTTTGAGGGTCTTTGCAAGTTTATAGAGGCTTGAAATTTGGCACACACCTCCAAATGGATGAACGCTTTGTTGGCATGTGATCATTTTCATTGAATAGCGCGAAGTGGCTCCACAGCGCCCCCTACAAAATTTCAAAACCACAGCCCCTGCTCTGTGTTCTATGTATGATTCTGAAACCTGGTAAGCTTATAGGAGATATCAAGATGTACAAAAAAGTCTCTTGGTGCAATATCCCAAATCCAACAGGAAGTCAGCCATTTTAAAATTAATGTGCAATTTTGGCAACATTTTCCCCTCTTTTCAGGCACCGTTCTTTGACGAACTCCTCCAAGGGATTTCATCATATTGAACCAATCTCCAGTGTGTGGAATCTAAAGACCTTTGTGATGTTAAATTGCGAAGCTTTTTACGTTAAGTGAAACGGGGTGGTTATGGTGGCACTTAGAGTTTGAATCACTCGCCAAAAAGCAGTAATCTGCTGTCACTCAAAAACACAATGTCCAATCTCTCCCAAACGTCTCAGGTGTGATGAGACTCGAGCTCGGAAGTGATTGTTATGCCATTTGTACATAATGGTTAGAGCGCCACCTAGTGGAACGACTAACTAATCATGAATGAATGACTTGAAATGTTAGCTGGTGGTTAAATGCATGAATTCCATCAATGTGACATCAGATCGGAGGTGCTGGTTTTAGGTGTTGGGCTTGGCTCGACGCGCTGGGGGTGCGAGGGCCCTCGTAACGCTGCTTGCAGCTTTAATTAGGGCCCGAGCACTGATAGTGCGAAGGCCCTATTGTAATTGCTCTGTTTATTATTATTATTATTATTATTATTATTATTATTATTATTATTATTTCGGCAAATGAATTGGCCGTTTGAGGGCCTAAACATGCTCGAAAACTCATGAAATTTTGCACACGCGTCAGGTCTGGTGAAAATTTACGTATTTTAATGTTCTCAGACATGGCCAGGGAAAATTAGCTCAGTAGCGCCACCTAGAAAAATGAAAAACGCGAGCCCCCGATATGGGTATGACCTACATGTTTGAAAGTCGGTACACCTATATAACGTTCAGAGTCGAACAAAAAAGTCTATTATGGCAATGTCCTAAACCCAACAGGAAGTCCGCCATTTTGGATTGAAGGTGACATTTTGGCTCTGATTTTACCATTTCCATGCCTCGAACTTTAACGAACTCCTCCTTGGGGTTTGATTTCATAACCTTCATATTTGGTCAGTGCCAACTACACCCTTGTGCCATGTTAAATTGCGGAGCTTTTGAGTTTTCACAATACCATGAGGCCGTGGCGCCACGGCGAATTTCGATGACTCGCCATGAAAATCTTATTGCCTCTCATTTTGTCATACATCTTCTGAGCTTGACCAAAGTGAACACATATGATAAGGCTCCACCCCTGAACATATTTCAACTGCCATATTTGACATCAAGGACAGCGCCACCTAGTGGGAACAGGAAATGTCATGTTTTACACTTTGGGGTACAGTATAGTGATGGGTGACATCTGCAGCCTCAAATTTCTCCAGGAAAGCCTTAAGGAGTTGGTCTTGGGGTACAGTGAAAACTGTGGCTTTTCACGAAAGGGTGTGACCTCAGCAGCATGGCGAACTTTGATATCTCGCCATGAAGAAACAAATTAGTATAACTCCATGAAATCCAGTCTGATCAGTACCAGACTTTACAGGCATGATGTCACACCCGCCCTGAACAGATTGATGTGCCCATTGTCAGGAATATGAAGAGCGCCACCTAGTGGCAACAGGAAATGTCATGTCTTACACTTTGTTGTACTGATTTTCACAGGTTCATAGTGGCCACCTCAAAAGCGGTGAATATCACCATCAGTCCTTGATGATGCTTTAGTGCAAAAATTGTGACTTTAAACTGAACGGCGCACCCTGGTGGCAACGCTGTTCACCATGAAAAATGAAGTGGCTTTTGAGGGGCTTGGCAAGTTTATAGAGGCTTGAAATTTGGCGCACACCTCCATTGTGCTTAAGGCTTTGTTGTTATGTGATCATTTTCATTGAATAGCGCAAAATGGCTCCACAGCGCCCCCTACAAAATTTCAAAACATCAGCCCCAGCTCTGTGTTTTATGTATGAGTCTGAAACCTGGTAAGCTTATAGGAGATATCAAGATTTACAAAAAAGTCTCTTGGAGCAATATCCCAAATCCAACAGGAAGTCAGCCATTTTAAAATTAATGTGTAATTTTTGTGACATTTTCCCCTCTTTCCAGGCACCGTTCTTTGACGAACTCCTCCAAGGGATTTCATCATATTGAACCAATCTCCAGTGTGTGGAATCTAAAGACCTTTGTGATGTTAAATTGCGAAGGTTTTTACGTTCAGGGAAACGGGGTGGTCATGGCGGCATGTGGAGTTTCAGTCACTCGCCAAAAAGCAGTAATCTGCTGTCACTCAAAATCAAAATGTCCAATATGTCCCAAAGGTCGCAGGCGTGATGAGACTCGAGCTCGGAAATGTTTGTTATGCCAATTGTCAGTAATGGTTAGAGCGCCACCTAGTGGGACGACTATAATCATGATTGAATGAGATGAAATGTTAGCTGGTGGTTGAATGCATGAATGTCATTAATGTGACATCAGATCGGAGGTGCTGGTTGTAGGTGTTGGGCGTAGCTCGACGCGATGGGGTGCGAGGGCCCTCATAACGCTGCTTGCAGCTTTAATTATTATTATTATTATTATTCCGGCAAATGAATTGGCCGTTTGAGGGCCTAAACATGCTCGAAAACTCATGAAATTTTGCACACGCGTCAGGTCTGGTGAAAATTTACGTATTTTAATGTTCCCAGACATGGCCAGGGAAAATTAGCTCAGTAGCGCCACCTAGAAAAATGAAAAACGCGAGCCCCCGGTATGGGTATGACCTACACATTTGAAAGTCGGTACACCTATATAACGTTCAGAGTCGAACAAAAAAGTCTATTATGGCAATGTCCTAAACCCAACAGGAAGTCCGCCATTTTGGATTGAAGGTGACATTTTGGCTCTGATTTTACCGTTTCCATGCCTTGTACTTTAACGAACTCCTCCTTGGGATTTGGTCCTATAAACTTCAAATTTGGACAGTGTCAACTACACCCTTGTGCCATGTTAAATTGCGGAGCTTTTGAGTTTTCACAATACTATGAGGCCGTGGCGCCATGGCGAATTTCGATGACTCGCCATGAAAATCTTATTGCCTCTCATTCTGTCATACATGTTCCGATCTGGACCAAAGAGCACACATATGATAAGGCTCCACCCCTGAACATATTTCAACTGCCATATTTGACATCAAGGACAGCGCCACCTAGTGGGAACAGGAAATGTCATGTTTTACACTTTGGGGTACAGTATAGTGATGGGTGACATCTGCAGCCTCAAATTTCTCCAGAAAAGCCTTAAGGAGTTGGTCTTGGGTTACAGTGAAAACTGTGAGTTTTCGCAAAAGGGTGTGACCCCAGCAGCATGGCGAACTTTGATGTCACGCCATGAAGAAACAAATTAGTATAACTCAATGAAATCCAGTCTGATCAGTACCAGACTTTACAGGCATGATCTCAGACCCGCCCTGAACAGATTGATGTGCCCATTGTCGGAAATACGGACAGCGCCACCTAGTGACAACAGGAAATGTCATGGCTTTAATTTTGTTGTACTGATTTTCACAGGTTCATCTTGGCCACCTCAAAAGCGGTGAATATCACCATCAGTCCCTCGTGATGCTTCAGTGCAAAAATTGTGAGTTTAAACTGAACGGCGCACCCTGGTGGCAACGCTGTTCAACATGAAAGATGAAGTGGCTTTTGAGGGTCTTGGCAAGTTTATAGAGGCTTGAAATTTGGCACACACCTCCAAATGGATGAACGCTTTGTTGGCATGTGATCATTTTCATTGAATAGCGCGAAGTGGCTCCACAGCGCCCCCTACAAAATTTCAAAACCACAGCCCCTGCTCTGTGTTCTATGTATGATTCTGAAACCTGGTAAGCTTATAGGAGATATCAAGATGTACAAAAAAGTCTCTTGGTGCAATATCCCAAATCCAACAGGAAGTCAGCCATTTTAAAATTAATGTGTAATTTTGGCAACATTTTCCCCTCTTTCCAGGCACCGTTCTTTGACGAACTCCTCCAAGGGATTTCATCATATTGAACCAATCTCCAGTGTGTGGAATCTAAAGACCTTTGTGATGTTAAATTGCGAAGCTTTTTACGTTCAGTGAAACGGGGTGGTTATGGTGGCACTTAGAGTTTGAATCACTCGCCAAAAAGCAGTAATCTGCTGTCACTCAAAAACACAATGTCCAATCTCTCCCAAACGTATCAGGTGTGATGAGACTCGAGCTCGGAAGTGATTGTTATGCCATTTGTACATAATGGTTAGAGCACCACCTAGTGGAACGACTAACTAATCATGAATGAATGACTTGAAATGTTAGCTGGTGGTTAAATGCATGAATTCCATCAATGTGACATCAGATCGGAGGTGCTGGTTTTAGGTGTTGGGCTTGGCTCGACGCGCCGGGGGTGCGAGGGCCCTCGTAACGCTGCTTGCAGCTTTAATTAGGGCCCGAGCACTGACAGTGCGAAGGCCCTATTGTAATTGCTCTGTTTATTATTATTATTATTATTATTATTATTATTATTATTATTATTAGGGCCCGAGCACTGACAGTGCGAAGGCCCTATTGTAATTGCTCTGTTTATTATTATTATTATTATTATTCCGGCAAATGAATCGGCCTTTTGAGGGCCTAAACATGCTCGAAAACTCTGGAAATTTTGCGCACGCGTCAGGTCTGGTGAAAATTTACGTATTTTAATGGTTTTACTTATGAGCACTGGGAAATGGCTCTAGAGCGCCACCTATGCCTTGTTAAATGCAGCCCTACGACCACATCGTTTCAGCTACATGTATGAAATTTGGCACACATGTGTATCATTCCAAGACGAACAAAAAAGTCTGTGGGCCCATTGACGCAAACCCAACAGGAAGTCCGCCATTTGGAAGAGAAGGTGACATTTTGGCTCTGATTTTACCGTTTCCATGCCTCGAACTTTAACGAACTCCTCCTTGGGGTTTGATTTCATAACCTTCATATTTGGTCAGTGCCAACTACACTCTTATGCCATGTTAAATTGCGGAGCTTTTGAGTTTTCACAATACTATGAGGCCGTGGCGCCACGGCGAATTTCGATGACTCGCCATGAAAATCTTATTGCCTCTCATTCTGTCATAGATTTTCTGACCTTGACCAAAGTGAACACATATGATAAGGCTCCACCCCTGAACATATTACAACTGCCATATTTTACATCAGGGACAGCGCCACCTAGTGGGAACAGGAAATGTCATGTTTTACACTTTGGGGTACAGTATTGTGATGGGTGACATCTGCAGCCTCAAATTTCTCCAGGAAAGCCTTAAGGAGTTGGTCTTGGGTTACAGTGAAAACTGTGACTTTTCGCAAAAGGGTGTGACCCCAGCGGCATGGCGAACTTTGATGTCACGCCATGAAGAAAGAAATTAGTATAACTCAATGAAATCCAGTCTGATCAGTACCAGACTTTACAGGCATGATGTCAGACCCGCCCTGAACAGATTGATGTGCCCATTGTTGGGAATACGGACAGCGCCACCTAGTGGCAACAGGAAATGTCATGGCTTTAATTTTGTTGTACTGATTTTCACAGGTTCATCTTGGCCACCTCAAAAGCGGTGAATATCACCATCAGTCCCTCGTGATGCTTCAGTGCCAAAATTGTGACTTTAAACTGAACGGCGCACCCTGGTGGCAACGCGGTCCACCATGAAAGATGAAGTGGCTTTTGAGGGGCTTGGAAAGTTTATAGAGGCTTTAAATTTAGCACACACCTCCAAATGGATCAAGGCTTTGTTGTCATGTGACCATTTTCCTTGAATAGCGCAAAATGGCTCCACGGCGCCCCCTACAATATTCCAAAATATCAGCCCCTGCTCTGTGTTTTATCTATGAGTCTGAAACTTGGTAAGCTTATAGGAGATATCAAGATCTACAAAAAAGTCTCTTGGAGCAATATCCCAAATCCAACAGGAAGTCAGTCATTTTAAAATTAATGTGTAATTTTGGCGACATTTTCTCCTCTTTTCAGGCCTCATACTTTCACGAACTCCTCCAAGGGATTTCATCAGATTGAACTATTCTTCAGTGTGTCGAATCCAAAGACCTTTGTGTTGTTAAATTGCGAAGCTTTTTACGTCCAGGGAAACGGGGTGGTTATGGCGGCACGTGGAGTCTCAATCACTCGCCAAAACGCAGTAATCTGCTGTCACTCAAAAAAACAATGTCCAATCTCTCCCAAAGGTCGCAGGCATGATGAGACTCGAGCTCAGAAATGTTTGTTATGCCATTTGTACATAATGGTTTGAGCGCCACCTAGTGGAACGACTAACTAATCATGAATGAATGAGTTGAAATGTTAGCTGGTGGTTAAATGCATGAATTCCATCAATGTGACATCAGATCAGAGGTGCTGGTTTTAGGTGTTGGGCGTAGCTCGACGCGATGGGGTGCGAGGGCCCTCAAAACGCTGCTTGCAGCTTTAATTATTATTATTATTATTATTATTATTATTATTCCGGCAAATGAATTGGCCGTTTGAGGGCCTAAACATGCTCGAAAACTCATGAAATGTTGCACACGCGTCAGGTCTGGTGAAAATTTACGTATTTTAATATTCTCAGACATGGCCAGGGAAAATTAGCTCAGTAGCGCCACCTAGAAAAATGAAAAACGCGAGCCCCCGGTATGGGTATGACCTACATGTTTGAAAGTCGGTACACCTATATAACGTTCAGAGTCGAACAAAAAAGTCTATTATGGCAATGTCCTAAACCCAACAGGAAGTCCGCCATTTTGGATTGAAGGTGACATTTTGGCTCTGATTTTACCGTTTCCATGCCTTGTACTTTAACGAACTCCTCCTTGGGATTTGGTCCTATAAACTTCAAATTTGGACAGTGTCAACTACACCCTTGTGCCATGTTAAATTGCGGAGCTTTTGAGTTTTCACAATACTATGAGGCCGTGGCGCCATGGCGAATTTCGATGACTCGCCATGAAAATCTTATTGCCTCTCATTCTGTCATACATGTTCCAATCTGGACCAACGAGCACACATATGATAAGGCTCCACCCCTGAACATATTTCAACTGCCATATTTGACCTCAAGGACAGCGCCACCTAGTGGGAACAGGAAATGTCATGTTTTACACTTTGGGGTACAGTATAGTGAAGGGTGACATCTGCTGCCTCAAATTTCTCCAGGAAAACCTTAAGGAGTTGGTCTTGGGTTACAGTGAAAACTGTGAGTTTTCGCGAAAGGGTGTGACCCCAGCAGCATGGCGAACTTTGATGTCACGCCATGAAGAAACAAATTAGTATAACTCAATGAAATCCAGTCTGATCAGTACCAGACTTTACAGGCATGATGTCAGACCCGCCCTGAACAGATTGATGTGCCCATTGTCGGAAATACGGACAGCGCCACCTAGTGGCAACAGGAAATTTCATGGCTTTAATTTTGTTGTACTGATTTTCACAGGTTCATCTTGGCCACCTCAAAAGCGGTGAATATCACCATCAGTCCCTCGTGATGCTTCAGTGCAAAAATTGTGACTTTAAACTGAACGGCGCACCCTGGTGGCAACGCTGTTCAACATGAAAGATGAAGTGGCTTTTGAGGGTCTTGGCAAGTTTATAGAGGCTTGAAATTTGGCACACACCTCCAAATGGATGAAGGCTTTGTTGTTATGTGATCATTTTCATTGAATAGCGCGAAATTGCTCCACAGCGCCCCCTACAAAATTTCAAAACCACAGCCCCTGCTCTGTGTTCTATGTATGATTCTGAAACCTGGTAAGCTTATAGGAGATATCAAGATGTACAAAAAAGTCTCTTGGTGCAATATCCCAAATCCAACAGGAAGTCAGCCATTTTAATATTAATGTGTAATTTTGGCAACATTTTCCCCTCTTTCCAGGCACCGTTCTTTGACGAACTCCTCCAAGGGATTTCATCATATTGAACCATTCTCCAGTGTGTGGAATCTAAAGACCTTTGTGATGTTAAATTGCGAAGCTTTTTACGTTCAGTGAAACGGGGTGGTTATGGTGGCACTTAGAGTTTGAATCACTCGCCAAAAAGCAGTAATCTGCTGTCACTCAAAAACACAATGTCCAATCTCTCCCAAACGTCTCAGGTGTGATGAGACTCGAGCTCGGAAGTGTTTGTTATGCCATTTGTACATAATGGTTAGAGCGCCACCTAGTGGAACGACTAACTAATCATGAATGAATGAGTTGAAATGTTAGCTGGTGGTTAAATGCATGAATTCCATCAATGTGACATCAGATCGGAGGTGCTGGTTTTAGGTGTTGGGCGTGGCTCGACGCGCCGGGGGTGCGAGGGCCCTCGTAACGCTGCTTGCAGCTTTAATTATTATTATTATTATTATTATTATTATTATTATTATTATTCCGGCAAATGAATTGGCCTTTTGAGGGCCTAAACATGCTCGAAAACTCATGAAATTTTGCACACGCGTCAGGTCTGGTGAAAATTTACGTATTTTAATGTTCTCAGACATGGCCAGGGAAAATTAGCTCAGTAGCGCCACCTAGAAAAATGAAAAATGCGAGCCCCCGGTATGGGTATGACCTACATATTTGAAAGTCGGTACACCTATATAACGTTGCGAGTCGAACAAAAAAGTCTATTATGGCAATGTCCTAAACCCAACAGGAAGTCCGCCATTTTGGATTGAAGGTGACATTTTGGGTCTGATTGTACCGTTTCCATGCCTTGTACTTTAACGAACTCCTCCTTGGGATTTGGTCCTATAAACTTCAAATTTGGACAGTGTCAACTACACCCTTGTGCCATGTTAAATTGCGGAGCTTTTGAGTTTTCACAATAGTATGAGGCCGTGGCGCCATGGCGAATTTTGATGACTCGCCATGAAAATCTTATTGCCTCTCATTCTGTCATACATGTTCCGATCTGGACCAAACAGCACACATATGATAAGGCTCCACCCCTGAACATATTTCAACTGCCATATTTGACATCAAGGACAGCGCCACCTAGTGGGAACAGGAAATGTCATGTTTTACACTTTGGGGTACAGTATAGTGATGGGTGACATCTGCAGCCTCAAATTTCTCCAGGAAAGCCTTAAGGAGTTGGTCTTGGGTTACAGTGAAAACTGTGACTTTTCGCAAAAGGGTGTGACCCCAGCGGCGTGGCGAACTTTGATGTCACGCCATGAAGAAACAAATTAGTATAACTCAATGAAATCCAGTCTGATCAGTACCAGACTTTACAGGCATGATGTCAGACCCGCCCTGAACAGATTGATGTGCCCATTGTCGGAAATACGGACAGCGCCACCTAGTGGCAACAGGAAATGTCATGGCTTTAATTTTGTTGTACTGATTTTCACAGGTTCATCTTGGCCACCTCAAAAGCGGTGAATATCACCATCAGTCCCTCGTGATGCTTCAGTGCAAAAATTGTGAGTTTAAACTGAACGGCGCTCCCTGGTGGCAACGCTGTTCAACATGAAAGATGAAGTGGCTTTTGAGGGTCTTGGCAAGTTTATAGAGGCTTGAAATTTGGCACACACCTCCAAATGGATGAAGGCTTTGTTGTTATGTGATCATTTTCATTGAATAGCGCGAAATTGCTCCACAGCGCCCCCTACAAAATTTCAAAACCACAGCCCCTGCTCTGTGTTCTATGTATGATTCTGAAACCTGGTAAGCTTATAGGAGATATCAAGATGTACAAAAAAGTCTCTTGGTGCAATATCCCAAATCCAACAGGAAGTCAGCCATTTTAAAATTAATGTGCAATTTTGGCAACATTTTCCCCTCTTTTCAGGCACCGTACTTTGACGTACTCGTCCAAGGGATTTCATCAGATTGATGCAATCTCCTGTGTGTGGAATCTAAAGACCTTTGTGATGTTAAATTGCGAAGCTTTTTACGTTCAGGGAAACGGGGTGGTTATGGCGGCACTTAGAGTTTGAATCACTCTCCAAAAAGCAGTAATCTGCTGTCACTCAAAAACACAATGTCCAATCTCTCCCAAACGTCTCAGGTGTGATGAGACTCGAGCTCGGAAATGTTTGGTATGCCATTTGTCGGTAATAGTTAGAGCGCCACCTAGTGGGACGACTATAATCATGGTTCAATGAGATGAAATGTTAGCTGGTGGTTAAATGCATGAATTCCATCAATGTGACATCACATCGGACGTGCTGGTTTTAGGTGTTGGGCGTGGCTCGACACGCCGGGGTGCGAGGGCCCTCATAACGCTGCTTGCAGCTTTAATTATTATTATTATTATTATTCCGGCAAATGAATTGGCCGTTTGAGGGCCTAAACATGCTCGAAAACTCATGAAATTTTGCACACGCGTCAGGTCTGGTGAAAATTTACGTATTTTAATGTTCCCAGACATGGCCAGGGAAAATTAGCTCAGTAGCGCCACCTAGAAAAATGAAAAACGCGAGCCCCCGGTATGGGTATGACCTACACGTTTGAAAGTCGGTACACCTATATAACGTTCAGAGTCGAACAAAAAAGTCTATTATGGCAATGTCCTAAACCCAACAGGAAGTCCGCCATTTTGGATTGAAGGTGACATTTTGGGTCTGATTTTACCGTTTCCATGCCTTGTACTTTAACGAACTCCTCCTTGGGATTTGGTCCTATAAACTTCAAATTTGGACAGTGTCAACTACACCCTTGTGCCATGTTAAATTGCGGAGCTTTTGAGTTTTCACAATACTATGAGGCCGTGGCGCCATGGCGAATTTCAATGACTCGCCATGAAAATCTTATTGCCTCTCATTTTGTCATACATTTTCTGACCTTGACCAAAGAGCACACATATGATAAGGCTCCACCCCTGAACATATTTCAAGTGCCATATTTGACATAAGGGCCAGCGCCACCTAGTGG